>NC_090931.1:944120579-944787245 GCF_040938575.1 Ambystoma mexicanum | reverse complement strand
ACGACGCCCTGCCCCCCCTTCTTCCCCACGGAGGGTTTCACAGGGGTCCTATCGATGGGCACAAAAGAAGACTCCCTCCGAGGAGGCAGGGAGATTCTGGGCCCTGAGGTCGCCACCACTGGTGCAGCCTCCACAGGCTGGGCCAGGGCCGCCGCGACCGTTTCGATAGAGGGCTTGGTCGGATGGATCAAGGCCTTCACCACCTTAGGTGCGCTCACCGCCTTATCCTTGAGGGAGGGGGCACTGCCACGCTCCTCCTCTGCCTTAGAGCTCGACCGGGGCCTCTCCAGGAGCTTCGCCGGGTGCTCGGCCTTCCTCTTACCCGACCCAGAGCGTTGGCTCGTGGTTGATGGCGCCGGGGAGGGTGCGCCCTGCCTGGCGCCCGTAGAGCCAGACCGTTCGGCGCTCCCGGTGCCAGCGGACTCGCGGTGCTTGGCCTTATGTTGGGCCCCCGTCGCCGGGGCGCCCTCAAAGGTCTTAGAAGACCGCTCGGATTTCTTCTTCTTCTCGCCAGACGGGCTCTTACCCTCCAGCCAGTTGGCGAGACGTTGATGACGGTCCTTCATGGTCCGTTCCGACATGTTGCCGCAAAACGCACAGTCCTTTTCCACGTGCGTTTTGTCCTCATGAAGGCAGTAAAGGCAGAAAGAGTGTTCGTCCTCCTTAAAGACGTTCTGCAGCTGGCATCCAGGGCAGACCCTGAACAGCTTTCCGGGCGTCGAGCTTCCCTTCTCCTGGGCCATCTCCGAGACCGGGCCTGAGAAGCTTCTGGAGTCCTCCGAAGTGTAGCTCGACGAAATCTTCACCCTTGAGGGGCACAGACGAATCCGACACGGGTCCCCGTTGATCGGATGTAGGATCGGTGGAGCTTGAGGCTCTTTTGACCGAAGAATCGAAGTTTTTTTGTGAAAAGCGCGAAAAAATAGCACTAACGCTCGAGAGCAATAGCACGAGGATCCCAACACATGAACGTGCGGTAAAAATCTGAAGATGGCTGCCAGAGGCGGTGCTTAGGTAGAGGGCAGTCATTGGCTGTGGTCAGTATGACGCAGAGACCAGTGATTGGTTATTGCTACGAAAGACAGATCAGAAACGAAACTGATACTGGTTTTTTCTTTACCGAGGATTCCCAGCCTGACGACGGGGAATATTCATGAGCATGTGAATCCATGCCAGACCCCATGCTGGAGAACTGAACTACATTTGATTGTATTCCTGAGAACTGTGTGCTCTCCTTTCCATCTTTTTATATTGCATAAAGGGGGGGGGGGGGGGGGTGAATTGCCACCAGGGGAAAAGGGAACATATTATCTCTTGTGAACTCTATCAGTTTACTTCTGTACTGCATTCTTTCCATCATTGTTTTTCCTTGAAACCATAAAAGCATTCTCAGTTACCTTTTCCTTCCTATACCAACTCCTAAGTAATTAAATAAGCGTACAATTGTAATACTATCCATTGTTGATCACTGTCATATTCTTAAGTGTGATATCAAATATTAATTTATTATAAAAGTGTGATATATATATATTGTTTAATTTTTCCAATAAATCTTTTAAATTGCAAAACACACCTACTTCTTGGCTCAGTGAGGTCAGGGGGATTCAAAGAGAGGGGCGTGACATAAGGGTTTATCATCCAGAGTATAACTTGTCATCAAAATATATAAATAAGGGCTTCCCTTGGGCGTCCCAGATGAGGCACTGACTTAGTGGGATTGTTGAATTGAAGTCATTAACAACCCTGAGCAGCACATGATACGGCAATCGCTACAGTCCATTTCGATAGTCCAACATGGTGAGGAGCGTCGAATGTGGCACGTGCTACTCCCCAAATACATCGAGGGCCGGGCCCGAGTGAAGGAGGAGTCCCTCTTCCTATTGCTGCACATCCTAAGCAACTCATTGGACAATCCCCACAGCTCCATTTTCGTGGCCGTCACTCGCAAAATCCCTGCATGGGACTTTCATGCTGCGTGCGGCCGTGGGGGAAAAACTTGCATCCAGAGCAGGGGGGAGTTCGTACTTTTTTTGTTTTTGTTTTTAGATCCTTCTACAAAATACACCTTTTTTTCCAGTAGCTTTTGAGTTTTCTTCTACAAACATTAGTTCAGTAAACTTCACTGCATCCTGTAGACGAGAAAACGAAACTGCTTTGCCAATGGGGGACAACAAAATGCCATTTTCTTGGAAACACTCCGCATGTCCACAAGTAATAAAGTCACTGTTGCAGAAGAACATTCCATGAGCTGACAAAAAAGTGTACATGCTTCTGTTGAGGTTACACCTTCCTTCGTCTGGCTTGGCACAACATCCATGAGCAGTAGGCCATGGTCTTCGAGGTAATGTAGATGAGAGAAGGACCTTGGCGGTGGAAAAAGCGTCCTCACGACATCCTGCAACCTCCTCAGTCTACAGGACAAATGTGAAGGCAGGTAACCCATATGCATGCCGCCATAAGAAATTACGATAACATCTACTACTGGAAACGTAGCAAGGTCTTTGCAAAGTGCATGCATATCGACAAAATGGCACTCATACACAGCTTTCCACAATGCGTGCACTCCTTCCAAACCAAAATTGCCGTCAAGGTTTCTTTGCAGAGCACAGTTGTGCACATCTATTGCAAAAAGCACCTAAAGGCAACGCAATATGTTTCGCCATGTCAGACACCCTCATTACGCACCTCCCCTTCCTGTTAACCACACCCACTCTACTTGATTGGCAAATCCCCACACTCCCATGGCAATTGGGCATGGTGGCGTAAAGGGCAGATTTTTCCACGTGAACCTCCCAAAGTAGCACATGGGCCGGGGCCGCACCCCTGTAAAACTGGAATAGTCCTCCTTCCCTTTGCACCATCTTCTCTGCAGCTGTACCTCATTAGGTTATACTGGTAAATCGGCACACACGCATCCACCAATCGCATTAAAGGCATAATCATCGAACACTGTCACTGTTGTGCAACACTTGAAATGTAACGTTACATATTCACAGTACAAATGTGGCACTGTTTTTTTAAAGTTTTTTTTGTACAGCTGTGCAAGCACATTTTCTCTTTATTTTCTCTTTGTATGCGTTTCGGTTTGCCGGTCATCACATTTTTTACAACATTCTGGTCAATGATTCTTGCACAGAGCGAAATAAAACTGCCTCGTCAATGGTGCTCAAATAAATGCCATTTCTACTGAACCACTGGATGTTATGCGACCTCTTGATCGAATAGTGGGTGGAGAACATGCCAGCAGTCTGCATAAATCGATGCATGAATCTGTTTATAACACACCTTCTGACCGCTGGCTGGGGACCAATTACACCGTCATGGACCCACAATGCTTTTGGTGCGATTCATGATAAAACCACCTTGGCAGTAGGGAAAATATGCATCACTGCAGTCAGCAACCTCATCAGTAGACGGATTAATCGTCCACACAACATGCAACCCAAATGTGCGCTTCCATAGTGCACCACCACACAGTCCACGTTAGTGACGGACACCACATATCTGCAAAGCCGAACCATTCTGCCGAAACTGTAGTCACCCTGACAGACCCAGAAAGCGTTTACTCCTTCCAACCCGAATTTACCAGCAACGCCTCTTTGCACCCAACACCTGAGCAGATGGCGCACAAAGATATCACCGACGATAAGCACGGTTCGTCTCTCCATCTCCACCACCCTCACGACACAGAACTGTGATGAAATGGTAACACCCCTTCCTATGAACCACACCCTAAACACTAATTGTTTATTTCCCACAATTCCATTTCCAGTCTGCGCATAATGGGAGGATGTGCATGTGCGCTTTCCCATTTACTGCGAGGGCCACGGCCCAATAACGCTGCGCCAATACTTCTTCCCTTTGCACGATCACTTTTTGCAACGCTCCCCAAATTGGGTGCTGTCACATTTCAAAACACACATGCACCAATCGCATACAAAACCTCTGCACTGTATACTGTCATTTCTGTACACCATTCCTTTTATACCGTTCAACACTCTCAGTACACATTCTGTTTGCTTGCAAAGCCCCTCCATCAGAAATGTCTGCTAAAGAAGGCAGTATTGCAGCATCTACAAACATCCTAACACACCCCTAGCACACATTTAGGTATGCAGACAACATGGCGACCCTTTTCACACCCACCGCAACACTGCACATCCAAGCAAGCAACCATGTGGGCACCTAACATTATCCACAAACGTTACATATCTATCGCCAGTTCTACCCATCTCCCTCAAACCATAAAACACCCATGCAGAAAAAATGTCACACTTACCAGAAGCCACAACCATAGTGCAGCCTGCACCTACCCCTCAATAAATGTGCACACAGCAGAGTAAGCAACCACCTATAAGCTGCCCTTCAACCATATCCACTTCCATAGTCACATTACAAACGCACTGCACCTTGTGGCCACACTACGCAACTTCTCACTGCACCATCTCCTGCTGCACACCAAATACTGTGGCATGTTCCAACTATCACCACAACCATAGAATGCACAATTCACACTTTGCAACTCATTTGGTCTGCTGTAGAACATCAACAATGTGCCTCACATGCATTTCCCAAACATCACCACCCTGTGACGCATACACTGCCAAACCTGCAATGCTCCAGTGGGTCTGCTCCTTGCACACATTCCCCCCCCACCGTAAATGAACAATACATGTCAGCATATCGCCATCTACCACTATGCAAATATGCGCCACTGGCACAAGCATTGCACCCAGTGCCCACACAGCGTGACCTTTTTCTGCAACAACTCCAACCATGGAGGCATGCAGTAACAAATTGCAACAGTTACCATAATGTACAAACAAGACACTCTCTCCTGCATCCCTGTACACTCTCAATCACATACTATGGGCGTACCCACTACCATTCACAAACTATTGTGCCACTGCCAACCTACCCACAATCTATTTGCAACAGGGGCCTATAACGGCTGAAATGACCTCCACACCCATTCCTTACATGTCACCACCCTCTAACTCATGCACATTGAAAAATGCATTACTGCGTGCGTGCCCTGAAGACCTAGGCTCTTGGATGCATGGCCTACGGCCTTCGGCCATGCATCCAATAGTCTAGGCCTTGAGCACACTCACGCCAACGTAATGCCACCATGCAGGTCTCGATGTCACCTTCTGCAACAATGCACATAGATACCACTGCCACCAACACCCCTACCCAACCTGTAATCCGCTAAGGTGCTATGCTGCAGCATATGCCAACAGTTAACATGATGGCCACGTGGGCAGCTACCATTTTGCACAAACGTACCACACGTAGTTAGCAGCACTTCACCCCAATTCCCCCAAAACCATAAAACACGCAATCACAAACATAGGTTGCATTTACCTGAATGCACAAACATACCACATCCTTCACCACGTCTACCCACAGCCATTCATAAAGTACTGTGTCACTGCCAACCTACCCACAATCACTTGGCAGCACTAACGCTACTGCACCCAATTGGCACACACCGCACCTTACAAGCACCACCCTGTACCAGATTTAGAGTGAGACATGCCTTCCTCGGGTGTGTATGATGCAGCCCTACACTCCTCAGTGCATGCCCTACAGGCTACGGCCTTCGACCATCACCCAATAGTGTAATTCTTCCACAGACCCACCGCACCTACCTTCATTCATTCATTCACCCATGCATGCATCCATGTGCCCAACTACCGCTTTCCATTTGCAGCGGTTCACCACCTGCGCTCCCACCCAACCCATCTCATGAGCAATTCACTCCTCATCTGCAAATGAGCTGGCACAACTCACCACGAAAACAGTTCCCCGCAAACAGACTGTGGCAGAAACTAAGGGATTGTTACTACAGCTGCCTCCAATCACCACAGAAAATACTAGCCTACTATGTCACATGAACCATTTCTCACGCCCCCAGCCATTCCTTCCTTTATGGCCGCCGACACTATGCGTACAGTACATTTGGCAGACCCTGTCGCCGCCGCTGCACTGTCCTCCGGTACACCATGGCGGCTTCCCCAAAAAATGTTGACGCACAGCACGCTTCCCTCCAGCCAACCACCGCCCGCGTCCAAACTTCTCCAACACCATGCCGTATCGCAACCCAATGATACTTCTGTCCGCTGAGCAGTCAGGGAAATGGGTCACCGGAGCGGACCCAGATATCACAAATTTTTGGGAACGTACATTTCAGTGTTTTGTAACAAAGTTACTGGTACGATTTCCACCAAACACACAAAAGCACGCTTTCTGGACCAAGCCCCCGCTCCTGGCGCAAATTTGGTGAAAATCCGTCCAGCCGTTGAACCTGTAGCAGTCTTTCCCCCATTCAGTCTATGGGGAAAAATAATATTTGGGATCCCCCCTATAACCTCCCCCAACTTGGCAAAACATTTCAGAGCCGCCCATATACTTTTTTTTTTTTTTTACACAAAGTTTGGTGAGGATTCCCTCCACGGGGAGCCAAGTTATAATCCGCTGAAAAAGTGCTCTTCCTATGAGTTTAGCAACTTAACCATAACTACACGGCCGCTAACAATCTGATGAAGCCAGTTTAGGGTGAAATGCGTTAGTGTGCTCAACTCGTGCTCTTTTTCGGCCACCATGAGTTAACTAAAGGACTTTTTTTACAGTGATTTCTCAGGACTCTGGCGTGGTTTCTAAAATCGTGATGGAGGAGTGCTGGTGTGAACTGGCTTTTATTATATATATAACAATGCATTACTTACCGTAAAAGCATTTCTGATGGTTGTATCTGCTTAGATTCACATGCTGTGCATAGTCCGACATCCAGTGGTTACTGCAGAGTATTGCATTTTGTTTTCGTAGTCGAAAAGGGGACGTCGACAAGGCGTGTCTGTAACACTATCCCTATTGACGTGCAAACCCTCACGCGTCGAGGTCCCTGTTTGTATTATTTCTGCCCCGAGGGAGCCCATTAGACGTGAGCGAGTACAGAAAAGAGAGAGATAGATAAATGATGTCGATGTTCCTTCCATCCGAGCAGGGAGGAAGGGTGGGCGCATGTGAATCTAAGCAGATACAACCATCAGAAATGCTTTTACGGTAAGTATTGCATTGTCTTCTGATGTTTGTTAATCTGCTTAGAATCACATGCTGTGCATAAACTAGCGAGCAGTACCCGGAGTTGGAGGTGGGTTGTGAGAAGGAACAGTAGAAAAAAATATGTCTTAATACTGCTTGTCCCACCTGAGAATCAGATCTAGAGTGGGCATCTAGACAGTAGTGTTTTGTAAAGGTGTGTACAGAACTCCAGGTTGCTGCTTTGCAAATGGACTCAAGACATTTGCAATGAATGCTATGGAAGCCCCAGTACCGCGAGTAGAATGTGCTCTTGGCTCGAAGGGTAGTTCTCTCTTAGCAAGAGAGAAACAGAGTGATGCATTGGACAATCCATCTAGATATAGTGGATTTTGAAACTGCATCTCCTTCTCTTCCTGCTGCCACCGAGACAAAGAACTGATTCGTCTTTCTCAGAGGTCTAGTTCTTTCCATATAACACATGACGGCTCTGCGCATATCTAGTGTATGCAGGCTCCTTTCTCCTAAATTTGAAGGGGTTTGAAAGAACGTTGGTAGTTCTATTGACTGGTTGACATGGAATTTAGAAATACATTTTGGTGCAAACCTAGGATGTGTGCGTAGAACCACCTTATCCTTGTGAACTGTTACAAAGGGGTCTAGTATAGAGAGCGCTTGTAGTTCACTCACTCTCCTAATGGAGGTGATAGCTATTAGGAAAGCAGTTTTAAGAGTGAGGTTCTTAAGGGAAGCTTTGTGCATGGGTTCAAAGGGTGAGCCCATAAGCCTGGTAAGTCCCACATTTAGGTCCCATCCGGGAGCTGGGTTAGCTATAGGAGGGTGTATCCTCTTTACTGCCTCCATGAAGGCAGTAATAACTTTCCACCATGACACTTTGAGTTGAGAAGTGGTGTATGCGGAAAGTGCAGCTAGAAGAACTTTAATAGAATTAAAGACCAATCCTGAGTCTAATAAGTGACGGGGTTGACGCTCTTATTTCTACACCAGATGACGACTCTCTTCCACTTGCTAGAATAGCAGTAACGAGTGTTAGGTTTTCTAACCTCCCTGAGAATGTCCATGCATCTTTGAGGGAGCTGTAAATGTCCAAATTCTATGACCTCAGGAGCCAGGCTGCTAAGTTCATGGTCTGTGGGCACGGGTGTATCGTCTTGCCCCTGTCCTGTGACAGCATATTGTACGGGCAGGGTAGTTTTACTGGTGGAGATAGAGACATCTCCATCAGGTGAGCGAACCATGGCTCTCGGGCCCACATAGGGGCCACTAGTATCATGGTGACTGGTTCCTGGTGCATCTTGTGCACTATTTTGTTGAGAAGGGGAGTTGGGGGGGTAAGGGGGGGGGGGGGGGCGTAAGCAAATTTCCCTGACCATGTTATCCAGAGACCGTTCCCCTTAGATCGGTTCTGGGGGTACCTGGAGGCGTAAACCTGGCATTGGGAGTTCTCCAGAGTTGCGAACAGATCTATTTCTGGGAACCCCCATTGTGTGAAAACGTCGAAGACGATGTCTTCTCTTAAGAGGGAAGTCTCTGCTGAGTTCGTCTGCTAGCAGATTTAGTTCCCCTGGTACATGTTGTGACACCAGGAACATGTGTCTGAGAGCCCACTTCCAGATGTTCTGGGACAGCTTGGACAGTCCTGGAGAGTGTGTGCCCCCTTGCTTGTTCAGGTAGTACATGGCTGTGGTGCTGTCTGTGAGGACCATCACTGTCTTCCCTTGCAGGTGTGCCTGGAAAGCCTTCAGTGCTTTGAAGACCGCTAGCAGTTCCAGCAAGTTTATGTGTTTGGACGCTACACTCGGAGTCCAAACTCCAGGTGCAGTCTGATGGGATAGGTGAGCCCCCCCATCCTGTGAGGGATGCGTCTGTGGTTAGAGTGGCTTCCACTGTGGGGGTGGCGCATGGGTTCCCTATTACAAGGTTTTCCTTCGACCACCACCGTAGCGAGAGAACCAAGGCCTGCGAGACCACCACTAGATCGTCCCATTGTCCGCTGGCCTGACACCACTGGCTGTTGAGCCACTGTTGCATTGGGCGTAGGCGCGCGTGAGGTACCAAATATATACATGATGTCATCATTCCTAGAAAACGCATTGCTTTGCGTACCATCACCTATCGACCGGCCACATATTGGGGAATCTGTAACAGCATATTTTGGACCATCTCGTTGAAGGGGAAGACAAGGCCGTCCTTTGTTCGAATTAGAGCCCCTAGGAATTGTTTGATCTGGCTGGGGTCTAGGCTGGACTTCTTCTCGTTGATGGAGAAGCCCAGTTGGAACAAAAGATCTACAGTCTTTTGGGTATTTGACAAGCAGGTCTCGTAAGAATCCCCTGTTATGAGCCAATCGTCGAGGTAAGGGTATACTGGGATGGACAACCTGCGCAGGTGGGCCGCTGCCACTGCCAGTACTTTCGTGAATACCCTCGACGCTGACGCTATGCCGAAGGGTAGCACTCTGAACTGGTAGTGTTTGCCCTCTATCATGAACCTGTGATAATTTCTGTGCGCTGGCAACATTAAAATAGGACAGTATGCATCTTTCATGTCCAGTGTTGTCATGTCATCTCCCTGTGAAAGCAGGGGGATTACTTCCTGTAAGGTCACCATGCAAAATTTTTTGAGGTTTGACAAATTTGTTCGCAGATCTAGTACAGGGCACATGGTTAAAGGCATGGTCTAGTAAATATTTTTATTGTCCCTACGGGTCGGCCATGTTTTTTTAAGCCTAAGTGGCTCGATTTTAGAAAACTTTCCTATGGACCTTACCCGAGTTTTCGTCCATTAAACGCACGCAAAAACAGGCACCAGGGAGCCGCCATTTTGTGATAATCCTATCACTTGCCGCATCGCCCTGGCTGACCTGCTTCTGCGGCACTAAATCAATTCCCCCGCCCCTGAGCCTGTCATCAGCAGACTCGTACCGCCTATTTCCCCAACGCCAAAGCACGTCTTGTGTCAACATTCGCTGCGCTTCAGCTAATGACGTGTCGCCATGGAAATGGCAGGATGCCTCTTTCCTCAATAAGTATAAACAGACCGTTTCACAACACACAGCAGCAGATTTTCGATTCGATTCCTCTCTGTGTTACTTTGAGTATTTTGTGACTTGTTTCTGTGCTCTGGTCAGCTACCTTCGCCGCTTGTAGCCCGTGTGAACACCTGTACCATCTCGGTAAATTATTTTACTTTGTTTACCACACAATGGCTACAATAATGCCCTACATGTACGAGCCCGAGTATACCGAGGAGGAACTACTGGAAAGGGAAGCATGCGAAAACGATGGGGATTCGGACGGCAGTTGGCAGGACAAATCAACAGATGAAGAGCCTGGGCCTAGTCGCATGGACGGCGTCTCCACCTGGTGCACATGCAATCGGTGCAAGCTAATGCCAACCGAGGAGGAGAACTGCTGCTGCCGAGAAAACTCGGGATGCCTGGCCTACATTTCGGAAGGCGAGCCACGACCGCAATGCATCACCGAGCTGCCAGACTTCAGGGCAGCCTGCCTCACACGGGCCTGTCTTCAGAATAATGATGGTGCTTATGCACGAACTTCGCGCAACTGTTCGTCCTCGTAATCCGAGTAACGATTAAGTATACTCTGCTTGTCATGCCACTCCTATTTCATGTTCTTCTACTATATCCAAAATTACATCTACATATCATTGTAACGCATGTAAGTCGTTCAATAGTGTACATTGTCTAGATAGCATTTGTCCGTGCAGAATGCCATTAGTTACAAGAATTGTCATTGACAACAAACGTTTATTAAACTTATCTTGGTCATTTAAAAACAGTTTGTTTCATTCCTTTTCACAGGTGGTACAGGCTGGTGGCCTATCATTCCTTTACATGGTGGCTCCACGGGAGGCTTGGACACCGCGTTCGAAGAGTGATACCCGCCTGTGCCGTTCGTGCCATAAGAGAAACGTTCCCGAGTGACAGCGGTAAGTACAGGGGATTTTCTCTTGCTGTGCTGCAACCTGACCTGTATAATCTTTAAAGTCTTGTATTTTTGTGTCATGAAAATAAAATACAAAATAAAACACCACATATATTTTAACAACGGTTGTTTCGATTTTTTTAAAATGAATCAAGTGTGTCTCCATTCAAGGATGGACGTCAGACATCTGTGCTCCGAATGGGTGAAGGTCTGATCGCTGTGAAGCAGGGTGGTCACTATCTAAGCTAACATAAAATATTCTCGATAATGCATGCACTAAATAACACTAGTTCAAAGTTTTTCAGTAGGATAAGTCACACATATCTATACTAACAATTAACATTGGATTATACAGGCCTTAGGTTAAGGGTCTTGACCACTGTAATACACCGGTTGAAGTGTGGGTCTGTGCTCACAAGAATCTCTGGTATGTGGCATTTGTTATTGATAAGCAACGATATGCTGCAGTAGGGGTCTAATGTTAATTGGGGATCTGCTAGGTGGGCATCATGTTGTGGTCAGTGGTCTGGCACTTGAAGAGAATACCTTGCAGGTACACAGGGTCACAATGGCAGTAAGTTTCCACTGGCGAGGGTGTGTGGGCAAGGACACGTTTATGGAGATGAACGAGCGATGTGCTTAGTTCAGGCTGGTTCACATGCAGGACAGTGATCTCAGAGGAAGAGTCATGCTCAGTGGTCCCATCTACGCGATTGTCAACCAAAGTTATCACATAAGGGCAAGGGGTGAACCCACTACTGGAGGCACTTGGTCCGAGTTTCTACTGAGAAGTAAAGCATGAGAGGGGCCATCGAGAGAGGCCTGATGGCCCCTCGTTCCCACACACTTATCTGCACGCCCACCAGCCCATCCATCCATCCATCCATCCATCCATCCATCCATCCATCCATCCATCCATCCATCCCCCACCCCCTATCAAAGGCAGTTCGCACCCGTGGATGAGCGCTGGCATGTGGGGCTGTCTGGGGCGCGAACAGCCAAGGTGCCAAACAACATGTACACTTCAAAAGGTATCTTACGCCCAGGGGCCATCGTTCACATGGTCTCCTCAGACCCCGTGTCTCCATGCATGCCTCCCCTGAGGCAGGCCGCCCCCCTGCAATCCACATAAGTGTGTCTCCATTCAGCAGTCTTCCTGTGCCTTATCTGCATGCCCCAGGCCCATCCAGCCCACTCCCCTCTATCAAAGGCGGTTCGCGCCAGTGGATGCGCGTTGTCAGGGGCGCGAAAGGCCAAGGTGCCAAACATGTACACTTCAAAAGGGATCCCACGCCAAGGGGCCATCGGTCACATGGCCTCCTCAGACCCCGTGTCTCCAGCCAGGCCTCCCCTTGAAGCAGGCCGCCCCCCTAATACCACGACATACATACGTCATTCATTCACAAACACACCCCTGTTTCTAATACTTTATAAACCACTTGATATGTCTCATGAGAACATCTTTGTGCTTTGCAAGTCAACTCCTGAACGTGCTACCTGGCAACCACTGAGATCTACGCTAATCTACTTGTCGTCGTGCTATCCGTGAACTTCTGTGACCGCTTAGAGCAAACCCATCAGTGTGCTACCTGTGGCCACCCACCTAGTCTCCTGCAACATACTGCTCTGCTTGCTGAATCCAACTGTTTGTTGGTCAAGGTAAGGTCATGTATCCTAGTCATATTTCGTAGATTTTTAAATTTCTATCTATTTGCGAGTAGAGTACACAATAGTGCTATGTTCATTGGTCTCATTGCTATTGACTTGAGTTTCCATTGCTATGTTATCAATAGATCTATTGATTTTCATCTTTGTCTATTGTCATCGAATTGCATCCTTCGGGGGTCCAGTCTATAATGTAAGCATGTTTCCTTCTCGTGCAAGACAGAACATCCAAGGGACGAGTCACATGTCCAGATTTTAGTCACATCATTTATACATTTCTGCAACTCATGCAAATACTTAGCCACACATAATGAACTGGTATAGTTCCTGCGACCAAAACAAACCTTGCATTGATCATTGTATGATTCATTTACTTTTGTATCAAATCTTTATTCATGAAGATTGTATAATAATGTCGATATTTACTTTTCAGATTTATCAACAATGCCTGCCTGTTCGATTACCGGTTGCCCTTCGAAGAACCATGCATGTATTCCCAAAAACTGTTGATCGAATAAGGGAATCGGTCAGACATTGCGGATATCCACTGGATGAGCTGGAAAGTAGAGTCCAACAAGTCTTACAGGACAAGAGGGGTGATCGATACTGCATCTGCAGCCGGCACTTTTCCTTGGACATGTACACAACATCTTGGGTAACAAAGAAGAATAAACGGCGAACGACAAGGAAATTGATCGAAAACGCTATTCCCACTCTATTCGTTCACATCCCGCCACTGGTGAGTCAAGGGTCCGGATTTAGCTTTAGGCCTTGAGGTAGTGTGTAGATAGCCGAATGGATTAATTGATATTGTAGGTGTTCTATCCCTTGTAATAATTTCGATATTGATAGGAGTATATATATATATATATATATATATATATATATATACACACATATACATACAGGGAACTGTGCTGTATTGAGCATTTTTCAAGTATTCTGTCACCTTACATGGCTATTTTTAATATTGGCATTTCATTATCAATCATTAATTTACCTTTACAACTGAATATTCTACATCCTTGACGTGGTCGCAGTTATCAACCACTTCTAGCGCGTATCAGGTAATCTTACTAGGCTAATCCGCTACATACTTGTTTTATGCATGTCAAGTAATAGTTTTATTCTATCGTGTAATTATTTTACCGAAAGTTTGGTTAGTGCTTTCCAATTGATATACACCTTAGTTATCGTCCACTGGTGTTTGTTTTCAGTTATAATTAGTGTTATCCATACTAATGCAAGTACTGTCTTTCAGGGAGATGCTGAAGCGTCCACCACATCTACAACATTTCTAGATGTTCTTCACCAGCAGGAGGTATGGATATTGACAGCTCCATCGAGCGGCATCATCAGAGCTGGAATTCTTGTCGTTTGATTGTTCTACACAATGTTTCATTCGTGGTTAGCCGTTGATATGTACCTGTGCTGTCGACCCCAGGTGTGTGTTATGTTTTCACTATTGTAACCCTCACTAATCCAAGTACTATGTTTCAGGCAGTTGATGGAGCGTCAACCCCTGCACTTGATGCAGAGCCTGACATTCAAGTAATTCCAGGGGAAGTGGAAGCGGGACCATGCGTATACGAATCAGCGCAACAGCTTTCGTAAGTGCGCACTACATTTGCAACATCCATAGATATTCTTCAGCAGCACGAGGTATGGATACTGACAGCTCCATCATGCGTGATCATATAACGTGATTCCATTTGCTATACTTTCTTCCCTATTAACGCAAGTGCTGTGTTTCAGGGAGACGACAAAGCTTCCACTGCAATCACAACATCCAATTTAGATGATGCAGATGTAAATAAATCGGAGAAATAAGTCGATGAAATGTGATCATATTTAGATTTTCCTTGATTCTTTTAGACAATGCATCATTTGTGGTTATCTCTTTGTATGTACCTGTGCGTTCGACCCCAAGTGTGTGTTATGTTTCCAATATTGAAAACCATACTAATGCAAGTACTGTGTTTCAGGGAGATGCGGATGCCTCCTCTCCAATACAACCATTCATGGCAGTCCATGCAGAGCCAGAGGTATGGATACTGACAGCTCCATGGAAATAGATCATCACTGGTCGAATACTTGTCGTTTGATTGTTGCACACTGTTTAAATCGTGTTTGGCTATTGAGATGTACCTGTGTGTTCATCCTCACGTGTGTTTTATGCTAACAATATTTTGATACACAGTAATGAAAGTACTATGTTTCAGGGAGACGATGGAGCCTCATTCCGTGCTGTCTATGCGGATACAAAAAATATAGTTGTTGCAGCGCAAGAGGAAGGGAGGACATGCGGAAACGAATCGGAGCTACAGCGTGCAGATGTTGAAGGTCGAGTCAAAAAAGTTGCAAAGAAAAAAAAACAAAAAAGGTTACAAACGGTTCATAATTTTAAAAAAATGTGCTGGGGACTATTTTATGTTTTTTTCCAGTCAATTGGACTACACTTTATCTTGTGTTTAAACTGAACATCCCTTTTCCAATCTCTCCTCCAGTTACCCGTGGGTGTCAGAACTATACACACACAGACAGTGAAGCGAATGAGAAATGTTGCTTGCCAGACCATATACACTATGGAGGAACTATTAATTGAGGCGAGGCGTGTTCAGGCTCGAGATGCTCATGTCCAATGGCCAGAACATGAATTAACTGTGTTTGGAGACTACAGCAAAGTTGCATTGGACCATTGCTACAGTGCGACCGCACCACCACAAGAAGATGTTATTGAATGTATTGAAGATAGCTCTGAAGTAGTTGCAGATCAATTCACACAATTTACACCCGCCAAAAATTTGCCACCCAAAAACCTGTCGACATTGTTGTGTTCTCCCATCAATGTTGAAGTAATAGATGTCGAAATGATAGAGAATGAACCAGCCGCAGCATCCATAGACGCATCAGAACTTGATATCAGCGATATTACTTTCCAATGTGTTGAAATCTCCACAAAGTCACAGGACGAAACAACGTTGACGCAGGATGACAGTCTAATGAAAGAGAGCAAATACATTGTATTCGACAGTTGTTTGATGGAAATTATAAGTATGCTGAAATGTGTGCATTCCATTAGAGGGAAAGTATGTGGGAAGCCATTGATTAATGTGACTCGTCAAATAAAAGGCAGTAACGTCAAAATAAATGCCGCCTGTAGATTAAATCATAAGTTCTCATGGTCTGCACAACCGATGCTGGGGAAACTGCTAGCAGGCAATCTACTGTGTGCAGCTGCATCACTTTTTAGTGGCTCCAGTTTTAGAAAGTTAGAGGCTTTCTTTCAGTTTGTGGGACTCCATTTCATTTCTAAAGCGCTGTACTACATATACCAACGTGATTATCTGTTTCCGGACATTAGTGATGCTTGGAAAATTGAACAATTGTCTCTAGCAAGTACATTCGAAGGCAAACGATTCAGGCTAGCCGGCGATGGACAGTGCGACAGCCCTGGATTTTCTGCCAAGTACTGCACCTACCACTTTCAGGACATGGATAGTAAGAAAATTGTGAGTTCGGTGGTCGTGCAGGTAACACAATGTACATCGTCAGTGGCCATGGAGAAACTAGGATTTATAAAATCAGTGGAATATCTACAATCAAGGGGAATGCACATCGACCTCATAGCCACGGACAGACACGTTTCAATTGCCAAGACAATGAGAGAGCAGTTCCCACATATTAATCATCAATTTGACGTATGGCATCTTGTTAAATCAATCAGTAAGAAAATCTCGGCTGCAGGAAAAAAAAAAAGGTTTTGAAAGTATTTTGCAGTGGTCCCATTCTATCACCAACCATCTTTGGTGGAGCTCAAAAACTTGTGAAGGGTCAGTGGAAATACTACTTGAAAAATGGCGGTCACTGATGCACCACTGTACCAACGTTCAACGCTGGACAGCAAATCAACATTTCCACCAATGTGAACATGGCCCTTTGTCCCCAGAGGAGGCACGGAAGAAGAAGTGGTTGATTCCATCTTCACCGACACACAAAGCCATTGAGAAGATTGTTTTCGACAAAACTATATCAAGAGATTTGAGAGGACTGACAGAATTCTGTCACACAGGAGATTTGGAGGTGTTCCACAATATGTGCCTAAAGTACAGGCCAAAGCGCTTGCATTTTAGCTTTCGGGGCATGAAACATTGCACTCTTCTAGCGGTCTTGGCCCATAACAGCAATGTCGGATGTGAACAATCTAGGACTAGGGGTAAAGTAAGGATGCCTCGCTACACTAAGGTGTTTTCAAAACGAAGTAAGCAATGGGTGATCAAACCAGTCTATGATGAAATGCAGTTCGACTTTGTGAAAGGCCTTATTGTTGCTGCGTTAGAGAAGCACAGATATGGAATTTTGGACGTTTCTGTGCAGAGCAGTGATCCATTGCCACCGAACATTGCGACTGTGCCATGCCCACCCGAAGCACAGCTGGTTGTGAAGTACAAATCCCGGTTTAAATAATTGCAATAGGATTGTCTTTTTGTAAATAAATGTTATTGTACAGTGTACCTGTAACCCTAACCCCTACCTTCACCATCATGGGTGGCGAACAAGCTGGGTGTCACCTTTGAATTCTCTCTATTCACCTCATATATGTGTATGTATATATTTTTCTCATGTCTCATCTCATGTAAATGTAAATGCTGCGCACTGTTGCGCACTGTTAATGCAGGGGATGCTTGCGTATTGCAAATAATAAAACAAAAACAATAAATCTCACTTTTAACTCAACTCCTGTGGTACTTTATACTTTCCCTGACCTTCCTCCAAAAATTAAAGGTCTCAATTTGGGCTGCAAAGCTCGCAGACAACGGAGACAAAATTGGGGCACTTAGAACGCGCCAAGCGGGCCGTGGCATTTGGGAGAGAAGCCAGTTCGCATTTGCACATTGAGGCACACTACATAGAGGTATCCTAAACTTCAAGTTCTCACAGATGCCTATACTACGTGATGTTGCAAATAAAGAATGCGAAGGACAGCAGCTTTGATTTTGTTCAGCTCGCGCCCAGATGAGGCCCACAAGTCGCACTGGAAGTATAAGGGTCTATTGTTTTTTGACCTTGAGAGAGGGACCATGCCGAAAGAACTACATTTGAAGGGGGTGCGCAATAACGTAAGAGACGATAAGGCAGAACATTCAGAAACTAGACAGAGTTTCATTTTAGTTCAGTATACGAAAAATCGTTGTCAAGAGCACGGTCCGTTTTACAGACTGCATTACGAAGACACACAATGGAAATTTCAAATCTAATGTAAGTAAATCTTTACACGCTTTTATACCGGAATGAAGATTTAATGAATGGATGCATGAATAAATGAATGAAGAGCTAGGAAAAGCAAGGAAAACGTGTTCGTAGTGGGCACATGGGCATGCAGGTCCACTGGTCTCACCGATCTCGGTCCTTGGCCCAGCCACTTTTCCCTGCACTGCCTACCTGCACTACGAGACTGTCTCTGTATCCTTCAGCCCCTTCTCCCGGCATTTACCTTGCACTTGCCACCAGCTGGCCCGATTATTTAATTTGTATTCAACTAACCATGTACAGCACTTTTACCCCCCATGCGCGATCAGAAAGACACCTAGCCTAGTAGGATCGTTGTCTGTCTGCCCTTGTTCCCCACCTGCCTCGTCGCGCCTTGAAACACTTGAGTATAGGCGCGTTACAAATGCCATATCATATCATTCCTCACGCATGTAGACTAACTGTTGTTTATCATTGTGTGTTGGCCTCGATTTATTTCGTTACTTTTCGCATTGATTTTAGAGCCGAACATACTCCATTGAACTATCCTTGCAAGCAAATAGTTTCTGATCGGCTGTAATAAATAAAATGAGTAATATTAATGAAGATCGGCTGGCGAGACCAATTATAATTTTTTTGTTTTCATAACAGGTATTTGGCTCCACTTCTGCTACTGCCATCGGTTTGAGACACCAGCAGACGGTTTCTTCGTGAGACACCTGCAGCTTTGTGTGAACAACTGGAGCACACTGACAATTTTATGGGACGATCGCCAAGGGCCCACATGCCCTTACGATGTACTAGTGGCTAGAAGCAACCTATCAACCTTTACGATGGACTAGTGCCTAGTTGATGGAACAGCCTTGCGGTTCACCGTGCTTCCAAAGTGCTTCTTTTAACGAAAAGCAACACCCTGTGTACCATTGCGGATACAGATAAAAGAAAATAAATGGCTTTCGGAGTTCATATGGCAATTGCTGAATATTCTCTAAACATTTAATGTCAAATAAATGTACTTTACCAAATGTACTGTGTTGCTGTTTAATTTTAAAGTACAGTTTCATATTCCGAATTGTGGCGCGCTGTGTTGTGAGATGGTCTGTGTTGGTTTCCGGGTTCTGTGTGAAGTCGCGTAGAAGACGACTGGGCGCGTTTGCCTACGCAGCACAGTAACGTCACGGAGAGAGGCGGGGAATATGAATGTTTTGATAATGTCAGGCTCAGGGGCGGGGGAATTGATTTAGTGCCGCAAAAGCAGGTCAGCCAGGGCGATGCGGCAAGTGATAGGATTATCACAAAATGGCGGCTCCCTGGTGCCTGTTTTCGCGTGCGTTTAATGGCCGAAAATTCGGGTAAGGTCCATAGAAAAGTTTTCTAAAATCGAGCCACTTAGGCTTAAAAAAACATGGCCGACCCGTAGGGACAATAAAAGTTTTTACTAGACCATGCCTTTAAGTCCTTTTTGGGTACAAGGAAGTACACTGAATAAATACCTTCCATTACCTGTGATAGAGGCACGACCTCTATTGCTCGTTTTAGTAGCAGCAGTTCCACTTCTTGAAGAAGGATGGCGAGGTGCACCGGTGATCAGCGTCGTCCCCTTGGGCGTCTGTACTTGGGGGACCGACTGAATTCTATGCAGTAACCGCGGGCTATAGTTGACAATACCCAGCGGTCTGATGTTATTCCCTCCCATGCTGGTAGGAAAGATGTTAACCGGATCCCGACCGGCGATGCATGGGAGGGGACCCGAACCTTCGGGTCATTTGGTGTTGGTAGCCGGGGATCCTCTGGGAGTGGGGCCCCGACCTCTACCCTTGCCACGGCGTGGTCCTCTTTGAGTGTATTGGCCACTAGTTCCGAGTAGAGGACCAGTTGCCTGCAGTGTACTGCTGTTGTTGTTGCCGTTGTTGATGTTAGCCTCGAAAAAAGCGTTTGTTGCCGAATCCTCACTTATTGGGAGGCCTTGAGATCTGGTCTAAAGTCTTTAGGGTGTCAAAATCCTTCTTTGCAGTCTCCAGTGCGTCATCCACCGCTTTCCCAAAGAGGTTACAATCCTCTATTGGTTTATTAATGAGCGACGCCTGGGTTTCTGGCTTAAAACCGGAGTTGCGGAGCCAGACATGACGCTTCAGAAGTCTCCCCTGGACTAAAGAACGGCCATCCGTTTCTGCAGCATCAAGAGTGTTTTTAATGATGCTCTGGTTAACCAGAGTTCCTTCCGTTACCGTGGTTAACAAGCGAGTTCTTAAGGGCTCAGGGACTTCCTCGAGGTCTTGGGTGTAAGTTTCCCCATTGGGCATCAGCATAACTTGCCAGTAAGGTATTTTTGGCAATTCTGGTGAAAAAAGCTGCCGAGGCTGTAATTCTCTTGCCCAGGGCGTAGAGTTTCTTTCCTTCCTTTTCTGGGGGTGCTTCGCTAGTTGATAGCGGGACCCTTGCTCTTTTCCTTGTGGTAGTTACCACCAAGGAATCTGGTATTGAGTGACCCTTAATGTATAATGGGTCCGAAGGAGAGGGAGAGGGAGTAAACAGTTTTTCAATTCTTGGGTTGTCCCCTCTGACCAACACACGTGTAGACAGCGATGGGATGATTTGTCTCTTAACTGAGGCGAGGAGGGGAATGGTCTGGCTAGTGGGAGGTTTCTCCTTAATGATTTTGTCTACAAAATCAGTATCGGGAGTAATTTCCCCAGTCTCAATTTCAAAGTGCGCTGCTGCTTTCCGTAGTAGCGCGTTGAAAGTGGGTTGGTCATCTATCAGTGACGGATTCCTGACCGGTGTGGTCTGAGGAGAGGAAAGGTTCAGATTCTCAGGGTCTGTAGACACTGTTGGTGACTGCGAAGGCTGTGAGCCACCTTCATCTGGGTCTTCTTCGAAGCCCCCCCCCACCTATGTCAGGGTTTTCCTCAAAACCTTCTACTTCGAAATTCTGTTGGTCTTCACTATTTAAGAACTCCTCGTCCTCTTGGAAGTGAGGATCTTCTTCAGTGAGGTCATAAGTATTAGTCTCCTCTTGAAGGGGGTTAAATAGTCTAGGATATTTAGCCCTGGGGTCCTAATGAAGTACCTCTCATGGCCTCTTGGGTGTTTTATGTTCAGGAGTGGACATAAATCTATCCAGTTTGTCCATACATGATTGGATTCTCTCAAATGTCCAATGTGGTAACCCAGAACGGTCTGGAGGCGAAAAAGGAGGCTCTTCTGCTTGTAGCCGTCTAGATCTGTCCCATAACGTCGAGGATAAAGTCCCTTCGCCTTCTGAGAAACCTTCTCGTAGGCTAGGGCCTTCCTTAGACGGTGGGAGCGGTCCCTGCCTCCCTTCCGGCATTCTTGGCGTCTCCCTGGCCTTGTGAGCGGTCTCCGGCATATCGCTCGCCATCCGTCTCTGGCCGTTAGTGGAACTATACGAGCCAAGCTCTCGACGAATAATTTCTTAGTCGAGGGTTCATCGGGCGTCGTGCTGGGCGGTGCCGAGTCTCTTTCGGCGACGGTCGCACTCTTACGAGGCGCATCGCCTGCCGTTTTGGTGGTAGCGCCCTTGTCTGTAGGTAGCCCAGTCGCTAGTCCCGTCTGCGGTGGCGGGGAGGGCTTGCGACCCTTACGGTCAGTGGAGGACGCCGGTGGGTCCGGCGTCTCCGTTGGCGCTAGGGCTTTCTTCGTCTTCGACGAAGTGCCGTGGGTTGGGTGCTTAGGTTTATGCTTTCTGTGTTCGTCAGTGTCGCCGGGGTGTTCATCCCCATAAGTAGGGCGTGAGCCGAACTTGTCGGGCCAGGGACAGACGAGGAGCGGGTACGCTCCCTAGAGAGGTTTACAACCTCCGAAACGGAGGTCAGGTTATCACTGTCCTCGTAACACTCGGCGGCGACATAGCGTAGCTGCCCACCTCTTGACCCTGCGATCCTTTAAAGTTTTTGGGCGAAGAAGTTTACAGACCGCACAGCCTTCCTTGTTGTGGTCGAGAGGTAAGCAACGGTTACACCGCTTGTGCTCGTCTTTCCATGTGAATTTGCCCTTACAGCGTGGGCAAAATCTAAACTGAGTCCTCTCCATAGCGGAGGATACAATTAAGAGTGATAACGACCCCGAAGGATAACGGCCAGGCCACGTGTTCGGCAGCACCGAAGGATCTCCTCCGTCCTTGTCGACGTCCCCTTTTCGACTATGAAAACAAAATGCAATACTCTGCAGTGACCACTGGATGTCGGACTATGCACATCATGTGATTCTAAGCAGATTAACAAACATCAGAAATATATATATATATCCATGTTTTACTTGCAACAGGTCAATCACTAGTGGTAAGTGCAAATTTTTAAACCTGAATTGTACACATCCTCCAACAGCATACAAGGCCATAAAACTTACAAATGTTGTAATGTATGTTGAAGCAGGCCTCAAAACTTGCACTCGATATTGGCTAGTAAGAAATTGTGTAGTGTGTGTATTTGGGACTTAATGCCTAGCTAGTAGCTTGCAGAACTAGTAATTTGTACCCTTGTAAATTCAAAGGTTTAATCAGTCAATATACTAAACTAATGGAGGGATAGAACATGTATACCTATACTGATTAAAGTTATTCTACAGAATGTTAGCCTGTGATAGTACGCCAAAATAAAAGGCAAGCAGCTCAGCGATCAAGAAAGTAAAATCAAATTGTATACTGGAGAAAGTAGAATAGTCTAAAGCGGAAATGTACAGCCAATTTAGCTATTTGGTAAGCTTGTCCACAATGGATTACTCCCTATACATATGATAATTTGCTTTGTCTATAAACTGAGGCCATTGTAGGAATACACATTTTGCATGGAGATTCCAAATACCATACTTCAATCACTTCGTCCTCCAACATCAAAGAATGGTTTGTTACCATGCTGGTACATCACTGGAAGCAGGTAGAGACAGGTTGTGTGACAAGGTCAATATTTCATGAGCAGAGGACTTTCTGTAGGAAGAGGGAGTGTAGCTCATGCAACAGGGAACGCAGAGCTGAGACACACAGTTGTAGAAGTCACAATGTTTCACTGATGATAGATATTTCATGCTGCACAATTGTGAGATGCAGCGTGTGCCCAGTCAGTCTTACTTTCCCATTTAACTGGTGAATGCGTGTGTAAAAAGGTTGAGGGAGGAGGGGAAGTGTACTAGAATACACTGAAACCTGGAAACAGGGAGGCTATAAAAACACTATGTTAAAGATTAGAAGTAACCGCATTTTTTTTAGAGTGACCAACATAAAGACACGTATCAAATACAGTTACTGTACAAAATAACCCCTTCATTTGGATCAACTGGAAGAATTCCAATGTACTTTTGCAAAAACACATTCAAAATGTACATATTCTTTGTCAAATTCATATTTACAAACTCTAGTGGAAAGCATGCTTTTAAGAACGATGACAGTCAGGGACGTCATTTCACCAAAATGCCAGGGGTAGCGGAAGTGACATCACACGACCCTTGTCCCCCTGATGACATCACAGGAAGTGATGTCATTTGACCCCACCCCGAAGTGATATCGCGGGAAGCGATGGAACACAACCTTTCACCCAAAACAAGAAGTGGCATCACATAGCATTGTACACTACGAAAAAAAAATATGGTTACGATATCACTATAATGTGATTTACATTTCATACAAGAATAGATCGCCATATGTCTCGTTCAGATCAGTGTGTATAGGCCCATATTACCAAATTACTGAATGCAAGCAGACATCCATGACCAAATGATAATGGATGTGTTATTATATAGCACTTACACTTAAGCGCTTTATATAGAAAAAATATACACCCAATATCACCATACCTGTGTTGGTACTCATTTATCGACCTCAGAAGGATGAAAGGCTGAGTTGAGGCGTTTAAGAACAGACTAAATCAGTGACTCACCTCCTTAAGTGTGCCTAAAATAAACCTTTAAATGAGTCTCGCAATTATTGTATAGAATTCCAGAAAGACACATTATTTGGTATTCCTATTCTTTCTCATTTAGGGTCAGTGTTGAAAGTGTTAAACTTGTGGGACTCCTGTTCTTATTTTAGTTTTTTAAGTGGCCTCTACAAGAAAGCCAGCCACTCCAGAAGTAAAGAGCCACAGCTCAGGAGCTTGCATTACAAACAAAAAAAATATATATATTTATTTTTTAGAGGTCGCAAGGGAGACAGAGGTCGCAAGGGGTCGCAGTTGCGACCTCTGGCAACACCTAAATGACATCCCTGATGAGTCACAGGCTATAGTTGGAACTTGGCTTAACTGATTTGTCTGAACGAAAACAAAAGTTAGTTACAAATTAACAATAAAATCTTAAAATGTACACTTATGTAACAAAGACATACCTTTTCCATACTTTCCAGAACTTCAACAGTTGATGGCTTAGCCTGTATGGATAAGAAAAAATGTTCTGAAACATTTTACATCATCTAGTACTGTACTACACAAGATTCACAATGCAAGCAAAATGTGCACCTCTACTTTAGTTCACTTGTCTCTATTCCATAAATACATGCAATGTAGGACCCGGAATACCATCAATAACGATTTGCAGGACGGAATACCCAGTAATCAAAGCAGCCAAGACTATATCAAACCTAAATACTGAAAAAGTTAAAAAATAAAGATCAACGTAAATTTAGCAACATTAACATACAAACTACATCTTTAGGTACACAGTCTTATCAGCCGAGTAATAGCCCCATACCTTAGTTTCTCCATAAATGTCAACATGCACTTATATTTCCTATACCAAAAATGGAGTTAGGATAGTACATTAAATTAGTTGGAAAAGCATTAAAGGGTCTCAAATATGCAAGGAATAGATGTACCTTATTTAATTTCAATACATGGAAAGTCCACAAAACGTTTTGAAGATATTTAACCAGATTAGACGTTTAACACCTAACGCTCGTCATGTCTTCATAGCGTTTGAAAACTAGTGTGTCAAAATGATGCTATAGGGAAATTCCGGACTGGGAAAATTAAGAATGACTTTACTCTAAAGGGTGTGAAGTGTAAGAAATAAAAACAGTGCCGCAATATGGGTTTAACTGGTGTTTGCGATTAAGCAATAAAACATGCCAGAAGCTGGCACGGTAAGAGTACTACATATCCGCACATCCCACCCTCAATGCATTGCTCATTAGGAAGACGGGACAACCTCTTAAAAATAAATATCCAATAAATATATTTAGGTGGCCTATAGGAGCACCCCCAGCCCCACCGGGGAAACAGTATGAAAACCGAATACACATTCATCAATTAATCATCCTGAGAACTTGTGTTTATTCGTAGAGTTCGCCCAGCCAATTAGAGCCCTAGAATCTCTGAAAGGAAGTTCTATCCACTATACAAGTCTCAGCTCACTTCTTATTCCTTTGTGGGTTTTGTTGCGCTGTGTGGGCAGGAGTACATAAGTCAGACTCTCTTGGATGTTTATAGGGTTTTTCGAGCAGGGTTTGTAGCAGAGTGGTGTTGGTCTTTGGTCTAGTTTCTTGGTCTTTAGAGTGTTCTTGTAGCAAATGTGCATTTTGGTCTTTGTTTATTGCGTTAGTTCACCCATATAAGAACAAAATGTGCCTTTTCCTTTCATGCCTTCTCTTCTGTGTCCCCTTTTAAATGTAAGAAAACGTTTCCTGTCATTGATATCATGCCCCCTCCCCAGTTTCCCCCTTGTACGTGTGTGGTTGTCTCCCCCACTATGGGTCTCTGGACTACTGTTTTTATTAAAATAGTATGTAGTCATGATTTGTTGAATTATTGCAATCTTGGGGTTGTGCTTCGGCTTTCAGGGCTAGTTTGGCATTTCATACTTCCAATTCACTAGGTACACACACAGGTGCACACAGGTGCACACACACACACACCCACCTTTGCCAATTGCCATTCAAGGCATGCCTGCAATGATGTGAGGCAAAAGGAAAGGTGTTGCATGGAAGAGAGAGAAGATCTGCATTTCTCCACAGTAAAGGAGGAAGATGTGGTGGGCAGGTGGATAAATTAAAGGGGGGCCTTGGTGTCAGCGCTGGTTAACGGGCCCGCAGAGTTGCCAATCCCCCAACTCACCTGGGGAGGCTGAAGCATTGGAGGAGGTCTCAAGAGAAGAGTAGGGGTACAGGCAGGGCAATCTCAGTAGGACCCGACCAGTAGCACAGAGGCGGCAGCAGCAGAGCCTCTTGTGGACACCCTGTGACTCACAGCGGCAGGGCCTATAGTGGATGTATTCACAGGTGGAGCAGGAGGGTAGGTCTCATGAAACAGAAGGGGCAGCAAGCACCCTGGAGAAGTACGGCATGGCTCCTGCAGGGTTCAAAGTTTCTGGGAACTATTCAGCTCCTGCTCTTAGCCCAGGAGAGCCTGGTTAGCTTAAAACCCACCAGCTACCAGGCCAGGAGATACTTTTTCCTCCAGAGGCAAACTGGCGCCATACAGCTATACCTACGTGGCATTAACTTTCTGTATCTAGGAAGATGTATAAAGAGCCATTCAAGACATCCAAAAGACATTTAAAGTGTAATCAACTGTATATAAATGGACGAAAAGTAAAAGTTTTCATCTCCCTCATAATTTAGATTTGCGGTATGCCATATACTAGCTCCTGGTTCGCTTGTGGGATGTCCTGCCTGCTAGGTGATGGGTGATACCCAGGAGCTTGTTTTAGCTCCTATGCATGAAATCTCAATTTCAACCCCTGCCCTGGCTGAGAATTAACTGGGCACAGGAAGGAGCTGGGGTGATGCAGCACCTTAGGGAGTGAACTAGCCTGTGAAGGTGGCAGAGCAGGTGGTAAACCTACCAGAGGGGAGCAGCATGGGGGGGGGGGGGGGCATGTGGTAAGGAGAAGTGTCATGTATAAAGGCGTTAGTTGCATGGCAGCGGGGACAAGCCAGGCACATTAAGTGGTAACCTCAACCCACCACACCCCTACACAGCCCAAATAGTGCTAGGAACGATGCCATTATGCTCCGCTACCCGGGACGACCACCAAGGAGAAGCCAGGGGTCTTATTGTAATGCTTACCTGGGACGCCGTGGGAGCATAATGCCTTCTCAGCCAGAGGATCTGTTATTTGGGCACTTTTTTGACTCTTTCTGTGAAAACGACAACAATAGAACTACTGTAACTTCTATTTTGCTGAGGAAAACTGCATAGCAGTGTGCCTTTTATAATCCCTCCCTTCTCACCTGTCTTTATGTTTTGTGGAGCTCTCCATCCTGTATTCTACAGGGACGCGTTGGTTTGAAAACTTGTAACTTGAAAGGCTGCAGTGTTCAAAATGATTGTCAGAATAATGTCCATGCTTTTCTAGAGTTATCTTGGGTAAAAATTTGCTAAAAGAGATTATAGTTTGTAAAATTCTGAGCACTCCCTGCGTTGGAGAGATCGCTCTTTCTAATATTTTCCCTTTATTTTGCAGGATTCTGGGTTCTCTGAAAAGGTTAAATGCTGCGGAATGGCTGCGACTATACTCGTTTGAGGAAACATTTAACAAACGTAAGTTCGTCTGAACTGAGTAATTGCAGCCTTCAGAGAAGTGCACGGTAATAACTAAGCAAAGAAAACTTGCTGTAACTTCAGGTAAGCAACACATGCAAAGCTTTCTTATTTCTAGAAGTTCATTCATTAATGACAATACCCTTTGTTTGCTGTTTTTCGGAAAGCTGTAGACAAATACCTTCGGACGATGCATGGTCTGCTGAGAAAACTTCTGAATAAAGCCACTGCGACTGGGAATGAATACTGCTGTGAAGAAGAAGATGCGGTTGAGAAGGAACTTCTGACAGAAGATGCAGAGACTACGAAATAGACAGATGACTGAAGAAACGCTTCGCAAATACTTCGGTTCAGTAAGTCTTTTCGAAAACAATGGAATTCTGTTGATTTTCTGTGGAAACTAAGGTCTCTGAAATTTCTTTTCTTTGACAGGTTCTGCCAGGAGATCGCTGCTAGCGTTACCCGCTGTCAGCAGAGAAGACATGAAGCGAGCGCTCGAGCGAAGGCAGGGCTTAAGTAGCTCCCTCTGCAATAGGTGTAGTATGTGCTATAAGTTAACAATGTACTGGCGGCAGCCATATTGTGAGTATGAAGACTAATGTAAGCTTGATGTGAGCCTATGGGTGCAATGCTATGAATGAGACAAATGCCATTTGTGCCAGGCTTGTAGCCACTGACTGATGTGAAGTTCCTTGCTTCCCTGGTATGCCTAAATGGGAACTGTGCTCCTTTACTGGG
Source organism: Ambystoma mexicanum (assembly GCF_040938575.1). Taxonomy (NCBI): domain Eukaryota; kingdom Metazoa; phylum Chordata; class Amphibia; order Caudata; family Ambystomatidae; genus Ambystoma; species Ambystoma mexicanum. The sequence continues at coordinate 944,759,092 of NC_090931.1, read as the reverse complement.
ATCATGACACTTATGCACTGTGGGAAAGAGGGTCAAGCGAGGCAGAAGAGAAAAGGCAAGGGTCATGCCCGAGGGACAAATGTTAAAGAACCACATCTTCCAGTGGCACAAGAAAGTATAGGAGCAAACTATACTTTGGGGTGGGGGGGGTGCAAGGCATTTATTATGAAGAACTCAGAGACCCTCCCCCAACTGTGATGGTCAGCACCCTGTGGGATTAATTGAGAACTTTATTGAGAAGGTGCACCCTGTGAGGACCTTAGTAGGTGCCAGCACTTTGTGAGTATCAGTACCAGAGGACCTTAGTGGGTTGCTGCACCCTGTGAGGCAACCAGAGTACCGTTTTGGCTGGAAAAAGTAAAACCCTGTGAGAACCAGAGGATATTAGAGAGTGGCAATGACCTGAGAAACTTTGTTGATGGTGCCCCCTGTGAGAGCCAGAGACCCTTATTGGCTGCACCCCGTGGGAGAAGGCGAGATCTTTAGATAAGTGGTGTGATAATCGTGAGGCAATATAAGGATTCAAGAACATTTATTCCACAATAGGCAAAGGCTTCTGTAAGAAAGCAAATGTCAGGCCTTTAAGCAATAGTACAGCCATCCATTTTCTAACTACGAGTACCCAATACCACGTTTCCGTTCAGTTTTGCGACATGTAACATATAGCCAACACCACCTCAGAAGGGGTTTTGTTATGGGTAGGTGTTGTTCCATGGTATTATGCAATGAAGCAACTTCTTTTTTATAAATGAAAGTTTCTTAACAAGTGACACCGCATGGCTTCTCCAGAGCTTGGACAGCCACAGGACAAAAAAAAAACTCTGCCTGCACACTGGCGGGGGGTTGGGGGGGTAGGTGGGCTGCATCTTAGAAATTCAACAGAACTCACAAGAGTGCTGATGGCCTGACAGAGGTTTGCCGTACCAATATTATAATGGGTCATGATAGATTCCCATGGGTGAAGTGTCCAGAAAATCCACATCAAGCAGCTATGAGGCTGATGGTCCATTGTGTAACAGTTGATGACCAGTCTACATTCAAGAGGTCACATTCACTGAGGTGTAGCGTGCACCTGCACTGCTCACAAAACTTTCAACCAGTGTCAGTCATGTACTGCCATAAACCAGGAGGTAGATGTTCCTCGTGTACTTGGAACAATTTGGAACGGGGGGTGTGCCTCCTTCTGCCTGTCTTCTTTTTGCCAACTGATCTTGCAAGAGCTGCAGCAAAGCAGTCCTGCACTTTTGCAGTCTCCTCCCTGTGATGCCTTCTGCGAGTCTTCCTCCCCCAAGACTGGAGGATAATAAGCAGCCACTTATGAGAGGAACCCGACGGCATCCTCCCATCTACTCCACTTTGATCTTCCTCTCAGGTGGCCAGGGAACAGCCATTGCTCTTGGATCCCAACCCTGGGGGTGGATATGTGAGGGAGGATCACCTGGGTGTAGGGGGAGTGGGGAGAGGATGTCTTTGGGTGATGCATGGTAGCCCCACTTTCCCTTGTCAGACCGACTCCTACCCTCAAGCTACCTTTCTAGGGGTTTGTCAGTCTTTTCTTCTTTCACACACAAAAACTGTCCCACATTCATACTCCTTTAAGACTGGGACGACTGTTATTGAGACGAGGAACAGGACTATGGAGTAACATTACAAAGGCCAGGCATGTCCCACGAATAGAGTTAACTATGGTCAGGCAAAGGACTTGCCCTTGCAACCAATTGAGAGGCTACAGGTGCATAAAAGGAGAGACAGGCAACAGCAAAGAAGAAACCCACCTGGGGAGAAAGACACGCCAACCCGAAGTGGAGTAGACTGGAGAGGGGCCGGTGAAAAGGAGGCTGATCATTGCAGAGGGGTGAGAGCCCTGCAGTCCCCTGTGCCATGTGTTCACAGCTGGATCTGTGGGACACAGAAGACTCCAGTGTGCCACAGAACATTGCAGCAAGTTTCGAAGGAGGCAGCGCTGCTTGCCAGAGCTCCCGACAGGTCCAAGGTGAGCAAGAAAAAGCCAGAGAAGAGAACAAAGACACACGGAGGAGCGGCTGTACACCAGTGAGTGAAAGAAAGGGAACTCCTATGGGGCGCTCCAGGGGCTGGAATTGGGCAGCTGGAAATGCTGATCGAACAGAAACTTATAACCAATGGGTTTGAAAACCGAATGCAGAATTTTGAATACCGAACAAGTTGCAAAGTACTTTTGAAATGCAACAAGTATTATTGAGTACCGAACTAGAGAAAAGAGATGCAAAGTATATGCAAATACTGCACGAGGGAAAATAAAGTGATGTGCATTCATGAATGCAGTGAAAATAAGTAATAAGCATTGATGGACAATGTTAAAGTATGAACAAAGTGAAAGCCAGTAATGAGCACTTATGAATCAAATGAAAAGCAAGTGATTAGCACTAATGGATGGACCATATGAAAGCAAGGTGGTGAAAAGGAATAAACACCTCAAAGCGAGTTGTGTGAAAATCATGTTGTGGTATAGTCAAGAGCCTGCCAAGGAAAAACAGAATTGAATATGGACGAATGACACAGGTTTAGAGAGAAAACCTGTGTTGGCAAGGAAGTCCAAAGAGAACATCAGAGCATAACAAAGGGTCGAGGGTTATCGGTTGCGTTACCTGTAATGGGTGGAGCATGTGGTCCAACAACTGTGCCTAGACAAAGTAACTCCTACTTAGAAAGAACCAAGGAAAGTCAAGATACAGCAGCTGTTTTGTGTAATAACTGCTGAAGTGCTTGAAGAAAAGAGCAATTTATGTGAACTATTGCAAAGCCTGAAAGGTTACAAAGTTGAGCTGGAATCGATATTGAAAGCTGAGAGATTTTAACTAACTGGTTTTGAAGCTGGAAGAGCTGCCTTCTTGGGGAAGGGAACTCCAAGACTTGGTGAACTGTGTTGACCTTGGGGAAGGGAACCCCTAAGGCCTTTTTGGAACGGTTTGAACTTGGGGAAGGGGAAGTTGAAAAGCAAGCCAAGAGCTGGAACAAGCTCAGAGCTTTATTGGTGGTGTGGCTTGGCGGCCATTAGGAGGCGAGGTGAGGCTTGGGAGCTCCAGAGTGATCCTAAACAACATCCGAGCAAACTGGCAAGATTTGACACAAAACACGACCAAAACAGGAGTGCAGGCGGTGGAAGGTCCAGAGAACAGCTGGGGAGCCTGTCGGGAAGAATCGGAGGCAGAAAATAAGAAAGTGTTGGTGTGAGAGACTCTCCCCGCTGGACTTAAGATGATGGGCGTAAGCTGCGTGGTATGCCTGAGGAGGGCGTCGTACTCAAGACCTGCCACCAGGAAGGAGTGCTGCAACGTGATTGAACCGGCAACAGTGGCCGGGCAGTGAGCACGCTCCAGAAAGAAGCCGGGAGCAGCAAGAGGCTTCCTGTCCCCAAGGAACAGGACCGAAGAGGGAGCAGTGAGCGGCTTCCTGTCCCCAAGGACCAGGGGAACGGGACCAAAGAGGGCAACCTCTTCACAACCGGTGGGAGTGCCGGCGCTGGGGCCGCGCACCGGCCATCGGAGCGACAGGAAGGGAAGGACCAGTGCGGCGAGATAGCCAGCGGTGACCCCCGAGCTCCGAAGCGGGGGTGCTAAAGCACTCCGGAGCGGATCCAGCAGGGGCGACCCTGGGCTGGGGCGCTGAGAGCATGTGGTAAGGAGCACAAGACCCACGGTTCCCCCCCTTCTCAGGGGGAGGCACCCACTGGCCTGGACGAGCCCCATGGTGGCCAGTTGTGCAGATCCCATCCATCGAGGAGATCGTGAGCAACACCCGGCCATGGGCGCAAGACATTGTGGCATCTCGGCGCAGGGCTCACGCCACATGAACAACCCCGGCGCTGGGCGCACACGCCAGTAGGTGTAGTTTTGGGGCGGCATCAAGTTGAAGGAACGGACCGCAGCCAATACGTATCGGAAGTTCCGGACCCTGCTTTGGTGGTCAACGCAGGGTCTGTGAGGCGCGGTTAAAAGAGAGCTGGTGGCACCAACGAAGCCGCCCAAACCCGCAGAGAGAGGGCAGTAATCACTGGCCAGACATGCAGAGTTCGTGTGAGCTCTGACCTGCACCAGTGGTACGCAACATTGAGGAGCCCATGAGCGCACCCAGAGATAAGGCAAGAGCCAATAACAGCGCATGCTGGGCACAGCTGATAGAAGTGAGGATTTGCATCAGGATGATAAGTGGGAAAACACAACCCACGGTGCTCCACAAGGCCCAGTGGACTGCACCAGCAAGAAAGCGTTAAGCTAGTACACAACACCCAAGTACAGGTTAACATTCCATACGAGCACGTGGATACTTGTTGCAGAAAGGGGAGGAGCCATTATACCAGCTGTATACACGGTGAGCTCCCACCCTGGAGGACTCATTGAGTGCAGCAAAACTGGCAGTGACCAGTTGACATGGGAGAGCAAAACCCACTCGCTGGACAATATAGCTAAGCAAAAGGCTCAGGGATAGAGCAAGACATCCGGAGGCGGAAGGGTGAAGGTCAAGTTGGGAGAGGACCAACAACACACAGCGAAGAGGGAGAGTGTCGCAGGAAGCTGCACAGAGCTAAGAAATGGACAGGACAGTGCTTCACGGAGAAGGGTGCGGGGGGGGGTAAGCAACCCACTAGAGGAGCAATATAGCGAAGAGCAGGGTAGGGGAGGATTCGGGGGACTGTGCCTCGCTGGGCCAAGTCGCAAAGCAGATCAAGAGAGTGTGAGGCAAGCTGTGAACTTTACACCGGAGTGGGCCCGACCTTTGGGTTCGACGTTGCAGATATGGGGGCTGAGTGTCGCCCAGCTCAAAGGACCGAGCTACCCCTTACCTGGTGGACTTTCGCCTCCCACATAGACTCACAACAAGCTAACATAGGGAGAGGACACAATCCACGCATTGCTGCAGCGCATAGGCGCTAAGGGGGTCAGGCACAAGTGGAGGGCCCGCACCTCTCCCGGACAAGAACTGTGTGCATGGGGAGAGACACCAAAGCGGAAGTCTATAGGAGGGCCACTGTACCCCAGCAGGAAGGGTGTAACGACATCCAGACACAGAAATACACCTGCACGCTCACGGTAGCAGTGCCCAGAGTGCCGCCTTCCAGAGAACAGCGTGAGAAGACAACGCTTCTAGCCTCAAAGAGAAGAATGCCAAATAGGTCAAAAGGAGGAAGAGGCAAACAAATGAGCATTGACTGCTTTGCCAAAAAGGCTGACAAAAGTCAAGCTGACCCATCAGACGCAAATATGGCATCGTCCAGCTCTGCACAGCAGGTGAGAGGCGAGAGTGAGGTCCCAATTCTAGAAGCTATAGCGGGTCTGAAGGAGTCTCTTGAAAACAAGCTAGATACAGTCATGGTGGATGCGAGTCTCATCCGGCAAGATGTATGGAACCTGAAAGACCGAGTAAGTACAGCAGAACTGCAGGTAGAGCAGAACATTACCGACGTTGCCACCACCCGGATGCAAATGTCAGATGTGTTACAATGAGTGAAAATTATGGAGCATAGAGTGGAAGATGCAGAAGGGAGGGCCACAAGGAACAACATCCAGATTGTCGGACTGCTGGAAGGAGAAGAGGGCAGAGATCCCACAAACTACGTGGAAACTTTGCTGTTACAGGAGATTGGGGTGGAGTTTTGTCCCAAGGCTTCATGGTAGAGAGAGCCCACAGAGCCCTGCCCAGGAAACCTCATCCGGGAGCCTCCAACCCCCCACGATCAATGAACGCTAGGATCATGAATTTCAAAGATCAGGAGAAAATAGACATTTTCAAGAGAAGAGGGGGTGATTACCAGGAATGCCTCAAGACTAACCATTTATCCGGACTACACTGTTACGATTCAGAAAAAAAAGGGCGCACTTTGCACACCACGAACCCCACCCCCCCACAGGAACTCCTTCGAGCGGCAGGCATACGGTACTTGCTGCTATATCCGGCTAAATTGAAGGTGATATATGAAGGCAGAGCGTCTTTCTTTGAAACGACGGAAGAGGCCCATGCATGGATGGGTCAGAAGGGTATTCCTCAGAAGAGACCTAGGAACGCCAATAATGCTGTAAATTAGCCCCGAGGATTATACGGGGTAACCCAATAAGGAGAAGAATGTTTCAATAACACAGACAAAGCAAGCCAGATGAAACCAAGAATGGAGCGACAAGCTTTGGTTCTGTTGCAGAGGACGACAGGATACGAAACCCCCAAGAATTCAATTAGTTTGGATTTCAGTTTTAAGGCATCTCGCTGCGGCGGGCTGGTCCCACCTCGGTGGGAGGTGCAAGAGAAGCAGCTGGGCCCGAGAAGGGGGAGGGAGGCTGGGCGTTTGTTTAATAGTTGTAGCTAGTCAGTTGTTTGGTTCGATGGTGAAAGGCACGAACAGTGGAGGAAGCAGCATACAAAGAAGAGCAAGGCATGGCGTGAGTGGCGATGGAATTGGTAAGGAGCAAATTAAGTCAGTCCAGGGAAAATTCAGACAGGCGGGCTTGCAGGCGAATAGAGGTGAGGGAGGCGCACAGAGCACACTACAAAAATGGGTCAAGACGAAGTAACCATTGCAACCTGGAATGTCAGAGGACTTAATGTGTACGTCAAGAGAATCTATGTCTGGCTGAACAAAATTAAGGTAAAAATAGCTCTACTACAAGAAACTCATTTAACGCCTGAGAAGCAGACTAAAGGGGCCAGGAAGTGAGATGGCCAAATGTGCAGCTCGACATACTCCAACTACACAAGGGGAGTGCTGATATGGGTCACCCCGGGGATCCCATTTCAAATGATAAAGCATGAAAGTGACCAGGAAGGCAGATTGGTGATAGTGCATGGACTACTGGAAAACAAAGAAATATGCTTGGTAAACACATACGCTCTGGATCATGATGCAACAGAGTTCTTCAGGAAAGTCGCACCCAAGTTGGCCCAATACAGGGAGGCGACGTTCATCTGGGCAGGTGACTTCAACTGCACCCTGAATCCACTTATGGACACATCTGATAACAAGTACAGGATGCCAGCACCACCAGCAAAGGCTCTACAAACAATCCTGAACCAACTGCACCTGGTGAACGTCTGGAGAAAGGTACATGGACAAGGGAGAGGGTACACACACTATAGCGCCCACCACGGGACATTTACACGCATAGATTACCTGTTCACGGGTATCGAATCTCTGGGGGAATTCACGGGGATAAACATTAAGTTACAAACACCGTCAGACCATGCACCACTACTGGCGACATGGGCACTTACTCGAACGTGGGCCCCTATACCAACGTGGCGGCTGAGGCATAGAAGGATGGCAAGTTCCAGGAACACATACAAAAATCGATACGATTACTTTGAGCATAACGTGGGGAGCGTGGAGAGTAACAGAGTAATCTGGGATGCTTTTGAAGTGGTGATACGGGGGGCAACAATAGGGAAAATGGGAGGATTGCGAGGGAGCACCACGGCGGACCTTGGGGAGGTAGAAAGGGAGATAGAAGTAGCCGAATGTCAAGCCGGGTTAACTGGGAGTAACTCACGAGGTTGAGACTGAAGTGTGTCGCAATCTGGGAGAGATTGGGGAGACTGGATTGTGGGAAGTACATACAGAGGCTGCATGCGGAGGGGGACACGCCCAGCAGGCTCCTGGCCTGGCTCACCAAGCAGGAGAACAGGAAAGATGCCATTAATGTGATGAGATGAAGCAGGGGGGTGGGAGGTCAGGACCCAAGAAGGTTTCAACAAAACATTCTCACGATTTTATGAGCAATTATATGCTCCCAACTCAGCGGTAGAGGCGGCCGATATAGCCGATGCCCTGGCAGAGATCAGAGTACCAAAACTAGCGGAAGAGCAGGTCCAGATACTTGAGGCTCCCCTCACGGTGAGCTTCACCTGGGAGCCTGTCTGGCCCAAATGGAGTTTCAGGAATATCAGGGTACCTTAGCATTGAGATTGTTGGAAATATATCAAGAGGCGTTCCAGAAGGGGCAGGTGCCAGACAGCATGTTGGAATCGATCTTTATACCCATCCTGAAACCTGGGAAATCACCACTAGACTGCGCCTCCTATAGGCTGATCTCCCAGGACTCCAAAATCCTTGCGGCGGTGCTCGCCAACCGACTTAAACAGGTGATACCCATGCTAATCCACACTGACCAAACGGGCTATGTCCCAGGAAGGAACACGACGTGGAATCTGCAAAGACTCCACCATGTGGTGGACCAGATGAACCAGAGACGGGGCGAATGCGCCATAGCGTCATACGATGCAGTCAGATTGGAAATACCTGTGAAATTCTGACTGAAAGATTCCTTTCATTATTTATAGGTGTGCAGGGGATGGGAGTGTCCATAACATATGGACACTGTTTCACATTTCTTGAGAATGTTCTCATGTAAAGCAATATTTGTGCCCACTCTGCGTCTGAGACCATCCCATCCAATTCTGCCTCCCACTTAGCCCATACCCCTAGGTCTAATGTAAGAGGTTTGTTCAGGACAAGCTCGTAAAGTCTGGAGACGACGTGGCCTACCTGCGGCATATACATTGTCTCTAACACTGAGTCGCAATCCATGCCACTGTGAAATCCGGAGATAAAACAGAAGGGCGGTCCCCTACTCTGACCCAGACTGCGGGAATATAATCCAAACCAAATAAGTGTCCCATCTAGGAAATAATCTCTAAATGGAAGAACATTGCCAATGGCTCATAGGCGTGGTGGATTGAAACTGCCAGTGACTAGCACAACTTATCAAGCATTCCCACAATCAAAGCCCTTGGCATGGCAACCTTATGGAATTTAAGCAGGAAAATCATTATTTTCTGCCTGCCATATTGCAAGTAATTTAGTTTGCAAACTCATTATACAACTCTAAATAATAAAACACATTTTTTGCATGTGATCCAAAGAAGATATTATACATAAAATATAAACGTTCAACCACACAAATAATTTCTACACAAAGAAGAATAGTATCTGTCAGATAACACAGGGATGGGGTATTCAATAATTTGTCCAAATAATACAAACAATACGATTGCACCAATCGTCTCTCTGTCTGACTAGAGATCTAGTTTGACAACTGCCAGTGATTAGCACAATTTATCAAGCATTTTCCAATCACCCACACCTATGAGTCATTAGTAATTTGCTTCCATTTAGAAATGATTTCCCTGACAGGACACTGTTGAACTGTGAAATCCGGGCCATCTGTTTTATGCCCAGATTTGGAAGAGACTCTTGGAGGAGCTGAAACACGTGTCATCAACAAGGGCTCTCCTTCGGGAGACTGGTGATTACACAAAAACCTTTTGTGAACCATAACATTTGAAATTAAAATCAAACTAAATATATGTGGCGCAGTTCATGTCTGAAGGCAACAAACCTATGCTTAACATCAAAGGTGGGGTAGTGGTTCCTTCGAACGCTAATTCACACACATGCAACACCTGTGTACCGATCACTAAAGAGGTTGCGAGGCCGAAAAAGTTGACATCCCAAAAAGACCCCTCATCAACTGTCCTTCCAAATACTACGCCACAGCATCTTACCCAGGTACTACATTCTCCTGGCACTGGGTAAGTTGGTCCTCAGGAATCCACAGCACCTCTCAAGTAATATCGTCGATCCAAGAGGTGCAAGAGAGTCCTGTCCAACGATGGATAGTCAGCCAGATATCACACTACAAAATGCAGCTGCCAGCCGAGTCAGTATAATTCAAAATTAGGTATTCTGATCCCACCATTCTCGTAGGTCCTTTGAAGCATGTGGACTGCTATTGTATTCCTGGTCCCGCCCCATAGAAATCCCACATTTATGAGATCCAATCTGTTAGAACCTCTTGGGTATTGTGAGACAGGCATGGCATCAAGAGAAGACACGGAAGTGAAACACAGTTTGAAAACCTTTATTCTTAATGGTCAGGATGGTGTAACGCCTAACTTACCCTAACTCTAAGATGGGAATATTCCCTAAAGGAAAGAAAACTAAGGGACGTCCAAGTCTGTCAGTCTAAAACAAAATGCTGTCTGTGTCAACACCTATGCTTGTCCTCACTTCTACAGAATAGGGTGACTATTTGACCAACTCAATAGTGTTCAAAGTAAAGTTAATGTGACAATGGAGCCTTTCTACAGCTCTCTTCCCGAAGTTTGAGGCACTCAGGGTTATAAAGTTCCACAAGTCTCTCAGGTTTCACACGCAAAGAAAAGTTCACTTGGCACAAAGATCACTTAGCACAAAGTTCACTGTACCTTTTCCTGGTAAGTTCTTTAGGCTTATCTGGGTCTCCTTTCCATGAACGCAGAAGCCCTCTAGTTCACACTTCTTCAAAGGGTCGCTTAGGCTTCCCTCGCCCAATCTTAGACCCTTGTGTTTGCCGCTGTTCAACTGGTTTAATTTGATTTCCTTTAACACAAAAAAGTTCAACTCACAAAAGTTCCACTTATTAACATCACATTCACTTGGCTTCTTTCGAAACTCCCTTCCCCACTCTGAACCAAAGTCCTTTTAGATTTTCCTTTATTAGATCATGCAGCTCCTTGCTTTCAATTGGGCCCTGGTCGTGACGCAGTTGTCAGACTGCACAGTCCACTCATTACAGGTCGCGCAATGAAGGCATAGACCTCTGAACGCACACTCCAAAGCAAATGCAACTCGCTAGGGAATAAGGCCAAGAGATCGTTTTAGCAAAGATAACAAGGTTTTTACTTGTACAAAATACAGGTGCCAGCAAAGAACTCTGCTGCTCGAGAGCACTCTGCCAAAAATTACAAGAGCAGCACAGTAAGGGGGGGGCCAAAGCGTCATCAGTGACATTATATACAGTAAGAATCCACACGGCTGGTTTGTGAGGCCATATACAAGGGCCTGCTCCATAGGGGATGACAGGTGCTAATTGGCTGCTTCTTCCCCGTCGATCTTGGTGCACGTGGGTTAGCTGGGCTCATCCTTGCAGTGAAGGTCAGGGCAAACATTAGAAACACTATAGCTAATCTAAGCTAAACAACAAAAAATGGTTATTCATCCATTATGGCAGGCACCTGGGCATCATAGGAAAGGGGGAACCAGAGAGAAAGGAGTATAAAATACAGTTATGGTGACCCCTGCATTCAGGGCTTCGTTAATACCGCAGTTCCCGCCCCCAAGGTCTCCCCCGAGGGATTGATCTATGTTTTATCCTACCTGGTACCTCATGTTACAGGAGATGTGTGTGGCTATTGGAGAGATATACAGTCGTGCAAGCGTTAGATCTGTTGTGGGCACCTTAAGGCGGTTAGGGCCTGGGGAGTGTGGCTGGCTCCGGCCTGGCTGGATGGGGGTTAGAGGGCCCCAATGGCAGTTTAGTGGAGATGGATGGACACAGCGCAGGGCCTGGTACTGTCTTGCACTCTATGCCGGGTGCATTCCTGAATGCAATACTAGATATTTGCAACACTGGAGGGACAAAAGAGAAATGGACTTCCGTGGGAACATGGATTGTGCGGAGCTGGCCTGGTGTGCCAATGGCTTGGCACCTCTGTGTGAACTCTGGATGTGAGCGCAGCAGCCCTCAGTGGGTCTGTTCTGGGCCGAATACAAAAATAGAGTTGCGGGTCAGGGATATGGCTAGTGCTATTCACCTACTTCTAAGCGCTTCAGGGCCTTTGTATGCACCCTTCGGGTAAGAGCTACTCCCCCCCCCCCCCCTGTCGGGTAATCACTTCATATGGGGTTTGCCTAACTTGGAAGCACCTGGGGGGTGGGATGGGCTCATTTCCATCCCAACAGCAACCAGGTGCCTTATCCTTAATAGAGTTCTCTTTTCCTTATACTGGGGTATGTGCGGCCTTCCTGGATCGGTCTCCTGCCTGGGGGTCACCCAAATGCTCTTCAACGCTCTTGGTTTATTGGAAAGTCTCTTTTCCTTTACTTTCGTGAATTTTGCTCCCATTTTTTGGATCTCTTCTTTCACTTTTCGACTTCAGACTCACATGCGCACTGAGTTTCACTTACTTTCAGAAACTCATCGGTCAGCGCAATGCTATTCCCATTGTCCGCTTCCCTCAGCGTGGAGGTCTGGGTCTCTCCTCCAGCCCATCCAACATCCCTGGGGTCTGGATCCTGCCCAGGGAAGAGAGCACTTTGAATCCTTTTGGCAGCGTGAAGCTGCCGGCTCTCTAGGCTTCAGAACTCCGGCTCCTTGGAGATACGGCTCCCTCTGCACGCTCTGACCCTCACCAAACAATGGGGTAGCGTTTTGGCATCCCGTTCTCCACCAGTTACTTCGGGGCTCCTCTGCTGCTTCTTGGCATGCCGCTCACACTACTCTCTCTCTCTGGCAAGAGCTGGCTTAGGAACAAGAAGGGATTCCCCTGCTGGACTCAGCCACCCAGCCTCCCTTCTGCTCTCCCAACTGTTGAATGCCCCACCTTTTATACACCCGAGCCCGGTCAAGGGGTTTCAGGTGCGACTCCTTGGCCTCCCTTGCCGGACTCTCGTTAGGCCAATTGATCGGATATGCCTAACCCTTAAATCCCCTTCTCTCCTGATGTTCAATAGAGTGCAGGTGTGTATATTTGTCAAGTGCCTGACTCTGCCTGGCCTCATTATAGGGACAGCCTAGTGGTGGAGTGCAGTAGGCCTCTCCTTTCATCTTCCTCCTCACAGTACTTTCAGTACGTAAACTTTCTCCCTCTCTGCCGACTCTTCTTTGTCCCAGTACATGCTGGAAATGGGAAGGGGAGGTTTCTTACCCCAACCCAAAGAGGTTGTGGGAGGGGTAATGGTAGATTGGTTGTTAGTAGAACAAAGGGGATACCATATTTCACCCATGGATACCCCACTCCTAATTCCCAAGGACCCTCCACCCACGTGATCCTCCCTCCTTGTCCCGTCCCCCCCCAGGCTCTGGATCCAACAGCGATGATTGTCCCCTGGCCACCTGAGAAGAGGATCCAGGGGGAACAGGATTGAGAGTACCCTCGGGTTCCTCACAGTAGGTAAAAGGGAACATTCATGAAGTGGTATAGAAGGCGGGAGAGAACCACAATTTTTAGGAGGGCTTCCCTGCACACCATTGACAAAGGGAGCTTCCCCCAAAAATCCATAGATCTCTTCACTTTGAGAGCTGCCGGCGCATTGCGTATGTGCGATGTCTGGATATCGTGCCAAATATGTTATCCACTGTATCCAAGTGTCAGTGGAGTATTTCATTTCCAAACTGGAAAGTTGATTGCTGCTCAGGCCTGCAAGTGTAAACAATCAGAATTTGTTGCAGCCAATAGTTATGCCCGAGAGCTCAGAAAAGTGATCCAAAACATCCAATATGTACTGTAGATCGACCTTGGGATGGTGAGCAATGACACCACGAGTCACCCAGTCTATAGGACTGTCCGCAGATTCTGCACTAAGGAACGCTGCAAGTGGTCTAGGGCGAGAATGAATAGCATTGGCGACAGCTGGCATCCCTTTTTGGTACCCTTTTCAAGTTCCCATCCCATAGAGATTTGCCTGCCCGTTTTCACTCTGGCATGGGCCTAGCATCGACAAACTTCACCCATTTCAGAAATCCCTTCCCAATACTGAACTGTAAAGTGGCATACAGCCAGGCCCACCCAACTGAGTCAAACTCCTTGATGGCATCCCACCAGGCTATTGCACAGCGATTTGAGGAGCGTGGTCTTGTCAATGTGGTGCAGCCTTCTCAAATTCCATGAGGTATACCTACCTGGAACATAGCAAGTCTGATCTGGGTGTACCAAAACACATGTTTCAGTCTTTTTGCAAGGAGGGCCGTAAGGATTTTGCAATCCTGATTGACCACTGGACCATTGGATCCACATTCAAGCAGGGGTTTATTGGGTTTAAGAAAGGGTATTATAACAGACCCCCTCAAGTTTGGGAGCAGTAGGCCCACTTCATATGCCTCCTGCTGCGTCTCCAAGAGTCTAGCGCTAGCTCTTCTGCATATTCCTTATAGAATTTCCTGGGTAATATATCCGTTCCAGGTGTTTAGTCCGAAGGCAGTGACATGAGATTGGACTTCAGTTCTTCAACTCAAAGTGGGCAAACAATGGCATCGGCAATCGCCCAATCTAGGCGAGGCAATTTGATCTCTGACAAGGCCTCGTCAAGGTCTGTCTCACTGGTGCAGCTGTCAGCGGAATACTGGGAGCCATATTACCTAAAGAAGTGTTGTTCATCTCCTTCTGAGCTCATCAAGTGGCGCAGCACTCGTCATTTATGGTGCTCACCATTTCCCTTTTCTCTTCATTTTGGCATAACCATGCTAGCAACCTCCCCAGCTTATCACCTTCTTCATGCAATTTCTCTGTGTATTTGGCAAAGACAAACCGGACAAGCCTGTCCCAGTTAGCAAAGCACTTGTTTCAGTTCTGTGAGGTCTATAACTACTGCCCCTTTGTGCATATTGCTGCGTTGAGCAGCTTCAAGTTCTGCTGGTCTCAGAGAGGGTATGCATTAAATCTTTCCCAACACCACCCATCTTACCCATCGCCTCTCCTCTTGTCACAGTTTCAAAAGAGTCTCAGTGTGCTAAATCTCTCCACGCTACCAGTATTGGTTTCAAAGTAGTCAGTCATCACATCTCCAATATGTTACCTAAAATTCTCATCCTGAAATGCTTCTGCTCTTAGTCTCCATGTGGGAATCCATGGTCTACTGGATGTTTTCTGCCACGTAACCAGGGGTGGGACATTTCGCATTATAAATTCATCTAGCCTCGTTCCCTGTGAACACATTTAATGCAAGTGTTCACCGCGTGAGGGGCAGAGTAATGTGAAAAGCCTTGGGTATTCCCGTGCAGGAACCACCAAATTTCAATTAGTCAAAGGTATTGTAAAAAGTATCCCAGGTTTCTGGCAGGCGGGGCAGGTCTCCTAGGTTTAGTGTCTCATATGTCCATGGGCGAGTTGATTGCGCAATTTAAATCCCTGCCTGAGATCCACAAACCGCCTCCATAAGGGGACAATCTAGGGTTCAAGGAGTTGGAAAAGGTGGTGGCATCATGGTTGGGAGCATATGTATAGATTATGCATATTTCTCTTCTCAAGGAAGCCATGAACGAGCACCATCCTGCCCTCAGTCTTTTTTTACTCCACAGTACTCTAAAAGGCACAGACAGCGTGATCCATATGAGAACACCTCTGGCATATGCAGAATGGATTGAGCCGAAGGTTCCCCCCCACCCCCATTTCTTAGCAATCACATTCTGCCTTCCAGCAGTAAGGGGAGTTTCTTGTAGTATTGCAACCTCAATCGTTTGCCTGTGCAGATAAGCCAGCACTCTGTTCCTTTTAATTAAACTATTGAGGCTTTGCATTACAGGTGACTGATCTCAAGACGTTAGCCATGAGGTTCGAGCTAGGAGAAAGACACCCCACTGTTGGCCTCCCTCCCATTCAATATGCCTGCCTGGGCGTCCCAAAGGAGTGCCCAAAGCTCAAATACAGAGGTAACATGAAGGCAGACAGCCGCCCTGCGCATAGGTCCATGGGCATGATCTGAAAATGGGCATTATCTGCGCTTCAGTGTCACTTGTCAGATCATCATCTGTGAAGTTCGGAGGGCACAAAACACAGATCCCTTTCCCCCTCCTCCGCCCACCCTCTGCCCTCCTCAATGGAGAGTGCTGATAACTCTTTGTGGGCAGGAAGCTCTTTGTGGAGAGCCCGACCAGTAATTCACAAACATGTACAATCTGTTGACACGTAGCCCTGGTAATAGAACTTAAAGTACTCAACGTAAAAACCAACACCGAAGAATCATGGAAAGCCCATTATGTTGCCAACATGGCCTACAGATCCTGGATAAAGCAGCAGCGCGTGATTCTATACCAGAAAGACGGGGAAGCAATGCAAAACACCTTGATGACTAGGAACACGAGAGATTTCTGGTCACTTTTGAACAGTACAAACGATCGAAATGTGCAATCGCTCTCTAATTCAGTTGCTGAAAAAGTTTGGTTGTCGCACTTCACTGAACTTTATCGCCAACCTCCTACGGCAGAATTCCATCTTTCGCCAAAGATCAAGGAACCTTGGCTTGATTTATCAAACGTGACTGACATCCTTAAAGTAATCACGAACTTAAAATCTTCAAGAGCCCCAGGGCCCGATGGTCTAACAAATCTAGACCTAAAGAAACATCCGAATGTTTGGGCTGAAGCCATTGGTGAGCTATTCAACTTTTGTGCAAATCAGAAGCAAATCCCCAATACTTGGACGGAAGCAGTCTTAGTCCCAATTTTCAAAAAGGGGCTAAGAGACAATCCAGCAAACTATAGGCCCATTGTTCTACTTGACACCATAGGGAACATTTTTGTGTCTCTTTTGGTACAGCACTTTAAAGAGTGGGCCCAAAAATCCCCAGCCATGGACAGGTTCCAAACTGGTTTTCAAAAAGGGGCCGAAACATCTATAAATCTCCCAATTTTAAACATTCTTAAAGCAAAAGTGAAGGGAGGGGAGCCCAAAGTTTATATGGCCATGGTGAACTTGTCTCAGGCCTTTGACACGGTGGATCGTCTGAAACTATGGTCAAAGTTAACAACTTGGAAGTGCCCTGGCCAGGTGCTAGTACCAATAAAAGCTCTCCACACAGCAACATCTCTCCGTGTCCGTTTAAATCGTCAAGGAATTCTTTCTGATCAAATCTATACGGATCGCGGTGTGAAACAGGGCTGTCCCTTAGCCCCAGCACTTTTCATAGCTTTTATTGGTGACTTCCAAGAGTCAGAAAAAAGTGTCCGTTCATTCGCTCCAAAATTGGGAAATTGCAAAGTGTCTAGACTATGGTACGCCGATGATCTAGTCCTTATCGATCAGACGGCCGTAGGACTGCAGAGACAATTGACCAACCTAACCACATATATGGAACAAAACAACTTGCAAATCAATAAAAAGAAAACAAAAATTCTGACATTCTCGAAATTAATCAAAGAAACCCAGAACAAGCCATCTTGGTTTTTGGAAAAGACTAAAAATCGAAGTCGTAAAAGACTTTAAATACTTAGGTATTCAATTTGACAATTCTCCAAATGACAAATCCCTTCAGGACTCACTATGGGAGAAGATAAGAAATCTGACGGCCCAAACCAGTGCTTTGGATCTCAAATTTGGAAAGTTTTCTTGGACACCGGCACTCCAATTTTACAAAGCGAAAGTTATCCCAGCAATGACTTATGGTATGGCAGCGAACTTAAACTTGCCCCCAGAGATTTCGGTCAAGTTAGAGGGTTTCTTTTGGAAATCAGTATTGGGCTTGCCCAAATCTGCCCCCATCTCGGCTATTCGACGGGACTTGGGTCTTCCGTCCTTAGCCTAGGTGGTGGCTCAAAGCGCAGTCCAATTATACAGAAAATTTTTGGATCCAAGCTCGCTACCAATTCTTCAGGTTGTGGCTCTTGAAATCAAGAAAGGCTCTTGCAAACCATTAGCTGCATGGGTGGAAAAAGTGCAGAAAACACTAGAAGATATCGCATGCTCAGAAGAAACTTTACTCACGAACCCTGGACGGGTTAAAAAGAAGCTAGAGCTCCAGGATTGGATAAATACAAATGAAAAAACATTACTTTACAAGTCTCTACATCATCAACCTCCGGCTTTCAATCAGTTAAAGGTCCCACTGAAGTATGTTGAAAAATTTCCAGAGAAAGAACTCAGGAAAACTTTTATGCGTGCACGACTGAACATCCTCCACACAAGGGAAATTCTGGCTATTCATGCTTGTTCAACGGGATCAAATTGCCGACTGTGTGGAGTCACAGATTAGGTCGAAACTATTCGCCATCTCCTTTTATCCTGTCCAGCTCTAACAGCCGAAAGACACTCGTACTTAGCACCACTAACTTCAGACTTTTCTGTTTTAGAAGAAGAGACTGTTTGGTCCCGCCTGATGGCAGGCGATTCCGCAAAATGGTCCCGGATGGTAGCTAAATTTCTAACTGTGGCTTTAAAAAGAGCTAATTCGCAGCACTTCACCTAACTCTGAACTCTGGGAAGTAAGTCTCCAGCCTTTCGGTTCTAGCCCAATGACTCTACCTTGATCAATAGTGGTGTCCTAAAGTACCAAACGGCAAAATTGCGAAATCTTTTTTTCTACTTCTACGAAGTGTGGACCTACAATTTCTTTTCTTGTAAAAATCAATTTGGTTAAATACAAATAAAATAAATTTTTTTTAAAAAAAAAAATAAATAAATAAAGTACTCATCTATGATATTATCAAGCTCTGTGACATTTCACCTGAAATTTACAAGCATTACGTAAAATGACTGTGTATGAAAAAGGCCTGGCAAACAACGTTATCGACTGAGAAAAGATTTCCCTTGCATTTTGATGGTCATTAAAAGATTTGAGGAGACTGTTTCTTACAGGTTGCAGATCAGACCACCAGCTTGTGTAGATTAAGGGCATTTTAGCGCACATATGATTTATGCAGTAACACAACCAAAGCATGCTGGGAGTCAGTAGCATTTGGCAATCGTTAACTCTTCTGGAATAAAGGTTATAGAAATAAAGGACATGCCAAGGGGAGAATGTTGACTTTCTGAAAAGAAGTCATGCTGCTAGAAAAGAAACACAAGAAGACTGCATCACAAGAACACTAGACTCCCAGCCATTTAAAAACACTACACAAATTAAATGCTGCTAGTTAAAAGTTGTAATGCCCGCAAGGCATGTAAGGCATGTAGACCATCACTACCCACAGGGGCATCTCATTGCCCTGCTGATGGGAGTAGCTGGATGAGCATGCCCCCTCCAGCCCCCACCGCATCCTGCTTCAAAGACCACAATCTAAAGAAGGTAAGCCCATCTGAGGCTCTGGAGAACCACTGACACTTCCTCACCTTTAAAAGAAAAAGAAAACAGCATCTTTTTGCAGCTGCATGCACGACACTCGGCCTATTTGCTTTAAATGATTTCTTAATCACTAGCACGCAAAGCGCTCATCACATTGTGGCTTCAATGCGGTTTCAGATGGTCTGGGGACACAATTACTTTTTCCTGCTTTGTGTCGATGTCGTGAGCATTCTGTAAAACGGCCACCCTGTTTCTGGCAACCTAGCCATACTTTGCGACATGCCTGGCCTACTGCAATCGGCTGCCAGCAGCCTATTTGAGCCAATCTGCTGCATCGGAAGGCAAAATCCAACCCCCAAACAAAGGCCCACATCTAAGGCCCAGTCTGCTCCTGTCCGGCCCTGGACAATCCACAGACACACAGGCCTGGCAATGATCCGCCCACCAGACAGGCTAATCGACTGCAATCACTGCATCTGCTCCAAAGGCCTGCCATGAACCCTGCAGTCATGAAATTGAGTCCGACAACCTCCAACACTAACTCTCCTGAAGCGTCCTCTGTGCTCCATCCTCACCTTATCTAACTACATTACTTTCACTGCACCTTCAACTCTCATTTGTGGACTTGAATGTGGGGTTTTAACTTGTGCACCATCTGCTTTGCATTGTTTGCTGCCTCCATTTTTCAAATTCGAATTTGGGTATGTATAGTTTATACATCACTGTAACACCTATAGAATTGTAAATCTATTTCCTCTGTGTTTTTCTCATTCTTTCTGGCTCATTCTACTAGGCCTCCTATTGAGTTTAGCCAGAACTGTGCATTGCTGCCATGCCCCCTTCATTCCTAGGCCAATCCTCTGCCTTCCTATGTCTCTCCCTCTCCTATATTGGCAAACTGCTACACTATGACCTATCCCCGCCCCATCTCTCTCCAAGTCCGGCAGGAAAAAACACAAAAAAAAGACATCCTGAGTGCAAACCCTGGACTTCCTATTGCAGACACCTATGTCAGTGCTTCCGTTAGAGAGGTTTTCACTGATATCCTTTTCTCTGTCCCCTCTCCTGATCTTTGGACCCCCGCCCATCTTATCTCCACTCGCTCTCCTACCAAACATTTTCTCACATCCTCTCGTTGCTTTGTTAACGTTTATCACACTGGCACCCTTCTACACTCGCTCCCCCTCCTCCAATTGGTGTACCATGGCCCTATACCCCACCTCAGAAAACCATCAAAAGCACTGACCACTTCCACCTGGCGATTCTTAATGCCAGCTCAACCAACAAACACTCCTCCGACATCTGCCTCCTTTTAGACATTGACCTTGACATTCTTGCTCTTACCGAGACTTGGTTCAATGCCAGCTCAGTCACTGCCTTTGACTCGCTCCTCCCGACGGCTTCAAGATCATCTCCAAGCCTCGACCCCACCACACTGGCGGGGGGGTTGCCTTAATCTTTCCTGAGTGGATTCTTGCCTCCATCCTAACTACCCAGCCACACTCTTCTTTTGAAAGCCTGGTTTGCAAGTTGGTCACCTCTCCCACCACCACCCTGACCATTTCTATTATCTACCGGCCACCAGGCGCCACCTCTCTATTCCTCTTTGAATGGGCCGACTTCTGTTCTTTACTTTCCTCCACTGCTACCCTTCTCCTGGGTGATTTCAACATTCAACTTGACTCCACTGGTTCTGCATCCACTCTATTCACAGACCTCTGCACCTCGCTGTCCCTCGCCATTCTCCCTTCTGGGCCAACCCACACAGCTGGTCACACTCTGGATGCCCTCATTCACTCTGACCTCTCCATCTACCCTACCCCACCCATCAGTCACCCCTCTCTCCTGGTCAGACCACTCTCTCCTCTCCTCACATATTGGTCCCATTGGCCCGCTGACCCCCCAAAAGGTCAGTCCCATTGGCCCGCTGACCCCCCCCCCAAAGGTCCCAACAACCTCATTCACCAACGTCCACCCAATGAAACTAGTGACTGCGGCAGCCTTCCCCTTCATCCTTCCTCACCCACCCCCATCTCTG
The DNA here is from genome assembly GCF_040938575.1 of Ambystoma mexicanum. NCBI lineage: Eukaryota > Metazoa > Chordata > Amphibia > Caudata > Ambystomatidae > Ambystoma > Ambystoma mexicanum. The sequence continues at coordinate 944,738,276 of NC_090931.1, read as the reverse complement.
ACTCTGGCCTCAGCAACCTCCATCTTTCCATCACCAACACTCTGGACATTCTTGCCCCTGTCATGAGGATCCACCTGAAACCTGCCTCAAAAAAGGTACAACACTGAACATGCAGCCCTGAAACAAATTTGCAGGGCAGCAGAACAGAAGTGGCTAACCTCAGGCTCATCCACTTGACACACTGGCATGCCGTCTGCTCCAAAGGCAATACAGACTCACCATCCATGCAAAGAAGAGAGCACACATCCAGGCACTGGTCTCCGGCACATCAATAACTCGGCTGAACTTTTCAAAATCTGCAGGGAACTAGTCAACCCCTCCGCAGTCTCCTTCTCCCATTCTCCTTCCCGGGCCTCTGCAAGAGATTGGCCTCACACTTTGCCACAAAAACTCAGGACATTCTCACCTCCCTTTCTACACTCCCTAACACCCCACTCCACACTCTCCTGCCCATCTCCTCCTCTCCCGTCACACCCGAGGAAGTTACCAGAGCTGTCCACTCCATGAAGGGCTCTTCTAAACAGGTCTCTCCTTGTTCTTCCAGGACCATCAAGGATAACATTGGCCCTCTTTGCCCTGCTCTCGCTGATTTCTGCAATGACTCTTTTGTCACTGGATCTTTCCCCTCCCCCTCAAGTAATCCCTTGTATGCCCACTCCTGAAAAAACCCTCCTCTGATCCTACCTGCCCTGTCAGCTATTGCCTCATCTCCATCTCCAACAGGGAAGCTGTTTGAGAAGCTGGCCTTGCCCCAACTCCCACACTGAACTTGTTGATGGTCTCCACGACCATCAATCTGGATTCTGAGCATCCAGAGGCACAGAAACTGCTCTTCTGAACACCTGTGAAGAACTGCTCGCATCTCTGGACTCTCCGGCTGTCGTCATCCTTCTCGATCTCTTCTGCATTTGACACAGTAAACCATTCCATCCTCATACAAAGGCTCCATGATACACTTGGTATCTCGGAACGGGCACTGGACTGGCTATCCTCTTTCCTCACTAACCACTCCCTCAAGTCATCCTTGGCCCCTTCTCTGTTACTTCCATCTCCACCCGAGTTGTCCCCCCCCCCACCCCCCAAGGCTCAATACTCTTCCCCTCTGGCTCTTTAACATCTCCCTTGCTCCTTTTGCACGCCCTCATCTCCTCCTTCTCCTCCTCCAACTTCCAGTGTTACACAGACGACACACAGCTCTTCTTCAGACTCCATGCTGACCCTCTTGCACCCTCCATTATCCCTGACTGCCCATCAGCCATCAAGTCCTGATGCGCGTCCAATGACCTCTGCCTCAACACCTGTAAAATTGAGATCCTTCCCATTGGGACCCCTGCTCCCTCCTTCCTCTCGCTCCAGCCTTCTCGGGCTCTCCCCCTTCAACTGAAGCTAGAAACCTTGGAGTTATCTTCGACTCAGCTCTCTCTCCTTCCTCCCTCACACTCAGGACATTGCCAAAATGTCCAACTATCAACTCTTCCTTCTCACACTTTCCCTCAGAGGCTCAATGTGACTCAAGCCCTGGTTCTCTCTAGACTCACCTACTGTAACAGTCTCCTCCTGAACCTTCCCTCCTCAACTCTGCGAACCCCCCTCCAGCTTATCCAGAATAGGGCAGCAATACTTATGCTTGGCCTTAAGCCCAGGGACCGCATCTCTCCTGCACTAAAAAGGCTTCACTCGCTCCCAGTTGATGCACAGCTTCAATTCAAATCCCTCTGCATCATCCACAAGGTTGTCTGGGCCCAGGGACCACACTATCTTCAACTTTATCTACTAAATACTCTCCCTATAAACCACTTCGTACCTCTGGCATCAACTCTGTGTGTAAAGCGTTTTGCTAAACAGAGGGCAGGTGGTTGCTCCCTCTCCTCTGCAGGCTCCCTCTGCTGGAATAGCCTCCAACTTCCCCTGTGCCTCGAGCAGGATCTTCTCAAATTCCGGAAGCTCCTTAAGACCTTCCTCTTTCCCTCCTCTCTCCTCTGTTAATCCTACAGTTGCTGAATCGGTGTACTTGGCCCTTTTGCATCCTCAGTGCTTCGACCTCCCACACCAATTCTTCCAAGCTCCTGTCTATCCACAGCACTTCGCATCTGCACACCCTCTGCCCTGGAGGCTCGCACTTTCACCTGCCGCGGCCCAGGCCGTGTAGCACTCAATCATCCCAGCACTTCGTCTATGGCTCTCCCCAGAGCTCAGTCCCCCAGCACTTACCACCTCTTCCTTTCTGCACTTGCACGTTCTGAAAACTCACAAGGCATAGTTGGTTCACCCACCCCGCCTCTGTTCTTAAATTCTTTGTTGTTGTAATGTATTTCCCTCTCTCCCTGCCCTGTGGGCGCTTTGAAACAGTATTTTCTTATTGTATAAGCGCATAAGCAAACAATAAATAAATACATTTTCCAAGAGGAGGAATAAACCAAGCATGCAACTATTCCCCTGCAAGAGGAGGTTGGACGTTGAGAAGCACGCCTATTCCAAACAATGCAATCTCTTAGCAAGATCAGGTTGCACAAGCAGATTTTCAATAGGTCAGAATAACAGGAACCAATCATATTGGATCAAGAAGAACCACCCCATGTCACAGTACCATTGAAGTGGGAGTGTGCACAGGATATTTAAACCCAGATTATGGGAGATTGCTAGGAATGGAGACAAAGAAGATTGGATTCCACCAGCAAAGAGAAAAGGAGTAGAGTTTCATTTGAGGGAGGATTAAGAAGCTTTTCCTGAAGCCTTAAAATCTGATCCGTACAAGCAGAGAGGATCTAGTGTCCAGAAGCCAAGACACTGCCTATTCTCTATTGATGCCTCTGTAACCCCGGCCCAGATGGGCCCTGTCAGATAGGGGGATTGGGGGAGGGTTTAAAAGTAGACATGACAACAAGCCACATGAGCTTTATGAAATGTCTTTATTAAATGTTTAAGTGTTTTACAGGGACTTAACCGACTGTACCACATTCCCTACCTGGGGGCGGGGCAGGGTGGAGGGTGGCACGCACATGGAAAACTAGACTGTGGGACACTGGCCAGGACTCCCCTGCCCAGAACAATAGCCCTACCTGGAGAGAACCGTTGGAGTGGCAGTTGAAAAGGGGTAGTTGAGGAGGACAGACAAAACAAAAGGAAAAGTGAACAGAAAGAAAAAGGGAAAAGCAGATCAGCACAGCCCCGAGCGTCCCCCCAGTACCTCCTTAAGGGGTCGAGCCAGCCTGCGTTTGTCAGCTGCAGCCTGCAGTGAACCTAAGTCCTGGGCCGCGTTTGTGGTGCTGCCCGGGTGAAGGTAGACACCCGCACCCAATGTGTGGAACAGTCCCCGAGCCAGAGTGTGGCCAGGGAGGCAGTGGCCAACCCGATCGAGCCAGAAGATATGCAAAGCCCCAGGCAGCGTGTGTGGTGCAGCCTGTGTTAAGATAATGCCCCAGTGTCAGGGGCCGCGAGGCAACCCGAACCGGGGCATGGCCCGAGGGCTGCAGGACATAAAGAGGCAGAAGAGTGCCAAGCCACGTTGCGCAGTGCGGCCCGGGTGAAGATCATGGCGCTGCAGGGAAAGCACACCATGGCCAGGCGGGGCAGATGGTGAAGAGTAAGGAGGAAGCCCCCAACAGCGACAGCAGGAGAGAGCAAGATTGCCAGCACCACCGGGGGGGCGGTGCACAATCCGCTCTCCATGGGGCCAGAAGGGGAGAGCGGTGGAAAACTCACCTGCAGCCCAGCCACATGACGTCGGGTGTGGCCAGAGCCTACCACGGGCCTGCCAGTGACGGGGCAAGGCTCCGGCCAGGCGTGCAGGGCCCAAAACCATAGCAAACGTCCCTGCCTGAAGTCCATTTCCCTTAATACCACCATGGAGGAAATATGTGCTTCATAGAGCCCGGTCAAGCCTCAGGACTACCAAAGCCCCAATGAAATCACTGCCACCAGGAGGAAAGCAAAGGCGTTAAACAGGGTTCCAAAGCCCTATATGAACTCAGGGCTCCCAAAGCCCAGGAAGCTCGGGCAAGCGCCCCGTGACAGTCACCCACGGCACTGCAGGGTGCTTGGAGGCATCCCAGCATAGGTGCTGCAACAAGAAGATCCTGTGAGATTCCGGAATGCTGGCAGCAGAGGCAGCAGCTTAATCCTGCAGCTCCTGGCCCTCTCCTTCACGTTATATAATAAAAGATAATGAACTCAAAGAAAAATATTGAAACTGCTGAAAATCTAATTCCGAAGAAATCTAAGCAAGCCTCTGAGATGAATGAAACTGCCAGCCCTCAAGACATGTATACCCTTTTGCTGAAAGTTGGCCAGGATGTGGGAGAAGTTAAGTCATCCATGGCAGATCTCAACCTGAAAATCTCTCAACTGGACAGCCGGGTCTCTTTTTTGGAAGAGGGCTCAACAACCATGGGCACCGAGATTGCGGGTAGTGTTAGGGCATATAACAACCTGAAGGAAGAACTACAGGAGGAAAAGGAGAAGCATCTGGAGTTGGACTTGAAAATGGGAGGACAAATCTGAGATTGGTGGGGATTGAAGAAATGGCCAAGAATCACAATCACAACTTGATCCCCTTTGTGACGGAAATCCTACAAGATTACTTTAACTTTGACCCAATTTCCATGAATGATATTGACCAAGCTTCCAGAGTTGGAAGAAATGTGGGTCCAAGAGCCAGACATATTTAATTAATTACCTTTGTGAGTTCCAGAACAAAAAACATTTTTGAATGCTGCCAGAAATAAAGGAAGTGTCCCTATAAAGGAAGCCCAATTTTCCTCTACCCAGATTACCCTAAAGAGACCTTGCTGAAAAGAAGATCTTATAAAAATGATAAGGATATGGCCAAGCTTTTGGGCATTAAGGTATATCTGAATAAGGCCAATATATTGACTCTTTTGCTGCCCACTGGAGAGAAAACTACTTCTGACCCCAAAGAAGCATTGAATTGATTAGAAAGCTTACAAAACATCTCTACAATTGTGCCTTAATGTGGATTGGTTTGGTGCACCCACCTGTACTACTGGTTTGAATCGTTTATTTTCGAATGGATTTGCCTTAACAAAATGGCGCCGCATTTTCTGACGGTTGTCCGTTACAATTGGAAGAGTACCTGGTGTTTTTGATTTCATTTGTATCCCCACGAGCAATCTGAGGTTAGAAAAAAGGACCCTCAGTGTGCCGTATCAGCTGACCGGTACGTCATTACGAGCGGACGTGTATGGCACACGGTATTCTAAGCATTTGGCTGACGGCAAATGCAAGGTCTAATCTACACTGGCGATCACAGACGCTGCATTCGTCTTTCACCGGAGTCACTTCCGAGCAGATCCCCATTGCTGTGCGGAATACGCGAGATCTACATGAACGTCAAAGTGCAGGGAAAGCATGCATTAATAGTACGAGTCAACCAGACGTGTTTTCAATGTATTGCAAGATACGGTCTGCCTTGAAGAGCGCGACTGGTTCGTTAGGATTTAACGGTTTCGGCCGAGTTGCTAAATGCATTGTTCATTATAAACGCTTACAAGTGCGTACAACAGTAATGTGGATGTCTGCTTCTTGAACACTGCAAGTTGGATGAGATCCTCCTGAATATGCCTCTGATGACTATCTGGCTATGAATGGTTCACCTTTCTTTGATTAGTGTTCAACGTAGAAGAAGCTGTTTCAGGAGTACTTTTTTTTTTTTTTTTTTTTTTTTAAGGAAACTTGTGTACAGGTGTATATTTTGTTGGTCAGTTTCTTCGAGTAGGATGGACTGGTTTTGAATGATAGGTATTGGTAATTAAAAATCCTTTGTCCGGGCCGGATAGAAATGATACCAGCTCGAACTTCGACTTGGCAATATAATTCACGTAGTGGCTGGTATTATGCCTAAGCTTGTATATCAGTCGAAAACAATTGGTCTTTTAGAGCGTGGGGGTGTCAGGATTTATGGTCACTTGAGTTTGGACAATGACCTCTTGGTTAATATACCATATATGAACTTTATGTAGCCCTACTATGTTAAATAATTGTTTGGAGATTGGTATGCATTTATGGGAATGCCATGATCTAAAGAGGAAATGCTCTCTATGCAGGCTTAATTTTATCAATATTAACCAATCTTGTTTCTTCAAGAAGGGATAGGAGGCGTGGTAGAACATTGCCAATTTCTTTTCTGGCTCATAGGGTATGAATGTAGGACCATTGAGTTGATTATTTTTTCCCCAGTCAGGTTTGTCCTTGCATTGCTACGGTTCATTTTCCAACATCAATTGTTGCTTCTCACAGCAGAAGGTGATGGTTATGTACGTACTTGGGTTTAATCATGCGGACTGTGAAATGTCTCAGTTGATATAAGATTCAAGAATCTATTAGACCACACTGTTTATTGCACCCAACATGTTTCTAATCGGGCCCTAACGTCACGTTTAAATGTTTTAAAGCAACAGGGAATACACAATGGGTTGGGGTGGGGTCATATATATCCTTTGTGATTCTATATACCTGAATTGAAATTAGGATGGATGAAGTGGAATGATCTTGAATGTGGGTTTTGGTTAAGTAATTGGCGGTGGTGGGTGTTAAAATGGCCTCGATTCCAGCTTGACCCTGATCTAGCTTTCTCTAACAAGCCTTCTATCAAACTGTAAGGAGCAGGGTAGCATATATACTCTGAACACACAAATGCGGATACGATTATTCACTTTCTTTGGTTCTTCTTTCAATATTTTGGGGGGAGGTACGGATGCCTTTGATCTGTGAACTGCAGGACTCTAAATAGATGGCTTTCAATTTGAAATTGATCGCAGTTTGCAGAACGCTGGTTAATATGGGTCTGGAATCATTATATACGAATGTAATGGGCTAATGTGCTTAACTATTGATAATATCTCCTGTGTCTTATTGTGAAATCAGAATTTCCAAGTATGCATCTCTAAAATAACACCCATGTTTTTATATCTCTATTTATGAGGCTATCCAATGGTACTTTGGCCCAGCACATATTCATGCTGTTTTTTATGGCTTTAACTTCTATATTGAATATTGATGTGTGCTGTATGTATCTATCGTTTAGAAAGGTTGTGGGCGTGGGTCGGGGCCTTAAGCTATGCTAACTCGGGGTGAACATGCTCTATTTTACACGTGTTAACTTGGTCCCCATCACTAATTTATATCGAGTCTGTGGATCTGAATGGACTCAGTTTTAGATTTTGAGGTGATCTACAGTTAATTTCGTTTGGCATGGGTTGGGTTGGAGGATTGAGTTGACTTGTGGTCAGTATTTACATAGCTAGTTACCTAACCCCATTCATCCTGGGAGACTGTGGTTGGTCTTCCAATACATATATATATATATATATATACACACACAAGCCAGTCGATAGCACATCGAGTAGAGCACTCGCTTTGGCATCCGTGCAGAGCCTGCTGATGCAGGTTCGAATCCCGGCAGGGCCCCAAACTCAGCCTTTCATCCTTCCGAGGTCGATAAATGAGCACCACACACCGTGGGTAATAAGCAGCGCTTAGATACCCGAGGGTTCATAGCACTATATAAATGCTAAATAATTATTATTATTCATGATGAATGTCTACAGCTTTGGTTGATGCATTATTGTATACTATCATTTTAAAATGTGTATCTATCACATATTTGTCTACTAAGAATTTAGATAAAAATTAAATAGATTTAGTTTTCATTCCGTTGCGATAGAGTTCAGGTGTAATTAGGAGAGGTGCCTAGAGTATAGGACCTTTTGAAATGCATTGTTTGTATTAGAAGTTAAAGTTGTTGCTGATGCCTACCTTTTGGTTTCGAGGGTTGGGGATAGGGTTTTTATTTCTTGTTTTTTATTGAGTCTAGTACCTTCTCATGAATGTGGATCGATTGAAGCGACAGGGATGGATATGATTGGAGAGGAAATGTGTATAACAACCTGGAAAGTGAATGGATTGAATAATCAACTCAAAAGGAAAAGGATTTTCAATGATTTAAATGAAAGAAAAGTGATATCCGTTTTGTCCAGGAAATGCATCTTTTGCAGGGGGAAATAGCCAAATTAGAGAAAAAATGGATTGGAAAGGATTATGGTTCTTCTTACAACTCCAAATCCAAGGGAGTAACTATTCGAATACGAAAAAATGCTCAGTTAAAGTTCCGAAAGAAGTCTCAGATCGAGAGGGACAGATAATTTAATTGCTGGTAAACATTCAAGGGACTAATCTGATTCTTTGTAACATATACGATCCGTCAGTTGATGATGGAACGTTCTTCATACAAGTGGCCCATATAATTCAAGATTTGGGTTCACCGGACATAATTTTGGGAGGCGATTTCAATGTGGTCTTGGATCCCGAAGTGTAGATTGCATAGAAAAATGATACTACTATCTAGCTTTACAGGATTTGCTTAAAAAGCATAATCTAAAAAGGACAACTGGAGGCTGAAGCATCCTTCCGCTAGGGAATACAGTTTTTATCCGGGCGCATGCAATTTACTCTAGATTAGACATATTAACAACTGGAAAAAAGGGCAGAAAACTACAGAACTAGTAAAATTGAGAATATAATTTTGACAGATCGTGCGCTCGTTGCCATGTACTTGAAATTGGATTTCGCTCTTCATAGTCATTTATGTGGAAAATGAATACATGATCTTATATGAGAAAATGGTGTAGAAAGAGGGATACTTATTGGCCTGTCTAGCGGACAAAAGAAAAGGCTTGAAAAGAAAGACTGGACCTGGATTTGCAGATCTGGGCTCTATCACGTGAAGTCATGATGCTCCAGGGCAATATAAAAAGTGAATGAGTTACGAAACTTGAAGACAAAAGTTGAATGCGCTGTTATCGGAAAGGGCCGAACGGAATCTTTATCAGCTAAAATGCTCGTACTATGAAAAGGGAGATCGAAGGTTGGCATACAGGTTGAGGAAAATGAAATCCGAAAGGGCTACAACATCGATAAAGGACCTGGAGGGTGCGATTACATTTCACCCGAAAAAGATCAATGACACCTTTAAGAAATTTTATACAGAACTTTATCAAAATGAGCTAGAAATGACTGGTGATGGAGAACAATTAGGGGATTAGAGATTCCGAAAATTACAGAAATTGATTTTAAATCTTTAGAAGAAGATATAACGAAAGAAGAGATAAAACGGGCTGCATTCATATAGACATTAATGATGGTCTTGGAGGAGTGGAAGGAGGCCAAGAGTACCTCCTACTGGGGCGAGGAAGTGATAGGAGAGAATGCATGAATACATTTATTAACTCAGATCTCTCCTGAAATCATCATCTGCATACAAAGATGCTATATTCTTGGCTAAAAAAGACACTTACAACAAGCGCATATCTCAGGCAGAATCTAACACCAAAGAGCTCTTCAAGATTCTCAGAGAACTTGAATCTCCTATAGCCCTGATCGACAATTGTATCACTGACACCACCTGGTTTATAATATACAAAAAGTGCTCCTAGAGTAAATTGCTACTTTGCAAATCAAAATCAATTCCCAAAAATGTAGCCTCCCAATAGATGACCCTTATAACCCTAACACCAATAACCACTCTACTCGTGTACGCACGTTCAAACCCTTTCACTTCTCCCAACTCTGCACTTGAGAAGTAGAAAACATCATTAGAAAGATCAAACCATCCAACTGCCAAGGCGATGCATGCCCGGCCCCAATCATTAAAGAGGCTGCTCGTGAATTAGCTTGTTTTATCACCTCTTTCATTAATGCCTCATTTAAATCTGGGACTGTCCCTGACAACCTTAAAGACGCTTGGGTTATCCCTCTAATCAAAAACCCTCCCCTTGACCCCAACAACCCTGCCAATTACAGACCTATTACAACGGTCCCCTTCCTTCTAAAAATGATGGACCACGCAGAATACATCCAAATTCAGGCCTTCCCATTCCAAACCTGAGACCCTTCCTATTGCATGAGATGTGATATCCAACTACTTCCCATTCCAGTCCTTAGACCCTTCCTATAACATGAGACAGGTTATCTCAATGGTTCTAATACCAAACCTGAGCCCCTTCCTATAACATGAGATGTGATATCCAACTCCTTTCCATACCTAATCTCCTTGGTCTTCGCCAATCAGGCTTTCAACCCAGACATGGGACAGAAACCGCCTTAATTGATTTCAAAACACAAATTGAGGATCTAAAAGACAAGGGCAAACTGGCACTACTACTACTGCTCGATTTATCAGCTGCTTTTGATTTGGTGAATCATCAAATCCTGTGTCACCACCTCAAAATTGCCGCTCATTTCTCTAATGAAGCCACTTCATGGATTAATTCCTTTCTGGCTAACAGATCCATGAGGGTCGTTTCACCTACCGCTTACGCAGAGCCATCCCCTGTTCTATGTGGGGTACCGCAAGGATCCTGCTTCTACCCCGCCCTCTATAATGTCTTTACTAAGCCACTCTTTGATATTCTTGACTATCTGGGTGTCACCTACACAAATTATGTGGATGACACCCAGATACTCATCCCTATCTCAGGTGACCACGTACTGGACTCAATCACACTCAACAAAGTCTATGCGACCATCCAGGCTTGGATGGCCCAACATGGGCTTTGTTTGAACGATGAAAAAACTGAGCTACTCATCCTAGGCTCTCGTCCTAGACTGAACAAACTAGACCCATCATTCAAAGCATTCAATATCGATGGTGACACCATTAAGGTGTCCAATGATACTAAAACCTTTAGTTATCTATCTTGATTCGACATTATCTTTCAACAGACAAGCTAATGTTGTGGCATCAGCAGCTGACTATACTTGCAAACTGATAGCATGTAGACCATTCCTCTCTACTGCCAACTGCATCACTCTGGCTAGAACACTAATAATGTCTAAGATTGACTATTGCAACGCTCTTTATCTTGGAACCAGCCACACAAACGTAATTAAACTTCAAGTAACGAAAAACAATGCCAAAGAGCTGCCCTTAACATCCCGAGAAAATCACACATCCGATACCAGGCGTAACCTGCATTGGCTACCTATTGACCAAAGAATAGCACTGAAAACACTCACCCTGACTCACAAGTGCCAAACGAACCGCGTACCTGAATACCTCTCAAACCGCTTCTTGGCACACACCTCCACACGACCACTAAGATCTACCCAAACCCATTCGCTGCGCATACCTAGATTTAAACTGCAAAGAGCAGGTGGGGCCAGCTTCCCAGTCCCGGCAGCCAAGTTATGGAACACCCTCCTTACTGCAGTAAGCGCTGTGCCCTCCTTCTATTCCTTGAAGCACAAAGTCATAAACTGGCTTGCTGAACAGGACTTAACTGCGACCCACACATAATGGCCTATCACATTCACTAACAGCACATTTGTCCATTGTAAACACTTCTTGCGATTTGGCTACTGTATCTTTTGTGATTTTTCTGCTTATTTATCTGTAAATCTGTAACTACATAACTGTCTTCAATTGCTTGTATGTAAGCATATTTATGTCACCTTAATGCGCTTTACAAATAAAATGAATACAAATACAAATTAACAAAACACACAAAAACATCATAGTTAAACAAGGTACAAAAAAAAACAAATTAAAAACACACATGTACAGAACATAATTGAGCATGGATCGTAAGCAAAAAATATTAAAACCTCTACAATGCGGAAGAAAGAAGTTAAAAAATATATTTTTTTTTTAAACTGCCCAATGACAGCCCTCGAGCCTTGTGCAAAACACATGACCCACCAGCCCTCATCCCGGGGTACTAAACTGATAATTTCCTTACCAGTCTCGGCACAGCCTGACTCACAGTTACACAGACTAAATATAAAATCCATATCCATACAGTTCCAAATAAAATACAGGCCCCATTAAAATCCATAATATTGTTTTTCAGAAAAAGGGGGGCTTAACTCTGTCCGCAGGTCCAGGTACCAATTACAGATTAGCAGAAAATGACAAGATGTCCTCCCTTACTACAAGCCCGTCCATACAATGTTTTACCGGGTCTCCTTTCCCTAGTTTGGTGCGGGAACTCAAGGGTAGCATATTTAGATGCGTCAACATAATAATACCTGCAATTGGGCGAGGGGATAGAACACACATCGCCCCCTGGCTCGTAGCGATTCCTCAAAGAGAAGAACAGGCTCAAAGAGTCCAAGGCTTGTACCTTGCTCCACTCCTCAGCCAGGTCCTTACTTAATAGCCCGCTTTTGACCCCTAGATTTCAATTCTGCCAAACTGAAATCTCTTACCGTGTTCACGGACACAATCCCACCCATCCGCAGTAGTAAAAAATGTGAACTTGCCATTTCTGCTAAGATTTACTGTATATTACGATTCTTTGGTTCTGCTTGCAGTACCTTCAGAAGGAAAGCACTGTGTCTCAATCTAGTCTGTGTAGCAAACAGTGATCCCCAGTTCTAGGCATAAAGCGCAATTTGGGGTTTGCGGCGGAAAACTAGTCATCTACTTCATGACCCCATTTTGGGTGATCATCACACTTGGTACGCCCCCATAATTCGCTACCATACCATAGCAGGCTCCCAACCTTTCTCTTGTAAACCTCTATGGCTTTGCCCAACATGCACCCACCCAATCTATGGTAAAATAAACCGTTCCACTTGATCTTGGCTTTCAAATTAACCAACTCCAGGTGCTTCCCCCAGTTTCCATTATTCTCATAAGACCACCCTAATTAGCAGAATGAATCCACAACCTCTATATTCTCCCTGTTAAGGCACCACGAATAGTTCACTTTTTTTCCTACCGTAGCTGAATATTACAATGTTTGTTTTATCCCTGTTCAGATTTAGCTTATTGGTTTTAAAATATCTGGCCGCGTAGTCTAAACTTGCCTGCAATGCAGCCGTTGTCAGGTCAATCAGGACTGTATCATCAGAATATAACAGGTTTGGAAATGGTTTTCCCCCCAGAAGTGGCAGATGTATTTTAATACTTGCTGCTACAGGGTTAAAATCTGCTGAAAAAAAGAATAAAAGCGGGGCCAGAGAAGAGCCCTGTTCGACACCTCGATTTAACTCCTCTGTGAGCTTCCCCCAATTAGTACAAACCGTATTCGAGTAGCAACATAGAATCAACTCCAATAGGTTCAGCAGCACCTTCATATCCTTTAATAATTTTTGCCATTAGACCCCCTGTTAATTGCATCAAAGGCCTTCTCCAAGTCTTGGAAAGCCACATAGAGCATACCCCCTCTAATTAGACAATATTTCTGAAATAAAATATTTAGGATCAGTCAATGGTCCATAGTTGAGAAACCACTCCGAAACCCTGCTTGGGAGGGGTGTAGCACAGAAACTTTCAGTCCAGTCTCCAACTCTGCTCATTAAGTATTTGTTACAAGTGTTGCTAGAAATGTGCAAAAGCGAGATTGGACGATAACAGTGAGGGTCATTGATCAAGCCCTTCTTAAAAATTTGAACTATTATTGCTTTTTTCCACAAGCAAGAGCTAGCGATTGCATTAAAAAGTTGTAGCCCACTAGATATAACTCCATTTTAAGCAGTCTGACAGTAAACCATTCACTCCTGCTGCCTTCCCCATCGGGAGAGCTACACATGCCAATATCTACCCTTGGGAAAAGACACCCTCTACCCCTCACACCCACCCTTTTGCCCGGCTCAAGTTGGACACACCCTTGTCATGGGCGTCATACAAAATACAGTGAAGAGGGAGACCCACCGGTCAGCCGGGATACAGCAAGAATCAACATTCTTCGAGCCATCAAATCCCTGGCGGACTAGAGTCCAGATAGGTTAAAGGGCCAAGAACATATGAAGGGTCCAAAGGTCTGGTGAGGGAACGACAAAGAGGATGTCGGTGAGAGTCTGTCTTGAGGTAGCGCTGGTGTAGGTGTCAGCGCTGGTATAGGTGGCGCTGGTGTACGTGTCAGCGATAGGGATGCCTTGGATGGAGACCAGGATCTCTCTCTTGAACTGTTTCCTTCCAGATTTAGTAAGAGTGATAGGATAGGATCTATATAGTTAGTAGCAGTCGGAGTAGATGGGAGAGAGAGAGAGAGAGAGCACCATAGAGGATGCGAGAAGAAAAGCTGGAAGAAGAGGGACGGAGAGGAGCACAGCCCAGCACTGTGCAGTGGAGGAACAGGAGCACGGCGGGGGGGTGGAGCCCAAAAGGGAGCACAACAGGAAGCAAGTTGGTGGGACAACACAGGGGCTAACAAGGTACAGCAGGGCAACAGGGAATGACAAGAGGGGGGCACAGGGCACAAAACAGTAACAACAGTAGAATGGAGTAGGAACCTAGAGGGAAGAAGATCAAGAGGAAAACGGCAGAGCACAGAAAAACCAACAGTAAGTAGGAACCGGGTGGGGGAGGGGGGCGGTGAGAAGAGGCCAACAGATATATTAGGAGTTATTCCTCGGATTGTAATCCCCGTTTTTGATATATAGTTCCTAAAATATCCTGCTAGGGGTTCCTGTACCATTGCAAATAAAATTGGAGCTACTGGGCACCTGACTGCTGCTTCTCTCTCGGCTCCACCAAGTTGAAACCCACCTGCCAGTCTTCACTCTTGTCATGGGGTCTTTACAACAGTCTAATCCACTTCTGAATATCGGGCCTGAGTGCAAATGCCTGCTGCAGCCTGAATAACCAAGGCCATTCCACTGAATCAAAGGCCTTGCTAGCATCCGATGCCATTAAACCCAATTTCTCATTTTTATATTGCACCTGTTCCATTACAAAGTGCAGTCTGCTAATGTTCATTGATGCGTTTCTGCCTCCTCAAAAGCCGCACTGATCTAGATGCATCATATCTGTGACCACTTTGGATAAGCGTGAGGCAATAATATCTTAGCATATTACATTGATTAGGGAAATCGGTCTGTAGGATTCACAATATGTTGGATACTTTCTATGTTTTAACAACACTAATTAAAGCTCCTCGCATTGTTTCTGGGAGGGCGCTCGTTCGTATGCGGCTTCATACACCCATTTCAATTGAAGGATTAATAAATTGGCTTAAGTATGGTAGAATTCTACCAGCATCCCATCTGCGCCCAGGGATTTATTATGTTTCATTCATCGCAAAGCCTGTATTATCCCGTCCTCTATTGGTACATCAAATTCCATTGTTTGTTGTCGTGATATTCTAGGTAATTATGCTCTCCAATAAGTCCCCTGCTTTCTCCTCCAGATATGTACCATCGCCTGTACATAGTTTTCTGTAATGTACTTGAAATACATCATTTATATCCCTCTGTGAGGTAGCCCGAATCCCTTTGAGTAATGGATCTGCACGAGGACACCTCTCAGAAATTCTTTCCATATCAGCCAGGCCAATAAGTGACCCTCCTCGTCTCCCTTCCATGTATACGTACAGTGTAGGGACTATATTCAAACTTTAACAATGCCTCCTGGTATTCCTGTTTAAGTAGTTCCTCCGCAGATTTTGCCACACCGCGACCCTCGTCTGATTAATAGTGTGTCCTCTAGTTGTTTAATTTCTCGTTCTACACGTCCCAGGGATTTATTCAATGTTTTACGCACCCCGCAATTTCTTAT
The DNA here is from genome assembly GCF_040938575.1 of Ambystoma mexicanum. Taxonomy (NCBI): domain Eukaryota; kingdom Metazoa; phylum Chordata; class Amphibia; order Caudata; family Ambystomatidae; genus Ambystoma; species Ambystoma mexicanum. The sequence goes on along the minus strand of NC_090931.1, from coordinate 944,722,759 downwards.
ATACATATCCCTCTCATGGTCAATTTCCCCATCTCCGCCACTGGACCCTGGATCTTAAAATAGCTAGCAATTTCCTTTCTAAGTGTGTCTCTAAATGCTACGTCCTGTAATGCTTCCGCCCTCAATCGCCATAGTAATATTGCTAGTCTACTATTGGCCCATTTGAATGGTGTGACCAAAGGGGCATGGTCTGAAAGAATTCTCCCCAAGTATTCAGTTTCTCCAAATCTATGTGCATATTCCTGTCCTGTAAAAATATAATCCAATCTAGAGTAAGTGCCATATACTGGTTCCACCAAGTCCAGTTCCATCAACCTTGACAATCTCTTTCTTATCAGAACTGTTGTTCCCGATCGATCACTAGCAGGGTTTAAGGAGCAGTTGGAAGCTCCTACCCAAATAAAAATATCAGCCCTTTCTCACCCAGACAGTGCTAATACGGATTGAAAATATTCCTCATTGTCCATATTAGGTACACAGGAATTTACTATGCAGAAACTCTGACCTTGTAACTTTCATGTCGCCTCTGATGTGTCGTCTATTTGCATTGGGACTCTCCAGTCTATGCAGATTAATACTCCCCTGGCACAAGAGGAGTATGTATATCCCAGTAAAGTACTGCCCCATTTTCTATGCACCTCCTCCAGATCAGGACTAGTCGGGTGTATTTCCTGTAATAATGGCAGTTGATTCCCATTACGTTGCAATAATTGCTTCACTTTTGATGTTTTTGTCCTGTTCCCTTGAACGCAGTTAGGTTTGATAGTGGCATATGTAACTTTCCACGGCTCTGTTAGTGTCCCCCACTGTCATTCAACCGGTATCATTCACCCCTGTACCAATGCTGTGGCTTAAACACATCTATACCTATATACTTTCCAATTGTTAAACTAAACCGGTTTATAGATTTCCCTCTCACCACTTGTTCCCCCATCCTGCCTCCCCATCACAATTTGTCATTGTCCCATCCCTTCATAACCACCATCTTTCCCTCTTTTCACTTTCACACTTAACCAATGGTGACTGATTTACTTTTCATGAAGCAAGCCCTTGCTGCTGGTCATCCTTTGAAATCTATGAAGGACCACTGAACCTGTCCAAAAGGGGCAACGGTCCAGTGGTCGGGGTGTGACGATCGCTCATAGCATGGCCTCAATTAGAATAGTTTGTATGCTATTTGTGTTGTACAGTTCATCCCCAAATAAATGTCATGGTTGACATTCAGCAAATTAACTAATATTGTCAGACTTTACTCTCCCACAATTTCTTGCTGTGCTTTGCTTCTTTCAAAATTCCCCCATTTTCTCTTCTCAATTCGGGCCAGGTCCGAGCAGTGGCAAAAACAAAACAAATAAAAATAAATAAGACTCCCCGTCTGCTATCACCTTTACTTTTGCCTGGAAAAAACATTTCAGGTTACAGTCTCGAAGTTTCCTTTTTTACTGCGTCAAATGATCTTCTTTGTTTTTGGACTTCCTGTGTGAAATCCAGAAAATTTGAATCCTTGTGCTGCACATCTGGAAATGACCAGCTCGCCTTGCTTCTTGGAGGATTGCATCACAATCTAAAAAGATCAGTAGTTTAGCTACCAGTGGCATTGGTCTTCCTGGTACACTGTAGGCCCTTTCTAGCCTGAACACCTTCGAGAGATCACTAATGGGTAATGTGTCCAATAGCAGCTTCTCCATAAACGGCTCTGCGCAATTGCCTTCCTCTCCTTCCGGTATTCCTAATATTCGGATATTACACCTCCGAGAGCATCCTTCTGCATCTGCCACTTTTTCTTCTAGGACCCTCGTCAATCCCCACCAGGCCTTTTACTTGGTTGTGTAGTAACATTAGTGCATATTCTCCATCATTGACCCTTTGTTCCACTGCCGTTACCCTTTCATTCGTCTTTTTCAAATCAGCATGCACCAGAGAGACATCCACTTCCACTTCTTTCATTTTTCCTTCCAGGGATACTCGAGTCTTGTATTGCTGCCATTAGACTTTCCATGAAGACTACTTCCGATCTATGATGCACCACACTATTGTCCACTGTCAGCTCCTCATCGTGTTTGCCATGCAGTGATTTAGCTTCTACGTATTGTTCCATCTTCTGACAGCCTTTCAGCATTGTGCTCTTATTCCGGTGAACAATAAAGATGATGGATCAAGGTCAGCCGTTCTGAAATGATATTTTGGTTTCCAACTTCTGCGTCTGTCCTGCAGGTCGTGTCAGTTATCAAAGACTGTCATCAATCCCTGGATTATTTACATACAGTGATATGTCTCGATGCTTCTCAGAGGTGGTCTTTCCCGATTAGTAATTACTTTTAACAAAGATTTGCACTATGTCAGGCCACATCGACCCCCAAACTTCATCTCATTTTACAGCCTCCAATTTTGCAGAAATGGCTCTTTTTTGAGCTCAACGAGGTATACGTGCGGATCTCTACCATGCCCTGGTATCTCCGGCGATAGATATATTTGTATTAAGTCAGGATATATATTCCTCCTTGTTTCCTGTGGACTCCTGCATTTCCAATCACTGTCATCCGTTCCGACAGTTCTATATGCTTTCCACTGACTGTATTATGGCGTAGCTCTCTCCACCTGTGTGGCGCTCATTGGTGGGCTCCCCTACGTAGGCCCACTTCTCTCCAGTTGGCGCAGGCCCTCCACAAACCGATCCCCCTTCTCTTTATTCTTAAAGGGCTGTCAAGTGTGCGGTCATCGGACCCTTCTTCGCCGTCAGTGGGGTCTGTGTCAAGCTGGACATCTCGCAAGGTCTAAAGATTACACACAGCCTTGGGGTTCTCCCACTCCTGCACTCTGCTGTTCTTAGTCGTGCCCTTCCAGAATACCAGGGTCTTCCTGTGCTGCCAGGCCCCCTTTGTCTCAGCAGAGGCCTCCAATCCTTTCCAATGTGTTTCTGCCGATCGCTGGGTTTCTCAGAGCAGCGTTCCTCCCCTGGATATCCCTGGCAGCCCAGTTCACTTGCGGTAACTCACTTTTTTCTGTATCTCGTGAGCTCTATGCTTCCCCGCTCCGATCTCACTTCTCACATACTTTCAAGTCAGTTGTGCCGTCCGCTGGGGCCATCGTCAATTGATGCACTTTACATTTTATTTCAAGTTACATCCCCATAGGGCCTAACAATTGTACTGTAGGGGGTACTTGCTGCAGATTAAACTGATATATCAACTCACTTGGGCATCGCACAAGCAAAGGTCTAGCCAGATCTCTAAACTTAGCATACAGCACATTTCAAGGACTACCGTTAATAGATAATCGGTTTGCCCCTTGAAAACTTAAATCTATTAAATTTACCCATCAAGAACCTTCTCAGAGTCATCATATAGCTAGAGAACGTATGCGGTGGAGCAGTGTGTTCAGTGACACCTGCAGCAAGGATTGCAGCATTATACATCCTTTGAAGCCCATTGTAAGCCCCTCAGCCCTTCAGCCCTTCAGCCCTTCAGCTCTCCGCCATAAACACTTCCTGATGGCGGCTTGTGATTCATATCGGAGGGAGCTCTAGTTAGCACTTATCGAGCACCCTTCCAGCTATATGCTCAGTGCTTCGTCAGGCTCCGGGCATCATAAGTGGGTAAGCGCCAGTTCCACTCTGCTTTTAACTGTGTCTATGCCTTGGTCCACTTCTGAAGCCATTTCTTTAAGTGGCATGCCTGCCTCGAGATTGTAAACAATGCCAAGCAGGAATAAGGTCACATACCTGACCACAGAAGCTGAACTGGCCTCTACCCCGGGATCGGAGTCATCCAGTAATCATACTGATGCTGTGTGTAAGGGGAGGGGGGGGGGGGACTGTCTCTCCACATTCAACTTCCCCGGCTCTTTACGAGAGGGTTAACCATCTGTCAGAGGTTTTAGCACTAAGTGCTAAAAGGAGACAAAAGCTCCAGAAGGAACAGCTCCCATTTACTAAACTCCTGCTCATTAATAAAAACCTCAATAGCGACTTCAAGAATGTTGCCAACGTTGCATGTGCCCCTTCACCTACACCTATGCATTTACAGGTAATCGTACCTGATCCTCATTACGACCATGGAATGGTAGAAGGGGTGTTTCTAAACAATACGGAACCAGATAATCGATAATCCAGAAGGCTACGTTCTGATGGGGGCCCAGATTGTGTCAATTGAGCAAATTAAAGGGGAGCAGTTTGGAGAAAAGACTGTAGACAGTATTGATAGGGTGTTGGGTGTCCCTAAAGTACCCGAAAACTGTCTGCTTTTTAAGGATCAGTTGCTGCGGCATGTTCAAACATTGAGGAATTTCAGTCCCGAGTGGTTTCCGTAGGTCCAAAAATGCATACGACACCTTTTTCAAACTCGCAGAAGCCTAAACAAACAGAATTCAAAGGAATGGAAAAGTCCTCTCAAACCACCTTTTTCCAGACTGGTTCCCATCAGGGATGCCAATCTGACCATACTGAGTTTTCTCATTTGGGTCTGACCTTGCAGGCGAAGGTAGTTGTTGTTCCTTGCCTTGAGGGCGAAGTTCCATTGGAGGGTACTCTGCCTCCTACCAAACTTGTTACCCTATCGGCTCCTTCACATCCTAAGGACATCTGACATTAAAAAAAACTTTGTTCTTGAATAGAATTCACAAACCTGCAGCACTTGTCCTCGCCCACTAAGCTAAGAATTGTTTTGAATTTACCTGCTTCTCTTACCTGTGTTTTATTTTTACATAAAAGTCCCTGTTTTAGCCTCAAGTTTTGATGATGTTTTATCTCCTTATGTTCTGCAGATTGTATGTCTTATATAATCGTTTCTGTTTTTACTTTGTTGCTTTTATGTTTTCCTAAATTGTTCTATTTTGCATACTTTGTGCTCAGTATCTGGGCTTTTGATTTCTATATTTGTTTGTTTGTCGGCGCCTTCCTGCCTCAGGGTCAATGGTGCGCAGTATAAATAAAAACATAAAAAAATCAAAAGAGTGCATGGTGATGAGAGAAATAGTATTCTAGAAACCTGTGAAGGAGTCAAGAGTCTTCCTTTCATTTAAATTCAGAACAGACACAAAAAGATCTGAACCAGAAGTTAACACCATGACCCAATTGTAAGTGATTTGGGTATTCTTTCAAATTTTGATATTTTAGAAGCCCATCGTTTTAGCAACTCTAAGAATCATTCACAGTTGCATTTTTGATATTTCCGAATGGGAATGTATTTTTACAGTTTGTAGAATTTATGCATTTGTCATTTAAAGCAAGCAATGTTAATCAGAAATGTATTATTCCAAAACATTCCTTTGCCTAATTAAAGGTGGGGTTTTGAATAAATGATCAAGTCCAAGCTACATGGTTCATTAACTTTGATTCAAAAGGAGTTCAGGTACATTGTATGCTGTGGTTTGCATATTGGGAGCTTGGATTTGCCAACAGAGTAGGAGTTCCCCTTCCACGGTTTTGAGAGAGGGGAAATCACCTAAAAACATTTTATATTTTTAGGGTGTTCCCAGTGGGTGGGCGGAAACTTCAAATAGAAGTGTAAATCTTGCTTGGAGGGTGTGGCAGGGGCACAAGTTACCCAATTAAATTGTTGCTACTGTGGCGCTAGAGAGCCTGATCCAGCATGGTAGAGTCTCCGTGAGCTCTGCCATCCAGCCTCATTAATCCTGACAAAATCAGCGGTCTGTGAGACCATCTCCTACCCGCAGGGAGCCACAAACGCTGCAGGCGAAGGCAGGTGGTCGTACGACTGCTAGGGGCCGCTATGGGCACAGATCGCACCAGAAGCGTGCTCTCCTGGACACAGACTGTGGTCTCAAGGTTGAAAGCCACTGAAGCGGATCGGGACGTCGGCCCGACCTGGGACGCAGCTAGGCAGCACGATTGAGGTCCCTTCCAACCGACTGATCCTGCTCACTCGGCAGGGAGAGTGAAGGCCCAAGTCACATGTTGACACGCTGAAAATCGGTGCCTTAGCCGGCACAGTGAACTGATGAGCGCAGTGTGAGTGGGGTGGTGCTGAGCCCATGCTGGGCTACGAGATTCTTGCTGGCACATGCCCCTGGGAGACTGCTACCCCAGCCCGGACGTTCCCAGCAGGATCGGAGCACTCTGGCATCTGCTGGCAGATCACCAGGCTTGATGCGGCCAAAAACAGAGCAGCTTGATTAAGAACCCAGGGGCAGTTTAGACCCCAGGCCAGGGGGCACAATGGAGATGCAGTGGCACGGCTGAGTATCCTGAGCGGCACTTTCCTACCCAGGGGGGTTCGAAGGTCCCATCCAGTGGACAGAAGGAGAGATTGCTAGGCGTCCCGCAGCAGATAGTGAACCCTGGGTGTTGGGACCGGCGCCGGAACTACACCCACGGTAACAACAAAACAAAAAAAGAATAAACCAGCATACGCTCTCCTTCGAGGGCAGAGCGTTTGCAAAGAAGTCCAAGACCTCACAACAGTGTGCCGAGCCATGTGGTGAGAAGGAGGCGCCCCCTGTGAATATGGATGATCAGGAGCCCGAGCTCAAGTATCTGCTTCTCCAGCTCAAAGCTGGCATTGGTGGGCTGGACTCCAAGATGGATACCCTGCCAAGCAAGGTAGGCGTGTTGCATTTGAGGTTGAACAAGCACAGCGCATGGCTGGACGGAGCAGAGAATAGGATTTCTGAGGTGGAGGACACCTCGACCACAATAGTATACAAAATTAAAGCCCTGGAACTGTCCTCCAGGCAGCGTCAGTCAAAAATCAAGATTTGGAGGGGCAGACACAGCAGAACAGTAGAAGGCTAGTGGGTGTCTGGGAGCAACAGGGGCCAGTTCAGATGGAGAAGTTCGTAGAAAAACGTTACACTACAGTGTTCAGAAGTGCCAAGCTGTCCTTCATGTTCATGGTAGAAAAAGCTGACAGAATTCCGGCAGCCAAACCAATACCGGCCACTCTCCCCCTGACTCCCTGAGTCTCAACATTTCACGCTTCTTGAATTACTGCGACAGTATATTGCGGATGGCCCGGTGAAGGTAGAACTGTCCTTTGACAGAGACCAATTCCAGATTTTTCCAGCCTTTTTGGACAGGGTCAAGGCATCCAGGAGAACCTTTGCAGGTCTGAAACACAGGCTTAAGGACAGTATCATCAGATACTCTATGCTGTTTCCAGCCAGGCTACAGGTTCAGCATGAGGGGAAAAGTTCAGTCCTTTGTTTCACCTGAAGCCGCAAGTTCATTTGTGAACAAGATTGAAAAAAAATGCACCATGGGGCTGGTTCAGACCACGTGGGGGGGAATAACTGGGGCAGAGGGTCAAGTGGATCCCTGATCAACCAGCCGGCCTTCTGACGTCTATCTTGGAATGACTGTTTGTGCCTCACCATGGACTTGATATCTTCTTGCATTTTCACCTTAACGGTCTCTGATGACCGGATCTTTTAGTCTTTAAGCAAAATGGCTGGTTTTTGGGAAGGCACTGGCACACCTTGCACTGCAGAGTTAGCAAAAGGGAGAAGGGCGGTGAGCTGTTTATCGGGCCTGTTGGGGTTGCTCAAAGGGGTTACAATCTGGTTTGGGGTATTGTTGTTGCTAGGAGTATCCCGCCCGTTGCAGTCGCGTGGAAATTACATGTTTGTTTGTAGAGCCGGGAAGCTCAAGGTTGAGCAATGTGGGATTCTCCCCGGGACCTTCTCCAACCACTCCTCAGTCTCCTTAGAGGGCTCCATTGCAGGGAGGGCCAACCCTGCGGGAGCATTGCAGTTTAAATCAGAAGCCCTTGCAGATGCTGTCTTCCAGAAGGAAGCACGGGAGGAAGGAACGATCTTCCTTGACAATATTGTGGGTATAGTGGCCTCGCCGGATACTCTCTGGGAATGTTTCAAGTGCTATAGTTGGGGGTATGCATGGCTAAGGGGGCAGGGATCTTAAAAATTGATCAGAAGAGATTTGGAGGCCAAAGAAAATAAGAGGAAAGCATTGGAGTGTATTTACTCGTCCTCTGGAGACTTCCGCATACTGGCAGAGATCCATCAAGTGCTACACAGCTAGTCAAATATCTAAGCAGGGGCCACCTAGTGAGACAGCATGGCAAGGGGCAGAAGCCCAGGGCCCTGCTGGCAGCCGACCGAAAACCAAAGCACATTAGAAGTAATTCAAGACTCCCAAGGGGAATTTCAGCATGAGGTTGCAGATATTGCTCAGACTTCAGAGTCTTTCATGAGGAATGATACGCTGCACGGAATACACAGGGCACTGCCATAATTCAGCAATATCTGGCAGACAGAGCTCTACTGGCTGGATTCTGCCCAACGAGAGGCACTAAATAGCGAGATCACTCTTGAAGAAATTCTTGCCGTCATTAAAGACCTCCCAGGGTCGCAGGCCCCAGTACCAGACTGCCGGTCTGCCAAATTGTATAAGGCATATTCCCACACACTGGCTCTGCATCTTCAATTGTACACAGAATCAATAGTGTGTAAATGCCCCTCACCCCACCCCTTCAGAGGCGACCATCACTCTGCTATATAAGAAAGGGAAACCCTTTGCGGAATGTTTGTCCTATTGCCCGCTCTCCCTAATCAACGTAGGCAACAAGATATAAGCCAAGATTTTAGCCAAACGGCTTCTCCCGGTAACGTCAGGCCTGGTCCTTGCAGACCAATCGGGCATTGCGCCCGTAAGGAACATATCATATGGGATGAAGAGGTTCTTTGGGATCCTCACAGTGTTGGACTCATGGACACAGGCAATATCAGTGCTACTGGGCGCCGAAAAGGCATTTGATTCAGTCGATTGGCCCTTCTTTTTCTCTATATTACAGAAACTGGGACAAGGGGTGACATTTATTAAACTGATGGCACTGCTCTGGAATAGTTCCACTCCTAGGATTTCTATAGATGGCTACCTGTCTGGGCAGGTCGAGATGGGACGGGCAGGGCGAGGGGGATGGGGGTAGGCAAGGCTGCCCCCCGCCCTCCAGTGCTCTTCGCCCTGGCCACGGATCCCTTGGTGGCCACACTGCAAAAGAGGCACCTTCACAGGGGCATAGAACTTGGCCCCCAAAGGCTGATAATTTTGCTCTATGTGGAAAATGTTGTTCTGTTCCTGAGGGATCCCGTCATTAACTTGGCACTTGTAATGAGGAAGTGTTTAAGTTCAGAGAATTCTCAGGGTTGAAGATAACAGCAAATCAGTGGTGTTCCCTCTTACTGAGCAGACCAGGGCATTTGTGGACACGTTTGGTTTTAGATGGGAATGGGAGAAGACTAGATACTTTGGTATAGATGTTTCAAGAGACCTGGACATTCTCTTCTGGGAAAGCTATGGCAGGGCTGTCAACTCCCTCAAAGACCAAATATAGAAACGGTACAGCACCCAGCCGACATGCCCAATTACAGGGGGGCACTGTCATGGTAAGAGGGAGTTGACCTGCAAACGTAGTGCCAGGACAGTGCTGCAAATGACAACACATCAGGCAGGAGTCTGGTAGTTATCAGTGATGAGCGGAAAACCGCTCATCCATTTTGTTAGTGTAGTCACATGGTCACTGACATTTGACATGTGCACGAGCCCTGGCAAGGACTCCTCATTTCTTAAAGGAGCCTGGAGTGAGCGGTGGTGCTCAATGATGAACTTGAAGGACAAATGCTACTGTTGTGCTAGTTTAGTTTTCTTTGTTTGGGGGTCTGACTCTAGCTAGAGACAGATGGGCCTCCTCACCAGATTTTGCAGTCAATGGTGGTAATACTGAATGATCAAGCCTGAACCTAATGTTGGAAATATAGGGTTCAAGGCAATGGGCAATAACATGGTCAAAGGAAAGAAACCTTACAGGAGGTGATATAAAGGGATAATTCCTACAGCATGTAGAATCATTTTGTGCATGTCCCCTGTGTTCTTACCTGTGTATCACCGGTCAGGCCCTGGTCTGGCCGACTTCTTTCCTCTCTGACCGACCGTCCCGGGCGAGTGTTGCTCGGTCTCCGGATTGTACAATAGCTTGATGTCAGAAATCTCATGGGCAGGGGAAGCTCACAGACAGCGATGGGTGAACAGTCTGGGGGAGGAGATTTGTGATGCAGACTGGAAATACATATTGTTCGAAACAAAGAAGATCTGGAACACCAAACGCGAGCTGCTCCACTTCAATTTCCTGCATCAAACATACCATACCCCATCAAAGCTGTGCAGATATGACTCCAAACACTTGATGAATGTGCATGATGCAAGGACGGCCCAGACAATTTTCTACATCTAGCCTGGAGGTGCCCACTGATTGCTAAGCTCTGGCAGCAGCGTCTCACTAAGATCTCTTTGGTTGACAGGGAACGGGTCAGAGTCACTTGTGGGTGCGTTGGGATGCACGAGAGCCCTGCCCAGGCACGTACTTAGACTAGCCGTGTTCCTCTTAGTGCTTGCTACCAGGCGGGTGGCTATGGCATGGTGGAAGAGATCCCCCTTCCCAGGTGTCAACATGGCTTACTGCTATGAATTTGACGTAGTGTTTATACACACTATGCCTCTACATGCAATTCTTGATGTCAAACCGGGACTAGACTTCTGATGGTGCATGCCGATAAAATGTTCTGCCTGTGATATAGTCGATTACATTGATTATTCCCTGGCGATCCGCTTACGAGATATCACTTTGTATTGTGGTTGCTCAAATGTTGTTATTGTTCTGGGTTTATGAAAATGCAAGACAGACAGACAGACAAACAGACAGACACACACACACACACACGCACACACACAAAATAACTTTCAACAAGAGAGAATAGTCCAGGGAAGGTGAAATAAATACTGCACTTTTTTTTAACAAAGGAAGGTTTGTGTCTAAAAGATATTTTCAGCATTTGAGACGTTAGTCCCTCAGCTGATAAGTCAGAAACCTTTTAGGGGTCACATCCCGACCTGTATTATGGTGCACAAATCTAGCTTAGAACAGTTTGCCCTGTTCCATAAACCATAAAAGCACCTTGGAGGACAGCAGAGGACATGGCAAAGTGTGCCGCAGATTCTTCAACATAAGTCCAAGAGCAGGTATGTAAAGAGCTATCCAGTGGTGTAAGAATCAAACGGAAGGTAAGGAAATGTTCAGCAGGTATAACTCATGATCACTTGAATTAAACCTTAATGTACCTTTTAAGGCTGGAGTCACAATTAGCACACCACGCCAGACTTTTAGTCAGTATCTAAAAAACAAAGTTGGTGCTGCCGTACCTTCAACTTCCGCTCTCATCAGATTAACGTGGAACGCCAAACTAGAATTCAAATTAAACTTTCAAGCCGTTTCTCTGCCCTACTAAACATTTTAGCGTAGGCTAGTTGCATTCCTGTGCAACTTTACATTGATATATATATATATATATAAATAAATAAATGCACACATTTTTCCCAACCTCTTGTAGTGTTAAATAACTTTCCAGAACCACAGACCATATTTATTGGCCGTTTTGAGGTTTAATGAAATACACGCAACTGTACTATTTGGAGAGTGTTTAATGCCAGCGCCTTGTACACCCCAAGAATATGCTGAACATTAAATTTACTAAACCAAGTGTACCAATCCCAGAAAATAGTGTGCTTTTATACAATACAAAATTAAGCAGGCTTTGTAGCAGCGTGCAAGTGGTTGGTGGCCACCAAGGTGTATGGTTAAAAATAAATCTTGGTGGGGAGGAAGGAGGTAAATCCAAAAATAAGTGAACCCAAACATGGTCAAGTCTTAGTGCTCCAGGTTCAACAGGAAGGAAACATCTCTAACAAGAGCGATTACTAACCAGCTAAGGCAGAAGAACGCCAGAAAAGAACCAAGAGATATTAAAAGAAGCAACTTTTGGAGTTGAAAATCAACACTGTAAAGATGATTTGCCTGCCTGAATGCTGAGGGCAGACGTTTCCAGAGCAGGGTCTTATGCATTTCCGAAAACCTCTAGCCTACACACAGCAGTTACCCAAACATTTCACCAAAGAAGCAAATGCACCCCTCCAAAACGACAATCCAAATATTTGAGTCAGCAATTTGAAACACAGGAAATGGAAACATAAATAGGAATAAAAGCAATGTCATTTTATTAATCATAAAATAAAAAGGTAGTAACTTTTGCGGAGTTCAGCTAAATCTTAAAACCAAAGTCTCTGCCCACCCGCCCAAGCACTAGATGAACTAGTCTTTCTAGCACCGTTTCCTCACCCCAACTACTTCCTCTCTCCCCCTACCCTCCTTTCCGACCCTTTCAACACCAGTCTCTTCCAAGGACCTTCTAACCTAGCCCATGTCCCATGCTGGCCCTGTACCCCCACCCTAGCACCATCCACAATGACCCTGCTTTCTCCCCCCACTAGCATCCCTACACTGTTCGCCCTGTATCCACTGCCAGCGCTCTGTCCCCTAATGTTGTAAAATACTACACTGGAAGGAAGGGTGACGCTGCAGCCAGTCAGGTCCAAGTTGCTTCTTCCTTTATTAAGCAGGCTGAAACTTCACGCACATCCTATAAGGGACAGTAGGGAGTGCATAGAGCACCCATTTTGTATCTTAAGTGAGCAGGTTCATCAAGAATCAGTCAGGAGGCCGCAAGTAGGATATATTTCGGCTTTATTTATTGGTTTCAGCATCAGACAGTCTTTTAAGCTCCAAGTTACATACATCACGGTAGGACACCCACCACCAACCAGGCCAACTCACAACTCAGCCCCATATGACACTCGAATAGAACATTCATTCAAGCATTTTCTCAACAGGTCACTGAGCTGCTCAAGCACACAGGCAAGCAGAGGACACAACACTGCCTGTACTGTCCTGTTGAGAATTTTCACATGAGGGGTGCGAGAAGTTAATGATTAGAGATTTAAGAAAGTGTAAAAACAATGTACGTATTTTCAGCTGCTGAGTGGATGGTTCAAGGCCTACCAGCCATTTGGAGACTGCACGCATGCAGCAACCACAGGAGGTCCTGCTGCGTGGATCAAAGGACTGGGGCAAGGGGCAGGAGTGAACACACTGTGTGCCCAACATTAAGGTTGATTTACAACATGCCTCACCCACAAAAGTACATTATTCTCAGTCCTCGGCATAAAATGGTTTACGTTTTTCTTCTGGAATGTTTTGTTCACACTGGGACTCCAAACAAATGGCAATTACTTAGCGCACATCTTCTCTACAGAAAGGTACGGCTGTTCTTCCTTCAGCTTATATTCACTGTTAAATGACATTTAAAGAGACACTGTTACTACATCAAACCGGACATTGGGCAACATCAAGGGAGGGGCTGTCCCCTATTCGGACTTCCCCTGCGGAGGTCTTGCTTAGACAGATCTGGAGATCCAAAGGCTGTAGAACGCTGCAGTAGTGGGAGGTGCCCCTAATGCCTGTTGAAGATGTAAGAGTTTGTCAAGTATTTTGAAAAAATATGCAGCACTTCCCAGGATGCTGAGCTCCTGACTGGAATGGCCCTTCCACCTCCAACGTCAATCACCTGTCCATGGTGACCCCCTCCAATCCATAAACAGTAGTGCACACTGACAGCATAACTTTTGAACAAGTTTGTAACCATACTGTAGATGAAGATGGTTCCCTCTCGTTTTTTAATTTACAGTTGCAATCTATGGTACAGTGCTTCCAATTCACATGTGGAACATGACACACGAGGCACTCTTTGCCACGAAGAGACACTGGCTGTTTTAGCTAGAGGATTCTGGGTTATTTACTACAAGAGCCCCCCCTCCCGCCACTCTCCTCTCCTATATAAAGAAGACAAAAACATTGCTTTCACGTATTGAAGCCTGCTGGCTAGTTGAAGGAAGGGTCCGATGGGATCAAAACCTAGTTCCCAATCTTTTGAGATTGCACCAAGCAAGCGCTCAACGTTGTGTCAGTTGCTCTTACAGAAAATCAACAGCCACCTGGATGCCACATTCCTCAACCTAAGTGTGTTTGTGCCCAGAGCATGCAGGTGTTCGACCCCCCAGTGAATGACAAGGAGCCGCCTAGTGGCAATTTGATTTTTGTTTTTTAAAGGCTTTATTTGGTTTCAAGAATTGGAAACATTTTGCCCGATTATTATAATAAAAGTATGAAACTTTTAACATGTGGTACACTTAAAAAGAAAAAAAGAAAAAAAATGATGCGTTTCCCAATCAAAGTCACTTCTTTTATACTCATTAATTTGTTCGTTTTCTGTTTTTAGGCTGATAATATTCTTGAAGATTTCCAGGAGAAGTTTTGCTAAAGCTATCGTAACTCGAGTTTGCTGGCCTCTCAACCGCTCCAGCCACCAATCTTCCACTGTTTTTGCAACGTAATTCTTTGTCATTTCAGCCATAAGTTGGAATCTGAGGTCGTCCATTTTTGGGCAAAATAACACAAGATGTTTTAGTGATCGATCATCGCTTCGTTTTTACATAGTCTGCAGTGCTCTTTCTGCTTTTGATTTGATCGTGCATCGATCATTTCTCCTGTTGGGAATAGGTTCAACATAAATCTCATGTATTGGTCTTCAAGTAACCAATTAGGAAATTGTTCCATGTACTTCGGTAAGGTGTTTAATTTTCTGATGTCATAGAATGGTTTTCCATACGTGGCAAAATGAAAAACTCAGAATGCTGTGCCCAATGCATCGGAAAGAAGGATGACAGAGTGATACATACAAATGTTATCAAATACAGAATACCTAACATTTGCCGACATATTATTGTTACACTAACTTTCTTCTGTTTGGCGTTCATGTTGTTGCCACAGAACAAAACCAGAATATATGGATTCCTATTTTAGCATCACCTGGTGTAGGGGGAGTGTTGAACTTTTGCAGACAAATCTATACATTTAACAACTGAAACTGAATGGATGCCAGGTTTGCTGGGTGTAGCATACAATGAGTGTATTTTTTTTCTCCAGTTTAAGAATTAAATAACAATGAATAGTGATAACATTGCAGACAATAATGAAAAGCAGTGATACTCATAGAATAAGCAGTCACAGATCAAAATCTATGAACTGATAGCAAGTAAGAAAAGCAATGTAGCGAAGTAGTAAGGAAATGTATACGCATCAATAGTCTGCAAGTAAGGTACAATCATGAACAAGAGACCTACGCGGGGGGACGAACAAGGGAAACAAAACAGGAGACAAACACGAAAACAGGGGAAGGAGGGAAGGAAAGGGACTAACATCAATGTGATACTGGAATCATTAATTCATACCATTAACGAGATCGGATGATGAAGCATACATTGAACACAACAGTTTGCGAAATATCAATGAAAATATGTACTGTTCAGGAACCATGAGATGACGTGCTCAAGTAGTCTAGATGACAAGACCATTTTGCATTATACTTAGGGATCACATCTTGGTAAGTAGCCATACAGAGTTCGATTATTTGCACATGACACATGTTGTTCCACCAAGTTTTGATGGATAGATTTTGCAAGTTTTTCCAGCTAGTCGTGATGAGCTTGAGAGCGAGAGCAAAGAACAAATCGTACAACTTGGCAGAAGCATGTAGATTACAATCATCGATATCCAGGCTACCAAGGGACACATTCAGAAACGATAATGGGACATCAACATTAAAGATTAGTTTAAGAAATCTCCATACACCTTGCCAAAACTTAAATACAAAAGAACAGTAAAAAAAACAGGTTTGTAGGAAGCAGGGGCACCACCAGACGGCCAGCATTTACTATTTGTCCCGGCCTTAGATTTGGATAATTTCAGAGGAGTGATGAGTGCTCTACGAGTAAAGAAGTACAGATGTTGTTTAATGTTGGCAGAGGCAGAGATGCCCCCGATTCTGGAAAACAAAAGAGACCAGGTACGGTCATTTAGGACGCACCCAAGGTCCTGATCCCATCTTAAGCGTAACTGTCATTTAGAATCCAAATTTGTCAATAAATTGTACAATTTGGAGGCTTTAACATCGGGAACCACAATTAAAAGCAGAAGTCTGGAGGCATCAGGCATCAGGGTGGTGTTAGCTGACCGCTGAAGAGCATCTAGGCACGTATTGACAAGATTATTATAGAAGTTGAAATCCAAATTGGCAATTGAGAATATATCTCTAAACTGTTGAATGGAAAGAATGGATGGACCATTTACAATCCGATAGATAAATCTGATGCCTTTGTTTAACCAGGATTTGCGATAAAGAGCTCGCTCATTAATAGGGATAGATTGTGGCATAGAAATGGAGAAAGGCCTTTGGACAGGGTTTACAGTGTAAGAGCGGAGATAGTTGTTTTGATGGGGTCCGAGAGTGCCACAGAGGAGTGGCTAAAAACGTAGATGAGGTCGGCAACGTCACATGGATGTGCCAATTGTTTTTCCAACTCGCACCAAGAGTGATTATCATAGGATTCGGGAGGGGCAAACTAGCAGCAGGATTGTTTGAGGAGAAATGCAGAATGATATAGTTTGAAGTCTGGGCACCTAACTGCTCCTTGATCATATGGAGCCTTTAGCTGGGAATCTGCAATTTTTGTGCACTTCCCTGGGCCCCATAAGAGGTTGAGGAGGATTGCATTGATGGATGAGAAAAATGAAGGAGTCAGGAGTAATTGAAAATGATATAAAACAATGGCCAACAGCCTCATTTTAATGGTGTCAAGCCGACCCCACCAGGATAAATAGAGAGGTGACGAACTTGAGGTACGAACTTTACGTTTGTTGAGCAATAACTGTGTGTTGAGCTTGATGGTACCATTCACCGTGGAAGTGAAGCGAAGGCCTAAGTATTTGATTGAATCGCTGCACCACTTAAACCCAAACGAATCCACATCGTGTTTAATACTAAATGAGTTAAGAGGTAATATCTCAGATTTTTCTTTGTTAAGTTTATAGCCAGATACTAAGGAAAATAGGTGAAGTCCATTTAGTAGTTGAGGGAGCTGGAGTTTGGGATTTTTTATTTTTTTTAACGAGGATAAGAATGTCATCTGCATATGCAGCAATTTTAAAATTAGATTTCCCACAAGAAATCCCAGGAATGATCCCATTGGATCTGATGAGTTCTAATAAAGGTTCAAGAGAGATATAATGTAAAGAATGGGGGACAAGGGACAACCTTGTCTAGTTCCTCTGCGTAAAGGAAAGAAGGATGAGGATTGACCATTTATGCAAATGGAAGAACTGGGGCATGAATAAAAGAAGTTTGATAAGGGAGATACCAACGAAGAGATTGGAAAATGAAATCCCAGTTGACCCGATCAAAGGCTTTCTCAGCGTCAAGTGCAATGGCAGCGTACGCATTTATCGTTTTTATCCTTTGAAACAACATGCAAATTGTTGAGCAGTAGTCTCGCATTAGCAAATATGTTCCTGCCCTTAACATAGCCAACTTGATCCGATTTAATGAGGGCGGGTAGAGAGGATTCAATTCTATTAGTAATAACCATGGCAAAGATCTTGCTTTCAACATTAATGGGGGGGGGTGGGGAGTGAGATAGGCCTATAATTAATGGGGAGAGCAGGATCTTAAGTAAAGTCTTGCAAAAGGAGCCAGAAGAGGATTTCTGGGAAGCGAAATAAGAGTATAATGATTTAAGTCTGGGGGTAAGATCGCAGGTACATTTGTCGGAAAATTCAATTGAAAAACCATCCGGCCCGGGGGCTTTCCCTTTGCTCAATCCGGTAATGGCACTAGTGATTTCATGAAGCGTGATATCACCGTTCAAATGGTTAACATCAGTCTGGGCATATGAAGGTCTACTGATGTTGGTGAGAAAGGAGTTGATGCTAGCAGAAGATACAGAGGTCTCAGGGGTATACAGGTCGGAATACAATTGTTTTAAACAATTCAGAATATTATCAGGATGTGCGTGGATGGCGCCAGTTTTGTCTTTAATGTGCGATACATACGTTCTTTCCTTCTTGGTCTTAAGGTAAGAGGCAAGCTATTTGCCAGCCTTATTTGAGGTCTGATAGATCTTGGCTTTATATTTTAATAGAGTGCCAGAGGCCATTTCAGTAAGCTTATTATAAATTTGAAAGAGCAAGGCAAGGACTGAGCAGAGTTTTGTATCTGAAGGGTCCTGATACAATAGTATTTCAGCGTTGTATAATTGAACATATAAATCGTCAAGATGTTTCTTAAGCAGCTTCTTTTTCCAACTAGCATAGGCAATAATATGACCCCTAAGTGCAGCCTTGAAGGCATCCCAGTTGTTGACCACTGACGTGTCACAATCAAGATTATCTGCAAAATATTGTTGTTGAAATGTCTGACATGATGGAATAAATTGTTGATCCTGCAGCAGACAATTATTAAATCTCCATCTGGAAGATTGCCTTTTAATATCTGCAAAATTAAAGGAGGTGGTAATGGGCATGATTGGCGATGATGCTATTAGAAACAACAATAGTACCGGTGAGAGATTTTGAAGAAAAGATATAATCCAGGCGTGAAAGTGTGTTGTGGGGAGGCGAGTGGAAGGTATAATCTAATTGAGTCGGATGGGAGAGTGTTCATGTATCAACCAGACCAGTTTCTGCAAGACAACTCAAAAAGGATTTATGGGTTTTGGAGCTTTTGAACATACATTTAGTTTTCCTATCTAAAAAGGGGTCCATTACCCGACTGAAATCTACGCATAGGAGAAGATTGGTCAGACCAGAATTCAGAATTAATTGCTTTATGGAAACCCAGAAATCCAGGTCAGGTAGGGTAGGGTCATAGATGTGAATTATGAAAACAGAGCCAGTTAACAGTTTAACCCATGCCCATCGTCCATTGGAGTCCACGTCTTGACCCAAGATTTTACATGACAATTATTTGCTAAGAAGTATAGCAACACCATTTTTCTTACCCGTTGCAGGGATAGCAATAACATCCTTGGTCCAAAAGGCTTTGAGCTTCATGGCCTCTACCATTGAAAGGTCGGTCTCCTGTATACAAGCCACAGATGGCTTGAGTTTGTTGAGGTGGGAAATGATTTCATGTCTCTTTATGGGATTATTACATCCCTTGATGTTCAAGATACACATTTTAAAACCATGGCGGCACATTCGTGGAGGTAAGAACAGCATATGGACCAGTATGCAACAAGGAGGGAAAGCAAGCCAAGATAGTATGAGCATTACATTATCCAACTGAATTAATGATGTACAGTAAAGTAAACAAAGAACCCAAACATATAAGGGAGACACAAGAGGGTGAGGGGGGAAAAAGGAAGGGAAGTCTGACCAAAAACTGCAAACTTAAATAAAATACTTACAATAAAATACAGTGAGGAAAAGGTCCCTGAAAATGACCAAAGAGTGCATGTAAAGGTATATAGTACTAGAAAAAAGAACGATCAGACTGGGAAACATGGAAAAAGTGAAGGAATAAAGGCAACAGGAGTAGATGACACCTACAGAGTCGTCAAAAAGGAAAGAAAAAAAGACTCACAGCAGGAGACAGACGTCAAGCCTGCGTCCGACCCTCCAATGTTCTAGAACAAAAATTAACAATAGCATAAAATAGAGTGAATGTAGATCAATGGCCAGGTATAAAAGTCATCAAGATCCAGAGGAGATGGAAGAATTCAAGGGAAGCGACATATCCATGCCTTCAGTTTTAATGGAGTGAATAAATGACTTTCGGTAGGATCATCAAAGATGGCAGTTTGCCCCTCATGCGTGACCTTGAAGGAGCAGGGATGGCATAAGCCATATCGCACATTAAGCTGCTTCCAAGCAAGGCGGAGGGATAAACATTATTTTCTGTGTTGTGCAGTGATCTTTGCCACATCCTTTGAGATGTGAAGTTTGCTTACTTGCCAATTGAGAGAGTTCTTCTCCTTGACCTTAGATATTATGAGTTGGAGCTAGGTATACTCAAGTAGGTAGAATATCAGCATACGAGGAGACTGGTGAGAGGAGAGAGGAAGTAGAGTTTAACAGGACCAATGCGGTGGGCGCGCCGATTGGTAAACAGTGATTCCAGTGGAAGGTGAAACAGGGCAGGCTGCATTTTCTGAAGAAATGCAATAGGGTCGGATCCTTCACACCGCTCGGGCAAGACAGCTATGCGTGGATTATTGCACCTGCTCCTATTTTCCAACTCCTCGTTATGTTTCTGGAGATTTTTAACTGCTTTTTCTAGCAGCAAAACCCTAGGAGAAACATCCTTGACAAAGCCAACTCTTCTATGCGTTTCATCCATTCGGTTCTCAAACCCCTTCCACCTATCATCCAATTGTTGTAACTTTTGGTTGGTGGTCTCAATGAAGAGTTTCAATGCTCTAATTTCCTGCAAGATAGCCTCGATGGCAGGATCAGCAGGGGAGAGCGGTGGAGGGGAGGTGGAGGAGTCACTTTTTGGCCTTTTTAGATTAGCGGAGGCAGGGGTGGATTACTTGCTGACAGTCGGCATTTTTTGAGTGCCCTTACCACA
Organism: Ambystoma mexicanum; assembly: GCF_040938575.1. Lineage (NCBI taxonomy): Eukaryota > Metazoa > Chordata > Amphibia > Caudata > Ambystomatidae > Ambystoma > Ambystoma mexicanum. The sequence goes on along the minus strand of NC_090931.1, from coordinate 944,702,434 downwards.
AGCCATTATGTCAGATAAAATGCATTGAGTGACTCGGGTAAAAGGAAAAAGGGCGCTAAAAAGTACACAGGGCAGCTTGAAGTTCAGAAGAAACAAGTAGCGGCCATACAAAGTGGCCACAAAATGGCAAGTAAAACAAACTTAATCAGAAAAGTCAAGTAGATGAGTTCAATACGGTATCCTGTAGAAGTATATGCATCAACCAGTGCTCATGACAGTATCCAATTAACAGTTACGCACACCCCCCAAACACCAACCATTATTTGTGAGAAGAATAAAAAGAAAAATAAATCAGGTTCAGGCCTTATTGTGGCAGTGAAGTGCAGAAACACGCATAGCCATTTGTTTTGAGGCCAGAAGGAAAGAAAACAAAATGTAAAAAAATATAGAAAAAGCTCATCTGTGCCGAGAAGTTCTCAATGTGGGTGTAATGAGAGTTGACATGCGGTGGCGCGGAGGAGAGAAAAAAGGGGCGACTAGGCCCGAGCCAGCCTGTCGCTTCCCGAACGATGCCAAAGATTACCTCACAAGAGGCAGCCGTCGTCGGAAGCGGCAGGAGCACAGCAAGATGATCTGCAGGGCGTTCCGGAAAGACATCTTCGGAGAACGCAAGCTTCAGGGAGGGAGCTGCCACAAACCAGCGACAGTCCTGGGAGAGGGGTAAGAGGCAGAGCGGGCCAAAAAAATTACTTAAATGCTGTAAATTCATTGCGGTGGGACGGAGCAACAGGTTGTGGGACGGAGCAACAGGTTCAGGCAGCCATCGTCCTCAGTGTCAAGCCACGTCCCCACAATGGGTGTATTAAAGAAGGCATATTGGATGGTTCCTATATTTGAAATCTGTTTTGTTAACTTACAATCCAGCCATTTTTCTGAGTGCAGGCTGATGGAGGGGGAAGAGGTGGTGGATCGAGAAGTCTCTCACAAATTCAAAACCTCTTGTGACAAGTACCTACTGCATCAATTTGGACCACTGCAGAAGGTTGTTATTTGAATGTTATGTCTACGTACAATGTTTGAAATGGCTACCATGTTAAGGGTGATTCGAAATCACTTTTCACAACAGATTCCACGGTCAATCTATTGGTGTGTACATGAATGATGTGATATGATAGGTTATTTATATCACGCTTAATACCCAGAGGTTTCTAAGCACGGACCCGGGAATCGAACCTGTGTTGCTCCGTGTCGTCTTGCTTCCACAGCGAGAACGTTGCCCCTGAGCTATCCTCCCGAGACTCGTATGAGGCGTAAGACTCGATGAGGGACCATGTACCTCAAGTGTGGTAGCATTTCTAGCTGCGTGAAAAATGGCATCTTCTCATTACTGGCTTGCAATATCCTTTTTTCATTACATAAGCCCTGTAAGGAAGGGATTGAGGACATTCCTGCAAGACAACAGTAAGCAATCACAAAAAGAGTCTTGCTACGATTGTGGATCTCAAGTGTGGAACAGGTCACATTTCTATTTGCCATCTTTTATCCAATAAGTATTACATTTCATACAGGATGGGCATTACACAAATTGCAAACTTATTAAAATAACTCTTTCTAAAATGAATGGTCAGTTGTTTGAAAATGTTAATCCAGCTCAGATGAGATCATCACTACTCAAAATCATTTAACCCCATTCCTACAAAACCCAGGGTTAGGAATTGAGGGGAGAGCTGGGCGTTATTTAGCTCCTGCTTCTAGCATAGTAGAGCCTGGTTAGCTTAAATCCAACAGCTACGTTTGGCTCCTAGGCCGAACGGGTACCTTTAAAACATGTAAATGTGACATTAACTTTGAGAATATTAATAAAGAAGAATTAGAACACACCCAATACACATTTAAACACAATGGTTCATACAAAGTTAAAGGAGCATCTCTGGTAGCTCCTGCCTACAGGGTGATGCCCGACAACCTGGAGCTGTTCTGATCTAATTTCTAACCCTGAAAACACATTGCATTAACAAACATCCTGATCTTCTACTTGCGCACAAGGAAAAGGTAGTGCCCACAGGGTGGGAAGCAGTACAACAGTTAAGGTTCTGAAAGCTTAAAGAGCAAATAGAAGATATATTACTCACCCTCCAACGAGAAAGAAGTCCTCCCATTTTGATTTAGAGGTCACAAGAAACTGTAGGAGATTGTAAATCTTGCAACTTTCAAGCCTTGGGAGGAAAAAGTTGTTTATACATTAGAAATGCACGAAGTACATTAAGGGAATATTTCACATACCAAGAAAAGTGTCAATGCACCGACAATTCTGTAACAAGCTCATTAACCTATTATGCAACAGAGTAGTTTATTATTGCAAATTAACTTGCACGACATTAGGAAACAAGTTATGACCTGTAGAAATTAAACCAATTTAATAAGGGATGCTAAACATCAGCAATTAAAAATATACCTTGCCACCAAAAATAGGAATACACAATCTTTTAACAGTTTCACCTAGGGGCAAACTTGAAATTCTGAGTTCTAGCACTGCTTAAAGAATTATAAACCTTTTATGCAATATTGCACAATAAGGCACAGATTTCAAAAAAATAAATTACATTTTTTATTAAACAGCATCGGCAAAGAGTGAGAAGGTTTAGTGTTCAGACACCTTTGTAGGCATTGGGGTCAAGCGGATAATAGAATGGTCAAACGTGGGTGGGAAAATTGTACCTTGTACTGCAGTCTGTAACGAATCTGGACAATTTGTCCCTTCTCCCCAAAAGGGACGACACCCCCATTGAGGCTAGGGAGGCAAGCCTGCTAAGCAAGACCCTCAAAAGGTCTGGGGAAGTGAGGCCTCACTGCGAGTGACTTCCGTCTTGGGGAAAAGGACTCCTTTCCAATAAGGAACTGCCAGCCCAAGCCACCCTTTCTGCATATATAGATGTTGTAAAGATTTTGTTGATTATGGTTGTAACAGGAAATGCCAAAGATCCTTCTTTCACTCGATTGGCTTCAGGTAATGCTGAACGTCACTTGAATGCCATGACCAAGGAAGACACACAATTACTTTTTATTCCAATGACATGTATAAGGAGAGAGTGGACTGTCTAGAGGAGAAACTCCTACAGAGGGAGGAGAACAACTGCTAAGCAGAAGCATGCCTCTCTAGCAACAACATCCTGGAGGCACAGGGAGCTACATAGTCAGTGGTGCATGAACAAAGCGAGACCTGCTAGCTGGAGGCTGAACGGCTGGTGTTTTGACCAAGCAAGAGGATCCGATCAGGGAAAGAGAAGAGATATGACTGGAAGAAAGTGGTCTTCGCTGGTGGCGTGACCACTAAAGGGCAGTGGTGGGCCTAGCAATTGACGCCAAGACCAGAGACAGGAAAGGAGCCAGAGTCCTCAAGCACCACCAGGCAAGCGCCTTTTTCGCAGAGCTAAGTACCGATGGGGAAAAGTACGCTACCAACTTGTGGATACCAGCGAGACCTAGGACTATTGGTTTACAGGAGCACTGAAACCGACACAGGTAAGAGAAAGAGAGAATGGAATGTGCAGAGGGCCCCGCTAAAACGGAATGAAAGATGCAAACTTCCTATTTAAAGGCTGGAATAGTGGAGAAGGCTACTCAAGACGGACAAACGTCCTACGGGGAAAGAGTGAAAGGAAGGTGAACGTTCTGCAGCAAGGCTAGAAAAGTGCACAAGGCCACAGGAACCTGCAGTACCAGAGCGAGCAGATGCCCTAAAAAAATAAAAAAAGACACCTACCAAAGAGTCACAGAACTTTGGGGATTCCCAGTTCCACTAAGGAGGGAGACAGAAGTATTTTATCGAATAGTCCTGGAGGGATTTAGGGATTTGAAATAAAACCTGAGAAAAGTAAAATAAGGCAGTTTCCTTTATCAAGGGGGAGGAGTTAAACCCATACAGAAGATAAATAATTGTTACCAAGAGACTCTATACAAAGATTGTGAAGACGGAACAAGTTACTTACCTGTAACTGTTGTTCTCCGGCATGGGTCTGGCATGGATTCACATGCTCATGAATATTCCCCGTCGTCAGGCTGGGAATCCTCGGTAAAGAAAAATCAGTATCAGTTTCGTTTCTGATCTGTCTTTCGTAGTAGTAACCAATCACTGATCTCTGCGTCATACTGACCACAGCCAATGACTGCCATCTCCCTAAGCCCCGCCTCTGGCAGCCATCTTCAGATTTGGTAGCACGTGAAGAGGCAGTATGACCAAGTGAAGAGCCGCAGAGGGGTAGGCGGGAGGGTTCGCATATGAATCCATGCCAGACCCATGCCGGAGAACAACAGTTACAGGTAAGTAACTTGTTCCTTCTCCAGCATGGGGTCTGGCATGGATTCACATGCTCATGAATGAAAGAATACATAGTACACACATGCACAACCACGGGAGGTGGCAAAGGCTCAACATTAAGCATTACATCAAAACTCAACATTAAGCAATTCTTACCTCCTCACCAGGCTCAACTTAGGCGAACAGGTTGCGCAGCACTGCTTGGCCGACCCTGGACTCCTCCCTGGAATCCCGATCGACGCAGTAGAATTTCGTGAAGGTGTGCGTCGACCTCCACGTAGCAGCCCTGCAGATGTCCAGCAAGGGCACACCAGATAGGAACGCCGTGGTAGCTGCGATCGCTCTGGTGGAATGGGCTCTCGGACAGCCAGGCAGCGGTCGGTTTGCCAACCGATGGCAGTACATGATACAGCCGGAGAGCCATCTGGAAATGGAAGCCTTCGAGAGAGCCTTCCCCTGATTGACAGGTCCAAAGTTCACAAAAAGTTGTGACGTCTTCCGAAAACACTTCGTGCGGTCCACGTAGAACTTCAGCGCTCTAGCCACACCCAGCGAGTGCAAAGTCCTTTCAGCCGGCGACGAAGGCGACGGGAAGAAAACAGGCAACACCAAGGGTTCGTTGAGGTGGAAGTCCGACGGCACCTTGGGCATGAAGGAGGGGTGCGTCCTGAGCACTACCCTCGTGTCGTGAAAAGTCAAGTACGGGGGCTTGCAGGAAAGGGCCTGGATCTCTCCCACCCGTCGTGCGGAGGCGATGGCCACAAGAAACACTGTTTTCCACGACAAGAACTTCAACGGAGCCGAGTGCAGAGGCTCGAACGGAGGTCCCATGAGCTTGGTCAGCACCACGTTGAGCTCCCACGCCGGGGCCGGGGCCTTCACCGGCGGGAACGATCTGAACAGTCCCTTCATGAATTCCTTCACCAGACGATGAGACCACAAAGACGACCGTCCCGTGGTTCTGGTGTATCGGGAGATCGCAGCAAGATGAATCTTGATGGAAGCGTGCGCCAGTCCAGCCTTGGCCAGCGTCAGCAGGTACGGCAGTATTTGGGGAGCCGTAATCCGTAGAGGGTTAATCTTCTGTGCGTGGCACCAGACAGAGAACCTCTTCCATTTGTGTCCGTAGCATTTAAGAGTTGAGGACGCCCTGGCCTTTGCAAGAACCTCTCTGCAGTCGGCCGGTATGTCGTAACCTCCAAACTCTAAACGCTGCAGGAGCCAGGCCTGCAAGTTCAGCGACTTCGGGTCGTGATGGAGGATGGCGCCTCCTTCCCTGGAGAGAAGATCCGCGTCCACTGGCAGTTTGATTGACGGGGACGTTGACAAGTCCAGAAGGTCCGGGAACCATATCTGCCTCGGCCACGCAGGTGCGACAAGGATCATCCTGCACCGTGACCTCTTGAGCTGGTTGATGAGCCTGATCAGCAGCGGCAATGGAGGGAACGCATATAGGAACAGGCCCTCCCAGGGGAACGAGAAAGCATCGTCCATGCTCCTCGGCTGGGGAAACCTGCTGGCGAACCTCCGGCACTTGGAGTTTGTCGCCGTCGCGAACAGGTCGATCTGGGGTGTGCCCCACCGTCGGAAGAGGCGGTCCACTAGATCCTGTCGTAGTTCCCACTCGTGGCACGAGCGCAGCTCTCTGCTGAGCGAGTCGGCGATGGTGTTTTTTATTTTTCCTGCCAGATAAAACGGCACCAGAAACATCCCTTGGGCGACGGCCCAATGCCACAGATCCTGTGCCTCCTTGGACAGGGCTGGGGATCTGGTACCGCCCTGCTTCCTGATGTAGAACATGGTGGTGGTGTTGTCAGTGAAGATCCTCACCACCTTGCCCTTGAGGGACGGAAGAAAGGACCTGAGGGCCCAAAACACTGCACGGAGTTCCAGGACGTTGATATGGAGGAACCTCTCCGCCGGCAGCCAAAGACCCCTCGCGTGCAGGTTTTCGGTGTGCGCTCCCCACCCCTCCAGGGAGGCATCCGTGGTCACTGTCTTCTGGTGGCCTGGGGTCTGGAAGTCCATGCCCGCCGTCAGATGCGCGCGGGTGCCCCACCACCGGATCGCTCGTCGGAAACTCTCGTCGAGTGTGATCCTCTCCTCGAAGCTGCCCGTCGTCTGGATCCAGCGCGCGTCCAGGAACTCCTGCAACGGGCGCATCCGGAGCCTGCACAGGCGTATGAGATAAATGCAAGAAGACATCATTCCAAGGAGGGACTTGATGGACCTCACCCTGGCCGCGTCCGCAACCAGCATCCGCTGCACCTTGCCCAAGATGGCCCTCGTCCTACCCTCCGACAGAGAGGCCAGAAGCGACACTGTGTCGCGCTTCGCTCCCAGAAACAGTGCGTCTTGCGCGGGCACCAGGTGGGACTTGGCGTAGTTTATGGAGAATCCCAGGTCCGTGAGTAGCTGGACGGTCCTTGCCGTGTGCTCCACGGCGAGCTCCTTCGTCTTTGCTCGGATGAGCCAGTCGTCCAGGTAGGGGTAGACGTGGATCCCCTCTAGGCGCACCCGCGCCGCCACCGGTGCGAGGCACTTGGTGAACACCCTGGGTGCCGACCTCAATCCGAAGGGAAGGGCTCTGAACTGGTAGTGACGCCCTTGGACCACGAATCTGAGAAACTTTCGGTGTCCCTTTAGGATGGGGATATGGAAGTAGGCATCCTCCAAATCCAACGACGACAGGAAATCGCCCTCCTCCAGTTGACCCAGGGCGTGTTGGTGGGTGACCATCCGGAACTTCTGTGCCTTGATGAATTTTTTCAGTCGTCGTAGGTCCAGGATGGGACGCCATCCTCCCATCTTCTTCTTCACGAGGAAGTATCTTGAGTAAACTCCGTAGCCCCGAAGCCTCTTTGGGACGAGCTCGATGGCGCCCTTCCTGAGCATCGCCCTTCCCTCCAAGAGAAGTTGAGGGACGTGATGTTCCTTCCTGGCAACAGGGGGGATGCGCGGGCACCTCTTTAGAAACTCGAGCACGTGACCCTGAGCCAGGGCGTCCAGCACCCAACGGTCGGTGGAGATTGACTCCCACATGCTGACGAAGCTCGCCAGCCGGCCTCCCACTGGGGTGCTTCGGTGGGGGCCCGACCCCACGGCCGGTTCAGTCCTGCTTCGACGAGGCTTTGCTGCCTTGTCCTCCTTGGCGACGACGGTGGGGTCCGCCCGACTTGCCTCGTCCCCTGTAGGCTTCCTGTGACGACGAACGGGCCGCTTGACGATAGGTGGAAAATTCGCCGCTGGAACCATTGGAGGCACCCTGTTTGCCTCCGCCGCTCCGAAAGGGCGGCCGTCGTTGCTGGAGAACACCAAGAGCCCGGGCCGTCTCCGTGTCCGCCTTGATGGCTTGTAGGGAATCGTCCACTGTTTTCCCAAACAGGTTGCTCCCGTCGAACGGCATGTCCAAGACTCTGGTCTGCACGTCCTGACGGAAGTCAGTAGCCTTGAGCCATCCACGCCGCCTTAGGCACACGCCGTTGCCAAACTGGCGAAATCCAGTGTCAGCGATGTCCATCGCTATCGTCATGGCGTGGTCTGACGCCACTTCTCCTTCCTGCAAGATCTCTAGGGCCTCCGCCCTCTTGTCGTCTGGTAGGAAGTCCAGCAGGGGGGGCGAGTTTGTACCACAACTCCCTGTCGTAGCGGGCTACAATAGCCAAGGCGTTGGCAGCCTTAATCGTCGTCGCTGCCGATGAGATGACTCTGCGTCCCATCGTGTCCAATTTCTTTCCCTCGCCGTCCGGCGGGGAGGTTGAGGTAGAGGCCGCGCCCCCCCCCCCGCTTTCTTCCTGGCCGCCGCGGAGACGACCGAGTCCGGGGTCAGCTGTGCCCGAAGGCACAAGGGGGCCGAGTCCAGGACCCGGTACTTCTTCTCGTACCGATCCCTTCTAGCCGGCGTTGTGGATGGGTTCTTGAGGAGGGAGAGACCCTCATCCCAGATATCGTCCAGTAGAGGCACAGCGAGGACCGTCTTCCTCTTGGTCTCGCGCCGTTGATAAAGGAAACCTTCCTTCTCTTCCGGGCAGAGCTGGAAAAGCTTGGATGCCCTGGCGATCATGGCGTGAAACTATCCAATCTCGTCGGGCGGGGAAGCCCGGGTGGGAGGTGACGACGGGAGATCCTCGTCGTAAACCTCGTCGTCCGTACCCGTCGCGGCCGTGTCAGTCCCCGTAGCATCCCCACGTGTCGTGGATGGGGAGGAGGGCTGAGCAGGGCGCGATGGTTGAAAAGGAGGTGGAGGATGAATCCTTCTTCTCTTAAGAGGAGGGCTCCCAGAAGGGCCTGGCTCCGGGTCCCCCGTCGGGAGCGGTTCCTCCGTTGGTGGTAACGGCAGTCTCGTCCTTATCTCCGAGCATAAGGACTGTATAGCCAACAAAATGGCCGCCGAGTTGTCTTGCAGCACTGGTTGAGGGGGTTCCGACGGGCATCAGGAGCCCCGTCGGCACCCTCGACGTTCTCGTCGTCTCCCACGTCGGGGTCCCTTCCGACAGGATGGTCTTCTTCCACACCAGCGCCGTGGCCTAAGACTTCGATCAGCTCCTCCTCCGAGGTTGAGGCCGAATACACGACGACCTCCTGCCCCCCCCTTTTTCTTCTCCGTCGGAGGTTTCACGGGGGTCCTGTCGATGGGCATGAAAGAGGACATCACTCCGCGGTGGCAGGGAGATTCTGGGCCCCGAGGTCGCCACCGCTGGTGTAGCCTCCACAGGCTGAGCCAGGGCCGCCGCGACTGTCTCGATAGAGGCCTTGGCCGGATGGATCAAGGCTTTCACCACCTTATGTGCGCTCACCGCCTTCTCCTTGGGGGGAGGGTCACCACCTCGCTCCCCCTCCGATGGGGCCTTCGAGCACGACCGGGGTCTCTCCAGGAGCTTCGCCGGGTGCTCGGCCTTCCTCTTACCCGAGCCAGAGCGTTGGCTCGTGGTTGATGGCGCTGGGGAGGATGCGCCCTGCCTGGCACCCGTAGAGCCCGACCGTTCGGCGCCAGCGGACTCGCGGTGCTTGGCCTTCTGTTGGACCCCCGTCGCCGGGGCGCCCTCAAAGGTCTTAGAAGACCGCTCGGACTTCTTCTTCTTCTTCTTCTTCTCGCCTGACGGGCTCTTTCCTTCCAGCCAGTTGGCGAGACGCTGATGGCGGTCCTTCATGGTCTGCTCCGACATATTGCCGCAAAACGCACAGTCCTTCTCCACGTGCGTCTTGTCTTCATGCAGGCAGTAAAGGCAAAGGGAGTGTTCGTCCTCCGTAAAGACATTCTGAAGCTGGCATCCAGAGCAGACCCTGAACAGCTTTCCGGGCGTTGAGCTTCCCTTTTCCTGGGCCATGCTCGAGAAGGGCCTGAGAAACTTCTGGAGTCCTCCAAAAGCGTGGCTCGACGAAATCTTCACCTTTGAGGGGCGTAGAAGAATCCGACACGGGTCCCCGTTGATCGGATAAAGAAACGGTGGAGCTTGAGGCTCTTTTGACCGAAAAAGAGAAAATTTTCCTAAGAAAAAGCGCGAAAAAAGCACTAATGCTCGAGAGCAATAGCACGAGGATCCCAACACTTGAACGTGCGGTAAAAATCTGAAGATGACTGCCAGAGGCGGGGCTTAGGGAGATGGCAGTCATTGGCTGTGGTCAGTATGACGCAGAGATCAGAGATTGGTTACTACTAGGAAAGACAGATCAGAAACGAAACTGATACTGATTTTTCTTTACCGAGGATTCCCAGCCTGACGACGGGGAATATTCATGAGCATGTGAATCCATGCCAGACCCCATGCTAGAGAATATATCATTGTGTTCTAAAGAAACTTTACCAAGAGCACGTCCATTACAAGTTGGGCCAGGCAGAAGCCCATACCGGAGCTATTGTGCAAGACCTTTTTTTCCTTTTAGTTAGATATTCTATAAAGTGGTAGGGCCAATTACTTGGTTAGGATTCGGACTGAAGACTTTACGTGCACCCTTAGCTTTAGTTTTGCTAGGTAGTGAACTTCCCTCATAGTGATAGGGATAGTTAGGCATTTTTCTTTTTTTCTAAATAAACATCTTTAACTATGACCCAATGTAATGAGAGTCCTTCTAGTTCACAACAAGCCCAAGTCAGAGTTGGCAGTGAAATCATGAAGAACATCAAGCCACCTTACCACCCACCCGTTTGTCTGAACTCACTATATCTCAAACTGTGTGCCTAATCAACTCATGGTTCCACATTTCCCTCCTGGCGCCATAACTGCAAGAAAATGGTCACTCCAAGACTTACCTCACCTTTGAAGTCTCCAGACAACACTTACTCCTTCACCACGCACAATCCTTCACAATTAATTTGCCCCCAAGCTTCATTGCTTTCACAAGATCAATCACCTCTCAGAATGAAACTGCTCCCCTCCCGCCCCCAGTCCAACCCAGTTAGCCCCTGCTCTCAAGCATTCGTTGCATCCCTCAGACTCAGTTGCGCTCCCCCTGACCCAACAACTTTCTCCATTGCTCCTTCACCGCCATTCATGAGTCAGCCTACAAGGGGCCTGCAAAGCACTAGAGGTGGGAGCAGCTTGTGATCTGAAGGTCTACGATTAATATCACCAGAGAACCCAGTGCTACAGCAGAAGCTATGCAGTGTTGTTAGCTCACTGTCCCTGTCACAGAGGAGAAATATCCGTGTAGATCAGTCTTTGTCCTGCCCAGGGGCAGTCCAGCACCAAAATGCTAAGCAATTCTCCTCTGAGCAATAGTACCAACAGCAACCCCAGACACGTGTTTCGGCCTAGTCGGGCCTCATCAGTGAGGTGGAGATGTGCCTCTCTAAGAACGGAGTGCAAGGGGTCCGCGTCTGGATTCCCCAGGTAACTTAGGGTGAAAGCCAAAGTTACTCATATGCAAAACAAAGGGAGTTCTGGAGTCTCTCTACCGGCACAAACACAGCCCATTGCTGGACTGCCACTGGACAGGACAAAGACTGATGCAGGGATATTTCTCCTCTATGAAAGGGACAGTGAGCTAAAGACGTGGTTGAGACTCTCCCGGGGGCCATCCACCCAAGAACCTGTCAATGGGCCGTGTACGTGCCGGTAGAGAGTCCCAGAACCCCCACTTACTTTCTATATAATGATACAATTCTTTGGTCCACCAAGCATTAAAGGGAGGTTAGGCCTAGCTCAAACCTTAACGAGGCGATAGGCGCACACTCTGGCAGCCCCAAAGCCGGTTCCATACTCTGGATTCATTCTTGTCAAATGGGAGCGAGCACAGTTTTATCATTAATCTCAACCACATAACAGTCCTGGTATAACTTTCCTTTTATTAAAGAATAATAGAGGTTGCATGGAAAATCTACAGTATTTGCATCTTATTTTCCCCCATTTGTGCATCTGCTTGGACAGCTTTCCTCAGTAAGCACTTCATCAAAACCTCACCATTAACCTCTATATTTAGATGGAATCCCAGGTAAGTTATAGATATGAAGGGTATCAACTCTCACTCTCCCATAAACAAACTAAAGCCCATTTTTCTTTTCCCATTATGCATAAATTTTATAACCTTTGTTTTTTTTTGTGTTAATGCATAATTCGTTCAATCGGTCTCTGCAGGCCCACCTGAGTCGTATCCATAAAAATCACATCATCAGCATAGATCAGATAATACAAGCGCTTAATAGCCTGGCCGGTGCAAATAAAGTTCTCACCAGGAACTCCCCTTAGTCAGACAGGTATAGGTTGAATAGGAATGCAGCCAATACACAGCCCTGGTGGAGGCACCTATATGCTAGAAAAGTATTTGTCAATTCTCCTCACCCATTCAATCTCACTCGCAGTGTTGTCTGATCACGGAGGTGAATCAAAATCGCTAACAAGTGCTCTGGGATCCGCCAGTTCCTTAGCTTGAGCTACAGTATATTCCGATTGGCGCAGTCAAAAACTTGCATAAAGTTGATGGCTGCTACATATAGGAGCAGATTTCCTGGTTCAGGCGCCTCATATCTCAGCCATCCCACCACCAATCCATTAGGTTCTGTACCCATTCCACTATGGAAACCTGTCTGGAACTTCTGCAATTGGCCAGTTTCTGCAGCCCACTACTTCAAATCTTTTAAGACAAGCCTCGTGAATACCTTACAATCACCATCTATGAGGGATATAGGGCAATGCATTCTTGGGGCTTAATCTATCCCCCTTCTTGTATATTGGGACAATGATGGCCATATGCCAGGAGGTTGGCGTCTCATCTTTCAACACGGCTTTGAGCAGCATGAATAATATTCTAGCCCACAACTCAGAGGCTAATTTGAATAGTTTATTTATTTATTGTGCGCGCCAGACCCGGGGGTATCAGGGCACAGGCGATAAGAATGCATACAGCATAGTTACAGAGGTTGAGGAACACAAACAAATTTGCCTCAGAGTTACAGTAGTTGAGGATCAGAGCAGGTAAAGTGCATTGAAAGCCCATTTGGCAGAGCCACTCTAGAATTGGTGGCCCTCTTAATCAGAATCTCAATATCCTCCATATCAATATTCAATCCCCACATATGATCAATCGTTATGCTCTTTATTAAGCTATCCAGTTGCCTAGACACCTTTTCAAAATGTCTGATCCACTCTCTCGGTTATAGGATTACTCTGGAAGCAACTCTGCGTTTTTTGCAATGAATTCATCAAATTCCAGAAATTCCTATAGTCATTTTTTTTAATTATTTCTAGCATGTGCCATCCATCCGCCTTGGCTAAATTCACTTCATAGCTCCTTAACCAATTTTTAAATCTTTGTTGCAGGGACTTATAGTAGCTAAATATACCTGCTCTTTTTCACTTCTCCCCTTCAAGTGTCTAATATCTTTTCTGAGCTATTTATTTTTTGTATCTCTATAATCAAAGAGTTTAGACCTCCGACATTTCTTTCTTTTATTCCCACCTGGTATCTTCTTAAATGTATCCAGGAAGGCTTCAAAGGAACAAGGAGCCAAACAGTCAGCACTTTGTCCTTCTATTGAGCCTTGGAGAAACTGTTGCACTCGGTTATTAAAACCATTCAGATTACCTATTTATTTCGAAATTCTATCACCAGCTGGATTAACTGTTAATCCACTCATAGTGGAGCCATCTATCCCTTTTATATGGATCCCTTCACTTTTGCCACTGCAGTTAATAACCCATATCTTTTATCAATGAGAATTTCAAATTCCACCAACTTGGAATTCCTTATCATAATTACAAGCCCTGCCTGAGCGTCTTCCCATGAGCCATTTGTTGGAATACCCTGAAGCCATCCACAATTAGTGGGCCACACAGCCAGGTCTGCTATAGGAACGGAATGCTGCATTTTTTCAAAATGCTTCTCCTAACTTCAGAGCCCATAAAACTATTCAACCCACAGGTATACCAAAATAAAACCTGTATCTTATTCAATTGTGCTAAAGCCCCATCATGAACCTCCTAGACTTCAGTTCTTCCCTTGGGGATATTATATGGAATACTCATGTATCTTTGTTTTGGATCGTGATTCAGTATCATAGGGTTATTATGGCACACAGTTAATTTAAATACTAATTCTAACAGTGCTTCTGCATGGGTACATAGCAATGAGGTGATCGCTGGTGAGGAAAGTTCAATCAGGGCCCACTGTTCCGTTTCGGCATTTCTTTGTGTACAAAATCGCTATTGCCAATTGCAGATGGCCATGGAATTTTCCTCCACAGAGCAAGCAGACTAGATTGTTTAAGAAATGGACTGTCCATCTCAGGCAATAATTCCCCTAGTTTATCAGGTTGCTCAAAACAGAAAATGATCTAGAGTCAAAAGGAGTATCAGGCCAGGTATTATAATTCCTTTCCTTTGTCTTTCCGCTAGCATAACATGGCAATGGTAGCCGTGGTGCAGTATTAGAAGTTTGTTGTTTTGCACAGTTATTGTTCTCCATATCCGAGTACGTGTTTAGGCCCCTGGTGCTAGCTAGACTTTCTCTTGATCAGTACCATGATCCATTGGCTTTTCCCATAGCCATTTATTCAGCGGCCCTCTTAGTTCGACTTGCCTGACGGTACCATTACCCAAGTCTTTTGCTATTTCGGAATGTTGACACGAAGGAGCAAGAGCCATCTGTCCCCTGATACTAGCATTTTCTTCAAATGTCACTTTTGAAAGCTCTAATCGCTTGAGTCTTCGTATGGGATTTGGATTTTTAGTAGCTTGATGTTTCTTGCATTTTAGTATCCTTCGCAGGCTTCTCACCATTGACATTTCCTTACAGAGTACTTATATATCGCAAATTCGTCGTTCTGCGCAACAATTAATGAGTCACTCAGTGGCAATATTATAGACTCCGGGGAAGCATTTTGTTTTAAGTCATTAGCGTTTGTTCTCAGCTCATTATTGCACGCTGTCATAAGGCCGGAAGATTTTGCGCTCTCCCCCATTTATTGCTGCAATAGGAGCCTCCCCCTTAGCCCCCTCCCAAATCAATGCTAGGTTTATCACCATTTTCTAGAATCAAGTCTACAACTTTTGCAATTATACCTTCTTGCTGTTCTGCTGCTAAATTGAGCACTTCAATTTTGACTAAGATTACATCAATGGCTTTACTAAGTGGTCTTGTCACTGGTGACAATTCATTCCTAGTTATTGTTGATAAGTCATCATACAGAGTGTCTTCTTCACTATAGATCTCCACACTAGAGTTAAATGCCTCAGGATTAGTGCTTGCTGACAAATTTGTGCCTATTATGTCGTCGTAATCCTCTGGGTCCTGCCCAGTGATTTTCGTCTGAAATCTAGACACAAATTCAGTAGTGACCCCCCATTGTCAATTGTAAAGGAATGTTGCAGGGCATTACTATCCCTGTTGATTGTCGAATCCACTTTTGGGGTGGGGGGGGGGGGGGGTGGGCGGTTCAGTTCTTTCCTATCGTCACAGGTTTAGGCGATGCATTTTGTAAATAGCCTATCATTTTGGGCTGTTTTGCCATTTTGCTATTCCCGCACAAAGTATCTTTTTTCTCCTTTCTAGATTTAGACTCCATCTTAGCAGTCTCTAATAGTTTTTAGGGGGTCCTGAAGCATTTTCCTGCAGTGGTGGTAGCTCTTGACAGGCCATATATACACAGCTTTGCAGATTTCCTGGTCGCGTATTACTTTAAAGTCCCACCCCAGTTTCCTGGATTAAAATGTGAGGGAATATAGTACACAAATGAATGCGAAAATAAACCTCTGGCACTCTGCCGGTCCTAGACAGCTGACTCGGCAGGAGTGCTACTGGTTATGTTCTTCGCCTCTACAGACAAACTAGGGTAGGATCCGGGTTGCTAGATCTTTTAATTATCCTTCTTAAGCATACATCAATATAGGTTAACTGTTTACCGACCTCCCACGGTGTCCCATAGCGGACCACTCTCCAGCTCCACTCTGTGCGGGTTTGATGGCTTTATGGTCCAGTTTCAAGTCTCCTGCAAAATTACTCCACGCCACAAGGGCAGCCACTAAAAAAAGACAAACAATAGACCGCGTTCCAAGCAAGTACAGCAGACCACTCTCCAGCTGCACTACGCGCCCATGTCCATTAATAGTCCTCCAACATTCCTAGCCAATCAAGCAACTGTACTCAGCAGCTGTGTTCTATGTTAATAGCGAATATTGAATGAAAAAAAGAGAAATAAACTGCAATGCTTTTGTTAACCTTCCGCAAGAAGTTAAAGAAAATTAAAAAAAAAAAAACCACACTAGGAAAAAAGACCATCCTTAAATCGAAGTGATGTTATGGTTGAGGTGCAAAACGAATCATGGATGAATTCAATAGTTAGGATTCTCAAAGCAACCATCGCTGACCACTCGCCTGCACTGCGCATTGCTTCGCAACTTCTGCTCACTGACACAGATAACAGCCTGTGGAAAATAATCTATACAATTAATCTGGGTTGCGTTTATTGTTGACCCACAACTCAACCGTAAAAAAATTAAACCTAAGCATTCTGGGTTTTTCTTTAGCCGTTTTAGTTTCCTATGCACTGTGGGTATGTGCGACGTGCATAGGGAACCTGTTAGTTAAGGAGTGACGTGTGCAGCGCATGGCAGTGAACGAGTTACGTGGTTTCTTTGGGAACCATAACTTGTACTTTTCTGTGCTTACATCCCTTCATATGTACACTAATGTACCCACAAATACATTCGTGATCTGTGCATAAAAAGCTTTCGGTCAAGCCTGGAGCGCATCCAAGAAACCCAGCAATGACGTAAGGCCATTTCTCAGGCAAACATACCATGTGCTCACAGTTTGAAGCATGCCCTTGTATGGATGGACCTCTGATCACCTTAACCAAAGTAGACTCACCTCTTAAGTAACAAGTGCATGTTGTAAAGCAAGTTTATTGTACAAATGGCCAGGAGGAGCTACAGGACGCTGTGGAGTCACACTAAACCAAGTCTCTCCAAACCACACAACTTTACACATTTTATAACAGTTAAACTTCCACATATTTTATTACAAATCATCCCCCCACACATGATTGCACAAGCCTATACAAAGAAACGTAATCTCCTTTAATTCCCACACTCTCATAGGACACATTGATTTAACTACCATCCCTTTTAAAGACATTTTTGCATCAGCTCATATTTACAGCACACCCCAGATCTTTCTGTGGTAGGTCACAACGTCGTACCATGGTTAAACATTCGCACAACAAACATCATTCATTACATTTCCAACTTGCCGGAGACCTCTAACCCCGAACATGATGGTCTTTGCAAGGACATTTCAACTGAGAGACAAAAACAATTTGCCTTTGAACTGGTGATACATCTATCAGCCAAGAATTGCTGGCATCCTTATTTCACACTAATCCATATGACTACCAATTCAGCACGCATGGCCTCTGGGCGCATTCTGAGAACCTGACTGAAACCCATAAACCATTTTTCAACTCTGACCTTAAGCATCCCTTGCACCCCAGGTTTATTACTCGGTCCCAAACTAACTCTGCCAGATGGCTGGACAATGACTAACAGGCTCCCATGTAATTAAAAAGATTGTATCTCCTCTCCACTATAGTACCAAGTCATTCATAAATAAATAAAAACCTGAGCCGGGCTGTAGCTTACCATCTGATCGTTTTGCAGCTGCCTTCTGCCTTTCCTCAACCTTCAACCTTGCTCAACCAGTTTTTCCACTCACACAGAGTTCATCTCGCCCCCCCAGGCTCATGGGCCTGCACAATCACTCGCTATGAGAGGATCTGCGGTATATTCGCCATATCTCCCATTTATGTATGTCTGTGTTCAAGACTACTGCATCCTCTTACAGTGGTTTCTCCATTACAAATCTATTTCGCATGCGCATATGAAGATCCTTGCTGCCCAACTTTAGGAGCTACATGGCACACCGCACACCTTCATTGTATTTATAATTCATCAGAAGATTCGACATTATCTTGCTGCGGACGTGTGAATATAAAATGTATCAACTTAAACACAAATTAACACTTATCCCTTCTTTATTAACTATACTACATACATGATGAATTCCAACATCGCCATCCCCAGAGTCACCAACATGGCGCGCGCGCGCAACGGGAATTCCTCTCCCATGGGAACCTTTATCGAGCACCCTAACAGCTTTCACTATGCCCGGACACAACAATAACCTTCAGAGCACATGAAGGCTAGCTTTGCAGATTCTATGGGGTTGCATTCCCACTTTAGTGGCTGCAGCACACTTTGTCAAAACACTTCAACCACTCCAAGGTACCCCAAACTCTGTTTAGGGTTGAGGTATGCCCCAGAAGGCTGCCATTGGTCCCTCCTCACCATTGCTTTTTTTGTCAGAGTACGTGGTCAGGGGCATCTGAAGAGTCCACAGTGCAAATCATGAAAAGATGGCAGACCGCTCAAAAATGCATCCCATCTGAAAACAGAAAGCCACCTGTCCGCTGACCGAAATAGACCAATTAGTTGCCACAAAGGCAGAATCTAGTTTCACAAGCTCAACAGATATCAATCGTTTGGGACACATTTGTGGGTATGTTAACAAGACCACCAGAAAGTACGCTCGTCACACCAAGTGAAGATTGTCGGCAGAGACTGGCTTCTCATAGGACTGTGGTGTAAATTAGTCTAGCTTTGTTGCATCTTCATCCCCCACCCCCCCCCCCCCCAAGGGGAAGTTCTACTTCCAAGACTCCCTACACTACCCACTTCACCTCCCACCCGGGAAACTCTGTAGAATAGTGTTAAATATTGTCGAATAGTGTCAAAGTTATAAGTATCTTGGAACACCTTATTTCTAAATGTGTAAAATGGAAAGTGACCACCACATCATGAGGGGGAGGGGTATCAATACAAAACAAAACCAAAACAAAAAGACGAAGGAGTTTTATCGAGAATGGACAAGGCAAGATCCCATTTATTACAAGTTTGCAAACCAATAAACCAACAGCACATCACTAACCCACCACCCAAGCTAACTCATCCCGCCTCCAATTCGCCTGCCTCTTATATCTCCCCATGGTCTGGCCCCTTACAATGCATGTCATTTCAGCTTGACCTCTCCTGCCCCACAAACATAACAATAGTACTCTGAGTAGATTTCCAAAGTCCATCTTGCATTTCCATCCAGTCTCTCATCATCTCATGATCCTCTACTTTCAGGTCCCTCGCTCGCTCTAGTCTGAATGTCCCACGTCCACCATCTCAGGTGAAGGGCCTAGATCAACCGCCCCATTGCACTACTGGCAAAGAATAGGGCTTCATTGTCTGAACTGGTATGAGCCAGTGGAATCCAAAAATAGCATCCCAGTGTCCTTTACCCAGTGCCACCCCGCCCTGCTCTCTCCTGCCCCACCAACCGAGAGCTCCTGAAATCGCTGCCTCAGCAGTCCTGCAGCACATCCGTTTAGAGAGCACTCATTATCTCAAGCCAATAAATGGTGATTTCCCTACCCACAATGTCTGCTAGAATAAAAAGAAAAATAATAAAACTCATATAAAAAGGGGTAAACACTTGGGTATTCAGAGGTCTTCCCAAACTCCTCCTCCCACATAATCGTATACACACATTCATAACCACTTGTTATCGTATGCCTTTATGGCGTCATCATAACAAACCATTTACTCCCCTCACCCTGAAGGCCCTCAACTATCACAGGGGAATAAACACTTGACTAAGCTGCATAACAGGAGCATTCACCAGTGGTAGCTCCTGGTCATTGGTTAATGCTAAATTCATCGGAGCAGCTTTTAGCTACTGCCAATCAAAGCGTAATTTCGATCCCTGCAGAGTTATGATTCTTTGCAGAAATATCAGAATTCACCACCAGAGTGAAGCAGACACCCATTCAGATATGCTCCTATGACCTGGTGCAGCATACAGAAGTAGTACTCACTGTAGCCTGGAACCAACAGCGTGCTGACCAAAGATCCAGCAAATGGCATGACAGACTTTTACAATTGCTGTGGAGCAAAAGGGTGCACGGCTAAGAGGGATTATTTTACCATTTCAATGCAGCAGTCCAACACAGGGGGGAAAAAAAAATAATCAGCCTCAGACTGGGCCCCAGAGTCAAGTGGAGGCAGCGGGAAGTTGTAAAGCAGGAAGACATGGGTATAAACGACCTGAGGGAGATCAGGATGGAGCTGGACCGAGAGACCAGGAAGGACGACGGAAGGTGGAGCGGTGCACTGAGGAGTTGGATAGGAGAGCAGATGAGGAATCGTGTGTGTGAGAGGGGTACCGTAAGGAATGCATGGTGGCAATAGTAAGACAGACACAAGTGACCACAGTTCAAGGGTGTTAATTGAAGTTTTGCAAGTGTGTGATAAACGCCTATCTAAACCTAAATCTACAGATGGGAGCAAGCTACGACCATCAAATAATAATAATGCAGTCCTAGTCGGGTCTTGGCGAATTTAAAAGGGCCTATACTAAAGAAAACCTATTGCCAATCCTTACCACTAAATTATGAAATAATGTGGGGTAATTTTCATGAAAAAGAAAGCAGTGTTCCCAAAATAATATATCAGGGTAGTCGAGCCGTTGGCCTCCCTTCCCCACGTTTTCAGCACGGGGCAAGGGGTCACTCGAGCAAAGCACACACTCTGGCTTCCACGGCACAAGGATACAGTTCAATTTTCCCAGCTCAGGACCTTGTGTGTCAAGTCTCTTTACTTCCTGCAAGTCTCTTGACGCAGAGGGTCTTCTGTACCAGAAACACATAATGTTCTCTTCAGTATTCAACTTGGGTGTTCACACTGGATCCCCCCCCCCTTTGCCGGCTCATATCCCTTTCAAACAAAGTTCAATTAGGCTCCCTCAGCTGGGCTTGGACCAATTTGGATTTACTTTAAACTATCAGACTTTTGAATGTGCACAGGGTTTAGACTTGACCCATTGCATGACCACTTCGATCTCAATATTTCTCTCACACTCAGCCTCAGTTGGATACCTAACAGACTTTTGAATGAAGTATGGTATCTTTTCTCGGTTTCCCAAAGTTCAGTTACAAAGTTCAACTATTTCTTTTTGGCTTTCATTTGTATTTGCGTTGCTTATCCCAAACGCTTCACACACTGTCCTCTTTATACATTGTTTCTGCTTGCAACCTTGGTTCAAAACACAAGCTGGTTTGGTATCAGTCTCTCTGACTCATTGGCTGTGCTTTCTTTTTGGACGCTGCTTGTTGTAGGAGCCAAAGACAGTACCACTAGAGGCAATCGCTCCTCCCCACCTTGGTTATCGATGCAGCAGAGCCCTGGGTACCTTTGACACACTGTGCAGGTTTGATCAACCTTAGTTCCTGGTCTTCGGTTTCTTACTTTCCAAGATTCATGAAAGTAAAAGTCTTTAAGGGTAAAGGGCGCTTCCCTACTTGCAACCCTCTCCGGTTTCGACGTCTTTCTTCTTGTATTAAACTTCCATCTTGGAACTGCTGATCCTCGTGTGTTTTGCCTTGGTCAGAGTGTGCTTTCGTGCTCCGCCCATCATCCGTGTGGGGAAGTGTGATGGAAGTCAGGTGTGTGTAATGATCTGTAATTGCCTGACCATCAGCCCTCCATACAAGGTGCGGATTAGGCCTTTTCGCACACAGATATTTTGTCAATATGGCCCTTTTAATTCTTCCTTGCGTACAACTTACTTGGGCTATTTATAGCAGCACCCCCATACATTTTGGAGGTCACAGGTGATAGGCTGGCCAGCAGCAGCTTGCAAACCCACTCTTTAAGCAATCCACGCAGTTCCTTGAAAGAAGCAACTGGGACGAGTCCTGGTCTCTTTTTTTTTTTTTTTTTTTTTAAACACCCTCTTAATAATTCTAACAAGATAATACTTTGTAATGTAGAAGGGAATTTGTGTTTTGTTCACTTTGTTCAACTGCCTGCATTTCGAAGGTTACCGTGTTATTGAAGTCTTTTGAATCATGATCATGCTTTTCACATTAGTTTAGGACATGTAGTATTGTGTAAAATGAAAATGGTCTTAAACTAGCACTACATTTCTGCTTCATTTTCCTCTGTTTTGATCAGCTTTAATAGAGGCAGCGCAGTTGCAGAATCATGGGCATTTCATACTTTGTTTTATTTTCATCACAGAAGCACATCAATTGCGTTTGATGTCTCGGAAGTTTTAGAAGCGCCTCCCAGCAAGCAGTTGTTTGGCATTTGTGAGAAGCAAAAGCTTTTGGTGTTCTATATGAAGTTGTGTTTTTTTAGTCTTAAAATTGTATGTATCCGTGAATGCATGAAAGGGCACTGCACATAGTCTGTTGTCTTATAGAGCAAGGAATAGCTGGGCATGTAGTGTGAACTTTAACTCCCTTTCTGACTAACCGCCCACTGCAAAAGGGTATAATCAATGCAGGTAGAAACAGTGATTTTTTTTTTTTTTTTTATTTGTATATAATCAAAATTAGATTTTTACAAAAGTCGAACAGAAACTTTCTTTCTTAGTTAGTCAACTACTACAGAAATTAGTCAACCATCTCCTATGTCTAAAGAAATGTTCAAACCGCAATGAAATGAGGATCAAACAGTTTCAATTTCAGTTTCTTGTCTTAGCCGAATTTTCTCCAAAGCAATATCTATTAGTGTGGATGCAGTTATTAACCAGCTTGTTTTAGCACCCGTAATCAGACGGTTCCACCATGTATTATAGTCAATAACATAGGAAGATGATTTAACTATGTGTCCAAGGAAGGCTTCTCTTTCGTGATCAATAGATGGACACGCCATCAAAAGATGTTTAATGGTTTCTGTTGTTTTAGGATCTTTACAGAGTCTGCAAGATTTTTCTTTCGATACGAACCGAATTGACAAGAACTTCTTGTGTCGGCAGAACATTTATGCAGGCTTTAAGTAGAGTTCTCATATGACGTTTGTTCGGGTATTTCAAACAATACTCCATTGGTTGTTTTAGTTTGTTGCAGATTGGCGGCAGATGGACTAGTAACTTATTCGCAGTTGCGCTGTCATTTGTCCTTATCCAATCTAGCCATTCCATTTTTGATTTTATTCGCATTGGATTCTGAATTAGCTCCTCTTCTGAGCAGGCTATTTCTTGTAGCGTATGCTTTTGTTTCTCTGCCCAATCGATGAGGGATTTGTTAGTTCCCTTTGATATTTCTTCAGAAATCACTTTGTATATTTCCAAGCTGTCTTTGTTCCGCAGTTTTCTATAGAGCTGAATCGCGGACTGTGCAACAACCGCCTCCAAAGAGAGCAACCCAAGTTCACGTCTTATCGGCGCCATAGCTGTTGATTTGGGCAGACCTAAAGTTGTTCTCCAAATAAAGCCTTCTAGCTTAACCCAAAGGGTCGCTGGAATGGAGAGGTTCGCGTCCATGCCGTATGTCAATGCTGGGACTATTTTGGACCTGTAGAATTGAATTGCAGGGAGAAGACTGAATTTACCGTACTTTCTATCTACTGCACGTAATTGGGCTGTGGTCCACAGATTGTTTTGCATACTGAGAGATTTTCTTGAGCTGTCGATGGTTATTCCCAGATATTTAAATGAGGATATTACTTCAATTTGTGATTGATTCAACACCCACTTTGACAAATCTTTTTTCTTGCGTCCTTGCTTTTGGAGGATCAGAATTTTCGTTTTATTGTTATTTATCTCCAGGTTGTTTTTTCCCATATATTTTTGCAAGTTATCCAGTTGACGTTGGAGACCCACCTTCGTCTGATCTAGAATAATAAGATCATCTGCATACAGGAGTCTCGGAATCGTAGTAGTTCCTATTTTTGGAGGAAACGATCTGATAGAATTTTGTGTTGTTTGAAAGTCTCCAAGAAAAGAGATAAAGAGGGCTGGAGCCAAGGGACAGCCTTGTTTGACTCCTCGGTTTGAAGTTATTGGGTTGGAGAGTAGGCCATTGTTGCTTTATATAATTTTCAGAGGCACAGACTGTGCAGGTACCTCTGAACAGGACTGCTATATATTCAGGCAAAGTAGCCTAATTTATCAGCAGAGCTGTTATACGCATGTTATGGCACAGTGCCAATTATTCACAATAGGGCTGATTGCATCATGCCCACATCATGATCAATCCCAGCCCTCCAGGTAAAGCCACTGGTCTCGGCCGAGCTTTTCCGAACCTGGCGACTTTCCACTGGAACAAACTGCCTTGCAGCCTCAGATTGGAAAACAACCTCCAACGCTTTAGGAAACAATTGAAGACCTTTCTCTTCATATAATTAGACAACCTCCACACCGTTTCTAGTTGCCATCGTTCTGCTTCCTCCCTCTCTATGCTCTCTATGTGTTGTCCCGTTCTTCTTCGTCCTTGTGTCCTTGTCGCGCCCTGATGCTTGCGAGCTTCGGCGCGTTACAAATAAATAAATAAAATAAAAATAAAAAATTTCTTAGCAGGACTGCCATGTTTTGGGACAGTACCTGCATTTCTTAAAAGAGCTGCTGTAATGACAAAGCACGAACAAGCGCTGGCATTTTCTGCAGCGAGCTAAAGTACTGACCAAGAACAGTGTCTGAGCTCTTCCCACCGGTTTCACTACAAAATTCCCAAACCCCATTACTGCGATGTAGAAAACCTTGCATGGAAAACAAAACATTTTCCCCAAAGGATAGATGGGCAGGGGCTTTGGGTAGGGGTATTTAATAAAGTGGGTGGATGTGGAGGGGGGGGGGGGCTGCGGCCAGTCTCCCCCTGCATTAAAAATACAGAAAATGAGTTTTACATGCAGGATTTTCAACCTCACAGTAAAAAATTCGTCCCACCAGCCTCCTGAGCTGGCGTGATGCACACTGGCTGACAGTGTGAGAAGATGGCAATGCTGTCATATACATCAATACCTCCTGCTCTGCCTTGCGCTTTTCAAAACTTCTGCTTCTCCCATGTCACATTACAGAGTCCCACTACCAAAAATCTAGCACATACGAACTCATGTAGTATAGTCCAAACAGGCTGAGAGATTCTGACAAGCCAGTTACATCAGGAAAGCCTCACATGGAACTGCCAGTGCCCTAACCCTATGTGCCTTTCCAAGTCAACAGCCTGTTGGGAAAGGTAGCTCAGTGGGTCGAAAACCCTGTTGCAGAGATCATTTTGTAACCCGTTCGTTCAAATCCTGTTGATAGGTGAGTTAATGCGTCTGTATCAGAGGTATGCGTTTAAGATGCAGGTAACATTCAATTGTAACAGAGCTGACTTAGCTTTCAGCTTATCAAAAAGGGCTACTAAATGGTCAGTGATTCAGAAAATACACCTCTCATCAGGCTCATACAATTACTGCACCTTTTTACGGCGACCACTGAAAAATGTGACTTTTTTTATTTCGACCTATATATATATGGGATCGGTACAGTATAGAATTAATGTAGGCGGTAGGAACCGATGCGGCGGGGTCTCCCCTTGCAAATATATGGGGTGAAAAGGGTGATGAATGTTTTTCTTCTTTTAAAATCAGCATTTTCGGTGATCGCAGTAAAAACAGCACAGTGATCGCATATATCCCGTCTCATCAGGCCTGCTATACCTGTAATGGCTTGGAAAAGACACATTCAATCAGGGCTGCTATACCTGTAATGGCTCAGAAGAAGCACATCCCATGAGGGCTTCTAAACTTGTAATGGATCAGAACACACATCTCATCTGGGCTCTTATACTTGTAATGGCATACATTGCTGGCAACGCGTCTGCATTCAAGGAAGTACTGCATCCGGTGAGACACACCTCTAACTCTTATCATTCCCACCCTAATTGCCTAAAGAAGGTCTGAACAAATATTTAAAGAAAAAGAAATGCTAAAGGAGCATTGGATTTGTACATGGAAAAAGGCATTTTCTGCTTTATTTAAATATTTATTGGTGCTATGTCAAAAGACAAAAAGGAGAGAAAGAGCAACTCTGAACATAAGCAATACAGGAGAACAAATTTAGGGGTGGGGGAAGAGTATGTGAGAACAAAGAACGTATTAGACAATCCAAAACAGGAATTCGGGCAACAGGAAGAGAGACCAATGAGCTACATAAGAGAGCAACAATAAAGTGAGAAGGGAAACAATGGTAAATAATAGGACATACACAATAGGAGTAAGAGATAGAAGCTGAGAAAAAGAGACATATAGAGACAGTAAAATAAGATAAAACAGATTAACAGCAGACAGGGAGATCTGGAAATAGAAAATCCAGATTAGAGAAAGGTAGGCCAATAACATAAGAGGAGGTGCAAGAAAGATAATC
This sequence comes from Ambystoma mexicanum, assembly GCF_040938575.1. NCBI lineage: Eukaryota > Metazoa > Chordata > Amphibia > Caudata > Ambystomatidae > Ambystoma > Ambystoma mexicanum. The sequence continues at coordinate 944,676,507 of NC_090931.1, read as the reverse complement.
AAAAGGAGCAGCAACCACAACAATGAAAAAGAAAAACAGATATAGCAAGAGTAATGACATTAGAGAGGAAGAGGAGTTATATCAATCAATACAGAACAATGGAGGAGGGAAACAGCAATAATAGAATGCATAGAGGAAGAGTGACAGAGCAACAGACCTCAAACGTGGCATAGCAACACTTAAGAGTGAGAGGCAGAACATCAGAAAGTGAGAGACTAGGGAAACATAGTAGCATAGCGAAGGATGGATCAAAAACATGCTGTGGCTGTCAAGCAGGTAGTGCCAGGCAGCAACGAGAGGCAGAGAAGTGATGCTGGTAGAGTGAGGGAAATTATTTATGATGTAACAAGCAGGCATCTGTAGTAGTTCTTAACAGAGTTTTGGTGTCCAAGCATAATGAGTACGAATCGACAAGTTCTTGGTCACTAAATGTTTTCGCACAGTTTTAATTTTACACAGAAATTGGATAGTTGTCAGACACTTTTTTTACGCTCTTGCGAGGAAGAAGAGTAAAATACTATCACGCCAAAATCCTATCTGGAGCTCTGCTGACCATGGTGTTAGGACATGTCAGGTATACGGACAGCGCTCACAGTGAACTGTCCGTGCAAAAGTGTGTGTCGGAAAAGGGGGCAGTTGGGGGGGGGGGCTGAGTTCCTAGGTATCCTGGTAGGATGGGGAAAAGGTGTTACAAGGAAAGGGATACTGCATCTCACCCTCCAGTGTCCCATTTCCACTCCCCAAGACCCCTCATCCAGGTGATCCTCCCGCACTGGTCACCCCCAGGAACTGGATCCAAAAGCGATGGCCGTGTCCTGGCCACCTGGATGACAGATCCCGGGGACTAGTGGGTGAGACACCTTGAGGTTTCTCACAGTACCTCATGGATTGAGTGCAGCTACGATTGTGCGAGTGAATGGTAGCAGGGAGGTGGAGGGAGGGGGGGTTAGGGTTGTAAGAGCATAGTAGAAGGGTGAAGGGAAGGGACAGGGACAGAGGGCGAGTGGCAGGGAAGGGGGAGATTTGGACAAGTGAGTGGAGTAGTGAAGGGTGTAGAGAGCAGAGGGGGGAACATTGGAAGTGGCGGGATCAACTAGGATGCAGGGGGTAGGAGCAAGTGCAAAGTCCTGCAGGGCAGAAAGAAAGAAGTGGTACGAGAAGGAGAACAGAGAGAGAAACAGGTAGGCAAGAGGGAAAAGAAGAAGGGGAGGAAGAGCAGAGAAAAAGTAGGAGTGGAGGAGAACAGAGGGAGAAGAAAGGAGAATAGAGGGAGATGTACAATCAGGGAGAGCAATGTAAGGGAATGAGAGGGAAACAGTACACGGGAGTGTGCGATTAAAAAAACAAAATAATCAATCATTCCTAAAAACCATCAGTTGGAGAAGATTAGAATAGGGCATCCCTTAGGAAGTCCCAGAGAGAATCTGGTATAAAAGGCCTTTGCCTTCAGGTCCTCCCACGACAGAGAGGTTGCTTCAGACAATAGAGCTCAACGTTCTCTAGTCTTCAAGCCAACCTGGGGTATCAGGGACGCCTGGGCTAGGGCGGAGGGAGCCCAGGGGAGACTGAGGGACCATTTAGAAAAGTCTTCACGTCACTATGTGGCAGTCAAACCCAGCACTCAACAACTGGTTAATAAAAACCCTTGTGCCATCTCTCGGGCATGGAAGTTTGTTTTTAAGGTCATCTGTGACACAGAACTAAGATAACGGACCTCTCATGGCATGCTGGCCCAGCTATAAAAATTAAACACAAATGAGCTGCCCCTTATCGGCTGAATGGTTTCCATCCTTCCTGATAAAAAAGTGCCCCCTATCATTCTACTCCACCGGTGTACTACCGGCTGCCCAACTTTCTTTGTTACATTTTATTATCCATCGACATAAATATTATGTATGTATACGTGTCTAACTGTCAAGCGTCTCGCCAGAGTTGCGTACCTGATCTGGTGCGGTGATTGCAACAAAGTGCTGTCAGAGAAGTTGCCTTTGCGATGCAGGAAATCGGCTTGACAAAACCCTAGGAATAGGATACCTAGTTTTGCCAACCCAAATCCCCACACCATGTGGATACTTCACCTGTATTTTCGAGGTGTAGGGACAGTGCAACACCGATAGGGGAAGCACAGCAAGAGTAGCAGAATCCAATAGCAGGATACTTCAAGACAAAGTCCACAGGAGCTGAAGCACGAAAGATCCATGGCCAGGTAAGGTAATAGGTAGATAAACAAGCAGCAGGGAAAGGAAGATTATGGCAAGTAGGCAGGAAACAGGCAATGGCTGGCAAACTGGCAGGCAGGAAGTAGGCAGCGGATGACATGCAGAGAAGCAGCAAGGAATAAGGAAAAGGCAGGAGGATCAATAGGCAGCTGGAGCAGAGCAAGGCAGTGCAAAAAACGTGGGGAAAACAGCAGCAACCTAGTTGACTGCTGGAGCGCAATAGGATGTGCCTGACAGCTGTGACCATGGGTTTAAATATTCCTGTGGCACATAAGAGAGACTTTCCTGTGCCTGGTTGGCAGATTTTGCCAACCACCGCCATTTTCACCACAACGCGCATGCTCTGATCTCAGGAGCCGGTCCACAGCATACGCGCAGCACCGAGGACATGGAGGCGCCCACTGGAGCATGACCACCAAGACCGGGAAGCCCATTCTATGCCCAGGTGGCCAACGCGGATACAGGCGACATGAAGGAGGACGCCGGCAGGTAAATGAAGGTGGTGTGTGCGTCTCAGGAGGGATTTGATGGGGCGCAGCATTGTGTTTCTGACATGGACACACGATACAGAAACATGTATGGAACATACAACAACCTTGCAAATAGTGTGTGCAGCGTTTATATTCTTTTGCACAAAATCAAATGTCAATGTAATATATTTCATGACATGTCATGAGATGTGAATAATGATTAGAAGCATAAACAATCGTGGTTAATGGATTGTATTCCACTTTCACTATGTGGATTTTGCAGCATTTTATGAACAGTGAGATGTGGTTACAAATTAAATACCATTTGAGTATTCTTTTTGTGTGTCTTTTTAAACCCGATTAAATAAAACTTTGTATTTTTCTTAATTTTCTCTATTGTTTGGGGTTCCTTTGCTTTACATCTGCGGAGTCTGGGTGTGCAAATGACAGACCCTTTTGGTTCCTCTTTGTTAACAAATTGGGTGGATTCTGTTGAAGAGAACTTGCTGCAGGATTTTGGAATAGCTGGGCAGAATGAGATGGCCTGATACTAGCCAGGCTGTTCAGGGAAGCAGTGGGTGGGCTTTGGGAGGATCGGTAGAATGATTTCAAATATCACGTTGAGGGAGAGGAGAGGTGAAAGCAGGCTGAGTGTTGGAGTTTGACAGTTTGTGGACCAAACCGATCCACAGGAGAACAGGTGGGGAGGTGGCAACGGAAGTAAGGCTAGAGGTCATAAGAGGTGTGGAGGAGGCGGGTGCGAAGGCGAGTTTTTCACAGATCCTGGATATGAAATACAGGTCAGTCATTGACTGAGAGGGAAGATAAGAGAGCAGCATTGCCTGAAGGGTGAAGTGGAGTTTTGAGGAGTTACAGCAGACGATAAACCATTAAGTTGGTGAAGGAGGTTAGGGGAAAGCAGGTGGGTTGCACTGGGCACATGAGCAAAAGAAAGTAGATGTTAAAACTCTGTGAGCGAATGCCTATTGCTGGACTGTATTCATGCTCACCTCAGTCTTCCTTAGATTAACTCTGTATTACACAATGCATAATATCAGTTTTCCTTCGTGAGCTACGCCTCATGGACAATACTAAAAGAGGGAAGTACCCACAATTGAGAAAGGACACAGGTGATAGCAAAGTACATTTAAAGGTCTTCCTCAGAGATAATGGACAAGCAAAGTCTACACTGAGGAAAGGAATACGAGTTCAAAGGTCAACACAGGAACGATTCTCTGTACACAACATTAAAGATACTCTAAGAAATAGTGCACAGTACAATGGGCGCCAAGGTTTATTCTTTGATCCATTCAAGATAAAAATAGACAAGTGAAGAAGACACTGAGAATAATAACGTTCAATAAAGGACAACAGGGGACCAAAACATGGATATACATCAGTAAAGACAATGAAGGAACAATGCACAATACATGAAAGAAATGGTTTGCCCAAAAATTTTTATTGCAAAAAAAGATGGGCAATAATAAAAAAAAAAAAATAGATAGGCTTTAAGCCTATGTAAATTTTTGAGCAATTGAAGCTCAAAATATACAAAAGCAAGCACATGGGGGCATCCATTTTGTGAAATGGATGCCCGCCTGTGCTCGCTTTTGTGGCACTAATGAAGGAAAAGCCAGCCAGCTGTAGTAAACAAAAGCTACCACTGGGTGGCTTTTCCTTCATTGGTGCCGGGACTCGGAGGACGCAGAATAGAGACTACAGGCAGAAAAGCTGCAGCTGCATCTCGGTAAGTGCTATTTATTTAAAAAGAAATAAGCACTGGAAATAAGCACTGGAGGAGCCCATATTGTATTTATGTTTGCGGTAGCTTTTGAAGCTACCGCAAACATAAATACAACGTTATTGTGTTTGAAAACGCTGCGGTTTTTCTTTCTAAGTTTCTCAGGCTCCTCCGGCTTGGAAACTTAGAAAGAAAAACTGCAGCGTTTTTGAAACACAACCGCGTTGTGTTTCTGCCTGCATTGGCTATCACTTTGGGTCTACGGTGCGCCCCTGGGGAGCACCGGAGACCCAAAGTGATAGCCACGGCAGGCAGAAACACAACGCGGTTGTGTTTCAAAAACGCTGCGGTTTTTCTTTCTAGGTTTCTCTGGCTCCTCTGAGCCAGAGGAGCCTGAGAAACTTAGAAAGAAAAACCGCAGCGTTTTCAAACACAATAACGTTGTATTTATGTTTGCGGTAGCTTCAAAAGCTACCGCAAACATAAATACAACATTTTTAAAGCTGTGGTTTTATTTCTAAGTTTTCCGGGCTCCTCCAGCCCGGAAAAAGGAAAAAAACGAACGCAGCTAGTGCTTATTTAAAAAAAAAAAAAAAAAAAAAAAAAAGCACTTACCGAGATGCAGCTGCAGCTTTTCTGCCTGTAGTCTCCGGTCTGCGTCCTCCGAGTCCCGGCACCAATGAAGGAAAATCCACCCAGTGGTAGCTTTTGTTTACTACAGCTGGCTGGCTTTTCCTTCATTAGTGCCGCAAAAGCAAAAGCAAAAGTGAGCACAGACGGGCATCCATTTCACAAAATGGATGCCCCCATGTGCTTGCTTTTGTAAATTTTGAGCTTCAATTGCTCAAAATTTTACATAGGGACTTAAAAAAAATAAAAAGTGGCAATCTATTTTTTGTATTATTGCCCATCTTTGTTTGCAATAACATTTTTGGGGCGAACCATTCCTTTAAGTGCAATCCTGCAATTAATATCAAATGAATAGGGGGAAGAGTGTAAAACAAGAAGCTTTGTGCACAATCTGGCTGTCTGGGCAATCAAAGGGAGGGTGCCTTACATTGGTAAATGAAAATTAATGAAGATACTATAATCAGATTCAGCAGAGAGGCACCAGGACAGAGAGCAGGGACTAGCGCTGAAACCTTTGGCATGCCAGATGTTTTGGACTATAGATCCCATCAGACACAGCGAGCCAGCATAGTCAATTGTGAGGGATCATGGGATCCCTAGAACAAAACTTCTAAAGAACCAAAGGTTGCAAATCCCTGGACTAGACAGGCATACTGTTACAAGTGTATAAGGATTAACAAAGTGAAGTGCATACCCGGTACAAGATTACCATTTGTATTATTCAGAACTATGTACAGGTTAGAGGGAAGAGAAGTGACTAAGTGGTGGTGGGGGGTTGGAACAATACCACCAGGCAGCTCGGTTGCTCCTTGCAGGGAAAGGAAGGTGCCTTTTCAGGGTGATCTTTATGCTGGAGAAGAGTGAGATAAGCTTCATGAATGCGGTAGGAATTTAAAGGGGTGTGAAGGAATACACAGAAGGAACAAAAATAAGGTAGTGAAGGGAGTACATTGCTATTGTTATTGTTATTTATGCTTGTACTGTGCCAAAGCCCGTAGGCATCCAGGCGTCGAGAGACAGGTATAGTGACCGAGCTGCTAACGAGAATACATACTAATTAAAAGAGATATGTTTTCAGTTGTTTCCGGAATGCAAGGAGATCCTTAGTCTTACGCAAGGAAGCCGGTAACGCATTCCATGTCTTCGCTCCTTGAGTGGAAAAAGCCCTGCCGAGCCCACGCGATCATTTCACTCGATGTTGTCCTAATAAGTCTTCAGCTGACCCAAGGTTTCTTTTGGGCTGATAAATACTAACAACGTCCTTCAGATAAGTTGGAGCATTCCCAAAAATGCATTTATGGCAGATAGTTAGGAGTTTAAACTGGATTCTGGTTTCCACAGGAAGCCAGTGTAGTTTTCTCCTAGCTGCCGTAGTAGGTTCTGAACGTTTCATCTGGAAGATGATGCGGATGGCTTTATTCTGGACTTTTTGTAATTCTTGGATATTAGCTTTGCTTGCCCCACCTAAGAGCGCATTGCAGTAGTCTACACGTGGCAAAATAATGGCTCTTACAAGTTTGGTGCAATTTTCAACTGAAATAAGAGGGGCGACCTGCCTGAGCACTTTAAGATGATAATTTGTGCTCTTAGTAAAGTCTGTGACATGAGCTTCACAGTCTAGGCTATTTTCCATGAAGGTGCCCAGGGTTTTAACTTTCTGCACAACCTTAATAGAACTGCCATCTATCCTGAAACTTACATACTCTTGGTCCAACTGGGTTAGTGCCTGACGGGGACAAATAGCATCAGTTCCGTCTTTAAGGCATTCAAGCAGAGCCAATTGGTGGACATCCACTGCTTTATCAGTAGGTAAACCATATTCACTGTTTGTTAGTCAGCATCGTAATCACCAGTGATATCGAGAACCAACTGAACGTCATCAGCGTAGTTACAAAAGAAAATCTGAAAAGACTAATTCACTACAGAGAGGGAGAATGTAAATATTAAACAATAATGGAGATAAACATGCTCCCTGGGGTACACCACAAGTTATAAGTTGTGATTTAGAAGCACTATCCCCCCAGTACACCTGTGACCGTCGGCCCTCCAAGAATGATCTCAACCAAGCTATGGCATTGACAGAGAGGCCCCCGACAGTCTTCTTTCTGTCAAGTAGAATTTTATGATCAAACAAATCGAAGGCTGCTGATAAATCCAACAGCATCAGCAGCCCCGACTTACTTTCCTCCAGTTTAGACAGCATGAGGGTCTGTAGATCCAAGAGAGCAATCTCAGTGCTATGATGGCTTCTAAAACCAGATTGTTTGACGTGTAGTATACCAGCCATCTGTACATAAGCCTGTAGTTGGATGGTTGCTACCTTGTCTACAAGTTTAAGAAAGAATAAGGTATTGGTAATTGGTCTAAGATTAGCTGGGTCGATAGGATCTAGTCCTGCTTTCTTTAATAGGGGGGAGACTTTCTTTAATAGGGGGGAGACTGCAACATTCTTAATCGACTGGGGGAATGACACCTAAATGAAACGAAGCATTAGAAAATGATACATGGTAAATACATGTGAAGGATTGCTATATGGCAAGGGTCAAAAGGCCCAGTTTTAATTCTTATTAATAGAAGGTAATCCTTCTCAGAAAGGTTGGTCTGCTAAATAGGCCTGCTTGCATTAAACTCCATGCCAAAAATTAAAGTGCACACCTCTGCCCTGCTGCATCAGTCTGCTGATTTGCAGCACCTGTTTTCCAGATGAATATAGCAGGTGCAGAGGTGAAATTTGACAGCAAAATCAGTGCCAACTGAGGATGCATTTCAATACCATAATGATTATTATAAACTTGAAATAGAAGCCCCATCCGGGTTTTTGTATGACAACTTGTAGTTCGCATAATTATTAAAGCCACATCTGATTTGTAGCATACATGTGAACACTGAGTCCAGGCCAGCAATGTACAGGATGTGCATATTCTCTATAGTCTTCCTGTCTCTGCTGCAGCCAGCAGGACAATAAGCAGAGGGAGCAGTCTATCTTTGATCATCTCTTTCTAGCACAGGAACTCCCAGCAGGGGAGTCCTGGGATTTCAAGCTTCAAATATGCACACCTTAATCAAAAAGGTCAGCCTCCCACTATAGTATCGCATACCAAAGGGACTTTGAAGTTGCACACTTGGGAATGGGGGAAGGATTAGACAGGGCAGAACGGAGTGGACGAAGGGTTGTTCCATCTTGGTTTTCTTTTTTCTTCTAGCCTTCTCCACTATCTGCAAAGCAAATCACTTTGGATATGATGCAAGAAAGCAAACGTTATTTGTTAATGGATCATGATTGGACCCTTTAAAGCAGGCTTGCTTTTATCCAATACCCTGTGGCCTGTTGCCTTTATAAAAAGGAAGCTGGACACTCACTCCTCCTTCCATTACTTTAGTACTAATGAGACAAAAATTCCTCATTTTGACAATGTTCGGAGAGCAGTCCATTACAAAGCCCTCGTCCGGAGATTTTTCAAGTTCTGCTACCCAACCATTGCCAGGGAAAACTGGGAACAATCTGTTGTTGGATCAAGAACTGCATTTTATGGCAGCTGCAACAGTACCCAGGCTCCTCAATGGAACAGATTAAGGTTTCCTGCATGTGCCAAGTAGCCTTCCACGTGGGAGTGAAGAGGAAAAAGGACTAATCTTGTCCACGAGCCCCTAGATTGGGACTAGCAGCACCAAAAGAAGCCGAACAGCCGGATTCCTGCATTCCACAGCATCGACCCATCCTCACAAGCGAGTCAACCACATTAGAACGCTTTCAAACCGCCAGGACCTGCTATGCTGCTTTTGGCACTCCGAACTGGCTCATCTACACACCCTAACAAGCAGAGCTTGTGAACTGTTCAACTCGAATCACCAGCTCGCCACTGTGACTACTTCAAACGGTTGCCTCTTCGAACATTTCGTTGGACCATCAAGGTCATAGCTTCGAACCGCCATGGACCTCGACTCACATCACTCATCGACCTGATCTAGCAGTTGCCAATGTCTCAAACCAGCTTGAGCTTCAAACGAACCCAGGTGACCCATCCGAACTGCCTACACTTGGACGCCTCCTTTGGACTGCATGGAGCTCACAGCCCACCATTTGGTGTGTTTAATTAACATATTATAACCTGGATTGGACATTACTTTATTTTGGACTGCTGTACTATTGCTGTATGGGTTGCTACGGTTGTCACATTCACACATCCTACGTATCCTGCCAACGGCCTACATTGCCACAAAACGTAGGGAATGTATATATGTCTTGACAGTCTGTTTCACCTTTATGATTGGGATCACTGATGGTATGTAGTAGTGCGAGGGCTAAGTACCCAGTTCAGCCACTACTACTCGGGGTACACTTGCACAGCAATCGTCATTTTGTCGCATGACATGTTGAAGAAGATTTGAAATCTCAAAGTGAGAAGGGGTGAGTAATGAGAGAAGCCAGGTACCGGGGGCTAGCCTATGGATCATTTGTAGACAAGAGAATTGAAGGAGGAAGTGTAACCCGCAGATCAGAAATTAAGGAACACAAATGTTGAGGGGAACGTTTGAAGTGAAAATTGTAGCGTGAACTATATGTAGACCCATAAGAACACAGAAGATCTGCTGGGTTATAGCAGAGTAGTTTTAACAATAAAGAAGATTATGTATGCAAGTGAACTTAAAAAGAATTATCTTTCTATTTTCAGGTTAACGTACGACACTATCTTCCAATCCTACTATACTATGGACTGACACTATGAGAAATGTAGTGTTTTTATAGGAATGTATGTACTAATGTAGAAGGGTGCAGAATTTAGATGCACCACTAGCCATTGGTTAGTGCTAATGGACTCTTGGCGAGTAATAAATAGTATGCTGTCTGCATGTATAGAATTAAGGTGGCGAGGGGGTTGTGGCTTGCAACTTGATGTTTTTCCCCCCTGAATGTAGGATTTCATTGACCTGCAAAGAAAAGCATATAAATCAGATTTTCTCAATGAATTGTCTAAACACCTCCGCCCCTCAATCGGGCGTAAACGTTTTTTACCAGCTGAAAAGAACATAGGTGGTACGAGTGGGAAGAAATGATCTGGTGAGAAGAATTCCGATGGAGCATCTAGAAAATACATAAACTTTGGAGCCTGAAGGGCAACCTTCGGCGAGTTGGTGCATCTAGGCTGTTCCCTGCAGGTCTGTCCCACTAAATAAAGCAGATAGTACCCCTCCCCCCTTGTTCCACGAAAGTGCCCTAAATTAAGGTCGGAGGACAGCACACTTTTGATCAGTTTCTATGGGTTGTCTGCGCCCGACATCAGTACATAACATAGGCTACTGCATCTAGAGGCTTCACACTTCCTAGGATTTCTACTTAGTATCTGTGGCCAAGCTGAGTAAGCAAATCCACCAAGACAACCATCATCGGCGAAGCCTAAAACAGAACCAGTACCAGCATATGACATAGCTCTGGTTCGCACGCAAGGTTCCAGAATCATCTGCCCAAAGCCGTAGGAATCAGTAGAGTTCACAATATAAGCACCCAGTGTCTGAACTGAAATTATGCATCCTGGCACAGACCTTGCCTAGCTTGAAGCGGGTCAGCTGGGTAGTACAACAAAGCATCCTGTTGTACAGCATTAAGCAGGGCAACATTTATTCTGGGCAACAAAATAGTTCTGGCAGGCTGTAGCTGTCTGGTTAATTTTTGTTGGTTACTATAAACATTCACCAAGAACTTCATTTCTGATCCATCATGACCCTTTTAGGGAACCATTCCATCCAGGTACCGTCAAGCGGTTAGAGAAGGAGACAGTAAAAGAAGTCCCATCACTGTACTTTGTTTTTTTCAATAGGTATTTCTTAGACGCTGTTGCAGTGGATTTCATTTTGCAGGAAATCCACTACTCGTTGTCTAGCTGCCTGTTTTATAACGAAGACAAATCTATTTAAACTCAATCCTTACCTGCCTTTGCATCATTTCTAGGCGATTAGTAATACTATGCTTTTCTACTCGTTTTGTGCAAATGTAGTTTAATCTATTAACATTTTACAGTACTCCATGCACCTCTGATGGGGGGCCTTGTCATACTACGTAGATGTTATTAGTTGCTTCACTCCGAGGACAATCATACAACTAAGGGTCTATTGGTTCTTGGTAGGCTTGCTTGAAGATTAGCGAAGTTTGCACCATTTCCCTCCATCAAGGCATCAATTGCCCAGAGGTAGGGGAAGATCACAGGAGGCTGATGAAGGTACAGATAGCAAAATTAGTTGTTTTTTTTAAACAAAAAACGTTATTTGCTCATCATATACAATTGGTTTTGCATTGCCATATCTTTTTTCACAGCTCAACATTACATACTGTAGTAACTGCAACACCTCCCCTCCCAATCCCCCCTAACCAGTCTGAGAGCAGCCCCTTATATCCTGTCTCCTTCAGCTCAGTCCTCTTCCTCCTCCAATATCCCTCAGTCTCTTCGGGATGTATTGGTGTGCAGTGTCCTTAAGTGCATAGGTAAGAAAGGGTGACCAAACTTTACTAAATTTCCTCAATGACCCATGGATTATCGCCGTCATCTGCTCCACATCCACAGTGTCCCAGATTGCATAATACCATTGTATAATGGATGGCAGTACCTTCTGTTTCCATTGCTTTGCTATGCAACGCTTTGCGGCCATCATTAGGTTTGCCAATAGTTGAAAGCAGGAACCTGAAGCTGCGCTTGCTGGGTTTACAGCCCTGATTTAGATAAAGATTTAGACTCACGAGTCCTCGGGGTCTTGACATAGGTTCTGGGAAAGGAAATTGTGACCTCTGGTGATTTGGATTACTCCTATAGAGCTGGGAAAATCATGAAGGACAGATCAAGGCAGATCATTTTGGTTTTAACCAAAATCAGTGTAAAGGAGAAAATCTTGAAGGCAGCAAGGGAGAGAGGGGAAACTGGTTCTCGATGGGAGATCCCTTGCTATTTATGAGGACTTTCCCAAGGAGATCGTTGAGAAAAGGAGGGCTTTCAAGGTCGCCAAAGCCACTGCTCTGGAGAAAAAGAGAACTGTGTTGGTGAAGCCTGCAACTCTGAAGATTTACATGGAAAAGGGTGTGAAAACAACAGCAGACCCTGCTGAAAATGAACGGTGGCTTAAAGAGGCTGAAACCCAATGAATATACCAGGAATAGCTCAGCCTTTCATTTAGAACGTTGGGTTAAATTGCAGCAATGTAATATTTAAAAATGTTAAGATTTGGATGTTTATATTTACATTTATGTTCATTTATTGGCGTTATTGGTTAAATGCAGGGTTACCGTTATAAACAGCTTTGTTGAGTTTCGAGAGCGTGTGGTGTGAAAGGGAGGGTGTGCGCTACTTTGTGAGGTGCCTTCCTTAATTTAAGAAGTGAAAGCCGGAGTCTAAGAAATGGCAGAGCATACCGCATTGCCCTGCAGTTTATCGTACTCTAGACTTGCGACGCGAGAACCTCGTCCCAAATGCTGGATAGTTGCGAGGTGTGGCCACCAGGATGCGTATTGTTGTTACGCTGATGTTGCATCCAGGAAGGTGAGATTTGGAATGACGCGTTCTTGGCACCGGTTCATGGAGGCACTGTGGTATCCATCCTGGTCGGTGCTTAAGCAGTGCAGGGGGGGGGGGATCTTTAAATGATTGTCTTGAACGTGAGTTAAGCAACTTAATCGATCCCCATGTATCTCGAGGGCCAGCACGACTATTGCTGGAGCTCGGGCGGTATATGGTGTCTGTGGAAGGTTCCTTTGGGTGTCGGATGATGTCGGTGGCTCGACATTAATCAATTTATTTTTCATACAAAGAATGGGTCATCTGGTTTCTCCGGTTTGGCCGATGCATGCCGTTTGTAATTAGATTGAAATTCCTTGTTCAGTGACAGGTTACGATCTGGGTTTGTGTGTAATAAGTAACGTGGGTCTGATGTCAGTGGTCGGTTTGACCGCTGAGTGTATGTTTACACCCCCATATACCAGGAATGTCTAAATGCATTTTACTGGAGGGAACTTTGGGCGGTGCGGGTTTGGTGAGGGCATTTCCATTGCTCTTCTGTTTTGTTGCTATCCCTGCATCATTTATATCTGTTTGGCGGCTGTGCCCCAAAGTTCGAGTTGATCATGTCCTCTTTCACGGTCCATAAGCACTGGCAGACGAGTGTGGTGCAGTAGGTTTAAATTGTAAGAGAAAGAAGTTTGGTTATGCAATGGAGGGATGTGGTAGTATGACTCTGGATTGATGGGGTACTTAGTCATGCTCCAGTAGTCAGTTCAATAGGCAAATAGATTAAGTTTGGGGCAATATGGTCGGTAGTGGTGACCTTGAGGTTAAGCATATGCTGTCCTATGTGGCACTATCACCTCCTTTTTAGTTAATAGAATATTTTCTCTCTCTCCCTCTCTCTCTCTCGATGCCAGGAGTCATTTAGGGATGCTTGTCACTGATTACGATATGGCATTTATAACGCGCAAATACACAAGTGTTTCAAGAATCATACATGGGATGAATAGCTACATGAATAAAAAAAAAAGGAGGCAATGTTAATTAAACTCATTCTAGACTTAAGCCGAATGCCAATAGATTGAGATAATATTTGACTGCTGAAAGGAACATTTGAATAAGCTGTCAAGTTCCACGGTAAGAAGAAGTGATCACTAGGAAACTTTAGAAGTAATGGTGTATTCACATGTAAATAAGTTGCTGCAGCATTTAGGTTTTGGGGTATGGATTTTACTAAGATGTGCACTTTAACTATTGAATTCTATGGGCATGGGACGGGACAGATATCTTTCTATAAGGGAGCTGCTGGTGGGTTTGTACTGACAATAGGGGTGTCACGGTATTAATTTTATGACGGTACAATAACCTTCTTGCCAAATGACGGTATATCATGGTTATCGCGGTATAGCAGGTGGAGCTAACTAATCTTAACAAATATTTTGTAAAAGGTCATAAATTGTCAGACTTATCATCACAAACAAAACTAGGCACCCAGGGCCAGAATTGGGCTTTTCAACATACTTTCCACTGAAATGCCACCCCTTGCTTCCACCAAACACACGTGAGGAGAGGAGGGGAGCAGGGGGGGGGGAGCTCTGCTGCGACTGGCAAAGCAAGCTGAACAGCTTTTCTTAAGTGGTCATTTAGGCTTTCAGCTCCCCTACTGGCTACTGGTGAAGATTAACATGTTGCCATCTTGATAACCTGCATGCCACAGATCAATGGAGGCTGATGGTAGTATACGCTTGTGCGCATACACACACGTACACGCACTCTCTTTACGTTACAGCCTTTAGTTTACTTGCTGGCGAAAAGGTGTTCAGTAATCACGGACATGTTACCCTTTGGTATGGCAGCAGGGAATACCCACAGAGACTACAGAGACTAATTATATGTAAATTCAATGATAGAATCAGGGAAATCCCCCATTGTCATATGTTTAGAAAACATTATCCATTATAAATATATAAACCCCAAAGCCGTCAACCCAAAGTAAACCCTCTTCCTTCTTGGCACTGTATTTATTCTTCCTATTGCTAACATATTGATTTTGTGACAGGCACGTGTGGTTTATGGAATGGCATTAAAAACTGCTCCAACTGAAACTACTTGGCAGACGGCACATCCAACAGTGCAAGACCAAGACTGCGCAGCACTTGCTTACTGCAGCCTTTCAAAATTAGATTGAAAAGCACACTTAACGGTATGAACGGTATAAACAATGTGACGGTTATTATTGTTCAATTAAGTGGTTCACGGTATCTTTAACGGTATACCGTAATACCGTTACATCCCTAACTGACAATACCAAGCGGTTGCAAGTTCCGTTATTGTTCTTGTGTTTCTTCACAGTGTGGGTTCTGTTCAGTTCTAATATGGCCCAGGCTAACAAAAAAGGCTTGGAAATAGTGTCTTGGAATGTAAATGGTGTGAACTGCAAACAAAAGGAAAGGGAACTCACTGCCTGATATGCTCATCTCACCAGGACTTCTCACCAGGACTTCTTACAATGGGGACGGACTCTAGTCGAAAGTATAAGCTTAGATTATTCAGATGGAATTCTTGTGGTTATAACAGCTTCCTGGGGAATGAGGAAAGGAAAAATCTTTGAAACATAATATTCTTCTCCATGAAGCCTGGTTATTTGTCCCCATGACATCAGATGGGTTCACCGTTTTCCTGCAATTGGCTAGGAAGGGTGAAGGTAGAAGACTCTCTGGGGTCCGATTGTACTGATCCAGAATTCTAGGTTAGTGGATGCAGAGGTAATTTCAGATGATCTCTATGGGTTATTGGCTATTAAAGTAGTACTTAAGGGTCTTTGGTTCCCAAAGCCAATTTTGGTGAAAAATATATACAATAACCCATGTAGATCCAAATTGAATGAATTACTGATGGGATAGAGTGATGCATGTGATACTTTCATGTGCCATAACGGGTTACACATCTTAATGGGAGGAGGAATGATGGGAGGGGGTCCCGGGCAGAGTGCATCCCACCTATGAGGGGCTTCCACAATGGATGTGTGTTAGCCCCGTGTTTGTTTAATCTTTATTTATCCAACCTGGGTGTCTTTCTTAGGAAGACCTCATTTGCTCCACCGAGATGGTCAACAATAAGTATTCCGTATCCAAAGTATGCAGATCATTTAAATTCTTTTAGATAGAACTCAGGTCGGTGTGCAGAGCCAAATGAACGCAATCAGGGAGTATTCTGCTATGAAAGAACTAAGCATAAATGGGAAAAACAATATTATAAAAGGTTTTACGAGTAAGATAAGATTGGAAGTCGGCGACAGTTGGACCATGGGTGCTGAAAAGCCGATTCCAACTAATTCCCTGACCTATCTTGGTATTAATTTGGATGCGACAGTAAGTGTGGGGGTCTATTTGGGGTAGCACTACGTATTATCCCCACTAAAAATATTGCCGTATATATGGTCGCCTGGAACGGCCATTGGCAATATTTTTGGGGGGTGGGTCGCCCGCAGGTTCCATGGCTTAATATTGCTGCAAAAATATGCCGATATTTTTGTAGGGCAATATTTTTGCAGGGATATTAACACATGGCACCCAATTTGTGCCATTTGATGTGTAAGGTGACCCAAGTGGCAGCCAGATGAAAATTATTTTAAAAAAAAGATTACAGATTTTCGCTGTGTCCACTTGTCACCTTTTACAGAATGAAGGTTGTGCCATGCCTTGTAGATGGCACAGAGATAAGCCACGGCTTGCGATCTGTGCCAAATGAAAAGGTTAAGTCCAGGGTTTGGAAACATGACCTGGGCTTGCCCAACTGCGTGCCCATCACAGAACTAAGGTTTGAATTAGGCTTGAGTTCTCCAAGTAGCCTTTGGTCTGGAGAATTCTCCTGTTATACAGACGATTACTTGTATCAAGGAGGCATTCGCTTTACGAAGAACTGGCGGGAGTCATTCCTTCTGGAACTGTGAAAGCAATTGAGAACTTTAGGGCTAGAGTGGAACGAGTGTTGAGTGATATATGAACTAGAGCTTGTGTGTTAATGTTAAATCCGAATGATGTAAAAAAAAAAAGAAAAAAAAAAAAAATGCACCTTCTTAGATGGGACTGGATAAGCAAAATCCAGAAGACGGGAGTACACATTATATTGTAGCCTCTCTATTCTTCATAAACCACTGGGTGCTCTACCGAAATATCCCACAAAGTTTCTGAATGGCTTTTGGCCATGTCAGTTCCTTGGATTCAGACAATCTGCTCCTGGCAGGAGAAATATGTAATATTAGAACAAGTAGGGAAGGAGTGAGAATGGGTTATTCTCATTGTGGTAACAGGGATGTGGTTAAAAATCGTGAACATATAGTTCTATTTTGCCCTGCCTTACAGATAAGAACTCAGCTATTTAGGCAATTCACACATGATTTCAGCCTACTGAACTCTCAATCGTTCTTCTCAAGAATTTCAAGTGTGGAGAATGCTGCACCCACAATTAAAAGTAACAGTCCGGTGTAAGTTAAGCTGGTAAAATTGGTATTGAATAATAGTGAGTGCTTTTGTTGCAAGTCAACCGGTTGTAAATGTACAGTGAGTTGTTTTTAATGTAAATATCAAACTTTTATTTGTAGTTTGTTTTAACAATGTTTTACTTTTTTTGTATGTGAACTACTGATTTGTGCAAGGTTGAGTATATGCAACCAGTGTCACAATAAAGGAAAAAAATACAAAAATAAAACAAACATTTTCCCTTTCTCATTAAGTATAATAAAGTTGTACTTGTTCACGGTTTATACTTGCTTGTGGCAATACTTGTTACAATTGTTCCCAAATTGACATCTCATAAATGGAGACTTGTACAGATTTTGCCTTTCACCTTCTTCATTAATGTTTATCTAATACTGGTAATATTTACTCCAACTTTCCCCATATGGACTGCTCTTACATGAGGATGTGTAAATTCTGTCTTTCTAATTAACTTGGTCGGTATTCAAAATACATTTTCCCCCAGGATCCCCAACACCTATGGGCAGTCTCACCGGTGTTTGATGGCGACTCCGAAACGTGGCACGTTGCTGTAGTGATGTTTTAACTCGTGGAAGGCTTCCCTGCTTTGCAGACCCTCATTTGGTTCCCCCAACAACTGCGCATTCAGAGAACTCTGGCAGTTTAACAAGACTGTCTCCCCAACAGCCTCGCTTCAGCGGCCCTTCCAAGGCATCTGCTGAACTTCTCTAGGTCTCAAGCCTCTCCAGTAAAGTATGCTCACAAGCGGTTGTTTGGTAGCATCGGTCTCTCTCAGCACGGTCCGTCTCCATGCGTCCGATTCCCGCTTCACTCGCTCAGCATCTCTCCTCCACCTCTCAATTGAAGGTGTTCGCCATGTTTAAATGTCCTGCACAGCCGATTTCCATTATGACAACCAGTCTACATGTTTAGCTTGGAGTTTCCTTCAATCCACATTAACTCCTTCCTGTTCCTCGTCTTCAGTACTTGAGGATTAATTAACCACTCGCCACTGGCTCTTTCCCTCTATCCATTTGTGCACCCTCTCCTAAAAATAAAGCTGTCCGCTGACCCCCCTCCAGCCCGGCTAACTATCGCCCTATCTCTACTACCCCCTTCCTGGTTAAACGCTGGAAATGTTGGTCCTCCCCCAACTGACCCGTCACTCTGATCTTGTTAACTGCTTTCATGATCATCAATCTGGATTCTGGGTGGAAACTGTTCTCCTGAACACCCGTGAAACCATGCTTGCAAATCTCGACTCCAACTCTCCTGCTGTTGTCATTCTCCTCAATCTCTCCTCTGCCTTTGACACGGTCAACCATTCCATCCTCATAAAATGGCTCAGACACACTCTGCATCACTGACCAGGCACTGGACTGGCTGACCTCTTTCCTCACTAACCGCCCTTCCCAGCTGCAATTGGGCCCTTTCTCCTCCACCACCACCCCTCTCTACCTGTGGAGTCCCCCAGGGCTCTTTTCTATCGCCTTGGCTCTTCAATATCTAGCTCACCCCTCTTGCTCACCTGATCTCTTCTTTCTCCCCATTTCCAGTGTTATGCCGATGAGACAGCTTTCCTTCACACTTCCCTCTACCTCCCCTTCTTCCTCCCTGACTGCCTGTTTGCTATTCAGGCATGGTGCGCAGAAGCAGAAAATTATCGCTGTCTCAATGCCACTAAGACAGAGATCATCCTCATCAGGACACCTGTACCCTATTTTCCTCCTACCCTCTGGCGGCCTTGGGCCCTCTACCCCCACCATTTTGTGAGGCCAAAAAACTCTTGAGTCATCTTCGACTCTGCTCTCTCCTTCACTCCTCACATCATGGACCTTCTCACCTTCCCACAGAAGCTTAATGTCTCCAGAGCTCTGGTCCTCCCCAGGCAAGACTACTGCAACAGGCTGGACCAGGCTGGACACTGTCCTCCCTTCGCCCCCTCCAGCTAATCGAGAATAGGGCTGCAAGACTTATCCTTGGCTTCCAGCCCAGGGACTGGATCTCTCAGGCCCCAACATCTCCCCACTGGCTCCCGGTGGCTGCAAGATCAAATTCAAGAACCTCTGCATCATCCACAAGGCCTTCAGGGGCATGGGACCACTCCATCTCCAACTTTCCCTCCCTAAATACTCCCCTGCTAGAGCCCTACGCTCCTCTAATTCCAACTCTCTAACTGTCAAATGAGTCCAAGGAGAGAGAGTGGGAGTAGGTCTCTCTCCACGGATGGTGCCTCCCTATGGAACAGCCTCCCCACCTCTCGAAGATATGAGCAGGACCGCCAAGTTCCGGAAACTGCTCAAAACTCTGCTCTTTTCTAGCTCTTTCCCTTCCTTGATAATTACCTCACTGCCGATGTGACCGGTGGCCTGATCCTCATGAACCTCACAGGAGCTGTGACCCTTCCTCAGTCTATTCCAGCACCCTTGCCCCCCACCGCACTGCCCTGTGGCTCCACATACCACCCTTGAGAGTTGCATGTGCAAACACTTAGCTGAGGCTCTCCTCCTGGCTCCCCTTAGCACATCCCTCTTGGGCCCTCCTCCCGCACTTGTCCACTTCCTCTGCTCCCTCTTCCATCCCCCTCCCCTGCACGTCTCTATAATGCACGTGCACAGCCGAACACCGCAAGGCCTAGTAGGACCACAACTGATTAATATATATATATATATATTACTGTTATGTTTTTGCCACTGTTATAATTTCCCTTGTTCCCTTAACATTTAGCGTGGTGGTACTTTGAAACACATTCCTGTTGTATCAAGCGCCTAACAAATGCACAATAAAATGAAAACATTAAAATGTGAGTGGAGTCAATGGGAATTTTAGATCTTTTAAGGTTGTATTGTTTTTGATATTTGTTTAAATCAAAACCATCAGTCATGACAGTATGCCAGTGGCATTTTAGAGGTTATAGTGTTTTCGTCAAGGGGGTGGTGGGGTAAGTGGAGTATACTGTGTCTCTCTTAATGGAGTCATCACCTCCTCCCAATAGTCGCCCCTTCCCACATGATCTGCCCTCAAAATACCACCCCAGGATCAGGATCGGATAGCAGATGCCGTCCCCTGACCATGTGGGAGAAGATCATCATTGGAGAATCAGTGAGGACTCCCTCCGCAGGATTAATCAGTTTCATATTGTGGTCAAAAAGAACCCCAGGTTTAGTAGCTATACTGGTCAGTATACTGGATACAGTGAGTGTTAGGAGTTTGGGGGGGTTAGAGGAAAGTGAGGTAATGGGTTAGAAGATAACCTCAGCTTTGGAGGAGTTCTGCATCAGGCAT
The DNA here is from genome assembly GCF_040938575.1 of Ambystoma mexicanum. Classification (NCBI taxonomy): domain Eukaryota; kingdom Metazoa; phylum Chordata; class Amphibia; order Caudata; family Ambystomatidae; genus Ambystoma; species Ambystoma mexicanum. The sequence continues at coordinate 944,656,200 of NC_090931.1, read as the reverse complement.
CAAATCTCCATCAGGGAGTCATAGGTGCAACACCATTGGGTTAATTGAGCTCCAGCCCCACCCCCCGAAACTCTGGGCAATGCCTGAAGTGGCCTGCTGAGCCATCATAAGCTTAGGAGTGGTGACCATGTTTTTTTAATGGCATAGCATAAAAATAATTTGTAAAATGTATACTTATATATTTTACACATGCTTCTTACACCGCACTCTATGTTCTTTTATATGTATGGCAGAGAAGGGACATGGACCGAATTGCCTTTTCTGAAACATCCATCCGCTGTCATACAAAGCCACAGCAGCATGTCATTTTCATGCCAGTGCAAATGCTTTGGCTTCTTATGGAATTTAACTGCTTTTTCCGCCAGCTAAAAGCAGGTGGATTCCAAAGGACTCCATTTGAAATATTGCCTACCATGCATGATGATGGTTTCAATTGTCATCTTATGCTTGCTGTATGTTTACTTGTTCTAATGTAAAGCACTGGAGTAAAGGGCTATATAAATTCAATAAAATACAAAAAAATAAATACAAATACATGAATGGCAAGTGGCATTTACTTTAATTATCACTACAAAGTGAAAAAAACTAAGGCATACAGGTGTGTACGCCTGTATTTACACCTTTGTTTTGCACTTCATACTGCAAATGCCAACTGCTTGCATGGGACCTGTTTTTTTATGTAAGGGTAAAAGTAACGGTCCCCTCAGTGAAATTAACATTTTTGGTAAAAAAAGGACCCCCTACATTTCTTAAAGAGCCGAAAGCACAGTGCTGTACAATAGGAGACATTTCAGTCTATCATTTTGCAATTATGACTTTTAGTTTCACGTTCAGGATGTGGACAATAAAAAGATACAGTGATATATTTGGGCTGAGCATAAGTATTTACATGTTGCCAGATTGCTTTACTATGGGATGTGCATTTTTCAAATAAACATTATAATACAGTATTATTCTAGCGCTTGAAAGCCAAAACTTAAATGTGTAAGTAGAGGTCAGAAGGTATGGCCAAGTGCCTAATTTGCAGAGAGTAAAATCCCAGGGTTTGCTGTTTAAACAAAGTGTGTAATCTCACTGTGACTTAGCTGCTTAAAACTAGGTCCTTAGAAGTGATCAAGTTCACACTATTAAAAAAACACCTTCTTTGCAGTGGGGCAAATGGATACGATTTTATCCCTAAAATGGTTATCCTTGTGCTCCCCCCATTAGTGGCCTCCGAAGGCCATATAGAATTGCATTATTGGGTGGGGTGAAATAGCCCTGGATGCCATCAATAAAAGACCAGAGTCATTGGGGAGATGCCCCCAAGTAAAAGGCCTGCGGAATCAAAGCCAAAAAAAAGAGAGAAAGTGGGCCTAGAAATCGGAAGATACTAAGCTGCCTTGCATGAAAGAAGCAAAAGACACATGGCAAGGATATTTTGACTAATCCATGAAGAGCTGGACTGATATTCCATGAGACCACAGTGCGCAAAACCACCGCGCAAAGAATCACAGTGCACAGTACCTCAAAGAAAAATGCCAAGATTAGAAGCAGCTGCAGTAAAATGAAGTTTCTCTCATGTGCGAACTAAAGAAAATGCCCTTTTGTGTTTCTTCCAAAGTGACAATTGCAAAAGCAAAATGTTCACCAAAGCCACTAAAAGAGTGTTTATGATGCCCTCATTCATGCAGGGGACAACTCTGTAGTGACAATTATACCTGCTGAAACTGTATGCCTTCTAAGAGTTCATTTTAAAGTGAAATGTGAAGTTAAAAGGCAACGTACGGCTGAGTTTGAAAGGCCCTGTGCTGCTTCCCATGTGTTTCTTTTTCTCTCTTTTCTCAAGATGTGAAACTGCATTTCAGGGCCCTGGTTGTCCTGGAGATCTGGGCCTGCAACTTCAAACCTCAGCGTCTGCCCTTACAAATACAACTTTAGATACTGTTAGAGATTAAATTTGCGGTGGCAGACTAGATAAGGAGGTCGGTTCTGCCGCACCTCTGACCTCCAGGTCACACAAACTCAATAAACAGGGCATTAGTGCTCATTAGCTCTTGAAGGGTTGAGCTAATCTAAACAGAGAACCCTCTCTTGACGTCACAAGCATGAACAGGGAAATTGAAGCTAAGAGAGCTAGGGTGGGGGCGAGAGCCAAGGAGTGGTTCGGCTGCCCATTGTTTAAATGGGTAGAAATGTATTTATCGTGTAAAAATGACAGTATTTATCTCACAATAGTTATTGTGGGATTGCTGGAAAAATGGCAGTTAACCCCTTCTGTGAGGTAAACATAACTAGTTATTCAGGAAAATGTTGGGGCCTTATTGTGTTTACTAGTGATGCAGAAAATTGATGAAGCATGTAAAATATGATCGCTGTGGCGCCCATAAAGGGCCATATTTTTCACTGATACGAGTCCGGAGTAAATGAAGAAAAACTGCAGCTCTGCACAGGAACGACATACAGACTCCTGAGTATTGTCATTTGACTTGCATGGAAATATAGGTGTAAAAAAATGTATTCATACATGGAATGTTTTGGAAGTTAAGGGTATTTGCAAGATAGTGAGATTTTAAGTGCAAAAACATGACCAGCCCACCTGTCGAGTGATATGATGAAGTGCTCTCCTCCCTTAGTGTCCCAAGGCACTGCCATATTTTCTGGACCCATCAGCACACAGGTGGGAGTAGGGTACTGGAGCATTAACCAATCCCTTCTGCAGGAACTATGACAAGTCAGTGATGTCATTTGCACTATAACTAAGTCTGCCCGCCTCAGAGCAGGACGTTTCCCCACTAATCCCACAAGGTGATCGGCTGTCGAAATCTGGAGAAACATCCCAGCAGTGAGAGGCCTAAATCTTGCAGAGCAGCCAGGAGATTGAAAAGCTGACTTTGGATCCCGTGGAGGACTCAGCAGAGACCTTGACTGTCCCCTTTTTGCTGTCCCAGCAGGGCCCTGACGCTCCCCGATGTTCAGTCCAGACCTCTCCTGTAAGTAGAACTAAACCCCAAAAGTCATAGACTGTGTAGGCCCTGTATTCTTGTAGCATTGCCTGAGATAATTCCCCATTGCAAAACCCCCATTTGCCTGTATATTTCAGTCATTTCCCCCATTGAAGAATCCCCCATTAACCTCTGTAGATCCTTAGTCTATTTTTCAAAGTAAATCAATTAATTCCCCCATTGAATCCACAGGATCTGTATTGGTGGAATTCAAAATCAACAATCTTTTCCCAGTGTTTTGTGAGCCGGTATAGTCCTAAAGATTTGCCAAAAGAATTCACTTCAAAAAGCCCTGTTTTCATGGGTGTCCTATTGTAAGGTGCAAAACGAAATTGTTCCCATCTTCCCAGTGTAAGGTGCAAAACGAAATTGTTCCCATCTTCCCAGTGTAAGGTGGTAAACAAAATTGTTCTGATGTTCCCAGTGTAAGGTAAAAACAAATTCCCATTTGCATTTTCTGTTTCACCTTGCCCTTGTGCTAAACACCCCAAAATCAGTTTTCCCATTCTGTTCTGATAATAAACCTGAAGCCCTGTGTTATTGTCAAGTGTGGCAAATCAAATTGTTCCCCTTGCATCCCCGTCTCCTCTTTAATGTTGTAATTAAGTCTTCCAAAATCTGCTTTTCCCCTTGTGTGCTGACTAGTATTCTGTAAATCCCCGCCTGTCTTTCTAAGTCTAAGCAGAACGAATTCCCTTCCTTTCTATTCTTTCCCATAGCAGTTGTGATAAATAATTTAAAACCCCCCATTTTCCCATTGTGCTGTGCCAAACAAATGTTCCCCTTTCCTTTCTGCCTCCCATATTGTTTCTGTGAACACCACACAAAAAACGATATTTCCCTTGCATTCAAGCCCAATTGAGGTTTGGGTGGTGAGGATTGCTGGAGGGGTCGGGGGACTCTTACCACTGTGCTATCAAAGTGTGTTGAATTGTTTTTCTTCTGTCTTGTAATTTGAAAGGAAGTATTTGTCAGTTATCTCAACTTGGTCCCTTTCCAGAAGTCATTGCGTTTTTGTGTTGCCACAACATAGGTGGCTGATGTAATCTGTCGGTTCTAATTTGATTTCAATAAATATCTTATTAATACCCACCGGCCTGGTTTCTAGTCCATTGTGACGCTGGGTATTCGTTGGGGTTGTGTGCGAGACGGGTTGGAGGCCTTATCAAAAAAGGACCTTAAGTATAGAAATTAAGTGTTTTTATTCTGCGCACACATTCACTGTAGGGGAAGGAGATCACAGACTTGCGTGTGACATGTAATAAACCGTGACAATTGTTTGCGGTAACTACCCCCCACTTCACATACCACCTAATTTTAAAGACAGAAATATAGTTTCACAAGATAATTAATGCACCAGAGTGTATAGCATAGCAAACTAACATTAATTTCCTGCCCTCTTAATGCCAGTCTCCCAAGTGGCCTGGGCTGTTCAGACCACTGCATGGTTGACTGTGGTGTCTGCCAGAGTAGTGTGGAGAGTTGTATTGGTGTAACTGTGGTGGGTTAGTGTGGTGTTTTGGAAGTCTCACGTGAACATTGGTTGATGTATTGTGTAACCCATGTTTTGCTGTTGGAAGTTGTGATGCGTTAGGCTAGGGGATACCATGTCAGGGGACACTGTCATGACACAAATTCAAGATCCACAGTATCTAATCCGTTTTGCGGGACCTCCCTTCTGACTGCACACAGACACCTCAAAGGCACTAAAACTGCAGAACCGTTCAGTCTTACATTGGATTACGGTAAAATGCAGCTGGATATGCATCATGAACTAGCAACTGGCGGATCCAATAACGCACCTCAACACAACCACAGAAATACGATGTTGGCAGTAACCATCACAACGTGCATTTTGTATTTAAAAACATTCTGTTTTGGGAAATGGGTATTAAATTGCAGTATTGGTTGCTAATATGACACTCAAATGAGAAAATTGCTTAGGAACTGTTTGAAAATAAAGAGTGACTACCAGGACTAAAGACAGAACCTTGATGGAACCCGTCCTCCCCACAACTAACCCCCCCAAACTAGAATCCCTCACGTGTCACCGTCAAACTGTTCCTCAATTCCTTTAAATTAAAAGCTGTGAGGCGGTGCAATGATTTTGTAGCGGTGCCCAAGTAACAGCAGGACGTCCGCTTAAGTAATTGCCATGACGAGTTGGCAACACATGAGTCGATTGGAGCTGCAGCAGGACGAGGTGTGTTTTGTGCAATATGACCATTCACGGGTGGTTTTAAAGGGCCAAACAGAAGAGCTGGAAAGACAGCTAGTACTAAGGTCAGGTGGTGAAGGATTTAGACTAGTTACTGGCACGCGTGTACCATTTGGCCCAGCACTAACAGAGGTGGAAAAGGCTGAATTACCAGATCATGGTAATACAACTGGGAAGTACGAATCTGCGATTGGATACAAGAAGGTTTTAGAAAAGAACGTGGGTGAATCCCAAAAACTAAGATGTTTGAGTGGGCACAAGATAGAAGCAGGTTTGAGAGGGTGGGTACTATCATACAGAGAAGGAGGTGGGAAGTGTGGTGAACGCAAAAGAAGAAAAGGTAGGACTATTTTAAGTCAGAAACGGAAAAAACAGGTTATTAGAGTAACATGCTTTTTAGACACACTCTTATTAGAGGCAGACACGGCCAGTAGTGCAGCATGCAATGCACAGAGACCTGCAGAGATGCCGCAGGCTGACCCTTTTCTCCCAACCCTTACAAGGAAATGCGCTGCGCATGTTCCTTCCTGCTGCACCCAGCGCGCGCCTCTACCTAGGAAAGGCCCGCGCACGCAGTACCTGCCAGCAACGCACGCAGTACCTGCCAGGAGCACACGCATCCACATTGGAGCCGCCTCCTGTTACTTCAGATTGTGCCAACTTGGAACTTCCAGGTAGTGTCTAGTTCCCATCCGAGGAACGGACTATAGCAACGCCCCGCCTACTTTTCATCACGTGACTTTAGACACGTTTCCTTCCATTCACGTAGCGTCCGACGTCATCATTGTGATTTTCTTGAGGGCGAACGGGGAAATTTTAGGGTTTCGGATGTTATTCCAACTGTAATCTGCGTGCTTTTGGCTGGCTGAGATTAAGGTCGGTGTTTTTTCGGCATACTGGGAAAGTTTCTGCAAGACACCAGGTGGAGTGTCCGACTTAGTCTTGCCCCTCATCGTGATTTTTGTGAACGGAATCCGAGAAGGCTCTGGCTGCAAGAGCAACAGGAATCAATGATATTGGGTGGCTGAGATCACAATTGATATTTTGTTCAGGATACCAAGTTCCTGCAAGACTCCAGATGCAGACTGGGGGCGCCTGGAAGAAAGTCCCATTTAAAGTATAGGGACTTTTACGCAGATGGCCTTCGTGGGGAGGATGCCGAGCCCCAGAGTACCTCCGTACTCAGCGCCCCTGATTGAGTGTATTTGGGATGTGTGGTTTTAGATGGGGTCGGCTGGTGCTATCTGTGTGTTTCGGGAGTGGCACGTGGGTATCGTGGTGTGGGTGTGCAAGGGGTATGAAGCATCTTGCTATGTGGAGGGAGGATGTGACATTATGGTATTGGTCTATTGGGGCGTGGGGTCTGAATGGTTGGATAGGGGCATGCTGCTGGTGTGGGTCTGGAGAGATAGTCGCATGCTGGTGTGGGTCTGGTGGAGGGATGGGGCACACTTTGTGTGTCTGGTGGGAGGGATGGGGCACATTGGTGTGGTTTGGAGGAAGGGATGAAGGCACATTAGTGTGGGTCATTTGGTGTGAAGGGATGGGGAATCTTGGTATGAGTCTGGGGGTGTGGTTGGTGCATCTGTGGGATCAGGAATGGGGGCATCTTGGTATGGGTATGAAGGGTGGCATGGGGCTTCTTGGTGTGTGGAGAGGGGTGGGCCATCTTGGTGGGGTCTGGATCGGAGGGATGGGGCATGTTGGTGGGCTCTGGGATTGTGGGGAATCTTGGTGTGTGTATTGAGGGCAGGATGGGGGCATCTGGGTGTGTGGAGTGAAGGGGGCCTCATAGTATAGGTCTATACTGCGAGATGGGGCACCTTGGTGTGGGTCTAGGGGGAGGAATGCATCATTTGGTGGGGTCTGGCGTGGAGGGTTGGTGGGCTCTGGAATGGAGGGATAGGGGCATCTTGGTGTGTGTCTGAGGGACGTATGGGACATCATGTGGGTCTGAGGGAGGGATGAAGCACATTGGTGTGGGTCTAGAGGGAGGGATGGTGCTCATTGGTCGGGGGAGGGATGGGGCATTTTTCTGTCGAGGGAGGATGGGGCATCATGGTTTGGGTCTAGAGGGGTGTGGGGGCATCTTGGGTTCTGGCTTGCAGGGTTAGTGGTATCTGTTAGGGTTATCTTGGGGTCTGGAACAGAGGAATGGGACATTTTAGTGGGGGCTGGCATGTAGGTATGGGGGCATCTTGGTGTAGTTATGAAGGGTGGCATGGGGCTTCCTGGTGTGTAGAGGCGTGGGGGGGAACTAGGTGGGTTTTGGATCAGAGAAACGGGGCATCTTGGGCTCTGGGATGGTGGGGTATCTTGGTGTGCATCTTGAGGGCAGGATGGGGGCATCTGGGTGTGTGGAGAGAGAGGGCATCATAGTATGGGTCTAGACCGAGAGATGGGGCATCTTGCTGTGGGTATGAAGGGTGGCATGGGTGTTCTAGGAGGAGGTATGGAGCATTTTGTTGGGGTCTGGATTGGATGGAGGGGCGTCTTGGTGATATCTGTGATGGTGGGGTCTGGAATGGAGGGATGGGGACATTGTGTTATGGGTCTAGAGCAAAGGTCTTCAAACTTTTTTTGAGCAAAATGTGGGCAGGCCGGGCCTCCACCCCTCCCCACCCCCCAAATGCACAGTAAATCCATATGCCTTTTTATTTAATTTTTTTTAAAACATTTTTTTTATTGATTTAGCTGTTATGAACAACTTTTCAATATACAAATTCAAACAATTTTAAGGTAAAAACAAACGACAATTCATTTTGAAATTCATTTGAAATGTACAGACTCAAGCAGCCAAAGTATTATTTCTATTTTTAACATCAACAAAATCATGTATGTACGTAAAAAGTGCAAACATAATGTAAATTATAAAAGTAAACAGATAACAATCTACAACCAATAAACTAACATTACATTACATTTAGACAATTCATAAAACTAGATTTATCTAGAAGATAGCTAAACAATCAATTACCACTGTTTTGTTTGAACGCTGCTTGAGATTTCGACTTCTTCTCATGTAGCGATATCCCAATTCACGGATAATAGGAAATTAATTAATGCTATCTGAGCAGAATAATTGTTAGAACACAAGAAAAAAGGCCAACGCATATCTTGGTCAATAGTTGCTAAAATACCAATCACTTTTGAGAAGTGCAATGATCTTAAGGTAGTTAGTTGTGCACAATAGCAGACCAGATGTTCAAGAGATTCAATCGTGTTAGGGTCCTTACAGAATCTACATGACATAAGTGCTTGAGGTCTCAAGTTGCGTCTTGCTTGGACTTGATAAGTAGGCCATAGGTCAAGTCGAGCCCTCAATAGACCTGCTCTTAGTTTTACCGATGGAAATTTTAGAAGATAAGCCTCTGGGCTTTTTACCGGTTTAGGCCAGAACCGAAACGTACATGGTTGGCGGTAATTTTGACATTTTTCTAAGGTCTTAATCCAGTCCAGTTGATATAAAAGATTTTTTGACTTTTCTGGGTTAGATATTAACATAACTATTGATATGTTTGCGCTCGCAAGGGATTCCAAACAGAAATCAATCCATAGTTTTACAAAGGACTTGTCCGATGATAACGTATAACCAGCGATTATCGAAAGGGTGTTTACTTTTTGAGTTGCCATTAAACATTTACGCAAGAGCATACAGCAACGCCAAGTATAGACAGCATGCATTGAAATAAGACCTAATTCATAGCGCAGCCAGGGACCAGGAACACAGTTAGGCAAAATAAGCACTGCCCGCCAGTATTTTCCTTCAAATCTATCAAGATTTGGATTTTTTAGATTTTTACAATTCAAAATTGTTTCTGCCCCATATAAAATTGAAGGTATTACTTTCATAGTCCAGAAAATTGCCGGTTTAATGGAAAATTTCCCAAATTTATGTAATATTATTTTTGTCTGTGAAATGGCCGCGGACAACTTTGCCTCCATGTGCTCAACCTGACTACATGATTTAATCGAACCATCAAAGTCAGTACCTAAATAGGTATAAGTTGTCACAATCTCTAATGGTATGTTATTTATTGACCACTTTATCTTGTACCTATGGAGGCGATTTGCATGGTAGACTACAATCCTGTTTTTTTTTTGTGTTAACTACTAATTGGTTCTCATGTAAATACAAGTTGAAAGCATCAATGAGATTCTGTAGGCCCTTCTGCGTTTTTGAAATAAGAACTATGTTGTCCGCATAGTTCAGATTAGTAATTTTATGACCTTTCAAGACGGGGGCATCGGAGGGTATCTGCAGGAAGGTAGTGCTTAGGTCGTGTATGAAATAATTGAAAATTGCTGCCGCTAGTAGACAGCCTTGTTTTAGGCCTCGAGCTGTCTTGATTGGAGCAGACAGCAAACCCTCCAAAGTGAGTCTTACACGAATCGCTGTTGCACCATGAAACGCATGGATAATATCAAGGAGGTCTGGTGGGCAACTGTGTCTCAATAATTTCGCCATTAATAAGGGACGCGATACGGAATCAAATGCAGCATGTAAGTCAATAAACGCAAAGTAAACTGATTGCTTGTGAGATTGACAGAGGGCTTTAATTGCATTGAGAGTTAATAGATTGACACAGGTGCCCAGGCCCGCAACAAAACCTGTTTGATGCTGATCACGCTTACCACTAGTTTCTGTCCATTGATTGAATTCTGCCAATACTAATTTTGCAAAGAGTTTACCTGGGGCGTCTAGCAAGGCAATTGGACGATAATTTCGAGGGTCGGAGCGGTCACCCTTCTTATAGATTGGAACTATTACAGAGCTTAACCATGAAGCTGGCAGTCTGCGATGGGCCATCACTTGCGAAAAAATTGCGTTGAGATTTGTGACCCAAAGTCTTTGATTTTCTTTCAGGATGGTGTTATGGAGGCCATCGGGGCCAGCAGCTCGTGATGAGCTTAGCTTTTGGATCAGCTCTTCAAGTAGGGTGGGAGAGCAATGGATAGCCCAAGATGTAGAAGATTGAAGCTGATAATCATTAGGGTCGAAGTCTGGGTCTCTGTATAAGTCAGAGAAATGTGATATCCAGACGTCCTCTGTTACAGTTCCTGTTTGTACATAGGCTTGAGATAGATTTGACTTATGGTTAAGATAACGCCATATTTCTGCCGAGTTTTTAGACCAAATCGCAGAAAGCATAGCTTCACCATCTTGTTGGTAAATCCGTGCTCGACGTCCACGAATCCAATTCAAGTATTTGCATTTAGCTGTTTTTAATGCAGTATTGATATTAGCGTTATTTGTCATGAGGATTAGTCTCTTTTCCTTACGATATTCAGCCTTGTGTACTTTAATTGCAAGGTCAAGCGAACGCTTATGAGTTTTTGCATTTGGTACAATGGTATTCCGAAATGGTTCTAGAAAATCAGTATACTCGATCAGTTTATGTGACTTATCTGATTTATGTATTGCATGTGTGAACTTCATTAAGTTTCCATGTGACCATTTTAGACGGTTTTTGGTGTTATTAACCATTAGATGTTGGTTAAGCGGTTAAGCCATTGTCTAGGAGAGGTAGCAGGTGACCAGGCAAACTGTAGTGAGAGAAGGTGATGATCACTTAAAGACTGCTGGATTATCTCAAACGAGAGGATACTAGTAAACATAGATTGTTCCACATACATATAGTCAATAATGCTATGACTGGTGTCTCGCTGCCATGCCTTTTAACTATCGTGCACCGTTGCCACGCCCTACTCCCAGTATAGTCCCTGGTCTCCCCCCACCTGCCCATCAGTCTCTGGGCTCCCTCATCCCACTACAGTCCTGGGTGCCTCCCACCCTGTTCCCAGCACAGGGACAGTGTCAGCTGGTGAATTCTTTAAGTGGATGGGCAGAAGTATTTTCACCCAGATATGCCATAGCGACGGAGCATAGCGAGGGAGCCTGAACCCATCAAGATGTTTAATAGAATGGGTTCAAAGGTTGCATTTTAGAGCATACTTTAAAAAAAAATGGAGTAAAAAGCCAAACGGTTTGCAATTGGTAATGGGGGGAAACAGGGGGCAGGGATGGTATTTTTTTTACTGGGCATCTATGATAGATGTCCAGTAACCAGTAAAAAAAATACCATCCTGGGCTCCACAGTGCCTCAGAGGGAGAGCTGATTTTGGCAGGTGGGTAAGGGGACTGTGCAACATTTTTAAAATTCCTTTGTTGTCCAGCCCTCACCCATGCCGTCACTCGCCAAAATCGCTTAAAGGACCAACACGCACACATTCACACAGCAGATCATCCACACAAGCAACCATCACCATACACTCACTCATAACACAAGCATGTACCCATCCATACACATATTTAAATACAAAATAATTTAACATAAACTTGCCTTCAGCCCCGGTCCTGAAATTTCCTCCCCATGGCTTCAGCTTCTGCATTATGAACAGGAAACGGGAAGAAAAAGCTTCCTTGTTCCTGCACATGCGTGCAGGGGCATGCGCACAGGTGCTGAAACACCCCGCACCAGCCTGCTCTGTCTGTGCGAGGAGGTACAGGATCTCCCCCTCGCACATACATACACACAGTTCCCCAGAAAGCGAGGAATGCAGGGTGGCCTGTCATTGAACAGGGCAACTTAAATAGCTAGCTTTTCTACACAAGTGTCAATTTGATTAGCAAACCTACAGAATTGCATAGCAGATTGCTATGCAACACTGCTTATTTTATGCCTTGGTCTGGGATGCAGGGATCTTGGTGCAGGTCTTGGGTGAGGGATGGTGCCATCTTGGTGGGGTCTGGAGAGTGGCATGGGGCATCTGGGTGTGTGGAAGGAGGCACAGTATGAGTCTGGAGGGATGGGGCATCTTGGGGTCTGGATCAGATGGAGTTGGGCATCTTGGTGTGGGTCTGGAGGGAGGGCTAGGGCACATTGGTCTGTGTGTTTAGGGAGGGATGGGGGCATATTGGTGTGTCTGGAGGGAGGTGACGGGGGGCATCTTAATGTGTGGAGGGAGATGGGGCATCATGGTATGGGACTGGAAGGAGGGATGGGTTATCTTGGTTGGGCCTGGATCTGAGGGAGCATCGTGGAGAGACGGCATATAATGGGGACATGTCAGGAAATGATGGAGCATGTGGGTCTAAGTGAGGGCTGGAGCACTCTGGTGGGACGGATGGGGGCATCTGGGTGTGAATGGAGGAATGGGGTATGTCTGGAGAAGGTTGTTGGTCTACGGGAGGGTTGTGTGCATGTGGGTGTCGAGGAAGGGATGGGATAATCTGGGTGTGGGTCTAGAGAAAGGGTGGATGTTGAAATGTGTGTTTCTAGAGGTAGAAGTGAAGCATCATGGTGTAGTTATGGAGGGACTGATGTTGGTGTCTTTGTGTGGGTCCGGGGGGAGAGGGAGGGGCATTTCAATTTGGAACGTGTTTGGAAGTAGAGAAGGGCATCTGAATGGCACGTAAGCAAACTAAGGGACCTGGCTTATGTGCTAGCAAAAAGGAGGATTGCCATGGGATGGAAGTCATGCCAGGTGCCGAGGATAGAGGTGTGGTGGAAAGACTTGCAAAAATGGGCAGAAGCCGAAACCACGGCATGGCAAGAAGCGGGTAGCAATGAGGGGAGGAGGAGAATGAGCCCCTGATGGCCTGGAAATCACTGATAGCCGGACTGTTTGGGTCATTAGACGACCCGACGGAGCCCATGGAGGAGGTGACCGAACCACAGGGTGTGGAAACTGAAGGTTCAATCCAATAGACTCGCAAGGGGGGTGGGGTAGAGGGAGTAGTGGTTAGGAAGTTAAAAAAGTGTATTGTTGTTTGGTTTATTGTTTGTTTGCTTGTAAAATTTAATAAAAACCTTTAAAAAAAAAGGCATGTGAATGTGCCATGTAGGGCTGGGGTATCTGCTTGTGAGTGGGGGCATGGATGGGTGGAGCATGCAAATTCCGGAGGTAGGGATGGTGGTGGCTGGGCTTGGAGAGACGGATTTGGCACTTGGGCCTGGTGTGATGATTGGTGGCATGTGACTGTGCAGCACGTGTGAAAGGAGGGATGGGCATCTGGGTATGGATGGACAAGGTGGGGGAAGTATGCAGCATGCAAGTCTAAATGTGGGATGGGGCATCTGTGTTTGAATGTGCGGTTGGGCATCTGGCTATAGATGGGAGCATGGAGGGATGGGGCATGTCGGTCTGGAGAGGGATTTGGCCATCTGCATGTGAATCGAGGGACGGGGACATGAATATCTGGAGGGATGGGGCACGTGAATTTGGAGCACCTCTTTGGAGCGAGAGATGGTTAATTTGCATATGAATCGAGGCAAGGGGTATCTTTGTTAATGGAAGCATGGTCGTATGTAGGTCTGGAAGAAAAGGAGGCAGCAGCATCTGGGTGTGGCTGGAGGGGTGGGGTGTAGGTCTGGATGGAGCAATGGCGGCATCTAGATGTAAATGGAATGGTGGTGCATGTGAACCGCAAGGGAATGTTGGTTGCACGTGGGTCTGAAGAGAAGAATGGGGCATGCATGTGAATAGAGGGCAAGTCTGTCTGGAGGTTTTGTGCTGTGTCTGGAGGGACAGATCATGGCTTCTGGGTGTGGGGAACCAAAAATAGTTTAAGTTCTACTCCACTCATGGATATTCCTTTCTCTGCACCTTTGATGCTAGGGCTAAGCCCCATGCAGTGGCCTGCCATCACTCAACGCGCGTGCCTGCTGGCACAATGATGTGTAAGACTCAGGCTCCCGATACGTAGGAGCAAACTGCACTTAATTTTGCACGTTCTCATTGCTGGCATAGAAGATCTCTGTGGGACGAAGCAGTAGGTGTTGTCACTTCTCCCCCGAGCTGGAGCCCCTTCCCGTGATACTGCTATACGATAGTCCCCGGGGGGGGGGGGCATAATGTGGCAGGATCTCATGGGGAGGGGCTCCTCCCTCTTGTGTTAAGGATGGCCATCTAGGGTACAGCCCTTATGAACACATCTCACCCCACATGCTCCAGCTCCTCTTGCTAGCCCATCTAATCTAAATGCTGGGACTAGCGGGCCACGTGGAGTGATGAAGATAGGACCTGTGAAAGAAACAAAGGACTAACGAGCCTAGGGACAGCTGACAACATTGTATAAAGATAGACAATGGACTAAACACAGGGAGACGGTCACAGGCAGCCGCAAAGGGTGGCAAGTGTGCTGATCGGCGAATGCAGGAGATTCAAATCTGTGTTACTGATCCGGAGGGAGAGTGCTCCAAGAACGCTGGCTGCGTCTTATGGTTTTAGGGTTTGCAGGAGCAGACCTTTGGTTGGCGCTGCTGAAAGGAGGAAGGAACATGGATGGCAACCAGGATCACTGTCATGGAGCCGCAGAGGAAATGAAACGCTGCAGAAGCAGAATTTATTGCCTGCCGGCCCCGGAAGCGTTGGTGATGAGCCAGACCCCAGGCAGGGTAAGGGCTGGTCCAGGAAATATATGGGGGGAAAGCTGGGCTGTTCATAAGAAGGCACAAGCAGTTGTCCCACAGCCTCTGGGCAAGCACTATGCTTAGGTGGCACGGCAGGGGCAGGAGGCATACAAATCCCTTCTTCATCGACACCATGGCAGAATACATCCAGCTGACCTCCAGAGAAGGGGCAAAGACCCCAAGCATATTAAAGAGACCCATGGAGGGAGAATCCCTCACAACATTGGTAGAGAGAAGCCAACTGATAACCAAAGGATGGCTAGATACCCTCACCAAGAAAAAGAGAATCTGAGAGGGAGAGGACCTCACGACATGGGTAGAGAGAAGCCCACTGACAATCAAAGGAGGGTTTGACACCCTCCCCAGTTATTTTCCTTGTGGCAGTACTTGGCAGGAGAGTGAGCCAAGTCAACCAGAGCAAAGAAAAAGAGAAGCAAGTGTCTGGAACCCAAAATGAGAGCAACACAAGTCCTCTTCTTTGTTGCAGTTCTCGGAAGTATACCAAGAAAGGCTGACCAAAGAAGGAGAGTAGCGAGGGCCGTGGACTCTTCCAAAAGCTTGGCGATTAAGAGAGAAGTTGAAGAAAAAGATGACACAGGGAAGGGAGACATTCCTTCTGGTTTTAACTGATACTAGAATAATGGAGCCATGCTCTTGGTAAACTGGAATAGTAGGAAAGTCCAGAAGTCTGAGAATGGTGTCATTCCCCCAGACTGTTTGTGTGAAACCGAACACCAGGAGAAGACACTTTTGTGGTCCACCCAGAAGTAGTATAAAAGGTTGTGTTGAGAAATTTACTAAGCATGGGGAAGGGAGAGATTCCCACTGATAACGCCTTGAGACACAAGACTGCGAAAACTGCACACTGCCCGTCCCGAAACTGTTGTGGTGACACCACCACCAGGATTTGGCTGCACGTCTCCGCTGTTCTCTAATGCATGTGAACACTGGGCCTCCAGCGTTTCAGTCTTGTGTTTGGAATACTTCTTAAAGCTGCGGGCTCTTTGCCTCCACCTCTCTCAGCTTTGACACTTCCCCTGCATACTGTTTCACCCCTCGTTGGCATGTTCCTCGCATCCAGCGTACTCGTCTCAGTTCAATGAAGGTTTCCCCTTAAAGAGACGGATCCTCTTTCTTGCTCGTAGTGCCATATTATGGGTTTGGATTGCATAATGTTCTTTATATCTGACAGTACCATAATGGCTTAGGGAGTTCCTCACAGGAACGGGAGGCCATGTTTCCAAAAGGGAGCCTCTCCTGGTGAGGTCCAACTTACCTCTACTCCTAGGGAGGGTCTTGCAGAGCGGGCTCGCCTCACATAGGGTGGTGGGGGGCCTTCCCCCTTCGGGGAGAAGGGACGAATCCAGGGACATCTCATACACACTCCACAGACCCCCCTCTCTCCAACAGCTGCCACACTCCTTTTGCCCTCACCTTCTCTAGTCTCTGACGTTCTCTTCCACCTTCTTTTCTCACCCAAAGTACCCACACTAAACCATTGACACATCATCGTAAGTACTCTACCCTCTCCCATGACGGGTTACATCCCCTGGCGAATCACCTACCTTGCTCCCGGGGGTGTGTTAAGGGAAAAGCTTGGTAAGGGCTTCTAAGCCACGCCCCCTTTCTCCAGGCAGTCTTGCAGCACTTCAACCTGGACCATATGCTGGTCATTGGGGAACACCTATGCCTCCAAATATCCCTGCTGGCATAGTGGGCCATCATTGCCTGTATGGAGGCGTTCATTTATAATTAAAGTAGATACCCCGGTGGGATACTGGAGGTTTCCATGAGTCAGTTTTAAAGGCCTTTATTTGTAACCCCCTGTTGGTTAAGTGGGATCCATTATGCCTTTGAGCCATTAAAATTAATTCATGCTAGGTTAGTGGTTTACTTTACCCGCTCGGGCTCCGGCTGTCACTGTTGGCTAGAGCCGCGCTTTCCTTTTCTGGCCAGTGTCTGGTGCGGTTGCGCTCGCCGCAGCGAAGCATGACCCGTCGCCAGATACATTGCGTCACGCAACGCCTCCCTCTGTTTCCGAGATCCTTTGCAGTTTCCACACAGGTCTTCTCTGGCAGGGAAGTCGTCAGCCGCTTACACACGGTGCTGCTGGTGTCGTCCTGAGCCCAGCGATGCTCCTCTTCGGCGGTGTCAGGGCTTCGACACCTCGTTGTGGCAGGGACGCCTCCATCTGTTCAGGTAAGCAGGGGCAGCAAGTGTGGGGCCTGCGCACACCCAGACACCATGAATGTTTTGAAGAATAGCAGTTATTGTGTTTAGTAGACGATGCACAGTTTTGAGTGGGCAAACATCTGATTTTCAATTCATACATGCAATCAATTGTTGAAAACTTTGCTTTCCACTTTGAAATAAATGATAGAAGTCTGTTTACAATAGTTCAACTACTATTGGGTCATCTATTTCTCCTTTGAATGTTGCCTTTTTGTCCTCTGTTGTGGACTTTCTACCTGGTCCAGACGCCCTTGCAGTTAATGTTTAGACACTAAACCAAAAATTGTGTGTACCCTTCACTAAGAATACTGTGCTGTTTCATACCACTGAACCTTTGTTCTCCACTTTGAAAGAAGGGGGACTACTGCATTGGCCACCTAATGTGTGTCCTCCATTAAAAGAATGCTCTGCTTCTCCAGATGACTAAACCCCTTTTGTCCCCTTTGAAGGAAAGGGGAGTACAGTAATGGCCAAAGGATTAACAGACCACTCAAAACTGATTTACTTGTGTGTTGATTTCTATCACTGCAGAAACCAGGAAGGAGTAAGGCCTCAGGTCTCTGTACGCAGTAAAATAAAAGGTGGACTCAACTAAAGAAACCGTGGTAAGAGTTTGGGAGTAAAATAAAAATAGTGATGTTTCGAGTGGTTTCTCTATTCTCTTATTGGCTGCAGTCTACTCCAGATCAGGTATGTCACCCTGTGTGGGTTAAACACTCATACATCCTGTGATCTTTAAAGAGTTGCCTGTCACTTTTTATCTTTTAGCTACTGAGATCTTTCTTTGTCAGGATGCCGTTGTGATCCTTCTTTGCCTCCTGAGATCTTTCATTGTCAGTTGATTTATCCAGGATTTACTGCTTCATAGTAATACCACCCAGGTGCCTTAGGCTGTCTTGACCAGGCTCGGGCATCAGACATAAATGTACATGGAACCACCAAGGATAGTATTTTGTTCACCTCCTTGCTGAGCTGCATTGCCCCTGAAGAGCCTTAGTGTGGGTGCTGTCAGATCCTTAACACTGCTTTGAACGGATCTCTGCATCCTGTTTCCCTCCCTCGCTTTTCCTCCTATTTTCTTTTCCCACCTTTTCTCCTCTTTTACCACTCCATGTGTTCCACTCACCTGTCCTGCTCCTTTTCTTCCTCGGGATGTTTCTTCCATGTCTCCTCACTTTGTCCCTTTCATGTTATTTTCTTGTCTTTTTCCCTAATCCTTTAGATACTCTACTTCATCCATTTCTCCCCTGCACACTAGTCCTCATTTAAGTGTTCTCCCTCTTCTACTCTCTCGCTCCCTCTAGATGTTTATCACTCTTCTTTCTCCCGCCAGGTGTTCACCTTTTTCTTCTCACTCCCCTCCCTCTGTGTTTCCCTTTCTCTTCTCATTTCCCCTCCCCTATGTTCTCTCTCCTCTCCCTTCATTCACCACACTACGTCCCTTCCCTTTGCTCTGTCTTACCTCCATTATAGCTCTTCTGCGCTATTGCCAAAGTATTCTTAACTCCCACACCATTTCTTGTCATGATCACATTTGTACTCCTCACTGGGTTGTGAAATGGGACATTGACTGCCAAATTGGGAGCACCAGAGTTGGCTAAGGAATTGGGCCTCTCCACTGACCGGCACCTGTTGGAACTAAGATTCCTTCATGTGTTTGTTTGCAATTGGCAGGAGCCTCATTTCCAAGCACCAACACCCGGTGTACCACCTCCAGGGCAACTATCCCTACCTACCAGAGACCCCTGACCTGGCCTCCTGTCACAATAGCCTTTTGTAAGGGGTCAGGAATAAGACTCTGACACAGTGGCATTTTAGGTATTGGTTATAAACTTTTATTCAACAAAATAATAAGGTTTGGGGAAATCCTATCTAGCCTTCATCTCTAAGAGGGGTTTCCCTGCCTCAACAAAACTAAGGAACATCTGCATCAGGATATTAATCAAGAGTGTCCTGTGTAACACTAAACAGACCCTTACTCTCAATATAATGTACTCAAGGGGGATTTCTGCGAGCTATACACACAAATCTTTCTGTTTTTTGGAACTCTGAGGAAAAGCTATAAGGTGTAGAAAAGAAAAAGGAATAAAGTTCCACCAGGAAAGGGGTCTACCTTCCCCTAGATTTCTTCCGGTAATGGAAAGGTCACTTAATCACAGTTGATGATTGTTTCAAGGGGCATGAACCTTCCCTTGAGCCTCCCTTTAAACAGTTTTCTCCAGTGTTCCAGTTCTCATTCTCTATATTTGACTTTAAAGGGACATGGTTCTCCCCCCTTTTCATTTGTTCTTCTTTATACCCCAGGGTATTTGCCCCTTCCTCAAAGAAGGGGTATGTTTCACAATTTCACACTCCTGGTTTACTCTCCCGCCAGGAGGTCGGACCACTATTCCACAACGTTAAGTTTGTTTCTCTTCCCACTCCTGGTTTACTCTCCTTCCATGGTATCACATTAGTGAGTCTCTTTATTTCTTTTTCTTGGGTGTGAGTCCCAGACATGTGGCTTACCTTGTTCACTAACCTGCCAGGGCTTTTCCATTCTTTAATCACTTTTCCTGTTATCCATGAAATAATGTTTGTCCAATACTGGGTCACGGAAGCTTGCTTAGCACAGTTTTAATATTCACTCTTCCTTTCAAATATTGGCTCTCTGCCCCTTTACCAGTACTATTCGCAGTCACATTGATTTCTCTTTTGAGGCATTGGGTCATCGACCATTTGATATCGTTCACAAATGTATTCATTTCTTCAAAGGCTTCACTTTGTCTCGCTGTTTCTGTAACACGGCATAGACTTTCAGGCGCCCCGATAACCCATCAGTTTTCCCTGAGCTTACCGGGCATCTGTAGTGTTTCTCGCATCTCTCTGTCTCTGTTCTCTTTCGTTTGCTGACTCTGTGCCGTCCCATTAGCTGGCTAGACCTCTCTTTGCCTTCCTCTGTTGTGCACTGCTTCAGTCTCAAGAAGGGAGCTTTATTAATTCTGGCTTCTCTGCACATCATTCAGGGTTGCCTCAATGGTGTCTTCCAGTTTGCTATTTTCCAGCATTCTGACCAGAGTCAGAACAAGTTACCAAACAACTCTGTCTCTGCCTCTCTCTCAATTAACTGTCGGCTGTGGCAGTTTTAAACTTCCCGGCATTGCTAAGCAATTTCTATAGACTATACCGCAGCGCTGGCTTACTTCTTCTGGTCATAGTCATTGCTCCCACCCTCTTCCTCGTCTCAGTACTAAAGGGCGGGGGGCAAATATGGTGATTGACTGGGAATACCTGGGTGTACTTTATCTACATTACTATAAGCCATATAGGTATGTTGGAAATGTACCTGTATCTCATTAGAAATGACTGCTAGACTATTCCGGTCCAGTATTTTCTTATCCCTCTACTAGAGTTTCTTTCCCCCATGTGGTCCTCCCGCAGGTCCCCCACGGTCAGTCGGGTAGCTTCTGCCTTTCCCCGGCCACGTAAGAGAAGCTCCTCTACAAAGAAATTGTGACAATGTTGCTAGATTCGTCACACTCCCCTGTGACATGTTTTGGCCAGGTACTTAGTAATATATGACATAAAAAAAAAATGCTTACTTGTTTCTGTGGCGTTTTTGATACCATAGTCCTGTAATGGCTTTCAAATATGACACAGAGAGAAAGTGGAGTAGCAAGTGGTTGGAGCGTGCATTTCCATTTCCACTGCCGAGGAGGAGCCTCTGATCTGCATTCAGTGTCCAAGACTGTAGTTTACTCAGAACAGTGTGGAGCGAGTGGAGTAGCAAGTGGTCGTTCGTGGTCTGTCGAGGTCGGAAGAGTCTGCTTCATCGAACCAAGCGACTTCCACAGGAAAGCGGAACTTTGTACCAGCCGGGTAAGGAGGACTACGGTGGAAGGGAGACTGTCGGGGAATCCCCCTTTGATCCCTTCTTGATCCTCAGTCAACAACCTCGTAAAAAGCCTACCCTCGCCGATTACGGCTCCCACATAGCCCCCTGAATATTGTGCTATTCTGTCTTTTGCTTGCTGGACTTGGATATTACTCATATCTATAGACTAACAGTTGAAAAGTGTGACATACACCTAATACCCGGCTCCCGAGTGCCTCGGGTGGTACCGTGAATTACACTAATTTAATTACTTAACACATTTTGAAACCTAACGTGTCCTAGTTATCGTCGTAGGGTGCTGGGCAGAGGGCTGATCTCATTCGGAAGCTTTTTGGAGGTCTCTCACGGTGGCGCTGGTCCCGCGGCGAAGAGGAAGTTGTTTTTTGGCGGAGGGGGTGTGTAAGTGAAACCCCAAACTGTAGGGTGGAAGAATCCTCTTACCACTTCTAGTCATCATAGCCCGGCCATAGTAGTATCAAGAGTGACTTGTATAACTCGCCGCCTGGCCGGGAGAAAAAGGCAAAAGGTGTGCGTCTTGATCTCAACCAGTTTGCCCTTAGGTAGCAGATCTTTTGTTTAAAGATTTCCTGAGTGGAGCCATTTTGACTACTGTCCTTTAAGGACCAACTACTGTTACTCCGGGTGAGACTTCGGGGGGGGGGTTTGCGGTCTTAGGGTTCTTTGATCCAAGTTTGGTGGTCAGTAATTCCGCAACCGCTTCTTAAGCTTTCAGCAAGATCAAGGTCACTCCCACTGACTTTTAGACTTGGGGACTGAGGCCAACAGCCTTTGACCTAAGTGAAGGTATCTCCTCTTACACTTTCTACCAATGTATGCCTTAGGCAATTCCATACAGGCAGTCCAAAATAGCTGGAACACTTAGACTAATATAACTGCAGGTGGTAGGAAGACAAAAGCCCAGGAGAGGGCGGGACAAAGCTCAAGCTTCTTCGAGCCCTACAAGTCAGGTGGAGAGATTTTTCTACCTCCGCCAAGTGTCTACCCAACTGACGACCAATCTCCTACTGGGTCAGGCATTCGTAACAACCCAAGAGAACCTGGGTATCAAGAAGGGGAGTCAACCCCACTAAACCATCCCATTTGGTTACTTTTTCAAGGATATTTGGATTATACACCCTAAGGGTGGCCACCATGAAAAAGATAATTTCTAACCATTTAGTCGCTCCTAGAGAGTCACCTTTAAATCACGCTATTAAGGAGATGCCAATTCAAGGGGAGAATCCCGTCTAGTCGGTGGACCTCCAAATTCACTCAACTATTAATCCTAGTGAGCCGTGAGGCGAGGATTTGCTGGAATTGGAAATGGCAGGTCCAGGTAATCCGTTGACTGAAGAATGATTAGTGGTGAAGGAATAGAGCTGAGGGGTGGAAAAGACTTCTCCAAAAAAGAAACCATAAATCGGTCAGCTAAGGAGCTGCCTAATACCATCTTGCATCCAGCAAACACACCACAGGAACTGGCAGCCCCAACAATAACGGCCTTAAATTTCATCCTAACATCTCTGGTCAACGTTTTTGAAAACCTAAAGCTGGAGTTCCAACAACATACAGGCATTCTATTGGAGGTCTCAAAAGATCTGGAACTAAATGAAATGACTATGGTGGCTCTAAAATCTGCCATCAATGAGTCGAGGGGGCAAGCCATGAGAGTTCTCCAAAAAGAAGTCAAAACCCCATCAGTAAAAATGGATAATCTAACAGCTCTCTGTGGTGACCTAATGAAGATGTCGATGACCCTGCCGGAGAAATCTGATCACACTAATCGATTGCATGAGGACCAAGAGCAAGGCTCCTCTCAGAAAACCTCTACAGAATCTCTAATACAGGACACTTGCTCTGTCTGCGTCAGTAATGGAGGAGTTCTTGAGATTGGCCCTCATGGCGGACAGTGAAGGTCCGCTTGAAGACTTGGATCAGGAGCAGATATGTCATCAGCCAATTCTGATGTCACTGTCCCCCGTAGAAGGAAATCAAATGGAAAGACAAAAAGGAAAAAAAAAAAAGGAACGGAGCAGTATCAGAGGCTCGCAGCCAGCTGAATAATCGAGGAAAGCAAAACAAGAAGCATCCGACAACAGAAGCAAACCAATTCCTGAAAAGATTAAAAGAGGGACTGAAAAAGGATGAAAAAGTCCAGAGAGAGAGAGTGTAGCCAAAAGTGTTCAAAGGGGAAAAAGTCCAAGAAGACATCCATATCAAAAAGTCAAAAAAAAATCAGGACTCAACGGAAAAAGAAGAAATAGCAGGAAAACGAACTGTGGGAAGCCAAACGGAGATGATAGAGCCACCAAAGAAAATTGCTCCCATATACCTATTCGCCAAAGGCAAACTTGTTAACCCCTCAGTAAGAATCGCTCCGATTTATTATTTTTTTTTTTAAACCCAAAAGTGGTGCCCCTGGAGGGCTGGGGGAGGCCTTGGTCTCTAACAATAAAATGGCCCATGGGAATACAGGAGTGGTAAACAATTTTGGGGGCGAAGTATCGGCCAACACAATCTCCGAAAGAAAGGAAGTCCCACAGGTCTGTGCGAAATTGGCAAATGGAAATGATGAAAATACTTTTACAGGAAGCACTTCCGAAAACAATAATGGGGCAAGGGGATCTCACAGTGAACTCAATCGGCAAAATCAATCAAAGCTCTGTAGAGTTTTTCTTTTAAAATGACCAATAACGCAACATCAAATGCCCTTGAATCGGTCTACAATCCTGCGTGAAATGAAGGAAATTCCTGCTTTAAAGTACTTTACATCACCCAATATTGAGGTAGTGAGCTTTCCTTTTGGGTCTGACACAAGCATTGCTGAAGTGACTCTGAAATCAAGACCTGGTCTGGACTTAAGTTTGGGGGAGGCAGCGGCGTGGGATCAAAGAGGCTTGAGGATCTCCATGGTATTCCCAAATCCAGCTACTGCTCACCCAGTGTATCTAGAGAGGCAAGATTCAGCAAGACCCAATAGTAAAGAAGGCAACCTTGTAAACCCAGTGAATATGTGGGAAATGGTCCCGGAGATAATCTCACAGGTATTCCTTAAATTGGGCGTTTCCCAGCAGAAGCTCTAGTGAAGAAGCAGATAAAGGTACTATTGTGGAACACTAGAGGCTACATCTCCTTCTCCCAAGAACCAAGGAAAACACAAATCTTTAAGACAGCGGATCTGATATTATTTCAAGAGACTTGGTTAACATGCAGAGTTGGGAGAGAAGGTTTCTCTATTTTTCAGCAGTTGGCTTTGGGATCAGAAGGGGGCAGACCAATGGGGGGTCTCCTCATGGCCTGTAGCAATGAGCTCTTTATGTCATCTAAACTACTATCGAATGTAAGACGGGGCATCCTTTTGGTAAGAGTAACAAAAAGAGGAGTCAATTTGGGAAAGAGATGGATTATTGTAAACCTGTACTGGAATCCTAATGTTACTTCTTTACTTGATTTCCTGCACGACCTTTCAGATGCCCCAGTAGAATGCTCTATGCAGTTTCCGGCCGATGAATTAATTATTGCTGGTGATCTAAACTCACAATGTATCTCTACAGTGGATGTAATATCGGGCAAGACCCGACAGAAAATGAGTAATGGAAAAATATGGGTGGAGTTCATGCATGAGTGGGGTCTGCAAATGCTTAATGGCAATATTAAGGGGGACATCCCCCAATGCTCCATCCTGGCGTAGAGGTAATTCTCTACGATCGATTTATCTCTTTTCCTCGAGATGTATTTTTGGAAGTTGGATTGATCTCTGTTTGGGGGATGGAAATCCTGATGACCATGGAATGTTAAAGGCATCCCTGGGATGTGAGGAAGATCCAGGGGCTCTGACTTATGGCCAGGAACTGTCCACTAATGGCGCAGGTAATGCCATAAGAAGATTTGTGAAATCCTAAACTTTGAATTGAGGGAACGGGTCTCCCAACTGATCAACTAGCGTAACCCTGGTGGTTTCTATGTGTTTCTATCCAACATGGCCCCCCCAGAATCCAAACCCCAGAAACAACATAAGATTCACAAACATACCTTCAATGTCGAAATAATAGCACAAAAAAAAGAACTTAGACTGCAAAGAGTGAAACTAAAGAGATCTTGTCCAGCTGTGGAATTATACAAGGAAGGTATTAGACTCCTTAATAATACCTACAGGAACTGGCTAAGAGCTCATAGGCAGCTTATGCTTCAACAAGACAGTGAGAGAATGCTCTCTTCGCTATCGACTAGAAATTCGAGACATTTCTGGGCAATGGTCACGATGAAGGAAGTATTCCAGGACCAGAAACAGGACTCTGTTATCCAAGAACAGGTCTGGAGGGAGCATTTTGCCAAGGTCTATGATTCTACAAACTCAATAGTTTTGGAGACAAATACTGTGATAAAGTGGTCCCTTGATTTTACCGCTAGTGATCTTGAACAACTGATAAGGAAATCCTCAGCCTCAAGAGCTGTGGGACCAAATGGTCTAAGTAATTCTATCCTTAAAATGGACCCTCTTTTGTGGGCAAGGGTTTTGAAAAAAATTATTTGACAACATAATTACTTCAATGAGTGTCCCAGACTCACGGAAAAATTGTATAGTAATACCTATCTACAAAAAGGGGGATAGACCTGAGGCTTAGTAGATCAGGCCTCTTGTCAAATGCAATCAGGATAAAGTGAGGGGTCCGTCAGGGTTGTTTAGCTCCCTCCCTGTTCATTCTCTTTATGGCGGACCTAGCGGGGCAGTTGAAGGAAATGGGTCTAATTTCACCATTAGTGGGAGGAATAAAAATCAATTGGTTGGCTTACGCAGACGACGTTGCAGTCCTAGATTATTCTCAAGTAGGGCTGCAGCGTCTTCTGTGTGCCTTGGAAAACTATGCATGCAAGAATAATCTAACCATTAATCCGACGAAGTCCAAGATATTAATACTCCAACATCCTAGAAAGGCTGTCGAGAACTATGCCTGGAATCTGGACCAGCTGCCAATAGAGACTGTCTCGGAACTGACCTATCTGGGAGCAACACTCAATTCTTTCCCAACGAAAAGTAGCTTGTTGCAATCAATTGAGCGAAAATTGGTAAAGTTGGGAGCCCAAATGGAAAAAAAACAAATCCAAATTTTGTAAATTCTCTATATTTTTGCTTGTGAGATTCTACATTGGTAAGGTAGTTCCGATAGTCCTCTTTGGTTTTGACTACAACTCTTTAGCCATGGATATTGATTTGGATAGAATTGAAGCCAAGTTGTGGAAACGAACACTAGGTCTACCGGATTGTGTCCCAATAACCGCCCTACGATATGAGCTAGGCCTGTCATCGCTTAGATCATGGTTGGAATGGAAGAGGATGACACTTTATAGATTAGTATTAGATCCACCTAAGAACTCTCTCTTTGAGGTAGTTGCTCATGAGGTGCATCTTGGTAAAAATGGCTTCCTGCTTAAATTTAAGCAAAGATGCTGCGAAATCTTGGCCAGACCCGAGTGTGATGTTGACCTTCTCCAGAACCTTAAGGGTGAACGAGAAGATGAAGCAACTTGATTGGATAGACTGTATAAGAAAGGTGAAGAGATCTGCCTCCTTGACAACGATTGATACGCGACTGTAGTGCCTGCCTATTTATCAGTCACCTGATCCATCCTTTAGAATATCTTTCCTCAGATTTCGTTTAAATATGCTTCCCACACTGGAGATACTGGCAATCCGAGACGGGGAGGGTAATACTGCACCGACCTGTGATAAGTGTGATGGTAATGAGGTCCAGACAACCAAACACTTAAATGCCTGGGTACATGGAGTTTGAGGGTTAGAAGTTTTGGCAGGTTTTTTTTATCATGAATCCTGGTTGAACACTGATGGATTCTGGGGCAGGTCATGAGTCTGGTCTCTCACTAGAGATCGTTGGAACCTTAAGGGAACTCGATTGATCAGCAATGGTGATCGATGGAGGAGAGAGGGAAACTTTCAGATCCCTAGTGTGGTTTATCTTCTGTTTGTCTTCTGTTATTTTTTTTAATATGTATTTATTGTGATTTCCGCTGGCCTTCTTGTTTTTATCCTTTGGGTGTCCCTCTTCTTTCTCTTTTCTCTTTTTGGGGTCTTTCTGCCGTAATGTTGTCCTTTCTCTCCTTCTCTGTTTTTCCTATTTTCTTTTTAATTTTTTTTCTCAGTGGTTATGTTCTAGTTTTAACTGAATAAGGGAAAATGTTTTGCTGTATATCTGGTTTTAATTGATTCAATTTTATCGCTCTTTTTTTTATTACTTGGTATGTGTTTAAAGTCAAATTTTGGCTATTGCAACGATAAAATAAATAACAAAAAAAAATATGACCTTTGCTTATGTTTTTGGTGCCTGTACCTAAGGTTTTGTGATTGGAAGACAAAGATTAGAGGGTACCTGGAGCTCTTCCAAAGTCTGCCACAGTAACTTTCTTTGAACAGTGCAAAAGCCGTCTGTAAGTCTATGGAAGTGAGATATATCCCTTGGAACTTCAATTTCACAAACTTCTGCAGAATTAGATATTGTCGCAACGGCCTGTTCTACTGTAGAGGCCACTTTGTGAAATCCTATTGAGAGTATATTAATATTATATTATACCATTCTTCAAGGTGATGCAACAGAATTTTACAATGTATTTTAGCCAGAGTATTTATTGGAAAAATCTAGTTCAAAGACAGTTTGCGGTCACCCTTTTTCTATAGCACTATTGTAGTTGTGCCCCCTCCCACAACCCTGCATAGTTGGGGTGGAGTACTGACTATTATCTTCATTAAAAAAAAAAGTTGTTAAAAAGGGGACCCACATTTCCACATTGCTCTTACAAAGGTCAGAGGGGATCAAATCTAGTCTGGGGGCTTTTCCAGATGTTGTGAGCAGATAGCCTGGTTTTCTCTACTTCTTAAGTTGAGAGGGCAATAGTTTGTGGCACATAAATACCTCTGTGTCTCCGGCTGTGGTTCAAATGGGCTTCCTGTTGAGATGTGATGCGGTATTCCTCTGTATAATAGTCATTCCAGATGTGGGTAATATTGTTGGTTATACACTTTCTGGTCTCACTCCGGACCCTGCAATATGCCAAAATTCTTTGCCGTTGTGTATTAGCTGCATCTAAAGGGGAAACCGGAGAGCTTAGTTAAATTTGGCTTTCTTCCTAGCTATTAGTCTTGTAATCTATACTTTTATTTGTGACTGTTTTTGGGTTTCTTCCTTCAATTGGGTTCAGTCGTCCTGGCAAGAGGGCCAATTTTGCTTGTCTGTACTGCATTGTGTATTTAAGTTGTACTCCTCCTTAATTTGAAGAGCCTACCCCCTTAGGTTAATGCACCTTTTGTAAATCACCTATCTTGTTTATAAATATTGTTCTGTTGTCCCTGGTATATGTCCCACTATTGCTACACCCTCCTAAACCGGCTCACCACTTGTTCTCATCTTTATTCTATTCTACAGGCACCCTTCGTGGGAATACCTCCGCCATCTATTAACGTGTTATTGTAAGTCCTTTCTGATTGAAATTGACATCCCTGTTCTTCAAATAAATACACATTTAAAGGGACATGGTCAGTGGTATTTTTAAAGTTTGGTGTTTTGATAAAATTACGTATTTGTTTTGCTGTTTCTGTTCGGTATTTCCTGGCATTCTTGCACGTTTTATTTACTTCATAGGTGTAGAGATGGCACACGCATTGACATACTGACTAACGCGATTTGCCTAGGGTAGGGGTTTGCAACCTGCTTCTGTTTTTGACTCAGACTCCCATACTCTAGGCTTATCCCCTTTCCTTCACTCTCTCTTCGGATGACCCACGGAATGGGGGTGGGGCCAGAGCCTATTTCTGTGCTGGCCATAATGAGAATGTTCTGCTAGCACCAGCACATCGTGCCCTGACTACGCCCCTGTGCGCGGCACCCATCCATCAGTCCCTTTTTCTACGTCAGACGAGACAGAACCAACCGGTACAGCAGCGCATACATTAATTTTTGTCTTTGTCACATGCCCAATGGGTGCAAGCACTGTGGGGTGTCCATGGATCTTTTCTTCTGTTGACCTGTGCATTTAACGTGGTCACATACCTGGCACTCCTGTGACGTTTGTGGTGCACTCTCGCGACGCACCCTCATTCAGTGGGTTTACCGGTGTGAGAAGTTGGCAAGCCACCTCCGTGAGACGTAGAAGACTGTCACGTCAAAAGCAAAGCCAAGGTAAGGAAACTCCTTCTCAAGGTTACCTCATGTGGGGGAACCCTGCTGGGGTTACACCAGCGTGGGAGGGGTTGTAAATTGCCTATGCCCTCGACAACCACTATACCGGAGTATGGTCCTGGAAGAGGCTTACAACATATCTTTGCTTAATTGTGAGTCACCAAGACGGGGGGAAGAAAACGCACACCAGGTCTGGGCTGAGGTGTATGCACACGGGAGGCAGCGCGCTCCTCTCCATGTGGCCCCAACGTTCGGAACCTGAACTGAGCAGGCAATCGACCCCAACCCCCAGTACCGTGCCCAAGCAGAACAGGGGTTGCAGGGCTGTCACCCACTCTCCTTGGATGCAGTGTCGGAGGTTGTAGGGTTGTCCCCTGCTTACCATTACTGTAAGCAGGGGATAAGATATATAGAAGGACCCTGCAGTGTCAGCAACGCCCCACATAAGTTGGAGGTTCTGACGACGCTGCATGGGTACAAGGATGTTGGTGGCGCACACATGAGTGTGGCACTGTAAATGGGGGAGGCGGATTGTGGGCCGGCGCAGGCGGGCAGAGGTGATCTATCTGTTCACTACGCCGCCCCGTAATTGCAGTCGACATTTTCGTCGGCTCAATTACGGGTGGTGCAGTGATCACATAGATTCCTAAGCAGCACAGGTATGGGAGGTAAGGCACTACTAGCTGTCACTGGCATACTAGCCACTGCGCCCACTGCTACTAGCTGGATCCTAGGAGGGGAGGGTACGCCCCCCTTTGCAGTGTCAAGAGTGGTCATTGTACCGATTCACAGGAAAGGGAGGAAAAAATGCATTCTTCTGCCCAGTGCGCACATGGGAGGGCTCACTGGGAGCCTTGGTGGATCAGGTGTGCGGAGAACCAAACTGGCAAAACCGACACCCTCTCCAGTTGGTGGAGTGGAGCCAGAGAAGTCCCTAATTCTGCTAATACGGCATTGCGCGTGCATGTAAAGAGGATGGGGAAACTGTGCAGGAGGCATGTTTCTGCTGTGGAAGGATGTGCAACGGCCAAGGGGCCAGATTCCCCACAACTTCCAGTGCAAGAGAATATTACTTTTCCACCAACAGTACCGGCCACCTCGGCACCTCCCAGCATGACTCATAAACTGATGCCGCATGGCTTTCGATCATGGGTGCACTGTTCAGAGCTCATCGGGAAGCTGTATATGGCAACACCAAGAGGGGGACTACCGCAAGTGCCCACATATATAAGCGGGCACTTCCGGACAGCCAGTCCAATCTTACCTCCGGACCCAAGAAGGCCATTGGGTCCCAAAGAATAACCGCCCACTGAACTGCCATACTCTGCTCGCCTTGAGAAAGAGGGACATGATGACATGCCTCAGTCAATCTGTGTGTTTCACAAGAAAGTAGGGATCATCCTGAAGTTTCTGAACTGCCCATCCCTGAGGCTCTGCCTTAGATCAGGGTTTTGGCTGAGGTCCTCACAAAGAGGCCAGAAAAAACTTTGATCTCTCAACAGCCGGACTTTCTTGCTGAGGCAAAGAAAGTCTGGAAGAAGCCTCGCAATGTACATCCCATAGGTAAGACGTTGTTTGCCCTTTACAAATGGACTCCTATCTGCACCAATCCACTTCCTTACTTGGCTGTGATTTGGCAGCTCTGTTGCAGGTCATTGTGTCTAGCACCAGTGGTTCATGATCCGGCACCCTCTCTCTTACCCTTTCAGGCTAGGAGGAGAATGACCTTGACACTGATGGAAAATAGATCTACCTAAACAGTGCACTACATCAGAGGCAGGCAAACTCTGACACAATACTAGCGGCATGTTATGGTCTATGTAGAGAGATGGAAGCGTTTGAATCCAATCAAAATGGAGACAGGCAGCTACAGTTCTTTTCAGGCATTCAGGAGTAATTCTGGAGACATTCTGGAGTCATCCACCGGGCACGCATACACCACAGCGAGAGGAATGAGAACGTGCCTGGATTTTCAGAGAGTTGCCTGGTTCAGGAGTAGTAAGCTCTTACCAAAAGCGCAGGAAAAGGTGAAGGCCCGACTCTTCCACCATAGGATTGAAGTGTTTACGAAAAAGAAGACTCACTCTCTCACGGCAAGCCACCCCAGCACTGAAACAGCTGAGAGGCATTAGGACCTCATCGAGTTTTGGTGGGTTCCTGGCTGAAAAGCCCAAGATTGACAGCGCCTCCTCCCCCCAACAGTTCCAGCAGCATGCAACGCCAGTAGGGTGGACCGGTATCCCTCTATTTTTCAGCATGGGAGGGAACAATAACATCAGACCATTGGACATGCTGATACCACCCTGCTCCCCTTCCAGAATTTTCATAAAATCAGGAAGGGCGACTTCAGAAACTCTTGTAGAGACAGTATGTCTAATGTCGCCAAACAGCTATTTCTATTTTTTTTTTTTAAGTGTTCATTATTTATTTTTTTGCCCAGCCCAAGAAAGACAAGTCGAGTTTGAGGACCATCCTCGATCTCTCAAGCTTCAACCAATGCTTTCTGGGTAAAAGGTTCAAGATGGTTGCCCTGGACCAGATCTTGACATCCCTCATCTAGTGAGTTTCTTTTTGCTGTATTTGAAGGATATGTACATGCACATACCTATTTGGAGGCCCACAGAAAATGCCTATGCTTGGAATATTCACAATAGACCGACATCAGCACATGGTCCTATAATTCAGCCTAAATTCCAAACCGAGGGTGGTTACATAGGTGACTGGGTGCTGTGATCTACCAACTGCTATGCCAGGGGATCCCTGTTTACCTAGAAAATTGGCAAATTTGTTCAACCACTGCTTCTCAAGTAGTGGAAACTGTCAAGCTTCCTTTTTCTCTGTTGCTGACAACTTGGAAAAGTCTACCCTCCTGCCCACTCAGAGGTTCGAGTATCCTGGCTACATTACCAGAATGCGTGCACATGAGGGTTTACCTCTCGATTGAAGGGATATTGACACTACAGCTGTTCTGCAAAAAGTATTTGAGCAGTACACACTTTGAAGCAGTGAAATTTCAACGCCTCTTGGACTTGATGGCCCACACACCTTAGTGATGTTGCACATGACATTACGAAGAAAAACAAAGGCGTGCTAAAGGCATTTCCGTCTGTGCCTGGATCACCTGTTATTTCGCCATGGTAAACCTCTGCCAATGTTCTTACTCCTGTTTAGTCGTGTTACCAGCTTTCGCAGCTTGCCCCATCTTCCACTAATTTTCCTATGTGTTATTCTCCTGCTAGTTAGGATGTCTCTCTTCTTCCTTCTCCCTCTGATTCTTTGAAATGTTTTCTTCTTAAAGCCCACCATTGCCATCATATACTACGTGACCATCTTCCTGATTTTATGTGTGTCATTGAAACTTGGTTCTGTGAGTCTTCTGGTCCTGCCATTGTTCAGCTCTTGCCCACCAACGTTGGCATTTTCCATGTGGACCGTAGTTTGCCCTGCCCTGGTGGAGGAGTAGCTATTCTTTTTAATTCTCATTTTACTGGGACTTTGACTCTTAATCATAATATTCAAATAGTAAAGCGGGCAAACAGTGCCACCATTTCCTGAACCCTGTCCGTTCATTTTTTTAAAATTGTTTTATAGCCCTCCAGGGCCAGATTACTTTGTGTGACTCTTTTCTAGAATCAGGGGCCGATTTACAACTTTGGCATGCCCACCGCTTGTTTCCTGGTGATTTTAATCTTAAAGTTAATGAACCAGCTGGCAATGCCTGTCAGAATTTATTTATGCTATGAATGAACTAGCCTTTTCACAGACGGTTACCGGCACTACTCGACGATTGGGTAACACACTGGATCTTTTATTTGCTTCTAAATCTGATGTTAATATTTATTCTGCACTCCCTATCCCCTGGTCAGACTACTCCATTATCCCATGGTCTTGGAAACTGGCCCCTTTTTAAGTCTGTATCTAAGCCTCGCCTTACTCTTTGCTGGAATTGGCGCCTTCTATCTTGTAATATCATCTCCACTCGGCTGGAAGCTTGTTGCTCTGAGGCTCCTGGTTGGAATACCATTGCTCTGGCACCGAATGCGACCACTGACCTTCTTGCCCCTCTCAAAACAAATAAACCTAAAGCTCGGGTTTCAGAGCCCTGGTTTACTGATTATCTTTGTGCAATACAGGCAAGTCGAACGCAAATGGCGCTCAAATTATGATCCCACTGCTCCTATCGTGTGGATAACTCTATTAATTAGCCCAAAGACCTTTTTAAAATTCTTCATTCTCTATCTACGGTTCCATCTCAGCCTATTCACTTGTCCGTATCTCTGTGACTCTTTCCTCATATTTCACTGAGAAGATAAACAAAATTTGAGAAAACATCTGTTCCTCAGGACTTGGTTCTATGGCCTCTCGGATGGTGGCCAATATCCCTACTTCTGGTCATTGCTGGTCTGTGTTTACTTCCGAGGAAATCGCAGTGGCTATGCATACATTGAAATCGGCATCCACTTTAGATCCTATGCTTCTATCTATCTTGAAGGACTATCTTCCCCTGATTGGTCCTCTGGTCACACTTGCTGTTAATACTTTTTCCCAGGTCAAATCCCAGCTTCTCTCAAACACTCTTTGGTTGTTCCACTTTTTAAAAAGCCTTCTTTAGACCCTCTTGTCCTGGCTAATTTTCATCCCATTTTGCTTCTTCAATTTCTTAAGAAGCTTCTTGAAGCCTAAGTCTACCTTCTCCCGAGTTCCTTTCTTGAGTAATCTTCTTTTTCCTTTCACCACGCTTCACAATCTGGTTTTAATCCAGAACGCAGCACTGAGGGGGTGCTGGTCTATGTTGACATTCTGGCTCGACTGCATGACTCGGGTGGCGTTGGTGTTTTAATATGACTTATCTGCTGCCTTTGATACCGTCTACCATGCCGTCTTGCTTGAAAAGGCCGGCCTTTCTTCTGCTGTTCGTTCCTGCTTTTGTTTGTTTCTCTCCGATACAACAGTCGTTTTGCCTCCCTCCTTTTCACTCTGTGCCCACTGCCTTGATATGTGGGGTCCCTTAGGGCCTCCATCTTCCTGGTTTTGTTTCACATGCAACCTCTTACCAAGCTTATCTGCTCTCATGGCTTCCAATGTTACTCTTAACAGATGACACAGATTATGGTCTGTTTAGATCTCTTGTTGAGACAGTGACCAGATTCAGGGCCTGACTTGAAGCCAAGGGTGCATGGGTGTGTTCTAACTGACTCAATTGAATGGGGGTAAAAAACAGGTGTTGGGCCCTCTTTCCTCTACTGTCTTTTGGACCACCTCTTTTTGGCGACCTTCTTTGGGTCCTTTTCCTTCTTCTTTTCCGCTAGTGAAGGATTTGGGGGTAAAGCTATCCGCCTCTTTCTGCGGAATCTCAGATAAGTGCACTTTGTCAAAGGGGCTACCTTCAACTGAAAACTCTTAGTAAGGTTCTTCCTTTTCTTCTTTCTCAGTTACGTGCCCCTGTGGTGTCCTCACTTGTTATGTCCTTCATGGACTACTGCAACGCCTTATTTCTTAACACTGGCCCTCATTGGCTCAGCACACACGCACCACGTCGCTCCTATGAGCCACGTAGTGCGTGTGTGCTGCACCAATGGAGTGCCAGCACTACGGCTGGCGTGCTCCATAAGTCTTGATGCCGGAAGGCATTTCAGCCTTCGACCACGCCAGCCGTAGTAAGATTCCAGTTACCTCGCCAGAGTTGCAGCTTACTTGCCTTCCAGCACATCTCCGGTTAGTGGTCTGTTTGTGTTTTGTGTGTTGGGTCTGTTTTGCTGTATGTTTGTGTTGTGTATGTTGGGGTGGGGGGGTATCAGGTGTGTATGAATGTTTGGTTTTGAATGTTTTATGTATGTTGAGATACGGGGTGGGGGGGTGTTGGATGTGTATGAATGTGGTTTTGAATGTTTGTTTTGTGTTTGTTGAGATGAGGGGGTGTCGGTTGTGCATGAATGTTTGTTTTGTTTTGGAGTGTAAGTGTGGTGTATGTTGAAATGCAGGACCTGTATGTGTGCATGCTTGCTAGTTTGTATGCTGATTTGGGGGGTGGGGGTTCTGGTCTGTATGGGTGCATGCTTGAGAGTGTGCTAATTTGGGGGTGTGGGTTCGGGTCTGTATGGGTGCATGCTTGAGAGTGTGATTTGGGGGGTGGGGGTTCTGGTCTGTATGGGTGCTTGTTTGGAAGTGTGCTGATTTGGGGGGGTTGGGAGTTGGGGGGGGGGTTTGGGTCTGTATGGGTGCTTGTTTGAGAGTGCTGATTTGGGGGTTTGGGCGTTCGGAGTTGGGGGGGGTAGGAGGTTCGGGTCTGTATGGGTGCATGCTTGAAAGTTTGTGTGCTGAGTTGGGGGTGGGGTGTTCGGGTCTGTATGGGTGCTTGTTTGAGTGTGCTGATTTGGGTGTGGGGGGTTTGGAGTTGGGGGTTAGGGGGTTTGGGTCTGTATGGGTGCATGCTTGAGTGTGTGTGCTGAGTTGGGGGGGTAGGGAGTTTGGGTCTGTATGGGTGCATGCTTGAGAGTTTGTGTGCTGATTTGGGGGGTGGGGGTTCGGGTCTGTATGGGTGCATGTTTGAGAGTGCTGATTTGGGGGGTTCGGGTCTGTATGGGTGCTTGTTTGAGTGTGCTGATTTGGGTGTGGGGGGTTTGGAGTTGGGGGTAGGGGGTTTGGGTCTGTATGGGTGCATGCTTGTGTGTGCTGAGTTGGGGGGGGTAGGGAGTTTGGGTCTGTATGGGTGCATGCTTGAGAGTTTGTGTGCTGATTTGGGGGGGTGGGGGTTTGGGTCTGTATGGGTGCATGTTTGAGAGTGCTGATTTGGGGGTTCGGGTCTGTATGGGTGCTTGTTTGAGAGTGTGCTGATTTGGGGGTTTGGGGTTTGGAGTGAGGGGTTTGAGTCTGTATGGGTGCTTGTTTGAGAGAGTGCTGATTTGGGGGGTTGGGGGTTGGGGGTGGGAGGGTTCGGGTATGTATGGGTGCATGCTTGAGAGTGTGTGTGCTGATTTGGGAGTGGGGGTTTGGGTCTGTATGGGTGCATGTTTGAGAGTGTGCTGATTTGGAGGGTTGGGGGTTCGGAGTTGGGGGGGTTCGGGTCTATAAGGGTGCATGTTTGAGAGTGTGTGTGCTGAGGTGGGGGTAGGGGGTTTGGGGTCTGTATGGGTGCATGCTTGAGTTTGTGGGCTGATTTGGGGGGTGGGGGTTCGGGTCTGAATGGGTGCATGTTTGAGAGTGTGTGCTGAGTTGGGGGGGTGGGGGGTTTGGGTCTGTATGGGTGCAGCTTGAGAGTGTGTGTGCTGAGTTGGGAGGGTGAGGGGTTCGGGTCTGTATGGGTGCTTGTGTCATAGCACTTGCACTATCTGAAATGTCGCTAGGCCGAGTACGATAGTTAATTTCGTATTCTTGTTGTTCATGGGCTGTAAGAATGTTTTGTTTTTTTGGTTGGGGGCGAGGGGGGCCATGGGGCATAGTGTTTGGTTTGGGGTTGAGGGGGGGCCCATGGGGCATAGTGTTTGGTTTGGGGTGAGGGGGGGGCCATGGGGCATAGTGTTTGGTTGGGGGTGAGTGGGGCATAGTGTTAGGTTGGGGGTGGTGAGGGGGCCGTGGGGCATAGTGTTTGGTTGGGGGTGGGAGCCATGGGGCATAGTCCAAGAGTGAACCCAATAATAAAGCAAAAACAGGCACAGTTAGGAGATATACATCCTTTGGTTTTTGAGGAAACCTGACTCAACGAAGGCCATACTCCCCTTGGGCAACCCAAACAGCGAACTATAGCAGTCCAAAATAACAGAATGTCCAATCAAGGGTCAATAAAATATATATAATTTAATTAAACAGATGATATGCAATAACTAAATAGAAATAAATTATAACAACGGAAAATGTGTAGTACAAAATGTAAGTTTGAAATGCAAATAAAAATCGTTACCCCTCAAAAACATATTTTTTTTTCCATGTGTTTAATACAAATTGGGGGTTAAAAAAGCCCCCTGCCACGCCCAGCCTACCGCCCCACCCACATTTACTTTTTAGCCCACTATAGACCTCATCTAAGGTACTTTCGGCCCTCTGTCAAAATCAGTTGTGCACCCCTTATCTAGAAGGTCACTACCGCCTGTTCTACACTGACAACACAACCTTGTTTTATGTCGGCATGACGTCTGCAACTCTCTGCATGTTCGCACTCAAGTTGTGGGGCTGGTGTCTGAAATGTTCTCTCAAAAGCGTCCCACGTGGCGAAAAAGGAGAATGTATGGGCTGATGTTCTGAGTTGAGTCATACGCCCCCACCACCCCTCCCATGAATGGAAACATCATGTGAAAACACTAAAGCCAATCTTCTGAGCTTGGGGTATGCTGATTCTCAACCTCTTTGCAACCTGAAAGAAAAAAGTTAACTTTGTATGCATCTTGGAAGGGGGAGGGGGAGAACTCACATGGGGATGCCTTTCTCTTCACTTGAGATGGCCGGACTCTTCCCACCAGTCCCTTTAGTTCCCTGCTAATTGAAGCACACCATCAACTGCCATCTAATCCTGATTTTACCGAACTGGCCCAAGAGGTTGTGGTACTCCAACCAGAAGGTGCTGAGTTTGGAAGCCCTGTGGAGCTTACCATTGAGGTTGGATCTTCTCAAACAGTAAGGGGGGTGTGGGGTGGTCTTGTACCCAAGCACAAATCTTCCCTTGATGGCCTAGTCTTGGAGGATGGTGGTGACCTGGAATGAGGAGTCTGGTTTTGGTTATAAACATTTATTTATGGAGAAACTTATGCAAAACCTATCTTGCCCCTAACTAGAGGTGGGTTCCTTACCTTCACAAAACTAAAACCTGGGCCTGAAAATCTGTTGTGTCAAATACAAAGTATTGCCTCCTAGTCAAACTCCTAAATTATCCCTGTCACTATAGCACAAACAACTAAGCTAACCAAAGAGTTATCACAACCTAGGAGAGTAAAAGTCTTGTGATGTTCGTTCCACACTTGTAACAAAACTAGGAGAATGGCTCCCTTCTATCTAATGCTCAGCTTATGCAGATTCCTCTTAAGCATACTTCAGCTTTAAATCCTTCATCAACATGTTTAATTCCTTCCAATGGTTTGGTGTTATCTTTACTTGAACACTGTCTTTCAACTTGGACTCACTGGGATGAGGGAGAGGCTCCTCAAGTCTTTCTCAACTACTCAATGCCATAGTCTTATGGAACTGACCAGGGAATTGCGTCACAAAATGGACTTCTTTTGTCTCAGTTTCCAGTTCATAAGTTGCCCCGGCCCCCCTCCTGGAATTATCACGGTTCCGTTTACCTTCTCTCGATGAATTCTTCACTGGTTTTGCCAGGGGCCGTGGGTTTGATCTTCTACTTTTTTCTACTCTCCTTCGGCCGGCCAAACTTTGCAGCCTGTCACTCTTTCTCTGTATGCTCAACTTAATGGTCTGTCAATCTCTTCATTTGGCCCGCTCAACTTTGCGGTGCGTCTCTTGCTTGTATTACTCTTCTGCAGCACTCTTGACTTTGTGGCCCATTATGACTGTTGGTCAGGGCACAAGTTGCGTACTAAACAGTCCACCCATTACAGGTCTCGCAACCACCCCAGTTTCAAGTACTTCCCTTGCGGCTCTGCCATAGGCTAGTACTAATGGTCAGGGCATTGTTCTTAGATTGCAAGATCCACCCACTACAGGTCACACCACCACCCCACTGACTATCGACTTCAGGTTTGCTGGCTCTCCACTGATGGATGAGACTCTTCCCTTGCGTCCTTTAGTTCAACTCCAGAACTTCAGACGGCTGTCTTGTTACAGCCTCAGAATGCCCTGCTTCCAACTTGTTAGCTTTTTGGCAGTGTCCCCGCTTGTTAGACTCCCCTCCCTGAGGTTGCGTTCTCTCTGGAGGTGGTTCTCCTAGTCCTTATTTAATGTTTGTCTTATGTAGCTGGGACTGCCCTAGTGTAACGTCAGTCCAGTTGAGAGCAACTGGTTGAATACGTCATGCTTGACTGTAGCGTTTTTTGTTTCTTCTTCGTCCCAATCTTTATCACAGGGAGACGGTCTGACACATTACAGTAATACATTCTCTGATTTCATCTTGTGTAAGAAAGAGCTAGGTGTTATTTCCCCTTGTGATTGGAGTTAAAGGTGCTGTATCCCAAACACTCATCTTTATCCCCAGGCAGGGAGTTTCTCCCTATGAGGTCCTCCCTCATGTTACCACCCCTATTGTGACTGTCGGTTAGCAGCCTCACCTCCCTAAACTCCAAAAAAGAGTCTCCTCCCCTGCACCCTCAGGAAGAAGTGGCGCCCTCTGAAGAATGGTTCCAGGACCTAGGTTAGTCACCTGGACCCTCTCAAAAGAACATGGGGAGCATTGGGGTCACTAGGAAGGATTCCACCAGGTCACAGTACGCAAGTAAATGCAGGTGTTTTTGCCATTGGTCTTTAGGGAATGACAAAAACCCACTGCAGGCAAGCCTGGATGATATCGCCTTCATCATGCAATTAGTGGAAAGTGGTGGTTCTGTGGTCTTGTGTATATAACCTATTTGGCAGCTATAGGGGCCTATTAGAACAGCTAACTGTGGGTGCTGTCATTAGAAAGTCAGATCGTTATGAGGCATGTTAAATGTCTACACAAATTACCTGCCAAGGAGAATACAGCAAAAGCAGTGGGACCTCAATGTGGTTGTGTCGGCACTCGTGTGAAAACTGTTTGAACCACCATAGTCAATGGTTGTCGTTAAAGGTGGTCTTTTTGGTTGCTGTCACCCAGGCCTACTGGATAAGTGAGCTTCAAGCGCTCTCTGCAGAACAACCTTCTTTTATCTTCTAAAGGGCACCCCCATTTACGACCAAAGGTGGTTTCTGCCTTCCATGTCAAAGAAGAAATGCCACTACCTATTTCTGCAAAAATCTCGGTGCCTGTGGTGAAGCAGCAAAGCTCAATACACAACTTTGTGGGTATAGTCTCACTAATTGACTAAGTAAACATTACTAGCTTTATTAAAATCAGCAATAAATGTTGCTAAACAATACATTGATATACTTTGAGTAATTTTCCACAATACTTCAGACACAGTGTGCAGCGTAAAGCGTAAATAAGTGAATTGTTTGTGAAAAAAAATAAACACATAAAAGCGTAATCCATATAATGGCAGCAAAACAAATGCAGGTGCAAGGTCATGTAGAAATGCGTACATTGTTTTGCCC
This sequence comes from Ambystoma mexicanum, assembly GCF_040938575.1. Classification (NCBI taxonomy): domain Eukaryota; kingdom Metazoa; phylum Chordata; class Amphibia; order Caudata; family Ambystomatidae; genus Ambystoma; species Ambystoma mexicanum. The sequence continues at coordinate 944,616,115 of NC_090931.1, read as the reverse complement.
TGCTCACAATAACCTATTCCAAAACACTAACTGCATACCTAACACAAAGCTCATAAAAAACACAATACATATCAAAACACATAAATGCATATTAAATACTGACGAAACTGTCTTGTACATACTAGTGCATTATACAGCCAGAGTGCAAAATGCGTCATTGAAAAGTCCATGCAGAACCATATTACTTCACCAAGGCAAATCGTAAATATTGAAAATGCCTGACTAAAGTGCAAACAGTATAACAGAATCAAATATTGCCATCTAGCTAAAACCATATTAAATCTTGTAGTGTTCACTCGGACTACATTCCCTTTCTATTCATCGTATAGACAAAGGACTGGCTAGTTTTGATGAGGAGCACAGAGCCTCATCTTCCTCAGGGCAGAAACTTCTATCTAAAAGATTGGTTTTGGGAAAATATCTTATTGCCAATTACCCTCTCTATTAAGTGGTGTATGAGACTGATGAACATGGCAACAGGCTCTGATTCCATTCCGTGGAACATCCCAAGATTATGGAGGAAAGGGTCTTTGGACTACAAGTAAAGGTGTCATTACAGCGACAAACCATATGCCTCACCATTGACTATGCTGGTTAGGTATGATGGAAGTTGTAGTCCTAAACATCTGAAGTGGTCAAAGAGTAGGGTTCTGTGTCAGAGGTCCTTTCACTTTAATCACATTTTTAATTTTAGACCGTGTGAGTTGCTTTTTATGTGATTTCAACTCGCTGTCCTATAAATCTATATTTCCAGTAAAATATTTAACTTTGATATTTTCTTTTTGAGCTCTTTAGTTGTCTATAGTTTACCAATCCTTGTTAACACTACATCACCATAATGTATAGATCAATAATTGTCACAAACTTCAGGCACTGCATCAGCGTGCCACTGCTGAAGGTTTGAAGTTGTGATATCTGTTGATGCCTTAAAGGAAATATTGTGAACATTTGCAATAATAAAGTTGACCTTTTTTCAGTTTTCAAATTCTTGCAGCTTTTCATGTGCAAAGAACAATTTTTCTGCAATTGTTTCACTTTTGGACTTCTTTTTCTTTCAATCCCCCCAGGTAAACCAGGTGCAAACCATATGGCTCTACCAATTTGATCTTTGGTTTTAAAAAGGCAATTGCCAAATGTACTGTATAGTATGTATCCAGTCTACATATGTACTATTTGTTGCTTTAGAGTCTAAGCACTTGTCATAATAAAAAGACTTCCATTACCCAATTGTCTGTTTCTTTAAGTAACTGTTTGTATTCTTTTTTGAAGTTTTGTATATTTTTATTAAGAATAGTAGTGAACATAACACCAGTTAACAGAATAATTATGGGTTTATGTATTTTGGTCGATTTCCCCAACTTGTTGAACACCCACTTCCTCCCTACTCAATGTATGTAAATTTGTTATACCACCAAAAGGTAGATGGTGGGTTGGGGTCAGGCAATATTGGTTTGGGTAAGGGGTTTGGAGGAGGGTGGGTGGTGGAGGGGTGACCTACCCCACTACTGCCATTCAAAAATGAGGTACAGAACATTTGGGGAAAAAATGCAATTAGTTCAGGTTCACTTAGAACATGGATCCATAATTATGCCAATGGATAGGATATTTTACACTTCGGTCCAATTAAATGGTTATAATAAATCTTGAATATGATAAATATGTAAGAACCATGATATGATAGTTTATTTATATAGCGCCTACACACAATGTGTTTCAAAGCGCTTCAAGGCAAGGGAGGGAACAAGGGAAAAAACAATGACATTCTTACAAGCCAGGAACAGTAAGGATATGAAATTAACTATCGTACTCGGCCTGATGACATTTCAGATAGTGCAAGAGCTAAAACATAGATAAGGAAGGGAGGGGGAGAGGGGGAGAGTGGGAAGGAAATGGAAACAGACACATTTATTGTAGAGCTGGGAAAAAAACCAGATGAGGGAGAGGGGTGCAGAAAGGTAGGGGAGGAACAAAACAAGCGACTATCATATTAGGCCTGACGACATTTCAGATAGTGCTGGAGTGGGGGTGGAGAGGAAAAAACCAGTAAGGGGAGGGAGGAGGTTACAGATGAGGTTGCTATCATACTAGGTCTAGGGACAATTCTGATAGAGTAAGTGCATAGAAGAAAGTAAGGGTAGGAGATAGGAAAAGGAAGAAGGGAAAGGAGGAGAGAACAGAGAGTTAGCAGTCAAAAGAGTGGAGAAGCAAGAGGGGAGAGTGCATACAAATGCAGAAGTCAGTAGTAACACATAATGTTGCAAGCCAGGATACAAGATGAAGATGGGAACCGCATGAATCGGGGCCACCATGAGTACAAGATGCAAAAGAAGTTCACCATGAGAGTTGGGAAAGGGTGATGCATCATGAATGAAGTCCATAAAAGTCAAATCCAGCATTGTCCACAAGGTGGTGAAACCAGAATGTATAAGGACAGACTCCTGCAGAAGTAGGCTTGTGTGGGGAGCAGGGTAGAAGAATCAAGCAAAACAGGCAACAACTGTGTGCGAGAATGGGGGGCACAAGGGAACATCACGGGGGGACCAGAGGGAGTAACACATGTTGGTGCATGCCTACCTGCTGTCTGAGCAGGGGGTCGGGCCAAGGGTCCTCCAGTCCAAACAGGAATTCCCCTTTTCTTCGTCTGCCCTTCGCTTAGGACGCCCGGGCGAGAGACGCCCTTGATCTAATAGTTAAGAGTAGCAAGGAAGAGGCAGGGCTAAGAAGGTGGGTGGTGCTTGCTAAGTGGTGAAAAGGAGCGGCAAACGGGAAGGCACCAGGTGGGTGGGGCTTGCTAAGTGGTGAAAAAGAGCGGCAAATAGGAAGGCACCAGGTGGGTGGGGCTTGCTAAGTGGTGAAAAAAGAGTGGCAAACAGGAAGGCACCAGGTGGGCGGGTCTTAGGCCAGGTGACCTAGATCCACTTGCACCTGCTCCCCATCTGCAAAGGAAAAGAGGCTGAAGGGCTCCTTAGGTAGGGAAAAGGAGCGGCAAACAGGAAGGCACCAGGTGGGCGGGGCTTTCTAAGTGGTGAAAAATAGCAGCAAACAGGAAGGCACCAGGTGGGCGGGGCTTGCTAAGTGGTGAAAAGGAACGCCAAACAGGAAGGCACCAGGTGGGCGGGGCTTGCTAAGTGGTGAAAAAGAGCGGCAAATAGGAAGGCACCAGGTGGGTGGGGCTTGCTAAGTGGTGAAAAAGAGCGGCAAATAGGAAGGCACCAGGTGGGCGGGGTTTAGGCCACTTGACCTAGATCCACTTGCACCTGCTCCCCATCTGCCCAACCATGAACTGATAACGCAAGTTTATCAATATAAATACTTTCATGAAATATAAATTATTGAAAATATGAAACCGTCAATAAAAAGAATTACATATGGAGTACAACAATGCACTGAGTGGAAAAAAGGAGAGAACCGTGACAATGTTTCTAGGTGGACACATGGGAATGGAGCTAAGAGACCCTGAGGGGCCTGTACCTTCAGAAAGATAATAGCCAGTATCTAAGCTATGCCAAGTTGTCTACCCTGTGCACTTTCTCCTTTGACAGGTACCAGTCTGTAATTCAAGACCTGGTAGAGTTTTGAAGAATGAACAACTCATCCAAAAGGTCTCTGGGTATCGTCTTTGATCCAACTAAAAGTACATTTGACTACACAGTCTGTACAATGGACTGTGAAAAAGACATACTTGAGCTTGAGGGTATGCAAAGAAGTTGGCAGATAAGGGGGTTCAAGGTTTGCAGAGTTATTGTGCAGCTGCCTGCAGGAGGCACCATGGCTGTGCTGCTTGACTTCAAGTTGGCAACTGACAATGTATAACTGATTACAAACCACTAAATCTGCAGGTGATGAGTTACGCAGAAAAGCCAGTCCCTTTATCACATCCACACAAGGACTTAGGTACATTCATTAACACCCTTCCTTTTTCAGGTTCAAAAGGGGCAGGACTATAGTGGGAGGCTTTAGTCAAAGGCCTAGTATGGGAGTTTGGAAGCGCTACAGTAATGTCATGATGCCTACCCCCGGAGCACCAGGCCAGGCCCAGCACCCCCGGAAGCAGGCATCATGCCCTCGGGTAAAAGCCCAGCAGCCCCTTATAGGGGCTCTTTGGACTCAGTCCTGGCGCCAGGCTCATAAAGGGAGGTGTTTTGTGCACTTACCTGATGCAGACCATGCTGCACGCTTCAGGCCTCCCTGAGACCAGAAAGGGACTATTTTTTCATAGGGACTATTTTTTCACTCAGGCGTGGACAGGGAAGGGGGAAAGAGGGGAGCTAGAACACTATTCTGCAGACTGTTAATCCCCTTTCTCATCTGCAGAAGGATATTCCTACGGGCCAGTGTCGTTTGCAATTCCTATGCAGACCTGGGGCCTTCCCTAATGATCAGACCAAGGTAGCCTTTGTGTTGTCATATCTCAGCGGCTGTGCTGCCGATTGGTCAGTCCCACTGGTAACTCAAGATGACCCGATTCTTCGTGATTTTCAAGGATTTCAAACAAGCATGGAAAGGTTATTTGCTCAACACTCCCAGGGACAGGCTCTGGATGACGAACTTCTATCTCTGCGACAGGGCAATCAAGACCTTCTATCCTACATTGCAACCTTCAATAGACTAATTGTGGAAACTGGTTGGCCAGAGGATAAAAGAATCACGTTATTCTATCGAGGTCTACGCGGAGAACTTAAAGTTGTCCTGGCACAAGTTGTAAATCCGCCCCAAGAATGCACTGAATATATAGACTTAGTGGTCCAATTGGATCACAGGCTGCAAAACAGAAAAGCAGATCGGTCCAAGTTTGAAACCCGGGTGTTGGCCAAGACCCACGCTAACCCCAAGGGGGCTGATGCCTCGGAGTCTATGCAAATCGGAGGTGTTAAAGGACCCCTAACTCAAAAAGAACGGGAAAGAAGACGACAGATGCAATTATGCCTTTATTGTGGGTCCTCTGGACACATTCTACGAGATTGCCCGGTTAAGCCGCCCAAGAAGGTGGTAGGAGCCGCTGATAAAATCCATGGAAACTCTGTATCGGGAAACGACCACGCCCGGCAAGCGTAGGGGTCCGCTTGCCGAGCTTGAAAACTAACTCTGACCTCGCATTTCATTGTGCCAATGGTCCTCGTAGATCCGGAACAGCCTAAACGGTTGCATGCTATAAAGGCATACATCGATAGCGGGGCTATAGGAAACTATGTGGATCGAGAATTGGTCTCTAGGATAAACCTCCCTCTGCGTCCTAAAACCAACAAAGATGTCATCACCACAGTAGATGGAACCGAAATTGCCTCTGGACCGGTAACACATTCCACAGCTGAGGTGACACTTGTAGGTCCGGATGGCCATCGGGAGGCAGTTGTGTTTGATGTAATCGAGGCTCCACAGTTTCAGCTTATTCTCGGAATCCCTTGGTTAGAGACACATAATCCTCAAATTGATTGGCGAGCGAAGAGAATAACCTTCCCGGATTGTGCACAAACCTGCTACCCAGAAAATTCAAAGATTAATCTAGCATCAGTAACCTCTGTCCCCGTGCAACTACCTCCAGAGTACCAAGACTTTCAGGACGTCTTCCAAAAGGAACAGGCCAACACGTTACCTCCCCACAGATCGTATGATTGCCAAATTGATCTGGTGCCCGGTGCACAACCCCCTTGTAGCAGGATTTACGCCCTTACTGAACCAGAGAATCTGCATTTGAGACAATATTTAGATCAATACCTCGCCAATGGTTTCATTCGCCCGTCAAAGTCCCCGGCATCCTCAGCTTTGTTCTTCATGCCTAAAAAGGAAGGCAACCTTAGAACTTGTATAGAATCTGCATTGAACCAGATAACTGTTAAAAATCATTACCCTCAGCCTCTGATCCCTGAACTCCTTGACCAGGTGAAGGACGCTTGCGTATACACCAAGTTAGATCTCCGGGGGGCTTATCATCTGGTATGAGTAAAAGAAGGCGACGAATGGAAAACGGCCTTCCGTACAAAATATGGACTATTCGAATACCAGGTGATGCCTTTCGGGTTGTGCAACGCGCCTGCAGCCTTCCAATTCTTCATGAACGATGTCCTTCGGGAACTCATTGATGTCTGTGTTGTCGTGTATATCGATGACATTCTTGTGTACTCCTCTTCGGAATCTGATCACAGAAAGCATGTCAGGGCCGTCCTATAGAAACTGCGCCAGCACAAACTGTTTGCCAAGCTGGAAAAATGTGTTTTCCATACCACCGAGGTTGAGTTTCTCGGATTCATCCTGACACCTAAAGGGGTCCGAATGGATTCACGGAAAGTGGATGCCATCCTCAAATGGCCATCACCTAGTTCGGTGAAAGGTGTCCAAAGCATGCTTGGTTTTGCCAACTTTTATCGCAGGTTTATTGCGGAGTTTTCACGTGTGGTGCAACCCATCACTGCACTCTTGCGAAAAAATAAACGTTTTGAATGGACCGAGGAAGCCGAACAGGCCTTTCAGGAGTTGAAAGCTAAGTTCACGTCCGCACCTATTTTGAAGCACCCGCGTCCCGATCTCCCATATATAGTCGAAACCAACGCGTCCAGCTTAGCCATGGGAGCTGTCCTGTCTCAGAGAGACCCTGAAACCAACCAACTGCACCCGTAGCATTTTGGTCCAGAAAGTTCTCGCCGCCGGAGATAAATTATGCGATCACCGATAAGGAACTATTAGCCATTAAGTCTGCCTTCAAGGCTTGGCGGCATTATCTCCTCGGCGCCCGGCATACCATCACCGTGATCACTGATCACCGAAATTTACAATATTTAAAAACTGCCAAGGCTCAATCGTCTCGACAGCTCCGATGGGCTTTGTTCTTTGCTGAGTTCGATTTTGTAATCACCTACCGCCCCGGCTATAAGAATGGTAAGGCGGACGCTCTATCCCGAATTGGAATGGAAGAAATAGACACAAACTCAGAACCTGTGCCGATAATTCCCGAACAAAGAATTTTGGGGATAACCACTTTACAAACCCTTGAAGACATTCAAGCACGAGTGAAACAATTCCTGGACTCTTCAGCCTTGCAGGATTGGATCAAAAGGGGGTCTAACTTTTCAGTCAAGGATGGCTTACCTTACTTCCAAGGACGCTTATTTTTGCCAGAAAAGGAATTGCAAGAACTGGTTATTTCCCGTCATCATGATACCCTGATGGAAGGACATCCTGGCATTGCCAAAACAGAGGAAAAGATTAAACGACAATTCTGGTGGCCTTCCTGGCGAAAGGATATTAAATCTTTCGTGATGTCCTGTGGAGTTTGTGCCCAAAACAAAGGTCAAAAGACAAGACCCGCTGGTCTTCTTCAGCCCTTAGACATTCCACCAGCACCTTGGCACACCCTGTCACTAGATTTTATCACGGACCTGCCCTCTTGTAATGGTTACAATACTATTCTGGTCGTGGTGGATTTATTTTCCAAAATGGCCCACTTTATTCCGTTGAAAGGATTACCTTCAGCCTTTGTTCTTGCCAAAGAATTCCTCGAAAATATCATCTGTTTGCATGGATTCCCGTCCATACTAGTCTCCGATCGGGGAAGCCAGTTTATTTCTCATTTTTGGAAAAAGTGTTGTCAACTGGCACAAATGGACGTAAGACTCTCGACCAGCCACAACCCACAGACCGATGGTCAGACGGAGAGAACGAACCAGACCCTTGAACAATATCTACGATGTATGTTGCACCAATCGGAAGGTAATTGGAAGGACATTTTATGGGTGGCAGAATATGCATACAATAACTCGATACACTCTGGAACTGGTCAGAGCCCCTTTTATACCCTATATGGACATCACCCTCGTACTTCAGACTTGGACTCACCTCTGAGCCTTGAAATGCCCGCAGTGGACCATTTGCATTCTACGATTACTCAAGCCTTCAAGGATGCAACTGCACATTTGCAACATGCGAAAGGGAAATACAAAAAGAATGCGGATCTGCATCGAAGAGAGGCGCCTCCATACCAAATAGGGGATCAAGTATGGTTGGCTACCAAACACCTATCACTCAAGGGGCCTCGAACTTTTAATCCAAGGTATTTAGGCCCTTACTCGATCAAAGCTATAATCAACCCAGTGGCAGTCAAGCTCGATCTACCAGCTAACATGCGGATTCACCCCGTTTTTCATGTGTCACTTTTGAAACCAGTGCACCCAGGAACCAGATTAACAAAGCCACCAGAACCGATTCAGATAGATGGGGAGCCTGAATTCGAGGTGAAGAACATTTTGGATTCTAAGATCTCAAAATCAAAACTTTTCTATCTAATTGATTGGAAAGGGTACGGGCCTCAGGAAAGGTCTTGGGAACCCAGTGATCACGTACATGCACCTCGGCTGGTAAAAAGGTTCCATCGGAATTTCCCAAACAAACCGAAACCTCCAGAAAGAACGACCTTGGGAGGGGCCTTGGGGGGGAGTGCTTTCATGATGCCTACCACCGGAGCACCAGGCCAGGCCCAGTACCCCCGGAAGCAGGCATCATGCCCTCGGGTAAAAGCCCAGCGGCCCCTTATAGGGGCTCTTTGGACTCAGTCCTGGCGCCATAGGCACCAGGCTCATAAAGGGAGGCGTTTTGTGCACTTACCTGATGTAGACCATGCTGCACGCTTCAGGCCTCCCTGAGACCTGAAAGGGACTATTTTTTCATAGGGACTATTGTTTCACTCGGGCGTGGCCAGGGATGGATACATACCTAGTTGGGGAAGGATACATACCTGGGACTTCTTTGTAGGCTATTTAAGCCACGCCCAGACAGCAGCTCATGCTTCGCGTTGTTCTGCTTCCTGCAGCTTAACGCTCACCGTGTCCGCTCCTGCTCCTGGACTCCAGCCACACCCGCCTCGAATCTGGAAGACTTGCAAGGAAGGAAGAGAAGAGAAAGGTGAAAACCAAGGACTATTTTAAACTTCTTACCTGCATACGGAATCTTCTTGCCAGCATCCCTGAAGAAAGACTTCCATTTAAAAGCATTGCGTTGCTCGCTGCAGCGCCACCCTTCACTCACCTGTCCTCGAGACATCTCCCGGCTCCATCGCGGCTGTCAGCATCGGACGCCACATCTCTGCACCTAGGGGAGAGAGGAAGAAACAAAAGGTGAGCAGAAGGAAAGCCTGATTAACAGCCATAATACTTACCGGCTTTTCGTCCACATTTCGGGTCGGCGCCGCCCCGTTGGCAGGTACCGTACCCCAGCCCCTATGGGGAAAGGACAAGAGACATTTCTGGGGAATGATAAGGACATTTAGAGGGATCGCCCTCATCACTACTCACCTCGGCAGTTTAACCCCTCGACGCATTGCCTTCATTCTGCACCTGAAATAAAGGACAGATCACAGGTTAGAAAGACAACATAAAGGGGGCCTCACTTGAACTTTGAACTTTCATACTTACGGCGCATCGCTCAGGAAAGTCAAGTGGATTTTGCCAGCGCCATTCTGAAAACCAGTGAAGTAACTGGACGAACACGCGCCCCTGCACCAGAAGCAGGATGGAGAGTTCATCCTTCCAAACCATAAGGTGAGCTTAAACCGGGGTTTGAAGGAAGTTAGAGAGGAACGAAGGGGGAAGGGGGAAAGAGGGGAGCTAGCACACTATTCTGCAGACTGTTAATCCCCTTTCTCATCTGCAGTTGTGTGTTACAACTGTGAACTAATGGCAGATTTTATTGCTGGGAACCTTGTTCTATTTTGCCAGCACTGCGAGCCCTGACACGCTCTTGCTGGCTTCCAGCAACTTACTCTACTTCCTGGAGGAGGCGGAGCTTCTAAAGCACGTGACGGAGCACGTGACCTCACCGAGGCCTCTTAAACAGCCGTGGGCCGCCCGAACGGGGTGTGTTACAACTGTGAACTAACGGCGGATTTTATTGCTGGGAACCTTATTCTATTTTGCCAGCACTGCGAGCCCTGACACACTCTTGCTGGCTTCCAGCAACTTACTCTACTTCCTGGAGGAGGCGGAGCTTCTAAAGCACGTGACGGAGCATGTGACCTCACCGAGGCCTCTTAAACAGCCGTGGGCCACCCTCGCGGCGTTAAGCCCGGTAGGAGACAAGGCCACTGGCTGTTGTGCGGCTGTTTGGCGCGTAGGCGCATCAGCCTCTGAGTCTTACTATTGAATGTGGAGTAAAGGGTAAGCCCGTCCGCATAATTAAGTATCCTCTTTTGGCACAGTTTATGGGAGACTGTGGGAGATTACAATCTCCTTTGATCCCTTACTCAGAATTAATAATCTTTTATATAGATTCTTTAACTTGTCTTGCATGTAATTGACTGTTGAGTGATTTGGTTTCGTTAAAGATACTAGCTCTTCTGGCTATTTATCTTTACTTTCTCCCCTGCAACTCTACTGAGCCTATATGCCGCCTAAAGCACGCGGGGCAAAAGCGCCCTACAACTTACGAAAAGGCAGGACAAATCATCCCTATATGCCTAATAACAATCTAAGAGGTGGGGACAGTTTGAAATCGCCAGCTAACGCCGGAGGTACCATTCCGGAGTTATTTAAAAAGATCTTACCTGTATGCACTGACAAACAAACTGAGGAGACACTTCCGGCTGTACATAACGCAAGCCGACCACTGGATGTTACATCCTTTGACGACATTGACAATAATTCGTTATTGGATTTATGCCTGTCTATACAGAAATCTATGGCTCCTCCACCTAATTTAGGAGAGCCGGGGATTATTGAGATGGGGACTATCAAGAAAGTCGCAAGTATAACAGTGGAGGCCCAAGTGTTACAACCTGCTAATTCTCCTCAGAGAACTTTATGCTCTGGCCGATTGTCTGAATCACCAAACTTATTGATCGATTTAGAGGAGTCAGGGCAAACTAAGGTCGATCAACCTAGTGAGCTTTCACAGCTAAACTCTGTAGCCATTGCAGAGATGCAGGCGTCCTTATCCTCTCTCCAATTTGCCCTAAAAATTCTCCTCAAATTATGTGGTAGAATACATGTGAATACAATCTTACAGTTGAATCTCCCCGCTCCGGATTTAGATTATGAAGTAGGCCCTGAAGAGGTAAAGGAGCCTCAGATTCCATCTAGTCCAATTAACGTTGAGGGGAACGAACATCCGACAAATGAAGGAAACACTCATCTGACTAAGAAACAGCGTAGAATGGCGAAAAGAGCTGCCTTAAGAAATGTTCCGGTGGAGGTGGCCTCTCCACTCCTAAATACAGTAATCCCACAACAGAAATCTAAAAAGGCAAGAAAAAGGGCACTAAAAAGAAAGAAAAACCGAAATAAAGGTCCGGGTACACTCACTAGCTGGATATTGGTGGAAAAATCTAAAGAAATTTCAGCCGTGAGTAATGCTAGCCAAGACTCTATTCTTACAGAAAACCATTCTATTGATAATCAGTTTTCTACCCCTCAAAGGAACAACCCTAATAGTACATTTGAAAGCATGGATGCTGAAAGTGATACACCGGTTCCAGCAAGGGAAGAGAAAAGAGAAGAAAATAAGATTTGCATTGTGAAGAATCTGAACCAGCAATGCCATGGCAAATGGCTTTCTCGGACAGGCATGCTCGAGAAACTTCATCTAATACCTCAATTAAGAGTTATTAGATCTGAGGATTTCTCATTTGTAGAGCCTCTATGCACCACCAACCCTAATGTGACAGCGCTGCATTGTACGGTCCTGGCCTCGGCTCAGTTGATTCGTAAACATAGAGTTAACTTAGCGCAAATAGGCTTGGGGGTAGACGTGAATCTTGATGATGTAGACCCTCTGATTAAAGAAGTTCCCAAGCCTACTAAAACTGACAATAAAACTAAACTACCTCCTCTTACTGGGAACCAAGTGCAAATGAGTGACATTCAGAACACTCTTAAATGGCTTGCAGAGGCCTTGCCCTCGGTTATAAATAAACCCTGAACTTGCTCATTGCTATCCTGGAATACCAGGGGTTTCAAACATATTACTGTAACTAATGGCTCGCTACCTTTTATTATGAATTATTCCTTTTTTCTATTACAGGAAACCTGGCTAACTGCACCAATTATAATAGACGGGTATAAGTTGTACCATACTTTTGCTAAAAAAGGCCAAATGGGAAGACCTTTGGGGGATTGATGATCGGTGTAAGTAAAACTATAACATCTAATGAAATTAATATCGATCTTGAGGATAACATTAATGCGGTGGAGGTGGTTATACCGATCAAAAATAACCAGATGAAACTCTTGTTGGTCAATGTTTATAATCCACACGATGCGTCAAAGAGTGATCTAATACAAGATAGACTACATGATTTACTTACTGAGTGGACGAATGAATGCCAAAATAACCTCTTGGTCATTGCTGGGGATTTTAATTGTTCTATTAAAGGGGATGGTGGTACAACTAACAATAAGCATTTACATCCGTATCCCCTCATGCCTCAGAATTATAGTGATGAAGAAGGGGAGAAGTGGTTATGTTTTATGAAGAGCTGGGACTTGGAATGTCTAAACGGTCGAACTATGAGTGACCGACCGGGACATTATACTTGGAAAGCAGGTGTTGCTCGCCGCACTCTTGATTATTGTTTTATTAGCCCGGAGGTGGCATCCCTGGTTAATGACATGGAAATAATAGACAACGATTGGAGTGATCATAGCGGCCTGAGTTTAAGTCTGAAGTGTGATTCTCTATTTCCTTCAACAATAGCGACAGGAAGCTTGTTGGTTAATCATGCTGGTTCACGATTAATATGGTCTGAGAAAAATATATCTAAAGCATGTCATGATTGTGGTGAATGGGATGCTGATTATCACACTATGTTTGTTAATCTCTCAATAGAACACCTTGAAGGGTGGATTTATAATTTTACGGGTAAATATGTTACAAAAAAATCTTTACTTGTTATCACAGAACAGGGCTCGATCGAGGGCTATGATAAGACAATTCGTGATGCTAAACGTAATCTGAGAAGGGAGATACGCAGAATCAGAGCCCACTCCCATTTAATTATGGATATACATATTAAGATCAGAGAGATAAGAAATAGGTATAGGGCATGGTTAAAACACTGGAACAGATCGAAGAAATTGGCAAATTGGCAAAAAACCGTGAAGAATATTTGCTCGAGAAATTCCCGGAATATCTGGGCACTTCTAGGAGAAGCTAGGGGGAGCAGGGTAACCCCCCAAATAAACCCGATTGATGCTGAGGAATGGGTTAATTTTCTGGAAACGCGTAATGGTATGTCAGCAGTTAACCCTGAAATTTTTCCAACCATCTCTCAAGTTCCTAAGCCGGTCCCTATTTACCTAGAAGACCTGATAGGTAAGATTGCTAAACTTAAATCTTCCCAAGCCCCGGGGCCTAACGGTCTCTCCAATCTACTTATGAAGAGTAACCCAGTTTTCTGGGCTAACTTTCTGAAAATCCTCTTTGAAAAAGTTTTAAAAGAGGGGATAATACCTGAGACCTGGCAGAGAGCAATTTTAGTGCCAATTTTCAAAAAAGGCAATAGATCTGACCCGGGCAATTACCGCTTGCTATCAATGTTAGATTGTTCTGGCAAATTATTTGCCTCCTTACTGTTACAGAAATTACAATCTTGGACTGAAACGGAAGGGATTCTGGACCGCTTTCAAAGCGGATTCAGATCTGGATATTCAACCACTCACAATATTTTCATCTTGAATAGTCTTATAGATAAAGCCCTACTTCCTAATAATCCGCCTCTGTATGCCTTGTATATAGATTTTAAGGCAGCGTTTGACATGGTTAATAGAGAGAAGTTATGGAGGAAGCTTAGGAGCCTGGCATGCCCTGAAGGTTTACTCTATTATCTGCAACTCTTACATCATAACACCACAGTCCAGCTGAGGCTTGATGGAAGTGGATCCACAACTAGGGTGATAAAGCAAACAAGAGGGGTGAAACAAGGCTGCGTTACCGCACCCATGTTATATAATTTGTTTGTTTCCGATATTCCAGAGTGTATTAGAGAGGTGAGTAACTGCCCTCCCAAGGTTGGCTCCCAACACTGCTTAATCCTGGCGTATGCAGATGATGTGGTTATTTTTGACCACACATTTAGTGGCATTCTACGCTCGGCTGAGCGACTTTGGGAGTATGCGGAGGAGAACGAACTCACAATTAATCACATGAAAACAGAGTTGATCCTCTATAGTCATGGCAAAGTGAGCCGCCCTAGAATGATTATAAGAGGACATGAAATTCAATATACCCATAGCTATAAATACTTGGGAGTAGAATTCGACTCTAAGGGAAATTCCCAATCATGTGTACAATCCTGCAAAATAAAAGCAGCGCAACTTACCTCTATGATATATCAGTTCTCTCGTAAGAAGAGTGGATATTCCATGTGGGCAGCTCGCCAACTTTACGTCCAGTGCCTGATACCCAAGGTAATCTATGGACTGGAAGTCCTGGTTAGCCTTAATTTGGATTGGCTACAGACACTGGAAGGACGTTTTTGGCGAAAGCTGCTGGGATTGCCACCGGGAATACCAATGGCGATACTAAAATTGGAGCTGGGTTTACCCTCTTTAAAAGCTCTGGTCTTGAAGAAAAGAGCCGAGGTCTACATTAAGCTGCATACTAATCCGACTAATCCCCTTTTGATAACCGTGAAAGAAGACATTGTTAGGAATAAGCAGGCTCGTTTTGTGAGAGAAATTAATGCTCTATTTAAGATGATTGAATGGACCCCTAACTGGGAAGACAATTTTATAAATCTAAAGTCCCAAATGGCAGAACGACTCAAAATTTGGGACTGGCAAGACAATTTTAGACATCTTGCGAGCCTCCACAGTTACGGGTTCATAACTCATGTTTTATATACCTTTAGAAGGGCACAAGGATATCTCAACCTTTGCCCCTCGGATAATCTAAGACGCTTCTTATTACTCCTACGTATCAACCATCTACCTGTCCTAGCGGTGTTGGGCCCTGAACGGGCCATCTCTAAAATAGAGCGTTTTTGCAGGATATGCAAGAATAAAGATTTATTTGAAACTGCAAGACACGTTCTTACACTATGCCCCAGTCTGGGTTCAACCTACATAAAACATTATAGCAGATATGTACATAATCTTGACCATATTAAGTCCATAGACTTTTGGCTAACATGCATTAACACCTTGAATCCTAGCCTACATTTGGCCCTATATAGAGTATGGTATACAGTTAAGGGAATACTTGAAATTTGAAGACTAGCCAATTTCTCTCAGTATCAATAAACAATAAACGTGTTATTATATGAAATTACATGAAATTGCATGAAAGTTATGTTCAGGTTATGGCCTATGAAATTTGTAATAAAATTGAATATGATCTTAAGTGTTTTTCCTCTTTTAAATATTGAACTGCTGTTTAAATTGTAAGAAGAAAAATTACTCTGTTGATTTATGTGTAAAGTTTTTGTTTTAAAAACTGTATCACATTAAAAAATAAATAAATATTCCTATGGGCCAGGCAAGCACGATTTGGAGGTCCTGTCCAATCGGTGTTCCGGGTCCTGCGCATCACGCTAGAAGAGGCCACAGCAATCCAGACTAGACCAGCGCCCCCGTGGGAACCAGGTGAGCGTTACAAGTAAAGAGCACAGAAAAAGAGGAAGAAGGAAGGCTTAAAGATAGGTGGATGGTAGAAAGGTGATGGGGAGGATGTTGAAGAATGGTGAAAAGAAGAGAAAGGGGGAGTTCAGCGTGAAGAGTGGAAAAACTAGAAGGGGAAAGGAGAGAGATGGAAGGTGAGACAAAAGAAGAAAATTACTTGGAGCAGAACAGTTTGAAAGGTACAGACAAATTCGATGTAGGAAGATGAGGGCCACCAATGGAGGTAAATTTTGGGAGAGGTCCTGAGGAAGAAAAGGGAGGTGGAGGAAGGAAGAAGTGCAGAAGTTGGACCCTAAAAATAAGGTTAATGTGTGAGGTAGTGAAAAGGCGAGGAGGAGCGCAGTACCCTGGGTAAACAAACTTGATTGCGGTTTGACTCAACACCAAGGTGAGTGGTGCCTCTCTGTAACACTTACCTGGACTCCTTGGCGGCGTAATACCCCTTCAGCCTGTAGACCTGATACCTGAAAGCCTTTAGGATTCTTATTCTGTTAGGCCAGACAGATAACATTATATATGCTATAAAAAACCAGTAACTGTGATAACTACTAGATGGGGTGTGTATAAACACCTAAAATTGTACTCTTCCCCCCCCCCACCTTCTAACTCTAGTGCTAAATTCCCTTCTCACAGGGGCGCAGTTGAGCAGCCTGCAAGATGGCTGCCTAGCTTTCAAGCTCCGTGCCTGACTGCTGTATATCCGCCTATATCAGCGGTTCCCTGTACCATCCGTCGCTGGGAGTGAGTTCATCATCTTGGCGGCCCTCGGAGCGACATATTGATCCAAGTCGTGGTGAAAACTGTGACTTTTTCACCGAGCAGGACCCTTTTCCCTCCCGACCTGGCTCCCCGCTCGCTGAGGACTACCGCGCCACGTGACGCTGCGGCATGCTCGGCCCTAGCGTGCTGCTGTGACTGCGACTTCCTAAGCCTGGCGGAGCGGCTGCCTAACTCTGGTGCCCTCTGGAGCCGTGCAACATCGTCAAGGGCGAGGCCCCCCGGAGGCGCCGGAGCGGCAGACTATATTTTTTCCTGGTCTTGCCACCTGCGCACTTGACCCTCCACGAACCGCCCGGGCGGTGCCCTCCTCCCGAGCTTCTCCTTATGGGCTGACCGGCGCCTGAAGCGGTTCCTATCCTGTGCGCCTCCTGGTTGCTTGCTGGCCCGAGGCTGAAAGATCCGAGCTACGCCCCTGCGGGTGAGGAGGTTGGGGGCTGTGGTTGTGGCGAGGCACCCCTCTGGTTCTGGGGCGCTTATACTCGTCGACTGCTGTGGTGCTGCAGCCCTGGGGCGATAAACTGAACTGCTGGGGACCCAGCCCTACCGTCGCGGACCAACCGCCCGTGAGGCCTACCCTGATTACATTGGGCCGCCCACACGAGGTGCCAGAGTTGCGGCCTACGTCCGAGCCTCCGTCTGAGGCTTCTCTGCCGCCGCAACTACCGGGACCTGTGATCCTGCTCTGGAACGGTGTCCCCGGTGAGCAGTTCAGCACTACCCGTACACCGAATTTAGACTCCTGCTGGCAGAGGGGTGGGACTCCCCTGCCTGTCCCAATACTACTGCACCCAAGGGGCCCAAGGATTACGGTCCTAACAATTGGCAGGAGCTTCCCCGCGGTGCTTCATTGCATTCCCGTAGCATGCCAAGTAAATCACGCGGAACCGACAAGGCGGGAGCAATGGACAAATATACTCCCCAGACAGGAGCGGGGGAGGTCACCTCCGAGCCGGGACGACTCTGACCCACCATCCGGATCCCCGCAGCCTGACCTCACCACCCTGATGGAAACTATGGCAAAAAACTTTGCCTCATTTCACGAAAAATTGGACGACATAAGTGCAAGTGTTGCTTCTATGCGAGCCAAATTGGACCAGTACGGCACCAGACTGGCGGAGGCTGAGACACACATTGGAACCACCGAGGATGGCGTGCACACTCTTCAAAACACTGTTTCTGAACTAGTGCGGGATATGAGGCAAGTCAAGGCAAAGTGCGACGACTTGGAATCCAGGTCCCGCCGGAATAATCTCTGTATCGTGGGGGTCCCGGAGTCCGCACTAAAGGGTAAGATGGAACAGGCAGTTGAGGATCTACTGAGAGAACTCCTGGGCAACCCCCAACTCTCCCTGTTCTTCACGATTGAACGCGCCCATCGGGCGCTTGCCCCACCTCCCAAACTGGGAGACTTCCCCAGGCCGATCATTGCCAAGGTTCTGAGCTTTCGGGACAGAGACCACATACTACTCTTGGCCCGGGAGAAAGGGGAACTGAAATTTGAATCCCAAACCATCAGAGTTTTCCCAGACTTTTCCATGGGTGTGCAAATGGAGCGTAGGCAGTTCAACGGCGTGAAAAAACTGCTCAGAGAAAGGAAAATTGAGTACGCCATGCTATTTCCGGCACGCCTGAAGCTTACTCATCGCAACAAGTTGTACTTCTTCACGGTACCCGAGGAGGCAGTGAAATTCATCGAAGCCCACATTCCTCTCCCCGACCCACTCGAGGAGCCAGCAGCGCGTGACTGAAGAGGTGAACATTGACCCATACATGTGGGCCGCCATGGGCGCTACTTAAGCGCGCCCTTTACGCTTCCTTTGTGGTACTTATGAATCTCGTATCATCTATATCCTTTGCTAAGTGTAACCTATTGTTAAAGCTCCCCGTAATGTACTAATTGTTACCGCTGCATAATACACGGTGCGCCGCACCAATCTCACATTCAAGTTGGGTTTACGGCAACAGTGACCCCCCTTGCAGCTGCAATGCCGAGTTTGGCATGTTACGGCTGTTGTACGCGCCCCAGTTGGGCGCGCAGTTGGGTGTGCCCTTGTTCTGCAGAGCGTGCCCCTGCTGGGTATTGGGATGGGGTCTTATACACTGCTTGGTTGGGGAAGGCAGTGAGGGTGGGGGGTAGTAATGTTGAGGGATGTTATTGTGAAAATGGCAAGGAGCGTGTGGCTTGGAGGGTGGAAGATGGTGGCCCTGCATCGAAGATTACTACATGGTCAACAATCAATGCTACGCGGTCCTGGGATGTTCCTGAAGCTTGTAGCATGGCTATTAGGCTAATGGCGTGGAATGTGCGGG
Source organism: Ambystoma mexicanum (assembly GCF_040938575.1). Taxonomy (NCBI): domain Eukaryota; kingdom Metazoa; phylum Chordata; class Amphibia; order Caudata; family Ambystomatidae; genus Ambystoma; species Ambystoma mexicanum. The sequence goes on along the minus strand of NC_090931.1, from coordinate 944,597,426 downwards.
GGCTCAGTAATTTCACCAAGGCTCGTAGGATAACTGCATACGCCCAGAGACATGGGGTCAATATTCTTCTATTGCAGGAAACCCATGCACTTGCGCACCTTTCCGCCTCCCTGGCGCCGGCATGGGGAGCCAATAAATTCTACACAGTGTACTCCTCTCAATCCAGGGGGGTGCTAACCTTAATTCATAAATCAGTGGAGATTTCCTTACGTACTAGCCACATAGATCGAGAGGGTAGATATGTGATCCTCCACTGCCTGTTGGCTAACACGGAATGCCTACTGGTCAACACTTATGCCCCGAGTACAGACATCCCCGACTTTTCCGTTGATATCAATACCCTACTTTCGAGATACATAGGGATCCCGGTTATCTGGGAGGGGGGGACATGAACCTCTGAGTGAACACTGAGCTAGACAGATCGGGCACTGCACAGAGGACACTGTCTAGAGCCGCTCGTCGGCTCCAGGCACACATGGGCCCGGCTGGCCTAATAGATGTCTGGCGAGCACTCAACCCAATAGCTAGGGAATACACGTTTGATTCCTCTGCACACGACAGCCATTCCAGAATCGATCTCTTTCTCCTGTCAGCCGGGCTGATGGGGAAGAACCTCAGCATGCAGATCTTGCCCCGCACACTCTCAGATCACTCCCCAGTGACACTCGATATTACCCTACAACACACACTACCGCGCCACTCCGGCTGGCGCTTCAAATCTGAGGCACTACATGACATAGTTTTCAGGGCCGACATCCTTGCGGACATCAACACCAATAAACGTCATGACACAACAGACGGGGTCCGGTGGGAGGCTTTCAAGGTGTACATCAGAGGGATGTGTATTTCTAGGGAAGCAGGGGTCCTGAAAGACATCAAGAACTCTCTACAAAGATCCGAATCAAAACTCAAGGAACTAGAGCGTGAATACGCCTCTGCTCCCTCACCGCCCAAGTTGGCACAGATACGGGCGGAATTGGAGAGCTTCGAGGCGCATGCCCTCAGGGAAATAAGATATTACGCACGACCCATTGCGGCTCGCAAATATGGCGAGGGGGAAAGACCCGGTCGAACTCTGGCCAGCCTGGCCCGGATGGAGGGGGGCAGAACCCGTATTGATAGCATTAGGGGCGAGGATGGCGTACATCACTGGGCTGACCCACCCATTCTGGAGGCCTTTACCGACTTTTATGCAACCCTTTACGCCCCGCAGAGTGAGCACAGGCCTCAGGATCTGGATCGTCTCCTCGATAATATCCCCATGTCCTATATATCTCCCGCCACCAAAGAGCAGCTTGACGCTCCCATCTCCCTAGATGAAATCACTGAGGCTATTTCCGCCCTCCCAAAAGGCAAGGCCCCCGGACCGGACGGCCTGACCGCTGAATTTTATCAAGAGCATGTCGCTCTACTGACCCCGCGCTTGCATGAAGTATGGGACGAGTCCCTTCGCCTTGCCACTCTCCCCCAGTCCCTGCGCGAGGCTATAATCACTGTACTCCCAAAGCCAGGCAAGCCCCTGGAGGAATGTGGCTCCTACAGACCTCTTTCCCTTATTAACACAGACATGAAAATGTTTGCCAAGATAATTGCGAACAGATTCCTTCCCATCATGTCGTACCTTATTCACCCAGACCAAAGCGGCTTTGTCCCTGCCCGCTCTACCTCCTTAAATATCCGACGCCTCTTCAACGTCATGTCTAGAATTGACCCTAAAGCTAATGCGGTTTTGGTGACACTGGATGCCCAAAAGGCGTTCGACATGGTGTCCTGGCAATACCTGTGGGCCGTGCTGGAAAAGATGGGAATTGGCCCACGCATGCTCTCCTATATCAAGCTACTGTACACAAACCCAATGGCCAGAGTCCTGGTTAATTCCCATATTTTGGCTCCCTTTGCCCTCCACAGAGGGACGCTCCAGTGGTGTCCATTCTCCCCCCTACTATTTGCAATGGCTATCGAGCCAATTGCGGACAGTGTCCGAGACAAACGCACTTGTAAGGGGATTCGTCTGCGTGACACATCTGAAATTATATCTTTGTACGCGGATGACGTGCATCTGTATGTCAGGGACCCCTCGGTCCACTTAGACCCAATCATCCGAGAGATCATCAAAATTGGCACATTTTCGGGCTTCACTATGAACTATACCAAATCAGACATCTTCCCTTTCACAACGGCAACCCCCCAACCATCATGCAAATTCCCATTCAGGTGGGCCCCAGAAGGCATCAAATACCTCGGGGTCCAGGTCTCACTGGCTAGGGCTTCCCTCTTGGCAGACAACTACAGTGCTGCAGCGCAGTACGCTGAGGCAAAAATGGAGAGGTGGCGTAATCTCCCCCTGTCCTTAGCAGGAAGACTGTCGTTAATCAAAATGATTATGGTTCCAAAGCTCCTATACATATTTGCCAACGTCCCACTCTGGCCCGGGAAGCACTATTTCACAAACTTGCACGCAGGGTTCACCCGGTTCCTGTGGCACGCTGGGGCCGTTCGCAGGAAGTGGCAGCATATCACCATACCATACGTGAGAGGGGGACTCAATGCGCCGGACATAGCACAATACTGGATAGCCGCACAGGCCCAACACGCGACCCATTGGTACAAACACCAAGACCCACCCCCGCATGTCAACCTTGAGATCCTGGCAACTGAGGAGATAAATGTTATGTCATTGATCCTCTTCCACTCGTACCAGTCTGACGCCCCGGCGGATCCAGTGTCCACCACTATCAGGGCATGGAGACATATGGTGCAACCCCATTCTAACCTCCGTCCGTACTATAAATGGCTTCCCATATGGGCATTCCCAGGCCTTGCCCCCACGCAGGATAGGCTCCTCATGCAACACTGGCAGGACTTGGGGTATCGGGCGCTCTCTGACCTGTTCCCAGAGGGGAAATTCATCACCCCGCAGACATGGAGGCCAGGACACTCAGGCTCACCACATGAGTTGCTGCAGTACTTTAGGCTCAGAGCGGCTGTGCAGGACATGTGGCCCTCATACCCAGACGAACCCCCAGAGTCCACTGAAATTTGCTACAATTGCTAATTCAGCAGGGGGTAGGGGCATGATATCTGCACTTTACAAAATGTTGGCTGAGCGCTCTGCGGAACCATCTTGCAAAGTTTGCGACGCTTGGAGCCAGGAACTGGGGTTGGTAATCACTGACGAGATGTGGGTCAAGATGTGTGCGCACACGCGTAAGGTTTCTCTCAACTCTAGATTTAGATGCATACAATTCAAACTCCTTAATTGTCTGTACTACACTCCTCAAGCGGTTGGGAGGTTCGCACAGGATCAACCCCATGTTTGTCAGAGATGCAAATCCAGCGAGGCGGATCACGCACACGTGTTTTGGGCCTGCAGGGTGTTGGCCCCGTTCTGGGAAGCTGTGCTAGAGGCCCTCTCGGAGATGGTGGGATTCCGGATAGATCCTGACCCCTTGGCTGTGTTGTTTGGGAGGTGGGAGGGTGAGGGGGCTAGACGGGTTGTAAAATTCTTGAACGTGGGAGCCATAGTGGCCAAGAGATGCATACTGCAGTGCTGGAAGCGGCGATCCCCCCTACACTAGAAATGTGGCTTAAGGCTCTCACTTGGACACAGGTGTGTGAGGAGGACTATATCAACACATTGCCTGTGAATGCTCGCCCTAAAAACGTATGGACTGAGTTTTGTAGCTACCTGAACGCTAAAGCTGATCTGGAACTTTTATCCACGCCTCCAACGCCGGATCGGGCAGAGGTGGAGGCTGTACTGTGACTCTCCCCACGAGACTCGATCTGCTTTCTTTGAATGTGCCCGCTCTGCCACTAATGTATTGATTGTCTGTCCATACCCTTGTTTATGGAATATGCTTTTGTTGATGTAATATGTGATCCACCTGCTACTGCTTCTTGCCAATAAAGAGAAGTTTAAAAAAAAGAATTCCCTTCTCACCTGTGTTTTGTAATTGTGGCGCTCTCCATCCGGTTTTCAACAGGGGCGCGTTGAGATGGTGAAACAATTGCTAAACTTGGCATACTGAAGAGCGAGATCATTCTTTGAAGGAGAGTGTCTATCTTTTAAAGAATGAGTGTTTAGGTAGGTAAGCAGAAGAAGACACTGTAGTCCGTAAGAGTTTTAAATGATTCCTACATTGGAGAGATCTCTCATGCTAATTACTTTTGTCTTTTCTCCTTTTTGCAGGTCCTAAGGATTTGGAGCACTGCCTGCAAATGGTGCACAGTTTGAAACAGGAGTTTTTCTTAATGAAGAAGGAACTATAGATGCGGGATGGTTGCGGCGTTACTCGGGGTGAGAAAACGTTAAAACATAAGTTCGGCAATTCAGAGTAACTGCAACCTTCAGAAGGGGAGCGCAGTAACAACTGTGAGGTGATAACTTGATAAAACTTTGTACGTAAGTGCATTAAAAAACGTCCTCTCTTTTAATCCGTAAAGTTTGTTTTGATCATTAAATACCTTTGTGTTTTCTGCAGGGTTTCGGAACGCTGAGGGAAGACCTTCGGAAGATGCTGCGGCTGTGAGTGAAAACCTCTGACTGTGGATGCTACGGCTTTGAAAACTGACTGAGGCGATGCTGCGAACGAACAAATATTCTTCAATGAAAATGACAGCGGTGGAGGAAAACTTCTGTCAGGTAAGTCTGATCTGTGGTCTGTGATGCTCTGTAATTTTTGCAAGAACTAATATTTCTCTTATCTTTGGTTTCTTTAGGTTCTGTGAGGAGAAACGCTGGTAGCGTTACACCGCTGTTGGTGGAGCAGATGCAGAGCACGCATCCCAGCAGAGGCAGGGCTTAAGTAGCTCTCTGCGACAAATGAATGTTCCTGTGCTGCTGCTTGTGAATGGATCCCCGGGGCAGTCATCTTAAGAGTATGGAATTACTATTGAAACCCATGGAAATCTATCGGATTGGATACTGTGAATGGTGTAAATGTCATATGTGCCAGGATTAACACCCACCTTTGACCTGCTGATTGCTGTAATGTGTTCTGCCTAGCCTGAATGTCTGAGTGAAGACTAGGTTTTCAGACTGGGATCATGACACACTCTTCCGATTCTGGCCCTGCTGATGCATCACGTCATCAGTTTCTGGCCATTGAAAGGGCCTATCTTTGTCTTCAAGCCCGGGAGTGCCAGTGCATCTTCCAAGTCCAAAACAGACAAATGGTCTTTCTGTCCAGGAGAGCAAACAAATCTTCATGCCCAGTTGGGCCAATGCGGTGTCAAACCTGCGAGGGCCAACCCATGCTCCTATAGAAGAGTGCCGAGAGGAGCACAACGGCGGTGCTGGTCGATGGGCGACTTGAGAGGTAAACTGCCAGCACAATTGTAAATGTCTAATGTCTTGTTTCTCTCCTTTTGCAGATCCGATGGTCCGGGAAGCTTGCTGTTCCTTGGATGCTGTTTGCAGGAGCAGAGGGCAGCTAGCGGTAGAATCACAGGTAAACTGCTGCTAATAACGATGTCCCTTTTGTTTTTCAGGTGCTGTTCTTCCGAGGTTCACAGATGCTGCTGAACACGATGAGCGACATGTTGCAGGATTGCAAAGTAACGCGAAGCGTGTTCTCCAAGTCGGGTGTGGTTTAAATAGCATCAAGAAAGTAGTCCAGGTAAAATAGTCCCTAGGCTACCACACCCAAAACAATACTGCATAGCTTGGTTCCAAGGAGCCAAGCTATGTGGATGCCTCCATGTTGACTGGCATTGAAATAAAGTAGTTCCCAAGCATAAGTCTTCATTAAGTATGAGCCTGGCGCCAAAGGCACCAGGACTGGCCCCAAGAGGGCCTAGGCAAAGGATGCCTAAGCTTGTTGGGGGCCCGAGCCGAGACCCCTCCTGGCCCATGGGCCTGCTGGGGGGGTTTCAGGAAGTGGGTCGTGACAGAAAGATTTCATTTTATATGTAATTTTCCCTCCAGTTGTACACCCCAAACCTATTTTGCTGCTGTTTTAACACCATAGACTGACTTTCCCAGTCAAGCACAGCCTTCTGCTGCACTCCTCTGGGCTTTCGCTCACTTTTTATGGGGAAACTGACATGCTCTTAAAACAGTCAGTACTGGGAGACTTTGTTTCCCTTAGTCCTTTTCCAATGTTGCAACTTTTCTGCAACATGTAACAAGTGCACAACGTACCTTACAGTACAGTGCACTTGGGTCTCATAGTCCTTTCCAAAGACCCTAGATACTCTCGTATGACTTTTTAGGAGATGTGAAGATATGTCATCGACAGGGCTGGTGGCAGCTTATCTTTTCATGTAATCTAACCCTTTCCTGCCAATTTAACCATGCATACCGCGTTTGGCACGAATTGGTGGCCTGGCTCCAAAATGGCCATGCCACGAGGTTCTTTGTCCTGTCCTTTGGCCATCTTGCCCCTTTGCCTTCCTCAGGTCGAGCCAACCCGGGTCAGTCCTTATTTGGTCATGCAGTTTCCCGCGAAACGCCAAGCTTTCGCGAGCTTCTGCATGCCTTGTATGTGTGACTGCAGGATGGGGGCTGGTGCGTCTCTCCCCAATACACATCCTGGGTGCCAGAGATTCTTGAGTGCTGTGAATGCCTGGGACCACCGTGGTCCATGATTGGTCCACGTATGGAGTGTGTGTTTGTGAGCAGATCTCCCATTGGGTCCTCTCCGTTTTGGCGCAAAGGGAACTTTGGATAAGAGGAGGCTGAAAACACCCATATCATGTCGATCTCTGGAGTTCTCACTGAACGAAGGATAGGATCCAAGTATCCTGAAACTAAGAAGCCGAGTCGAGGAACTGCTGGAAGGTTGGGCACCCTGAGCCCGCTGTCATCACGTGGGACCCCTCTGCGTCCTAGAAGGTCTGCGAAGACGCTTCGACCCATTGAAATAATGGAACCAACTATTCTCGGCACCTGCAACAAAACCTGCAAGTAAGCCTTCTCGGAAGTGTCCCTGGGCCACTCAGGGGGCTGACCAGCTTACGCAGGACCTTTGCTCTGTCTCTGCCGCTGTTTTGATGAGGCCCTCGAAACTTGGTATACTGCTAGCTCTGTGTCCCCCTGCAACCTCGCACTGAATTTCATACACTTGGCATTCCCAGGTCTGAAGTGAGACGAATGCGCCAGGACAGGCGTAAACCCGGATACCGTGTTGCACAGCCGCGGCAACAATCTTTGCAGGTGCGCTGCATTTGTGACCCTCTTGCCCCTGAAGCCTGCTGCGGTGAAACTGGCCTGATCCATCCATCAGGAGCAGAGAAATCGCCACTGTCCTGTTTAGGAATCATTGCTGTATCGCCAGAACTGAAAGCCGCAGAGACGTCCTTTTTGTAACATTTGAACCTGCAGGCACAGTGGACTCAACTGGCGAAGTTTGGTCCGGAGTGCCCCTGGGGCCGGTGAGTAAACCTAACCTTAACCGGTGGCCTCTTGCGCCTCCATCTGTTTTTATCGACAAGTGGCCCCTGGGAGTCCCTCTCCTTTCCACTGCTAATGCGAACTAGCAAACTATTCCCGAACCTTGGAATCACCTCTGCCTTCAAGTGGAGGCCCTCCTCGAATAGTGGGACTCTATTCTTCATCGCCTCACACTATATTCTTCATTGCCTCCTAAGCTGCTAGAGACTCCTGAAGAGACCCATTGCATGTACTATTGAGCATAAGGCTCCTCTCTTCTTAGGGTTTGGACTGCCTCTTAGTTAGGTGTGTGTTTGATGTTGAAGGGCACTAAAGACTATCTGCACTGCCTATTTTCCTTCCCCTCTAGGTTGTGAACATAATTTGTGCCTTTAACCCTTTAGACCCCAATGGTCTTGTATATATTTTGTATTGATTGTGTTGTGTTGGTTTGATAGTATTGCTGTGATTCTTTTACTGTGTGTTGAGTTACAAAGGCCTTGTAATAAATGTGTTTATATTTTTGATATATACACCTCTCTGGGAGTAATTTGTAAGTGTCTTTGCTCCTTCAGTCACCGTCTCCCCTCCTGAGACTTAATCTTGACCGCTGACCATAGTGTTACGCTCACCTGGCTCCCACAGAGGCGTCGATCGGAACTGGACAGCTGCGGTCTCCACCAATGTGACGCGTAGGGCCGAGATGACGGACTGGACTGGCCCACCTAGCTTCGTTTGCTTGGCCCGTAGGAATATTCTTCTGCAAATGGAGAAAGGGAATTAACCACCCATGGAGTTGAGCGTAAATCCCCCCACCCCCGCTGTTCTCCCCACAGATCACCTTTCATGTCCCCTCTTATAGTCTCACCTGATGTTTTGAAAAGATGAGCTCTCCATCCTGCATTGAGCCCAGGGGCGCGTTGATAACCAGTTGCTTCACTGGCTCGAAGGAATTGGTGAGTTCCAGAACAATGTTGACTCAGAGATTCCCAGCAAGACGCCGTAAGTATAAAGTTCGTAAGAGTTCAAATGCCTGACTTTCACTCTTGTCCGATTCCTTGCAGGTTGCAGCTTGACCCTAATGAAGAGTTCCTCATGGCAGCCGGTAGTATTCTGGTAAGGATTTGTATTTTCCAACACAGTTCGATAAAATAATGTCAATATGTAACCTGTTGCTCTCTCCCTTATTCAGGCGCTGAGAGAAAGTATGAAGTCTCGGGGAATAATACCTCCGGCGGTAAAATCAGGTAAGTCTATTGTGGTGAGGAGGGTTCCCCTTGTTAGTCCCTTTGTTTCACCTTGCTGTCCTTTTGTTTCCCCTTAGGGGCCGGGGTTCGGTGAGGATGCAGTGGAAGCTGCGCCTACCCGTGAAAAGGAATAGTACCCCCGGTGGTAAAATCAGGTAAGTCTATGGGGGGGTAACTAATATTCCTCTGTGGCTAATATTCCCTTGGCTCATCTTGCTGTTCTTGTCTTCTCCTTAGGTGCCGGAGTGCGGCGGGAACATGCAGGAGGATGCGGTGGAATGTGAAGATGCTGCGAAGGCCGGTGAGTTCAGTGGGGTGCTGCAGCAGGCGAGGCGACGCGCATAAAATAACTTCTTTCTTCCAGCTCGAAGGCGCGATGGATCGGGAATTCAGGTAAGGATCAAAGGTATTGCTCTGGTTCTAACCTTTTCTCCTTCTTTCTCCCTTTTTCTAGGAGCTCCAAACTCGAGGCAGGCGTGGCAGAAGGCTGGATGCAGACTTGCAGGCACGGTGAGCGTTACGCTGCTGGATGCAGAATAATGCGAAGCGTGTGCTGCTCTTCGGGCGTGGTTTAAATAGCCTCCAAAGTAGTCCCAGGTAAGTATTCCTCCCCAGCCCCGCCCAAGAAAAAAAATACTCCCTAAGTAAAGTAGTCCCTTCCAAGCCTCTTTTGGCTTGGAGCTCTTGCAGCATGGTCTGCATCAGGTAAGTTTGCAGCATGGTCTGCATCAGGTAAGTTTTAATTTATGAGCCTGGCGCCTATGGCGCCAGGACTGACTCTCCATATGAGTCTTGCGCCATAGGTGCCAGGACTGGACCCAAATAGCCCCTAGCAGGGTTTGTTGGGCTTGCTTAGGATAACCTGATGCCTGCTTCCGGGGTTGCTGGACTTAGTCTGGGTTCCCGGGGGTAGGCATCATGACACATAGCTACCTTGATTGGTCTGGCTTGTCCAGAGGTTACCCTGTTCCAAGAAACTAGGCAGGCCTTCTGAACCTCTGGCCACCAGGTCAGAGTTCAGAAATCTGTCTTAACAGCGACCGAAAGAGAAACTCGCACACAAAGAAGGGAGCATGCCGTAGCACAATTGGCTGTCTGAGAGGATTCTTTTCATTGGACCTTAAAAGGGTGATTACGATTACAGACATGTGTACCCGTTAACAAGGTGACTAATAGCAAGGGAACAAAAATAGATAAGCAACTGAAAAGGATTCAAGGATTATGGCAAACACCACAGGCACTGGGTTATTCCTAGATTATTAAATGGAAAGAAAGATTCTAGAAGCATATGTTGGTAGTATATGGTCCTAATTATTCGAGTACAAAGAAAGAGCCACTGTTTCATTGTTAAGGTCGGGCTGGACAAGAATTTCTTTAAACTACATGAATTGATCGAGATGGGCAAATGACTCTGTTTTACATATGCATAGCCAAGATGGACAGGCATTACGAGGTGAAGGGAATAACATTTTGGCTTATCACTTTGCCATCAGACAACAGAACAATTGTGAGACCATTGAGGAGTTTGTTACATCACTGAGAGGGTTGGCTATAAAGTATTGTTTTGAACATTGTCGGAAAGAGTATATTTTTGACTTAGTTGATGATCAACAGGAGAGCAAGAGGCCCCCTCGTCGAATGGGAACTAGCCTGTTCACAATTAAGCACCTATTTCCCATTCGAGAAATTGACCTCCAACCTGGAGAAGCAGAAAGGTCCTCTCTAATGGAAACTAGCCTATTCACAATGAAACATCTATTTCCCATTAGAGAAATGGACTCCTAACCCAAAGACAGTCAAAGGCCCTCTCGTGTAACGGGAACTAGCCTATTCACAATGAAGCATGGAAAAACCGACCTCTAACCCAAGGAGACGCAAAGGTCCTCTTGTCTAATGGGAACTGGCCTATTCACAATGAAGCATCTATTTCCAATTAGAGAAACGGACCTCTAACTTGGAGAAGCAGAAAAGTCCTCTTGCCTAATGGGAACTAGCCTATTCACAATGAAGCATCTTTCCCATTAGAGAAACGGACCCCTAACCCAAAGAGCCACGAAGGTCCTCTTGTCTAATGGGAAATAGCCTATTCACAATGAAGCATCTATTTCCCATGAACCCCTATCCCAGGGAGGCACAAAGGTCCTCTTGTATAATGGGAACTAGCCTATTCACAATGAAGCATCTATTTCCCATTAGAGAAATGGACCCCTAACCCAAGGAGACGCAAACCTCCTCTTGTCTAATGGGAACTAGCCTATTCATAATGAAGTGTCTAATTCCTATTATACAAACAGACTGCCAACCTGTAGCAGTAGAAAGGTCCTCTTGTCTAATGGGAACTAGCCTATTCACAATGAATGATTTATTTCCCATTAGAGAAACCGAGCCCTAACCCAAGGAGACACAAAGGTCCTCTCATCTAATGGGAACTAGCCTATTCAAAATGAAGCATCTATTTCCCATTAGAGATATGGACCCCTAGCCCAAGGAGACGCAAACCTCCTCTCGTCTAATGGGAACTAGCCTATTCATTATGAAGCATCTAATTCCCATTATTCAAGCAGACCGCCAACCTGTAGCAGTAGAAAGGTCCTCTTGTCTAATGGGAACTAGCCTATTCACAATGAAGCATCTATTTCCCATTAGAGAAACAGACCGCCAACCTGTAGAAGCAGAAAAGTTCTCTTGTCTAATGGGCAACTACCCTATTCACAATGAAGCATAGAGAAACCAACCTCTGACAGCGGTGGAGGAAAATTTCTGTCAGGTAAGTCTGATCTGTGGTCTGTGATGCTCTGTAATTTTTGCAAGAACTAATATTTCTCTTATCTTTGGTTTCTTTAGGTTCTGTGAGGAGAAACGCTGGTAGCGTTACACCGCTGTTGGTGGAGCAGATGCAAAGCACGCATCCCAGCAGAGGCAGGGCTTAAGTAGCTCTCTGCGACAAATGAATGTTCCTGTGCTGCTGCTTGTGAATGGATCCCCGGGGCAGTCATCTTAAGAGTATGGAATTACTATTGAAACCCATGGAAATCTATCGGATTGGATACTGTGAATGGTGTAAATGTCATATGTGCCAGGATTAACACCCACCTTTGACCTGCTGATTGCTGTAATGTGTTCTGCCTAGCCTGAATGTCTGAGTGAAGACTAGGTTTTCAGACTGGGATCATGACACACTCTTCCGATTCTGGCCCTGCTGATGCATCACGTCATCAGTTTCTGGCCATTGAAAGGGCCTATCTTTGTCTTCAAGCCCGGGAGTGCCAGTGCATCTTCCAAGTCCAAAACAGACAAATGGTCTTTCTGTCCAGGAGAGCAAACAAATCTTCATGCCCAGTTGGGCCAATGCGGTGTCAAACCTGCGAGGGCCAACCCATGCTCCTATAGAAGAGTGCCGAGAGGAGCACAACGGCGGTGCTGGTCGATGGGCGACTTGAGAGGTAAACTGCCAGCACAATTGTAAATGTCTAATGTCTTGTTTCTCTCCTTTTGCAGATCCGATGGTCCGGGAAGCTTGCTGTTCCTTGGATGCTGTTTGCAGGAGCAGAGGGCAGCTAGCGGTAGAATCACAGGTAAACTGCTGCTAATAACGATGTCCCTTTTGTTTTTCAGGTGCTGTTCTTCCGAGGTTCACAGATGCTGCTGAACACGATGAGCGACATGTTGCAGGATTGCAAAGTAACGCGAAGCGTGTTCTCCAAGTCGGGTGTGGTTTAAATAGCATCAAGAAAGTAGTCCAGGTAAAATAGTCCCTAGGCTACCACACCCAAAACAATACTGCATAGCTTGGTTCCAAGGAGCCAAGCTATGTGGATGCCTCCATGTTGACTGGCATTGAAATAAAGTAGTTCCCAAGCACAAGTCTTCATTAAGTATGAGCCTGGCACCAAAGGCACCAGGACTGGCCCCAAGAGGGCCTAGGCAAAGGATGCCTAAGCTTGTTGGGGGCCCGAGCCGAGACCCTTCCTGGCCCATGGGCCTGCTGGGGGGGTTTCAGGAAGTGGGTCGTGACAGAAAGATTTCATTTTATATGTAATTTTCCCTCCAGTTGTACACCCCAAACCTATTTTGCTGCTGTTTTAACACCATAGACTGACTTTCCCAGTCAAGCACAGCCTTCTGCTGCACTCCTCTGGGCTTTCGCTCACTTTTTATGGGGAAACTGACATGCTCTTAAAACAGTCAGTACTGGGAGACTTTGTTTCCCTTAGTCCTTTTCCAATGTTGCAACTTTTCTGCAACATGTAACAAGTGCACAACGTACCTTACAGTACAGTGCACTTGGGTCTCATAGTCCTTTCCAAAGACCCTAGATACTCTCGTATGACTTTTTAGGAGATGTGAAGATATGTCATCGACAGGGCTGGTGGCAGCTTATCTTTTCATGTAATCTAACCCTTTCCTGCCAATTTAACCATGCATACCGCGTTTGGCACGAATTGGTGGCCTGGCTCCAAAATGGCCATGCCACGAGGTTCTTTGTCCTGTCCTTTGGCCATCTTGCCCCTTTGCCTTCCCCAGGTCGAGCCAACCCGGGTCAGTCCTTATTTGGTCATGCAGTTTCCCGCGAAACGCCAAGCTTTCGCGAGCTTCTGCATGCCTTGTATGTGTGACTGCAGGATGGGGGCTGGTGCGTCTCTCCCCAATACACATCCTGGGTGCCAGAGAGTCTTGAGTGCTGTGAATGCCTGGGACCACCGTGGTCCATGATTGGTCCACGTATGGAGTGTGTGTTTGTGAGCAGATCTCCCATTGGGTCCTCTCCGTTTTGGCGCAAAGGGAACTTTGGATAAGAGGAGGCTGAAAACACCCATATCATGTCGATCTCTGGAGTTCTCACTGAACGAAGGATAGGATCCAAGTATCCTGAAACTAAGAAGCCGAGTCGAGGAACTGCTGGAAGGTTGGGCACCCTGAGCCCGCTGTCATCACGTGGGACCCCTCTGCGTCCTAGAAGGTCTGCGAAGACGCTTCGACCCATTGAAATAATGGAACCAACTATTCTCGGCACCTGCAACAAAACCTGCAAGTAAGCCTTCTCGGAAGTGTCCCTGGGCCACTCAGGGGGCTGACCAGCTTACACAGGACCTTTGCTCTGTCTCTGCCGCTGTTTTGATGAGGCCCTCGAAACTTGGTATACTGCTAGCTCTGTGTCCCCCTGCAACCTCGCACTGAATTTCATACACTTGGCATTCCCAGGTCTGAAGTGAGACGAATGCGCCAGGACAGGCGTAAACCCGGATACTGTGTTGCACAGCCGCGGCAACAATCTTTGCAGGTGCGCTGCATTTGTGACCCTCTTGCCCCTGAAGCCTGCTGCGGTGAAACTGGCCTGATCCATCCATCAGGAGCAGAGAAATCGCCACTGTCCTGTTTAGGAATCATTGCTGTATCGCCAGAACTGAAAGCCGCAGAGACGTCCTTTTTGTCACATTTGAACCTGCAGGCACAGTGGACTCAACTGGCGAAGTTTGGTCCAGAGTGCCCCTGGGGCCGGTGAGTAAACCTAACCTTAACCGGTGGCCTCTTGCGCCTCCATCTGTTTTTATCGACAAGTGGCCCCTGGGAGTCCCTCTCCTTTGCACTGCTAATGCGAACTAGCAAACTATTCCCGAACCTTGGAATCACCTCTGCCTTCAAGTGGAGGCCCTCCTCGAATAGTGGGACTCTATTCTTCATCGCCTCACACTATATTCTTCATTGCCTCCTAAGCTGCTAGAGACTCCTGAAGAGACCCATTGCATGTACTATTGAGCATAAGGCTCCTCTCTTCTTAGGGTTTGGACTGCCTCTTAGTTAGGTGTGTGTTTGATGTTGAAGGGCACTAAAGACTATCTGCACTGCCTATTTTCCTTCCCCTCTAGGTTGTGAACATAATTTGTGCCTTTAGCCCTTTAGACCCCAATGGTCTTGTATATATTTTGTATTGATTGTGTTGTGTTGGTTTGATAGTATTGCTGTGATTCTTTTACTGTGTGTTGAGTTGCAAAGGCCTTGTAATAAATGTGTTTATATTTTTGATATATACACCTCTCTGGGAGTAATTTGTAAGTGTCTTTGCTCCTTCAGTCACCGTCTCCCCTCCTGAGACTTAATCTTGACCGCTGACCATAGTGTTACGCTCACCTGGCTCCCACAGAGGTGTCGATCGGAACTGGACAGCTGCGGTCTCCACCAATGTGACGCGTAGGGCCGAGATGACGGACTGGACTGGCCCACCTAGCTTCGTTTGCTTGGCCCGTAGGAATATTCTTCTGCAAATGGAGAAAGGGAATTAACCACCCGTGGAGTTGAGCGTAAATCCCCCCACCCCCGCTGTTCTCCCCACAGATCACCTTTCATGTCCCCTCTTATAGTCTCACCTGATGTTTTGAAAAGATGAGCTCTCCATCCTGCATTGAGCCCAGGGGCGCGTTGATAACCAGTTGCTTCACTGGCTCGAAGGAATTGGTGAGTTCCAGAACAATGTTGACTCAGAGATTCCCAGCAAGACGCCGTAAGTATAAAGTTCGTAAGAGTTCAAATGCCTGACTTTCACTCTTGTCCGATTCCTTGCAGGTTGCAGCTTGACCCTAATGAAGAGTTCCTCGTGGCAACCGGTAGTATTCTGGTAAGGATTTGTATTTTCCAACACAGTTCGATAAAATAATGTCAATATGTAACCTGTTGCTCTCTCCCTTATTCAGGCGCTGAGAGAAAGTATGAAGTCTCGGGGAATAATACCTCCGGCGGTAAAATCAGGTAAGTCTATTGTGGTGAGGAGGGTTCCCCTTGTTAGTCCCTTTGTTTCACCTTGCTGTCCTTTTGTTTCCCCTTAGGGGCCGGGGTTCGGTGAGGATGCAGTGGAAGCTGCGCCTACCCGTGAAAAGGAATAGTACCCCCGGTGGTAAAATCAGGTAAGTCTATGGGGGGGTAACTAATATTCCTCTGTGGCTAATATTCCCTTGGCTCATCTTGCTGTTCTTGTCTTATCCTTAGGTGCCGGAGTGCGGCGGGAACATGCAGGAGGATGCGGTGGAATGTGAAGATGCTGCAAAGGCCGGTGAGTTCAGTGGGGTGCTGCAGCAGGCGAGGCGACGCGCATAAAATAACTTCTTTCTTCCAGCTCGAAGGCGCGATGGATCGGGAATTCAGGTAAGGATCAAAGGTATTGCTCTGGTTCTAACCTTTTCTCCTTCTTTCTCCCTTTTTCTAGGAGCTCCAAACTCGAGGCAGGCGTGGCAGAAGGCTGGATGCAGACTTGCAGGCACGGTGAGCGTTACGCTGCTGGATGCAGAATAATGCGAAGCGTGTGCTGCTCTTAGGGCGTGGTTTAAATAGCCTCCAAAGTAGTCCCAGGTAAGTATTCCTCCCCAGCCCCGCCCGAGTAAAAAAATACTCCCTAAGTAAAGTAGTCCCTTCCAAGCCTCTTTTGGCTTGGAGCTCTTGCAGCATGGTCTGCATCAGGTAAGTTTGCAGCATGGTCTGCATCAGGTAAGTTTTAATTTATGAGCCTGGCGCCTATGGCGCCAGGACTGACTCTCCATATGAGCCTTGCACCATAGGTGCCAGGACTGGACCCAAATAGCCCCTAGCAGGGTTTGTTGGGCTTGCTTAGGATAACCTGATGCCTGCTTCCGGGGTTGCTGGACTTAGTCTGGGTTCCCGGGGGTAGGCATCATGACACATAGCTACCTTGATTGGTCTGGCTTGTCCAGAGGTTACCCTGTTCCAAGAAACTAGGCAGGCCTTCTGAACCTCTGGCCACCAGGTCAGAGTTCAGAAATCTGTCTTAACAGCGACCGAAAGAGAAACTCGCACACAAAGAAGGGAGCATGCCGTAGCACAATTGGCTGTCTGAGAGGATTCTTTTCATTGGACCTTAAAAGGGTGATTACGATTACAGACATGTGTACCCGTTAACAAGGTGACTAATAGCAAGGGAACAAAAATAGATAAGCAACTGAAAAGGATTCAAGGATTATGGCAAACACCACAGGCACTGGGTTATTCCTAGATTATTAAATGGAAAGAAAGATTCTAGAAGCATATGTTGGTAGTATATGGTCCTAATTATTCGAGTACAAAGAAAGAGCCACTGTTTCATTGTTAAGGTCGGGCTGGACAAGAATTTCTTTAAACTACATGAATTGATCGAGATGGGCAAATGACTCTGTTTTACATATGCATAGCCAAGATGGACAGGCATTACGAGGTGAAGGGAATAACATTTTGGCTTATCACTTTGCCATCAGACAACAGAACAATTGTGAGACCATTGAGGAGTTTGTTACATCACTGAGAGGGTTGGCTATAAAGTATTGTTTTGAACATTGTCGGAAAGAGTATATTTTTGACTTAGTTGATGATCAACAGGAGAGCAAGAGGCCCCCTCGTCGAATGGGAACTAGCCTGTTCACAATTAAGCACCTATTTCCCATTCGAGAAATTGACCTCCAACCTGGAGAAGCAGAAAGGTCCTCTCTAATGGAAACTAGCCTATTCACAATGAAACATCTATTTCCCATTAGAGAAATGGACTCCTAACCCAAAGACAGTCAAAGGCCCTCTCGTGTAACGGGAACTAGCCTATTCACAATGAAGCATGGAAAAACCGACCTCTAACCCAAGGAGACGCAAAGGTCCTCTTGTCTAATGGGAACTGGCCTATTCACAATGAAGCATCTATTTCCAATTAGAGAAACGGACCTCTAACTTGGAGAAGCAGAAAAGTCCTCTTGCCTAATGGGAACTAGCCTATTCACAATGAAGCATCTTTCCCATTAGAGAAACGGACCCCTAACCCAAAGAGCCACGAAGGTCCTCTTGTTTAATGGGAAATAGCCTATTCACAATGAAGCATCTATTTCCCATGAACCCCTATCCCAGGGAGGCACAAAGGTCCTCTTGTATAATGGGAACTAGCCTATTCACAATGAAGCATCTATTTCCCATTAGAGAAATGGACCCCTAACCCAAGGAGACGCAAACCTCCTCTTGTCTAATGGGAACTAGCCTATTCATAATGAAGTGTCTAATTCCCATTATACAAACAGACTGCCAACCTGTAGCAGTAGAAAGGTCCTCTTGTCTAATGGGAACTAGCCTATTCACAATGAAGGATTTATTTCCCATTAGAGAAACCGAGCCCTAACCCAAGGAGACACAAAGGTCCTCTCATCTAATGGGAACTAGCCTATTCAAAATGAAGCATCTATTTCCCATTAGAGATATGGACCCCTAGCCCAAGGGGACGCAAACCTCCTCTCGTCTAATGGGAACTAGCCTATTCATTATGAAGCATCTAATTCCCATTATTCAAACAGACCGCCAACCTGTAGCAGTAGAAAGGTCCTCTTGTCTAATGGGAACTAGCCTATTCACAATGAAGCATCTATTTCCCATTAGAGAAACAGACCGCCAACCTGTAGAAGCAGAAAAGTTCTCTTGTCTAATGGGCAACTACCCTATTCACAATGAAGCATAGAGAAACCAACCTCTAACCCAAGGAGACGCAAAAGTCCTCTTGTCTAATGGAACTAGCCTATTCAAATTAAGCATCTATTTCCAATTAGAGAAACAGACCTCTAACCTGGAGAAGCAGAAAGGTCCTCTCGTCTAATGGGAACTAGCCTATTCACATTAAAGCATCAATTTCCCATTAGAGAAATGGACCTCCAACTTGGAGAAGCAGAAGGGTCCTCTAGTCTAATGGGAACTAGCGTTCTCAGTGAGAATAATCTGAAACCCATTCATATGCAGGATCTGACCACTAGGGAGCAAAATGGGCCCTTTCTCTAATGGGAACTAGTGTTTTCCGTGAGAATAATCTAAAACTCATTGTTTTAGGGACTGACAAGGGCAGTCAGCAGTGTGAGCAGTGAGCGCTGTGCGAGAGCGCAGTATTTCCTTACTTTCCTTTGGAGGCGTGCGCTGAGAGGCGTGTGCTCTGGTGAGCCTCTGGTACATAATCATTACCCTCCGCGAAGCGGACTGCGAAGGGACTGACAAGGGCAGTCAGCAGTGTGAGCAGTGAGCGCTGTGCGCGAGCGCAGTATTTCCTTACTTTCTTTTGGAGGCGTGTGCTCTGGTGAGCCTCTGGTACATAATCATTACCCTCCACGAAGCGGACCGCGAAGGGACCGACAAGGGCAGTCAGCAGTGTGAGCAGGAAGCGCTGTGCGAGAGCGCAGTATTTCCTTACTTTCCTTTGGAGGCGTGTGCTGAGAGGCGTGTGCTTTGGTGAGCCTCTGGTACATAATCATTACCCTCCGCGAAGCGGACCGCGAAGGGACTGACAAGGGCAGTCAGCAGTCCGCGGTCGGCGGGAGGAGGAAGGAGTGCTCTTCTAACAGCGCGTCTCAAGGGAGGGGCCCTCTACACCATGACTGATCTGGCGCTGAGAGCCAAAAGGAAACCTCAGTGAACGAACTTGAGCCGAGAAACTTACGGAGCACGAAGCTGCGGTGCCCAGAGTTTCCAAATAGCAGCTCTACCGATGCAGCTGAGCAGGTAACTGAACATGGTCCCTCGTTGGACCTGCATCACAATCTCCCCCTAACAGCATTTCCCAATAATGTAAAGAACCAATCACAAACTTCAGAGTGTGTTTTCAATTTCCCTACGATCGAGAGGAGTGAATACCTGGGGGGAGAAACAATCACCTTGGGCAAGGGCGCCACAGACTTCTCCATGACTAGCGAAACACCCACGCCCAAAACTTTACCCCATGCGACAAAAGGGGGAAGCAGGGAACCCCAAGAGTCATCTAAGATAAATCCAGTGCCACGGATAGAACCCCCCCCATCAGACTTGAGAACTACCTATGCCCGCTAGCTTTGGAGAGAGAGCCAGTGGACGCCAACCCGAGGAAGGGGGTCTTGGGGGCGGGTCTATCCTATACGCCCACAATGGGGGGGGACAAGTGAACATCATGATACATACGATGGGGGAAACGGATGACCTGCGAACACCGCCGGGCGGCGAGGAGATCTCCCCTCCCACACCACCAACCGGCCCAGAGGCAAGCCCCGTAGTTATAGAGTTCACTCCTCCTACCTCCCCGAAGAGACTGGTGCCAGTAGATAGAGCGAGATCATTGTCGCCTCAAGGAGAGCTCAGGTTAATGGGCTCTCCAAGTTCCCAAAACTACATTGCCTCGGCTATCACAGCGTCCCTCAGCCCGGTAGCGCTGTCTCAGCCTAATGCAGGTTCTTTGCCCAACGCTCCTCCAGTGAACACCCTACCATCGAGTCCTCTATCTGACAAAAGGAGGACGGACCCCTCCGTTCATTTAAAGACACAGGGGAACATACAGGAAATGCTCCCCAAAAGGCCAGCGCGTTTAAAAGCTCCGTATAAGAGAGGGGGAGTAGGAGGGAAAAGAACTCAGCACCAGAACCCCACAAACGCAATGATCACCCTTAAAGACTTTTTTGGTAAGAAATCGCGCCGTGAAGGTCGTGGACAGCAGGACTTCTCTGATGCGGAGCTGCTGGCCATAATGGAGGACACGGCCCTACATCTCTCAAATCTAATTCTACCTTCAAAACCTAAGTCTCATGGGGAAGAGGTAAGAGGTTAACAACAAGACGGTGCCAGCGAAGTTACCCACCGGGCCTGCAAACGACCCATCCAGTAATAAGCTACCAGGGTTGGAGGTTGGGTTTGGTTATGAAGAAGACATTCAGGCTGGCACAGATGTGCGGAGTAATCCTTCAGAGATAAGCGACGCACTTGAAGTGGCACGCAGAGAAAAAGAGTGCCTTCTAGCTGCCGAAACTCAGGACCCTCGTCGGCAGCCCCAGGAAGACCAGAACAAGGACAGGAGGGGCTTGCGGGAGAGGAAGGGTCAGATCTCTTTTCAATCTGACCCTGAAGAGGGGGTAGCCTCCTTGTTCAAACCAATGCTCCCTCCGACTCCTCTTGACTCGATCTCCCCCCTTCCCCTAAGGGAGTCAAGGAGATAGGGTTAGGAATTGGCCTAGACAAATGCATCGGGAACGATCAGTACGTGAACTCCCCTGTGCTTCCTAGTCGGATGAGCGAAATCACTGCCAAACCGATGCCAGAAACACCTGTCAAAAAGTTAGATCCAATGACGATCTTGTCCACCGTCACGATAGCATTGGCTCCATTTCGGAAGCTGTACGAATCGATCCATGAGACGCTCAAAGATCAAAACACTCTAATAGCATTCATGCACTCTAAACTCACCTATCTAGAAGGTTTTGTGTTGGCCCACAGGACTTGCGGGCACGACTCTCAAAATGCTTCAGGTAACAAGAGACCTCAGCATGCGGATGGGGGCTTGAACGACAACTCGATGGCGCCCAAACTGGTCTCCTTAAGTAACCAGGAATCTCAAACATCGGAGGATGTCTGCAGTTTAGCTGATCTGAGGGCCACAAGTGGAAATTCCATCTTCCCCCAGCCTCCTAGTACCAAGGTGGGCCTAACTGACCCGCAAACAAAGAGCTTAGCAGGCACAAAAAATGGTGCGATAGTCTTTAACCTCCCGGAAGACGGTCAGATTCAACCTGCAGTGACGGGACCAATTTTGCAGCAATTAGGGTCCCGTCAACCTTTGAAATCTTTAAGCACGTAGGTGCTCCTTATCCGGCCCAAGGAAGAAAAAAGGCTCAGAGAGTGGCCAAACCAGCGTCAATTGACCCGAGGAAAACAGCAACGCTGAAACCGAATAACACAAGAGAGTCAAAGACGGCAAATGACTCGTCACCTGTGCAAAACAGAAAAGTGTTTAAATTAAAGCCAGCCGATCAAAATCAGGAGGACCCCCCTGACATGGAGTCCGTGAGCGACTTAGACTCAATTGATCTAATCGACCTCAGTACATACTCGGTGGAAGAGGACGTGATAGACCCGCTGCCCCCAATCCAGCAAAAACGAAAAATTCCAGAGACTCGCGAAAACAGAGCCGCGGAAGAACCAAAAACAAAAGCCCTCCTCATGGACTCGCCATCAATTACACCTCGGGCCAAGAACAAGAGGAATTCGAGCCAGACCTCCATGGCAGGTCCCGAGGGATCGAGATCCAAGAAGGATAATATTTCACACAAATCCAGGGAAGACAGGCGTTCTCTCCGGCTTAACACCAAGAAAAAGTGTTATAGCGACAACAAAAGTGCTTCCGTAGATCCAGGAGTCAGGTCGCTGAAGGAAGAAAGAGACCGTAAGGAGAGATCAAAGACTGGAAGAGCCTCCCCAGCAGTCCTAAATCCGCACTATAAATCACGAGTCCACGAGCAGAGGTGGAATGAAAGGGGAGCTGTGTCGGAGGGGCTCCCGCGAAAGGCAGCTGTGGATGAAGAATTTCAAGAAAAAAAAGAAAATACTACCAGGATTTTCAAACTCCAAAGGGTCCATGAAAAACAGGACAGTTGGATCCTGAACCGTAGAGCCCTGGCAAAATTATTTAGCGAGTCTCATCTCTCGCAAATTAACATCACAAAGGAGATCAACATCCTCGAGCCAAACCCCAATGGAAGAAAAGACAGCTCCTATCTCCACATTGATTCAAACTATATACAGCAACAGATTTGGGGGGAAATGTCAAACCTTTTCAAATTGGGATTCGAGCTGTTCTACGTCGCAGACGGAATCCTGGGGCCTAAGCCACCCCAAGAGGGGGCGTCACGAAATGCGACAAATCACAAGGCGAACGAACAAAATTACGGACACCAAAGGCCGATCCTGCAAAACAGACGAAGACACGAACTGCAAAGTGAAGAGGGGGGCTTCATTAACATTGGTAAGATAGAGGATGCCCCTCCAGTAAGAAGGAGCAACCAGCAACTATCCACCGGAAGAGGCAGAAATGAGAGGGAATGGGCCCCCGATGAGAAGCCGATACCTTCTACTCGTCGAATTTTCCAACTAGTTGAACAACAATTGAGTGACAGAGGGTCTTGTAGGGCGCCTCTTCGTGATCTAAAGCCCTCGAATTTCATCGATCAAAATGGAGACAAGCAGGACTCCAGCAGAGGTCCCCAAAGAAGCAAGTAGCCACCACAAGGATTAATTACTGACTTCTTTGGGGATGTCAAGGCGCCTCCGACATGTGAGCCTCCCTCTTTAAAGCTAGGGTCTTGGAACACCAGGGGCTTCAAACACCTGACTGTTGAGTCAGATGTCGACCTCACAAGTTTCGATGTGCTGTGCTTACAAGAAACTTGGCTGAGGGAGAAACCTATTTTGGACGGTTACCACCTGATTCACTCGCCGGCTCTTAAAGAAAATAAGGGCAGACCCAGATCAGGGCTTATTATCGCCATCAGATCGGGAAGTGGCCTCTACCTGAAAAAGGTACTCAAAACAACAGAGTTTATATTGGCAGTAATTATCACTTGGAACACTTCCCGTACTGGTGGTGATAAGGCCCCGCAGTTTGAGATACTACTGGTGAACACCTATTGGAACCCAAAACGGGTGGCCTGTGACAATTACATCAATCAAATGGAGACGATCATCGACGATTACCTAACTTCGAGCACCGCCAATTACACCCTCCTGGTGGGGGATTTGAACGTTGACTTAACTGAAGGATTAAACTCTCCGACGGGAAGAGCCCGGAGATGGACAAACCTAATAAAGGCAAGAGATATACATAATCTGCTACAAAGAGTAGCCCCTAATGCAGAGGTTATCCCAACTTGGGAGAGAAACAACCAAACCGCCATCATTGACTACATCCAGGTATCAAGGAGCTTTTTAACAATAAAAGAATCATTTGAAGTGACCAGGACTAAACATAGTGACCATAATATCGTGAGTTTTTCTTGGGCCTCACCAAGATCAGAAGCCCGCTACACAAATGCAAACCTGGAAGTCAACCAAAGTGGCACACGGCTGAAGATGTCCGTATCCGCAATCGCCCAGTTGACACAGCTATATAAGGAGGAGAAAAACGGGAATCTTACTGGGGCTAATGCATCGACAGACTATGCCTCAGTTCTCTCGATATTCGCCTCTAATAAGGGAAAGAAGCAGCCAACTGCAACGCCATTTAATCACGTATTCAACCCACAACTAGTAGAACGCAGAAAATGGGTGAGAAAACTGAAGCGAGCAGCAGCTACTTCTGAGTCTCCACAGAAAAAAGAAGAAGCAATTTTGGCGGTGATTAATTACATATCATGGTTAAGGACATCGAAATACCAGCGTGCTCAAGATGACGCTGAGCTCATGCTACGAACCATTTGTGGTAAGAACGCGTGAGACTTCTGGTCCCTAATTAAGGGGGATTCGAAAGTCCTGAATCAAGCCCTTCAAAACTCAATAAGCGATGCAAGTTGGGTATCTCACTTTTCCGATCTCTATGGAGTCCCATCATCATCTAAAAACCTACTATCACCAGATCAGCGGACAAAAAAGATCATTTGGGCTGTTCCAACTGATATCGAGACGATCAAATGGAAAATCAAAAAACGTAATGGCTCTAGAGCAGCCGGCCCTGATGGCATCACGAACTATGATTTGAAAAAAAATCTGAAAGCGTGGTCAATTTTCATCAAAGAGGTTTTCATGACATGTGTTAAGCTCTCAGAGATTCCACTGTCATGGAAAAAGGCTTTAGTGGTGCCTATTTTCAAAAAGGGCTCAAAAGACATTCCCTCGAACTATCGCCCAATAGCGCTGCTAGACTCCATAGGCAAACTTTTTGGATCCCTATTGTTAGACAATTTTCAATCCTGGATACCAACATCAGCCCTGTTTGATCCTCTGCAGGGAAGCTTTGTGAAAAACATTGGCACAACGGCAAACATATTGGCTTTGAGCACACTGAAATCTAAGGTATCAGGGGGACGGCCCAAAATTTACATGGCTTTTATTGATTTGGTCCAGGCCTTCGACCGTGTCGATCGAGGGCTGCTATGGGAGAAACTACATCATCACGCTTGCCCCTTACAGATTCTGGATCCAATAAAAGCCCTGTACTCAGAAACCTCAATGTGTGTACGGTTAAATAATCTGGGTCGCCTCTCTTCCGGGATCAAGACTGAGAGATGCGTCAAACAAGGTTGCCCACTGGCCCCGGCCTTGTACAACGCCTATATAGCGGATTACAAGGAATACGAGGAGAGAGTCCGTAGTTTCCCCCCGACATTGGGAACAAGCAAAATATCACGCCTGCTATACGCAGATGACATTATCCTCATGGACCTCACACCTATAGGCCTGCAGAGACAGATTAACAATCTTAACGCCTATATTAAAGAAAACCATCTCCAGATGAATTTCGATAAAACCAAAGTAATGACGTTTGGAAAGTCGCCCCGTGATGCGGAGAAATTCGGCTGGGCAGTGGACAACAAACAGCTGGAAATTGTGACCAACTTCAAGTACCTTGGGATTATCTTAAATAAAAGCATAAAAGAAGTCCCAATGCAAGATAACATAATGAATAAAACTCGCCTACGCACAGCCCAGGCAAGAGCAGTAGCGACCAAATTTGGCCGTTTCACATTAGTGCCAGTCCTGACCTTTTACAGAGCGAAGGTAGTGCCTACCCTGACTTATGGAGTTGATGCCTTACCTAATTTACCATCGAACTTCTGGGAAAAAGTGGTGGGACTCTTTTGGACAAAACTGCTCAATTTGCCACAGTCGCTTCCAATTGTATTAATAAGGCGAGAGCTGTCGCTTCAATCGTTGAGCTCCATTGTGGCTCGAAATGAAATCATGCTATACCGAAAAACGCTGCTACCCTCTCTGCCGCTGATACTAAAGGAAATACACCAGGAAATAATATCAGGGTCGTGCAAAATGCTGTCGGATTGGTCACTAAGAATGATAACTCTCCTAGACTGGGCGAGTAGTTCCAGTGACGAACTTATTGACAATCCGGTAAAGGTGAAAGCGCGCATTATGGAAAAGGATTGGATTGACACATTGGAGAAGGCATTGACTTCGAAATTGATATCCGACCTGCCTTTGATCTGGCAGAAAGTCAACTCTACAAAACAGTACCTGTCGAAATGTCCTGACAGGATAGTACGAGAGTCTTTCCTGAGAATTCGGCTGAACATTATTCACACTAAGGAAGTTCTGTCAAGAAGGAATAAGTCAGAAGAAAAAGGGTGTAGATTCTGCGAAATTGGGGATGAGGTGGAAACTATCAAACATCTGCTAATGAATTGCCCGGCTGTGCTGGCTGCACGTACACTACATCTCGGTCCTCTTTTCAGAAATTTGCAGTTCTATGATGAAGAGGAATGGTGGTGTCGTTTAATCAGCGGAGAAAAGACGTCTTGGGTTATAGCAGTGGTGGGCTTTTTTCGTGATATTGGTCTAATAACTCAATAAGGAGGGGAAACTAAATGTAAACCACGGCTTGAAATTTTCTCTCTACTACTCTTGCGGGAGGTAAGGAGAAATAAGCAGGATTTTCGTCCTCCTCTCCGCCTCCATCCTCCTCTTCTTCTTCTGCTGCTCCTTGTCTCTTCTTTGACTTTGCTATCCCTTTATCATCAAGGTTTTTTTTTTTTTTGTCCTTCTGACTAAGGATCCAAATCTTGTAAAAATTGTTTTAAACAATTAAATCAAGTAAAAATAAAAAAATAATAATAAAAAAAAAACCCATTGTTATGCAGGACCTGACCACTAGGGGAACAAAATGGGCCCTTTCTCTAATGGGAACTAGCATTCTCAGTGAGAATAATCTAAAACGGATTTGACCACTAGGGGGCAAAAAGGGCGAATTCTCTTATAAGAACTAGCCTACTCACAATGAAGCCGCTACTTCCCATCTGAGAAATGGCCCTAGCAACCAAAGGTCAGTTTCTCAGATGGGAACTAGTATCAACCGAACTTCTACCCTCTGCTACCATTAGCAACAGCTGACCAGTAATCCCATCACCCACCGCGCTGTCCCGTGAGCGCAGCCACTCCGCGCCTTCCTTACCAACTTTATGTGATGCCACCATCACGTGTTGATGTGGCTGTATCCCTGTTGGAGAACCCCTGAGCCAGCTTTGGGTTTGAACGTACTAAGTCAGTTGTGACAGGATAAAAGTGGACACAGAAATATTAAACACTAGACTGCATATCCGGAGTGCCCACGCTCTAGTGGCGGCCATTGTAGGTATTAAGTTAACTCCACTTGTTTGTAGATGGGTATCACTGTACACCATCGAGGTCGCTGTCAGTTCGCTGCACTGACAAATCTACTCTTTGAAACATCTCAAGGTTTTTGCATGAAAATAACAGTTCACGTAATTTTTGAATCCTTTAAACATACATTGGCTGCTCGATATTAGCTTGGTGTCCTTGATAGCATAGCATTGATGCCAACTTTTGATAGCAGGGACGGTACAATTATTCCTGCCACCTCAGACTTGATAGATGGAAGCGAACCAGGGAAACGAGGGGCAACTTGCGTTTTCCTAGATTGAAGCGTGCATTTGCGGCACATTTTTCAGAAGCAATTCAGAAATGGCCTGAGGATTTGCAGGCATTGCTGAACCTGTAGCATCTCAGCCAATGATGCAACACCATTGAGCTGACCGGATTCAACCCCTAACCCCTCCCACCCCAGAAACGTTGGGCTATGTTGACTTGACCCGGCTGACCTACAGAGCTGTGGCCAGATAGAACAGGACACAGATGTTAAACGGCGCCTGGGCTTTGCAAAGGCAAACAAAGGCCCTGCAATTACTAATGTTAAACATTTCATTGTTTGCACCTGCATTTATATGCATACATTTTTAGGCAATTGAAATCATGATGTGGAGTTAGTACTTGCATACCAGGGGAGTGATTAGAAGGGTAGAGAGGAGAAAGCACTCATTCTCAACAACAGTCCTTAAGAGGGTGCTTTTAGACTTAAAGGACAGAGTTAACTGCTTGCAACATTGAAGCTGCACTAGAATAGTCTCATTAGAATGCGTAAAGAAGTTAGATGCACCAACACAAATAAGTTTGTCCCTCCCCCACCATCTCTGAAATGAGCGCCTCTCCCAACATTTGAAGGTTTAGCACCTCCCAAAATGTAGGTTTTGTTGCACCCCTGATCTCAGCGACAGTCACATAACCTACTCTGCTACCTTTGCAGCTTTTGGAATTAGGGTACCTCACTTAACTCTCAAAGCATTCAGCATAAGATGTGGACCTGGGAAAGAAGAAGCCCTTGAATCTCCCGGGCTGGCCAGCAGTGAAATAGGTAAAGCTCCAATGTCAGAGCTGAAGTGCACCCTGCTGTTCCACAGCTCTGGTCCCCAGGGCGTAGGTGCATTTAAGGTGAAGAAGGCAATAAGAAGTGCAGTGTGCACATATGCAGTAGAGTAAGCCCCAGCTACCAGTGATAACAATGAAGCACTTCAGGGTGGAGGAATGAAAATACAGTGCATGGCCCCCCTGCAGGCCCCCGGCCCAACGGTGGTGAGTGGAAGAGGAAGCAAGATCTGAACTGTTCATGCAAAATACAGGATAGAACGAGAGGGTTGCAGCTCAGTGTGAGTGCTTGTGCACCCGCTCCTATGGGCAGCACCCTGCCCACACCCTGCCATTAGTGTCACCCTACCAGGCCCACCATCCATGGACAGGGCCCATGTGGCCCCGGGTGTAATTCCTGTCAGCCCTTAAACAGGGACACCAACTGCCCTAACAACCTGCCACTGGTGTCGCCATGCCAGCCCTGCGAGTGGCCCTGACACCCTGCTACCAGTGACACTCTGCCACCAGTGTCGCCATAGAACTGGCCAGGACCACTGCCCCATCAATAGCAGTGGTTCCTGCCTGGGGGAGAAGAAGTGGCCCAGACGTCCTGTCACTTTTGTCTGGCCAACCAACGTTGGCAGCCCTGTCACCCGTCACCAGAAAGAAGTCACAAGAAAGAAGGGTAATGAGCAAGTGAGGGTTGCAGCTCTGCACGAGTGCTTGGGAGCCCTCCTGTGCCACTGCAGTAAAGTGACACACCTGCCTGGGGGAGTATGTCCAAGAAAAGTGGAGTGAGCATCATGATGCCACCCCATACCCTGTCAACCTCCTGTGGCGCAGCCTAGACGCCCTGCTACTTGCGGCTCGCTGCCTGCCCCAACATCAAAGGGACTGACTGAGCCTGAATCTGATGCAGCCTAGACGCCCTGCTACCTGCATCTCATTGCCTGCCCCGCCATCAAGGGACTAAGCCGATGTGGCCCCTGATGCTCCCAGGTGCAGCTTTGCTGGCCTTTGAACTGTAGCATCAACGGACCTGTAACCATGGTAGTGACTATCCTGAACGCACACTGAAGCAAAGCGAACTGATATCCTGCAAGTACTCGGAAAAGATGCAGTAAACGTGTTTATATGCTGTGAGCCTGCATGTAAATTATGTGGTTAAAGTGGTCCCAGGCAAACGGATGTGAAGCTGTGCTCCCGTAGTTTGTAGGCATGCTCTAAATGGTGCCAGTAGCTAGCAATGGCATCATTCAGTGGTTGAAGTTCCACTTACCCCAAGTTAATAAAGGGTCTTGTGAAATGTGGGAGAACTGCCAACAGTCCACTGGCGGTTCGCCAACCACGACGGTCACCTGCTAATTATGTTTAGAGTGTGTTGATATGTGTTTTATGTCTGCAACTCCCTGAGTCCCGATGTATGTATCAGTGGCATATCCTATTAGTTGTCTACCCCACAATTCCCAAGTGGTTTACTCATTGTCGTTCTGTAACGGGGCGGGGGGCGTCATTTATGTGTTGGCAGCATTTGTTCTGTTCATTATGGAAAAGGAGGAGTGTTGTGTGACCCTCTCATGTGTATTGCCCATTTAAGAAAGTGTGTCCCTCCCACGTGTATTGCCCTTTCAAGAAGGGCCATGACTGTGTCAAGGCCCAAGCTAATAAAAGGAGCCCCTGCAGGCACTTGCATCGGAACGGCTGCAGATTCCAAAAGTGGAATGACTGAGTTCGTCTCTCATTTAGGCCTGCAGGCCCACCAGTGTGAGCACGGGCCTGTAGGCCATGTTGCCCTCTTGCCAGTAAGGTGGCCAGGGTCTGCATGTGCTAGGTATGTTTTGCCCTGCCCCCATCTAAGACCCGGTGTTCCCTGTCAAACCCCTGAGGCACTGGGCATCCACGGTGATGATGTCCCATAGCACCTATGGGGCCAGCTTGATGCAAATAGCTGGCCCCCACAATATGCAATTGTTCTTTTATAACGCGCTTCATACAGGAGACCAGTTTGTGCGAGACCGGGATTTCAACCTGTGTTGCTAAGCGTTGTCTTGCTCCCAAGAAAAACGCAGTTTCCCTGAGCTATCCTCCCGACCCAAGTAAGTACAAATAAAAGATGCATTTTTACGCTAACTTCTTAGAGTTATGATATGAAGGGAAAATATTTGAATGAGTCATATTTATGTCATTACAGAATTACGATCACTAAAATGTTGGATAGACAAAAATTAAAGGAAATATGAATTCCAAATGCAGCAGTGAATAAAAGCAATGAACAGTGTGATAATCTAATGGAAGTTCTTTTGTTTGATAATATGTATAAGACCCAACAAGCTACTACACACAACACTAATAAGGGACATCTTGTTTATGTTCCTAGAGGGAAAGCTAAATAGAAGAATTGATTCTCAACTTACCGCATTAAAAAAATAGAAGTGGTAAGCAATATGAATAGACCTTTACATTAATTTAATGTCATTCTAATATGTGAATGCTTATGAAGGACAGCAAGTAATTTTAGCTGTTTTGTGTGTTTGATACAGGTAGCAATTACATCTGCAAGGAATAAAGCCACATTTGGAACATAGAAAAAAGAAAAGTGGATAGAACTAAAACTATCCAAACGAGAGAACTACACACTGACCTATTAAGTTAAAAGGGTGTAGAAGACAACTGCAAAAGCAAAATCCCCTGAAGAAGTTCCAGCCATTGTGTAATACAATCTTAATGGAATGAAACATGTTGGGTTAAAATCTAGAGCCTCACTTTAAACATGTTGTCATTAAAAGTAATTCGTTTGAAGACAACTTAAATACAGTTCTGAAATGTCAACTGTTTACATACCAATGTGTGTGAAATGTTTTTGAATTCATAAGTTATTATCTGTGTATTTTTTTTTTTATTTCAGCGCACAAAACCCAATGTCATCTAGGCGCTATGTTACAGAAAGTGCATAGTACATTAGAGAAGTGCAAGACTGCGCATATTGGATTAAAAACAGAATAGGTGAGTTTATACACTCTGGTGGAGCCTCACCTCATGGTGGGGGGGGCTACATCAAGTAAGCAAGCTCAACTAGGTAAACATTAGTATGGGTGCAGAAATTGGGACAGCCTCGCCTCATGGTGTTGGGGGGGGGGCTACATTAAGTATGCAGGTACAACTGGGTAAAAAGGACATTAGTATGGGTGGTGCACATATTGGGAAAGCCTGACCTCATGGTGTGGGGGCTACTTCAAGTATGCAAGTACAAATAGGTTGTGAGTCCATTTACAGCAAGTGCTGTCATAGTAAAATTCGGAGAGTTGCATAAGGTCAAATTAGGCAGTTTACAGGTCCTATACAGCAAGTGCTGCCACTTTAACATCCAGTTACGGCAGGGAGATGCATAAGGTTGCATAGAATCGAATTGGGTAGTCTACAGTTCAAAATCAGATGCAGCAGGTGCTGCATACTACAATCCAATTACAGTAACGAGCTGCCTATGGTCCAGTTAGGTAGATTTGAGGTGCAAAAAGATGCATTTAAATAGAGCTTGGGGTTATAATTGGACACGCCTTGTCTGAGGCTGCAACAATCACTGAGCAATTACAGGATTAACAAATTGCATAGTTAATAGACAGTGAACATGGTAGGTAATTCAGTAATATTTGTAAAGAGCAATTGATGTGGAGTAGGTCTGCAGGTAGAGAAGCTTAGTGACCTACCCAGCTGGCTGGGACCGTATCGATCCACCAGAGGGGGAACAGTGCAGCAGTGTTTCATCCCGCACAAATCAGAGAGTCAGCCTTTGGGTGAGCACGGGGGTTGCAGCTGGGTATGCATAGTCCGAATGTCGTATGGTTTTGGCTGTAGATCCGAGTCCGTCGGTTGGCAAATGTGATGCATGCCCTACTGAGGTGCGTTTGAAACACATGGGGCGGAAGATGCAGGAAGGCAGCAGCAGCAGCAGCAGCAGCAGCAGCAGCAGCAGCAGCAGCAGCAGCAGCAGCAGCAGCAGCAGCAGCAGCAGCAGCAGCAGCAGCAGCAGCAGCAGCAGCAGCAGCAGCAGCAGCAGCAGCAGCAGGGCCCTGATACGGATCAGTATTATACTTCGGCAGAACTGGTAGGAGTGCCGGCCCAGTAATGCAGCCTACAGGGCTGTACACGCAGACGAGATTGACCGTGTGCAGCGGTCAGCAGGAGAGCAAGTGTGCAGTGCGAACGAGACCAAGGCGGCTATTCCCTTACCTTCCAGTTACGTGAAAAGGTACAGGCGTAACAGCTGCTAGTTGACTTGTAAAGGTTTCGTTCCGCAGCGCTATACGTGCCTGGACAGGCCCAAACAGGGACTGAGAAAAAGATAAGCCCTTATAAGTCGCCCTTATATAATTATAATGTTTTATTAAGCACTGGTCACTTTGGGGTGCACTGAACACATGCAAAGAAAATACATATTTCTTAAGAGATTGTTTCTATGTTTTTGTAAAAATAAATTGAAAATATGTATTTGGTACTTCGAGAGAGTACACTGAATCTTTTTTCTCACTCCTTCATTTATTGTTACTACCTGTACGAATTTCAGTCACATACTCACAAATACACAAGGTCTATAAAGTGTATGATCTGTATTGACCTACCAGGATTGGCCTTGTTGTATATCTCTGGTGTGTCCCCCTCTCTTAATAGGATGAAGGGCTGAGTCAGCCATGCTTGTTACATGTCAGAGGCAGCACTTAACCTGTGAGCTATCCACCTGCCCCTATAATAGCGACTGGTATAATTTGGAAATTCCAATAAAGTCATATTTGCATGGTCAAAAAGGAGAAACTCACAGTCTGTGCAAAATAAGTTCGAATTAATTCTAAGTCTGTTTTATTCACTATGTGTTTATTACAGCTTCATCATAGCCTTTAGGGTTCAGCAGAAATATGCTTTCTTTAGAGGTGGTTAATAGCAAATGATCATTCTAAATGTGTTACGTGCACTTGTTCAGGACTCAAAACTTGTACATTATGGTACATACAGGTAGCGTTGTACATGTGTACCAGGAGCACAGTTTCGAAATTTGATATTTTGCAAGTGCTAATTTTCTGGTGACATTTAAAATATGAGTACAACATTACTAATCAATTAAGTTCGTTTCCTAATCAAGAATGTTTTAATTAGCAAATTCTGCTAATCAATTTTTTAAAACAAATGTATGCCTTGGGTCAGACGATAGATTAGGAGCGCTTGTCGAGGTGGTGGAGGTGCTTATAAGACAGGTCCTTGAGGCCTTACTGGGCGTACTGAGAAATGACCTGAAGATCACCATAAGAATAGAGATGCGGCTGGTCAAGTAAGACCAGTGCAGTGATAGCAGAAAACAAAAAGGAAAATGAGCACTTAACAGCCAGGCTCAATTTAGTGGAGAGGGGAGCAGGTGGTGATGTTCACATCTATAATGCCCATTTCTTCATCTCTGACATCACTGGAAGTGACTATGAAAGGTCTACAGAGCAAATGTGAGGGTTGGAAGAATCTCTCCAGGCTGGAGAATATCAGGAGCAAGAATTTCAAGGACTTCCAGGTATGAAGAGGTCAATGCAAGCACCATTCTCCTCGTTCCAGTGTTCGGAATTGCCAGGAGCTGGAGCTGTTTAGCTATTTGGCTCCTGCTTGCAGCCTAGAAGAGCCTAGCAAGCTCAACATTAACATCTACCCGGAGCTAACCTTGACTCCCCAGGCCAACTGATGCCATATAAACATACCTATGTGATGTTATCTCTCTGTCCTTGAGAATATGTTTAAAGGAGTGATGGGGCTCATTTATAAGGCATTTATAGGACAATGGATTATATATAATGAGTACAAGTTTGTACTGTGCGTTTCATATGAAAGCTACATTTGTGGCGCACTGTGTAGTCATTTGTACTAGTTCCTAATTCCCTAGAGCTAGCTCCTGCTTACTGGGTGATGCCTGATGCACAAGAGCTGATTTTACGGTACACAAGAAAAAGAAAGTTCTGTTTTTAAACAGTGGAGGTCAATTTTACAGCGACATTGTTCCAGCCATGCTGGTGTGGAGATGCAATGTGAGGCCAGTCACAGAAAAATGTATTAAGCGAGAGACAAAATACCAGGCGATGTTTACGTCTGGGTTGCAATTTTAGCTTAATAACGAATTCACCATCCAGACACCTGCAGTTAGGTTGAAGGGTTTTTGCTACTTGGAGGGATCTCTATATGGAGGGAAATAGTTTGCCAACTGTCGAGCGGCGATTTGAATGAGCAGATATATGTTCACTGATTGGTCTGTGCTCTACGGACTGGCTTTTTCTGGTAATAATGGGCTACTAGTGGGTCTCGCTGAACTTGCTTGGAGTTGACATTTTGTCTTATATGACATTTATTCCCACTAAAGACTATATTTGAAAGGACTGAGGCCTTGTGGGCATGTACCTGATGCCTGGCTGGGGGAGGGGTAACTGACAGTGGCCTGCTGGATTTCAGGACTCTACTGTAAGACATCTGGGACAATGAAGATTACCCAACCTAGAATAGTCTAGGTAGTCTTGATTCTATTAAAGACATGTAAGCAAGCATTATGTTTCAACTTCCTTTACCTGATTTCACAGCAGCAAACAAAGTAAAAACTCGAGTACCATGAATTGCACATAAAGATGTCAACTTTAACTAGGTTTTGTAGTTCAAATGAAAAAATGTCCTTCTGAGGCCACCATAGCCCTAGTCCTCCAAGCCTCATAAGCCCCTTCCTGGCATAGTCCTTCCCCTTTCTTTGCGAACGATGTTGACCTTCTCTCTCGACTGCGCTACAACCTCTTCTGGAAATCCAACGCATAACCAAACATGATGCGGCTAACCGAGCCGCACAGTGCTCCG
Source organism: Ambystoma mexicanum (assembly GCF_040938575.1). NCBI lineage: Eukaryota > Metazoa > Chordata > Amphibia > Caudata > Ambystomatidae > Ambystoma > Ambystoma mexicanum. The sequence continues at coordinate 944,562,788 of NC_090931.1, read as the reverse complement.
CCTGAGGGTCCTTCCTTCCTTCTACCCTCCAAGTAGTCTGCCTCTGCTCTGTACCTGCCATTGAGCAAATGTTTCACTAACCAGATTAGGGAGGGAACACAATTAACAAAGACTGCATTTCCCACTTTGATTAAATTGTTCATATGGGAGGGATAATGCTCGCCTCTGTGTCTTTAATAGAATCAAGACTCCCTGAGTTATTCTAGGCTGGGCACTCTTTGTTCTATGGCAAGACAGGAGGCGAGCATTATGCTAGTACAAAGCTTATTTACTACTGCAGTTGCTACTCCTGTGATCGGCTCAAAGTAAAACATTTTAAAAGTCACATCACTAGACCAATCAGCGGTTCTGACAATTTCATCCAAACTCACCCCCACTGCAAAAGCCTCAGATGCCATAGCGCCCGTTACTGAATGCTCCTCAAACCTAGTGATATCAATGCCTGCTTGCTCCATAGTCCACTTGACCGATCTGTGGAAGCTGGCACAAAACAAGCTTGCTGCATTATTAACAGCTGGGTGACGCTTGCTGGCCTATGCGCTGCTGTCACTCTCATACTCTCTCAGACAACTCGCCACTGTGAGAAACCAGAAGGTGTCTCACCCACTAGTCCCCGGGGATCTGTCATCAAGGTGGCCAGGACACAACCATCGCTTTTAGATCCAGTTCCTGGGGGTGAACCAGCGCGGTAGGTTCACCTGGGTGAGGGGTCTTTGCGGAGTGGGAGTGGGACACCGGACGCAATGCGGTATCTCCTTCCCTATAACACCTTTACCCCATCCTATCCAGGTAGGATATTTAGGAACTCTACCCCCTCCCCCACCTTTTACACATGAACACTTTCTCACAGACAGAAAACAGACTAAAACTCGAGCAGTATAGTATACCTGACGTGTCCCAATGTAATGGTCAGACGAGGTCAGGCAATTACAGACCATCACACACACACACACACACCTGACTTCCATTAAGCTTCCCCACACAGATAAAAGGTGGAGCATGAGAGCACACTCTGAGCAAGCCAAAGCATATGAGGAAACAGCAGTTTTGAGACGGTAAATGAATGAGAGAAGAAAGACCGCAAAACAGAAGGGGATCGCAAGGAGGGAAGTTTGCTTGACCTTTTCGACAAGGAACCGTTACTTTCCAAGAACCTCGAGAATAGAAAGCATAAGACCGAAGATGAATGACATATCCCTGAGGACCCTAGCAGGTGAGACACCTGCTGGTTTCTCACAGCCGGAATGCATTGCCTTCCTGGAACAACCCTGCTAGGAAGTTCAGGATATCCACAATAGGTGCTGAAATGGGACAAAGTGCCCACTCCATGCATCATCTACTCCACGCGTTCCATGCTCCACTGTAACTCTTCGCTGTATTGGGCACTCCTTAATGAGCTACGAAGCCTCTTGTGAAAGACCCGGGAGTCTCCATCTGGACCTGAAATCTTGCATGTCAGTAACTGCAGAATCCCCTCTAACACCAGTTGATGCAAATTGCTGTTCGGTGCTTTCAGCAACCCCGGAAACTAAGTTTATACTAAAGGTGTATCCACCAGGAACTCCATCAGGACCGGGAACCAGGTTTACGAGCTCCACCACGGCATCACTAACACTAGGGACAGCCTCTCTCTCCACAATTTGGCCAGAACTCTTGCTGTCATTGCGAAGGGGGGCAATGCATAGCTCCCTTCTCGTCTGACGACTGCAGGAAAGCGCCCGTTGCTTCCGCCCCTGCATCCGGCTTCCAGCTAAAGTACAGCAGTAGCTGATTGTTCATCCTGGACCTGAACAGGTCTAGCTTAAGTGGACCCCACTTCTTCTCGATGTCCTCCAGTTTCCAGTGGCTGTAGTCGATCAGGCACTCAGAGTCTCAGTCAGCCACCACGTTATCAGGCCCTGGCAGGGATGGCAGGTATTCCGCTACTACTGAGATCCTTCTATCTAGGCAGAAGTGCCAAAAATCTTTCGCCATCTCTGCCAGCATCTTCAAACTGGTCCATCCCAGGTGGTTTATGTAACACACCACAGAGACGTTGTCCATCCCCAGGAGCACACAGAAGCCTACTCTCCCCTTCAACATGGAGCAGATTGTGAATGTTCCCGCTAGCAACTCCAGGCAGTTGATGTGAGGGTTAAAATCCTGCTCGGTCCACCGACCACCTGTCGCTACTTTGCTGCATCTGGCACCCATCCTAGCCTGCTGACATCTGATTCTAGAATGGTTTCTGGCAACTTGCTGAAGATGGTGCTGCCATTCCATGCCTCCATATGCTCTACACACCATCGCAGCTCTGTCTTAGACTCCTCACCTAACTCCACTAGCCAGTGGTAGGACTGCACTCTCCAAATGTTCCAGGCCTTCATCCTATTTAGTGTTCTGTAGTGCAGTAGAGCCAGGAAAATAGACTGGATGGAGGCTGCCAAAAGCCCCACGATATTGGCGAGATCTTGAGCAAAATGTGTGTCCTGGACAGGGCGCTCTTCAGTTCTTTCTTGATCCTTCTCGCTTTTGCCACTGGCAACTCAAGTATGCTCTTCGGTGTGTCCACGATGAATCTCAGGAACTCCAGTTGTTGGTTCGGAACCAGATGGGATTTCTCTCAGTTGATGAGGAAGCCCACGCTTTCTAGCAGCTGAATTGCCATCTGTTTGTTCCTGCAGTGTTTCTCTTTCTTGGGACATGAGGATCATGTCGTCTAGGTACACTATGATCCGCAGGCCCTGTAGTCGCAGCGCTGCGACTACCAGCTTCATTAACTTGGTGAAACACCAGGGAGCCGATGAAAGTCCCAATGGTAGGCAGGTAAACTCCCAGATTCTTCTGGCCCAGATGAACCTCAGGTACCTCCTGAAACCCTGCTCTATGGGAACACCCAGGTATGCGTCTTTTAAATCTAATCTCACATGCCAGTTCCCTTCTCTGAGGATGTCCCTCAAAAGATGAATCCCCTCCATCTTGAAGTGACAGTATAGGATCCATTCGTTCAGCACACTGACATTGATGACCAGTCTCACTTTCCCATTTCTGTGTCCTAAAAATAGATTGCTGATGAAGCCTTCCTGCTCCCCTTGTGCAGGTGCTATTGTGCCCATCACAAAAGGGTAATTGAACTCCGCTGCCAATAGCTGTTTGTCTGATTCCGCCAGGACTATAGTGGCCAGTCTCCTTACATGTACGGGCTCTGCCCAGAACTCCAAATGTTAACCCTGCACTTTTTGCAGGATTCAAGCATCTCCTGACAATGTCTGCCAGTTCTCTAGAAACAAGGCTGTTCTGCCCCCCCTCGGGATACGCTTTGGGAGCCCTTACCTGAAGTGATTGCCGGCTGCCAACTGGTAGGTCTGTTCCTTCTGCCTCTTCCTCCTCTTCCTCTGGTTGGGAAGAAGGTGTCTGCTCTGGTGGAGCCCCAGTAGTGAGTTGGTACTTGACCCTGATGTCTTCCTAGCTTATGGTTGCTTAGCTTACCATAACTGGCAAATTTAAAGGGTTTTTCGGTTTTACTTGGAACCATAACGTCCCTTTAACAAAGTTTTTTTCACTGTGTTGCATAGGTCTTTAATAGTGCAATTTAACCATAACGTCCCTTTAACAAAGTTTTCTTACTGAATATAGATATAGATAATATTAATGTGATAAATGTTTACTAGTAGAAAATACTGAACACCCTTCCCCCGCTACTGATTTTGATGTCCGCGGACCATGCGCATGTCTGCAGACGGACGCGGTCACCCTCAACACTATCCAAAAACTGAGGGGGTATCTTACATTATTGTATCATACAATAAAAACACTGAACATGTTCAAAAAGCACCACATAAATACATTACATTTAATAATAAATAACAATTGGAAACTGTATATGTAAGACACCAACCATCCACTGAAATAGCATTTGCAATATAATGGAATATACCAAAACAAAATAAATATGCCTCCAACAGAATTACCTCACAGAAACTGCACAGCAAAAAGCAAGAGCTTACCTTCACAGCAGGAACACCAAAAGTTTGTAAGAAACTAGTAAGTACACTACATTTATTTCATATATTTATAAACCTTCTGTGTTAGGTACACTAAAACTAATATTTTTTATTTACACAGAAATGTCCAGTACTTTTGGAATGGCTGAAAGAAAATTTCCCACAAGATGAAATGAGTGAAGACAGTGAAGACAGTGATACTAATGGCAGGCACAACATTTCTCTATATAAGCCAATTAATAACCATTACTTTATGTCTACTTAACACATTTTGTTTTTTTAACAAACCATACAGAAACTACAAATAATATACCAAGAGAGACATTAGAAAATACACTGCAATGAATGCAACTAAAAATGGATATGTTCATGAAAAATGTCATTTTTATAAAACAGTTTGTGGAGGACCACATTAAAGAAAACATTAAATATCAATGCACCACATGTACCTGTTTGCCCTCTCCATGTCCCAGCCAACTATCCCCAAACTCTCCTCAGCAAGAGAAACATTATGATGAGACTTCCATCCCTTCCTCCCCTCCCATACATCTTGTCAATGCACCTAATTCCCCTGTATTTGTTTAAGTTTCTGCTTCCCCTTTCTTTCGTAATTTATATACTGTTATACAGTAATACAATTTAAAATGTGTTCTTACTATATGCCTGTGTCTTATTTTTTTTAAAAAGGCAGTTAGGGTGTCCGCGGACAACGCGGGTGTCCAGGATGTCTGCAACTAACCAAAACGGGGTTGCCCTAAGGACACTATAGCTGTTTGTACAGTTTGTAATTAAAATGGCGGTGTCCTTAGAAGACACAACATGTCCGCCTGTCTGCAATTAACCAAAATGGGGGTGTCCTTAGAACACCCGTGCACATGTGCACCACACCCTTGGGTACTACGAACACCACACCTGTCCGTAACTGTCCGCCGCACGTGTGTTGCACTTTTAATTAGTTCGGGGACCCGAACACTGTCCGTAGAACACCTGCATTTGGTGTCCTACAGACAGCCGTCCTATTCACGAACGTGTCCCTGACTTCATCATGTGACCGCACCCACACTGAGTGTGTGTCCTTATTTGCGGACACTATTCGGGCCCCTGAGCAATCCAAGGTATTTTCTAGTAAATGTTCACCATTGCACATGTCCCAGACAATTTCCCTGGTGATCTACATACTTTTTGGAACTTTTTAAGCCCTTTCTTGGTGTTCAATTAGTCTGCAGTCAGCGCGGGTGTTCGCGGAGTGTGCACCTGCACCCCTATAAAAGGCCACACCCCAGAGCTCATCCTCATTCTGTCTTTCTACTACTGCAGATTGACCTGCTTTTGCTGCTTTTGCTGTTCTTGCTGCTTTTGCTTCAGCCAACCTGATGGCATCCATGGCTGCTGCCGGTGCTACTGCTGTCTCAGCACCACTTCCACACCCTCCACCACCACCACCACCTCCCCAAGGGTCTGCAGAGGGGAACAGGCGTGAGGACGCAGAGGAGGATGAAGAGGATGAGATAGTGGAAGTCCCTACTTCTAGCACTCATCGTGAGTCTTGGGTGTGGCAGTTATTTACTACTCTTGATGGAAAGCCAAAAGCTTGTGCCAACAAGTTGATCTGCACTCAGTGCTGCATGATGCTGAGTCATGGCAAGCCTAGTTTGTATAGCTATGGTATTACATCAATGAAGCGACACCTAAAGTCGTTCCACAGTGGGGGTATTCGTAAGGTTGTACCTTACGATAAACGTAGGTTGAGATCCTCTGCAGCATCCTCCGTTTCCGCTCCTGCCACCACAAGAGAAACTCCTGTGGGACGGCGCATCCCTCCAGCTGTGTCGCAGGCCATTCATGATGTTGTTGACCCTTACCTTTTGAGGGTCACAAGATTGTGCATATAGTGCGATGCAGTACTCTGCAGAGGGGGAGAACCTTTGGAGTGCTATTGAGACTGCGGTCAAGGAGCATGAGAAGGACTGCCCACTACCTTAATAAGGCCCACCCTACATATTCCTCTCTCCACCTGCCCTTTCTTATCCCCGTGGTTGGTGACCCTTCCTTAACCTCCTTTCCCCTCCTTTCCTTGTGTGTCATGTTTAAAAAACAAAAAAAAATAAAACAATAAAAAAACCCAGAAAAGGCTCTTTTCAGAGCCGCCTTTCACAGTTCAAAAATAGAAGTGACAAATACTGCAGGGCCCTGTGCATTTTTTAGAAGTCCGCTGACATTTTTATTTTTTGGGTGGTACTGTCCTATCAAAACCATTGCACTTTTCTATGGGAGGAAGTGGTAGCTCTGAAAAGAGCCCTTTTGTGGTGTTTTTTTTGTGTTTCAAAAACTTCAAATGGTCAACAACCTACTGCAAAATGGATTGCTATAATTCCAAAAAAGGTCACAATGAATTTTGTATATTTCACAGAAAAATCTGATTGCCAGCATAAGTAAGATTTACTCAATTTCTGCGAAAAATGTGTGTACTACAAAGCATAATGTTTTCATTCTGAAAAGAGGACATACCAACATCTCTCAAAAAGGCACAAACAGCATTGTTAACATTGCGCCTTGCTTTCTCCATTTGTGGACCAAATCAAAAAGAACGCAGCCACATATGTCTCTGCACAATACGGGAAAAAATTACTCTGGAGTTTGGATACATGTCCATGACTTTCCCAAGTCCTTCTTTCATTGCAAATTGCAAAGAGATTCCAGACACATGTCCTAAACTGTTCCCTCCACAATGAATAATAATAATGTTTGGATGACGCTGTATCACCAAAGTAGCACAGAGAGGTACCAACTCCAGCCACTTCATTCCACGCACTCCATGCCATTGCACTTCCACATGAAGGAATCCAAGATGTGCAGCCACCCCACAGCGATCTGCATGCACCTCAACCAATTTATCATGAATCTCCCAAAACCCAAGCAATCTGCTTTCTGAAACTCACAGCCATAGCTATCTGCTCTCCTCTCAGGAAAAAGACTTTCTGACAAACTCTCTCTTTACACAACGCACCCAGTAAACCTTATTGACCAATCCCTTGCTCTGCTCAGTCTCATTTGCATGCCTCTCAACCCCAAAATCCCTGTATGTAATACGTGCTGTCCGCGGACAACCGCAGTGTCTGCAGACAAATCATAAAATCTGAGAGTGGGGAATGAAAATTTAAATAGTGTGCCCCATTTCCCCTTTGCGCTTGGCTCTGAAAATAGCCTTTTTTTAGTTTTCTTTTAAGATGCTTCAGAAACACCTTTTATTTTGTACCTTTTTAGTTTTGTTCCTTATTTTCCTCCAAAAACCTTCACATTAGCTTCTCCAAAGCAATCCTTAAGTTCCAAAAGAGCATGGCATTTCCCATAAAAGATAAAGACATGCCATCTTCTTTAAATTAAACAACATTACCAAAATCAATGTTCTCACTATTACAAAAGAACATGCCAGCTCAAAGCATGAAAGCAAACATGCCTCAGTTGATTGCACACCTACCAATATTTTGCTGAGGACAAAAAACAGAACTATTGTCCGATATTGCCCTAGGTACTGTTAAATGACTCCAATCAAGCAGTCCCACTAAGTTAGTGCCTTGTCTGGGATTGCTCAAGGGAAGCCCTTATTTATATATTTTTATGTCCAGTTCGTGTACTCTGGATGACAACCCTTATATAACACCCCTCTCTTAGAATCCCCCTGACCCCACTGAGCCAAGAAGTAAGTTTGTTTTGCAAATTTAAAAGGTTTATTTGAGAATTAAACATTATATATATATATCGCACTTTTATAATAAATGAATAATTGATATCACACTTAGACATATGACAGTGAGTGATCAACAATGGATGATGTGATAATAGCACACTGGGTAATTACTTAGGAGTAGTATAGAGGATAAGGTAGCTGAGAATGCTTTATATGGTACAAGGAAATGCAAGGTGGAAAAGAAGCAACGCAGGAATAAACTTGATATGATTTCAGCAAAACATAATATAATCACTTTTCCCCTTTTGGCAATTCACCCCCCCTCTATGCAATGTAAGGAGGTGGAAGTGACACACACAGTCTTCAGGAATACAATCACAGTACAATCCCAATTCAAGTACTTTAAAGGTGGTATGCAAAGAAGGGAAAAATATGCTAAAAATTATTTTAATTCCCTCTAAAGGTTCAGGGTGAGTGATAGCTACTTTAAATTAGTTCAGGATCACTTTACCAATGCTCTATGAATGATTGTCAGGTTGCAAACGAATTTCAGCAAAGGAAAGCAAGGACAAATATTTTTACACGTGGCTGAAATGAAGCAAAATGTCAAATCGCGGCAATTTAGTCACGTGCGTCGAGCGTAATTACGGAGGAAGTATAAGGAGTAGCAAGTCGGTCTAGAGCTTGTTGGAAAGCTTAGAATCTCAGCTTCAAAATAAAAGTCGCTTTTATCACAAACGGTTCAAGAGATACGGACGATTTTGTGGAGGTAGATTTTCAGAAATGAAATTTTAAAGTTTCAGAATGACAGATGACAGTTTTGCAGCTTTGAATCAAAAGACGGTACACGATTTCTATGATGCAGTTCTCAATAGGTTAAAATAGTTTGAATTAGATTATTTTAAACTAAGGGGTTGGTTTTTTACAGTTCGGGCTGGGTACTCACACTATATTTTGGAAGGAATAGGCCTCGTCACAGATCTGGTCAGGTTGACTGCGGTTCTCTCACCACGGACGGTCTTTAGTACCGGTTCTCTGATTACAGCGGTCTGGGTCAGCTCTGCTCTGCTGGTCTGGTCTGGCACTCGGCGCTTCACAAAGGTCTGGTCTCTGGTTCCGGGTACAGCTCTGCTTTCTGGGTGTTTCTGGCACAGGGTTCTAGGCCAGAATCAAACAGCTCAGCCCGGCTGTTTTACTCTGATGTGCCCCTTGAAAGTCTGGAGTAAATCAGTTTGCAAAAGATTTTGAGGCCTGCTGACAAATTCTGAAGTCTGAATTCAAAGTTCTAGTCTCTGTCTGGATTTGAAGTTTAAGTGCTGGATCTGGTGTCTTCTGGCAAAACGCTCCGCAAGAAATCAGCTTGAAGTGGAAAGTGAATCTCCCTACCTGTCCTGCACAGTCTCCTTTTATGTGTTTAGAAAGTGGGAGGGTCGGCTCATCTTCTATGCCCAACCCTCTCAACTTATCATTGGCCAGTTCCTCCTCTCTCCCTTGATTGGGGGAACTGGGTTGTGAGTCAGAGTGATGAGGTAGGTTTATGGTCAGACGATCCTCCCCTTGTCAAATTGCACACAAATCTGTTTCTGATCCAAATACATATTTATCTATGTACCATTTTTCTAATATTATATGTCCAGTTAACATATTTTCTGTAGCACCAAACCATCCGATCCCTGTCTTTGTAAGATTTTGTGTCCACTTATGACAGAATTCTCCCCTTTTCATCCAGATAACGACCTCTAAATCTTTCCAGATTTTACACAAATGTGCACCAGGGATATGGGTTTCAGATGATAAAGTGTCAGATTTTTAACATGCATACATTTGGAGTAACAACCTTTTTTTCTGCTACTATCCCCAAGAACATACCCCAGAGTCCTAACACCTCTTAAAATGTGCACATAAAAATCACAAGAATGATGATGTTATTCATATAATTTTTACAAGTCCGCACTATGAATTATCCATCTTTTTAAAATTATGCTCTGGCCCCAAAGGGGTGTGGTTTTCCAAAGCACATGGTGGAATTTCTGGTTTATCCACTTCACCCAAGCTCAGCTTGCTCACATGCAGTGCCCCTCCCCGTTTCCTTCCAGGAGGAAGCCATTTACAACCCCCCTAATTTAACATTTGCCTGGGCCAAGGACAGTGCTTTGTTTAGTTTCCTGCAGTTCCCAGGTGCTCCTCCCCTGATTCAATCAGGGAGGTGTCATTTCCTTTTGGTGTGGGCAGCAGAACGCAGCCAGGCCTGGGAAGAGTGGCTGAGCAAGTTTCACTCCTGTCGGGGGTAGTTGCCGGGCAGAATTCACTCTCTTCAAGGCAGGCTTCAGCTAAATGTCACTTTAGTTCCCAGTTTTCTACATTCAAACCAAACTTGCAATTTTTACACATGCAGCTAGAGCGCTGATTCTAAGTTCAAAACTATGGCATTTAACAGTTGCAAACTATGTGCCACTCAACAGTAGGTCACTCATTTATTTTAAACATTTAGATTTTAGTGTCTTTCAGTCCAATTTCACTTCAGCTGCTGACATCCACAGCTCAGCCAGTTTTGTTATAAACATTGTTTTGGGCTCATTCTCTTTCCAGATTTTGTATCCACACAAGTCTACCTTCTGCCAAACGTCTGCTGGTGTTCATTGAGATTTTTGAATATCTTGCAATGTTTAAAATAGGCATTTTTAGCTTGCATTTCAGAGAAGCAAAGGTGATTTCAAAGCGCTTTTTTTTTTAGCCATCGGTACTGCTGTTTTTCCTTTGGCACACATTTCACTCATGGCACTCCTGGCCTATCACGCTCGCACTGGTGGGTGGCAGGTCAGGCGACCATTTTGGTGTGCGCAAAACTGCGCGGTTCTCCTGGTTCTGGAATAGAATGTAGGGTGGCGACAGCTCATCCCCACATCTAGCCAGTCTATTGATTTAGTTTTGTTCTGGGATAGAATGATGGGCGGCGACAGCTCATCCCCACATCTACCCAGTCTAATAATTCAACATGGGTCAAAACCCTTGACAGTACTAAACCAGAAAAAATAACCTTGGCATTTGGAAGAATTTTCATTACTGCCTGAACCAAGTGTTCCAGATCTTCCAACAAAGTAGGGGCACTAACATAGCCCAAATTCAAAGCACCACAGTGCAAAAAAACTGCATGTGGACTGTTCACCCTGCCCATATCTCCCCAAACTTGTGCAATTCCCTGCACATTGAAACCAGGCACAGTGCTCCACACCACCTCCACTCCTTTAACATCAAAATTGTTTGCCACATTCCTGTATTTAGCATACTGCTCCAAACCATGCACAAACATATCTCCAACTACCAACACCCTGACTTTGGCCACCTCTGCCATCTTCACTACACACAGCCTCTTTCAACACAAACCACAACCTCAACACCTAATTGGCTGATCCCTTCAGTCCAATTTCCATGCCAGATATGTTGAGAAGTCCCGTATGGTTTATAGTGACTTTTTCGAACGTCACATTTTCGAAATGCCATTATTTCGACATCAAAATGCCAAAATAAAATTGTTTTGACCTTTTGTTAAAATTTTCTTTTTTAAATGGGGGGATCCCTCCACCACCCCCCCTTTTTTAAAATTGTTTACACTTTTTTATGAACAAAACGGGCTGGACTGTCCCTTTTGGGGTAGGACCAAGCCTGATTTGCATATGGTTTTTCCCCTTCTGTAATGGCTTGGCAGGCTGAAAAATGATGGTCTGGAGGGTTGCCCAGAGCTTTGCCCGTGGTTATGATTAATTCAAAACCTTCCAGCCATCACCTTTCTGTTTTGCTAAAGTCACCCCGAGTGGGACGGGTATGCCCAGACGTGGGTCCCGAGTCTGCCGGGCCTAGAGACCCAAGCTACTCCTCACTGATGACGCCCAAAAAGGCTGAAACATGTCTGGGGATGCTTGTGGTCTCGTGCAGAAGGGATGTGACCTATCAGTTCGGGCTGGACTGTCCCTTTTGGGGTAGGACCAAGCCTGATTTGCATATGGTTTTTCCCCTTCTGTAATGGCTTGGCAGGCTGAAAAATGATGGTCTGGAGGGTTGCCCAGAGCTTTGCCCGTGGTTATGATTAATTCAAAACCTTCCAGCCATCACCTTTCTGTTTTGCTAAAGTCACCCCGAGTGGGACGGGTATGCCCAGACGTGGGTCCCGAGTCTGCCGGGCCTAGAGACCCAAGCTACTCCTCACTGATGACGCCCAAAAAGGCTGAAACATGTCTGGGGATGCTTGTGGTCTCGTGCAGAAGGGATGTGACCTATCAGTTCGGGCTGGACTGTCCCTTTTGGGGTAGGACCAAGCCTGATTTGCATATGGTTTTTCCCCTTCTGTAATGGCTTGGCAGGCTGAAAAATGATGGTCTGGAGGGTTGCCCAGAGCTTTGCCCGTGGTTATGATTAATTCAAAACCTTCCAGCCATCACCTTTCTGTTTTGCTAAAGTCACCCCGAGTGGGACGGGTATGCCCAGACGTGGGTCCCGAGTCTGCCGGGCCTAGAGACCCAAGCTACTCCTCACTGATGACGCCCAAAAAGGCTGAAACATGTCTGGGGATGCTTGTGGTCTCGTGCAGAAGGGATGTGACCTATCAGTTCGGGCTGGACTGTCCCTTTTGGGGTAGGACCAAGCCTGATTTGCATATGGTTTTTCCCCTTCTGTAATGGCTTGGCAGGCTGAAAAATGATGGTCTGGAGGGTTGCCCAGAGCTTTGCCCGTGGTTATGATTAATTCAAAACCTTCCAGCCATCACCTTTCTGTTTTGCTAAAGTCACCCCGAGTGGGACGGGTATGCCCAGACGTGGGTCCCGAGTCTGCCGGGCCTAGAGACCCAAGCTACTCCTCACTGATGACGCCCAAAAAGGCTGAAACATGTCTGGGGATGCTTGTGGTCTCGTGCAGAAGGGATGTGACCTATCAGTTCGGGCTGGACTGTCCCTTTTGGGGTAGGACCAAGCCTGATTTGCATATGGTTTTTCCCCTTCTGTAATGGCTTGGCAGGCTGAAAAATGATGGTCTGGAGGGTTGCCCAGAGCTTTGCCCGTGGTTATGATTAATTCAAAACCTTCCAGCCATCACCTTTCTGTTTTGCTAAAGTCACCCCGAGTGGGACGGGTATGCCCAGACGTGGGTCCCGAGTCTGCCGGGCCTAGAGACCCAAGCTACTCCTCACTGATGACGCCCAAAAAGGCTGAAACATGTCTGGGGATGCTTGTGGTCTCGTGCAGAAGGGATGTGACCTATCAGTTCGGGCTGGACTGTCCCTTTTGGGGTAGGACCAAGCCTGATTTGCATATGGTTTTTCCCCTTCTGTAATGGCTTGGCAGGCTGAAAAATGATGGTCTGGAGGGTTGCCCAGAGCTTTGCCCGTGGTTATGATTAATTCAAAACCTTCCAGCCATCACCTTTCTGTTTTGCTAAAGTCACCCCGAGTGGGACGGGTATGCCCAGACGTGGGTCCCGAGTCTGCCGGGCCTAGAGACCCAAGCTACTCCTCACTGATGACGCCCAAAAAGGCTGAAACATGTCTGGGGATGCTTGTGGTCTCGTGCAGAAGGGATGTGACCTATCAGTTCGGGCTGGACTGTCCCTTTTGGGGTAGGACCAAGCCTGATTTGCATATGGTTTTTCCCCTTCTGTAATGGCTTGGCAGGCTGAAAAATGATGGTCTGGAGGGTTGCCCAGAGCTTTGCCCGTGGTTATGATTAATTCAAAACCTTCCAGCCATCACCTTTCTGTTTTGCTAAAGTCACCCCGAGTGGGACGGGTATGCCCAGACGTGGGTCCCGAGTCTGCCGGGCCTAGAGACCCAAGCTACTCCTCACTGATGACGCCCAAAAAGGCTGAAACATGTCTGGGGATGCTTGTGGTCTCGTGCAGAAGGGATGTGACCTATCAGTTCGGGCTGGACTGTCCCTTTTGGGGTAGGACCAAGCCTGATTTGCATATGGTTTTTCCCCTTCTGTAATGGCTTGGCAGGCTGAAAAATGATGGTCTGGAGGGTTGCCCAGAGCTTTGCCCGTGGTTATGATTAATTCAAAACCTTCCAGCCATCACCTTTCTGTTTTGCTAAAGTCACCCCGAGTGGGACAAGTATGCCCAGACGTGGGTCCCGAGTCTGCCGGGCCTAGAGACCCAAGCTACTCCTCACTGATGACGCCCAAAAAGGCTGAAATATGTCTGGGGATGCTTGTGGTCTCGTGCAGAAGGGATGTGACCTATCAGTTCGGGCTGGACTGTCCCTTTTGGGGTAGGACCAAGCCTGATTTGCATATGGTTTTTCCCCTTCTGTAATGGCTTGGCAGGCTGAAAAATGATGGTCTGGAGGGTTGCCCAGAGCTTTGCCCGTGGTTATGATTAATTCAAAACCTTCCAGCCATCACCTTTCTGTTTTGCCAAAACCAAAATAAAACATATAAAATAAAAAAAACATTCAGAATCTTTTTTCTGCCATTTTATTTCACCAAAATGGCATTTCCAAAATGTGTTTTCAAAAATGTGACTGGATACCGTCCCGTATGTGGCACGCCCTGTCCGCGGACAACTGCGGTGTCCGTGGAGCACGTAACACTGGAGCAGCCACTCTACCCTTTCCACTTCACTCTCTGCACCATTCCCTCATTGGCCACTGTTAAGCAGTCACACAACCATCCACCAATCACATCCAAGAACTCTACATCTAACTCCATCATCACAGATCAGCACTTTAGATGTACTATTGATCACGCTCAGTACAATTGGGCTGTGACTGCAAAGGACCTACAGCAACAACTACTATAAAAATCCCCAAGATTTCTACTTGCCGATTCATGCACATTCACATGCATGAACACAGACTACAGGTATGAATACTTCTACACAGTACAAAGGGGAATTTGGAATACATATAAACAGAGCAACCGCCACTTACCCTGTATAAACTGTAAAATGAACTTATGGTAATTTCTCCCATCTGCTATGATCAAGTCACACTTGCAAACCTGTCCGCTCCCCAAATCCTTGTTTACACACACAGCTATCTAAAAAAAAGTTCTTTCATATTAAAAGTTGGGAGAAATAACAGTATAATTATGGAAAAAGGCTTTCTAGTGTGTTATAAAATTATACGCAGCCAGGATGAGTACATGCATCTTCATTCATGCACACAGACAGACAATGGGCCTCATTACGACCGTGGCGGTCCGGAAATAACGGTGGCGGTAAACCCGCCGCCACCGTTGTTTCCGGACCACCTGATCCCGACCCCTGCAGGCGGGAGGTGATGTTCCCGCCAGGTCTGACCTGGCGGGTTTAACACCGCCCGCCTGCAGGCGGACGAGGAAACACCGGCAGCATTACAAAATGCTGCCGGTGTTTCCATGATCCCGATTCCCATTGAGTCCCATAGGACTCAATGGGAATGGGGATTTACACCATTCTGCCTCCGTGATTCCCGGAAAACCGGGGTTGTAATGTCCCGGTAATTCCGGGAATCACGGAGGCGGAATGGTAATACGAGTCTGGCGTTAACCAGGCGGTTTTACCGCCTCGGTTAACGCCGGACTCGTAATGAGGCCCAATATCATTAGAAAGGCTCCCAGCTCCCAGAAACAACACCACTGCCTCTACATCAAATCCTTCTGCTTTATTTCCCACACCTTCACAAATGCATACATTGCATGCTTTTCTGTACAATCTCTGCCATTTACCCTGTAATAATAGCAAAACACGCATATGATTATTTCTTCTATCTCCTAACATCCAATAACATAGCCTTAAAAAAACAAGTGTGCTCTATACGTTTACTATTATACTAATTTCTAAAACATATTCAACTAACAGATTCTAAGTAAAATATACAGGATGTACATAGGCAAAGGAAAGTGCATGTGCATACTATGCTCAGTTATCAGAAAACACTACTACTACAAAAACAAAAAAATCAATGTCTACATTAACAAAAGTGCTATATACACACACATATTCACTAACTTCTTTCTTTTACAATTGCATTGAACACCACTCTCCTGAAAAGCAGCAGCGTCTGAAGTACGAACAAGAATTTAGAAGAAACCTACTCTTTCCATACAAAAAAGTACAATACTAACATAATGTTCTAACTGTTAATCAAACACACTAACATTTTAGTATTGTAGAACAAACAGGTGTATTAACCCTCTACCATTAGATACGGAGTGCTTCTCCTTACCAGCTGCATACTTTATATTGTCATCTGAAGCCCAGTATAGTAACACACAAATACAAGACTAGCCTTCCCAACTTGATGTAGCTGCCCATTGCACAATCACACACCTCCACAAACATCCTTACCATCATACTCAGACACTCATGCACAAAGCACGCATATACTGCACAACAGCCCAACCCACACTTTCTTTTTTTCTCCAACAGACCCCAAAGAATGCCTACCAAAAGCAACTCCGTATAAAGCAACACAGAAGTAGAGCAAATCAAAATAAAATTGTTCAAAATAAGCATCCACCTCTAGCAGATTTTGTACAAAAAGTTCAAATAAAAGAGCTAATACAGTCATTAAGCGAAACAAAACAAGCTTCCAGTACAGAAACTTTGCCGCCTCTATCAAAATGTAAAATGAAACAGAAAGTGATTAACAAGACTTCAGCTACCACTACTGCTAACACTACACCTATAAATCTTGATGTAGTGGCAAGTAACCATACCAAAAAAATATTTTACAAAAAATGTTCTGCCACAGAGTCCTTCAGAACCTTATAAAAAAAGGAGAGAAATCATGCACAACCCTTAAAACCTATTGTAGAAAATGAATACTAGAAGCTCTCATAGACAGTGCAATCCTTCTCAAAAGGAAGTTATTTATTTTAGTTTTAAACAGAATGAAACCACTAACAAAACTAACTACTAAACTACAAAAAAGACTTCCCAATAACCGGAATATCAACAAAAATAACTTCTTAAACATCTGTGGAGGTGAATGGAGTCACACCACGAGCACAGAACCATATTTTAATGAAGAAACATATAAAGAAAAGCAAACAAACCCAATTGCCATACATAGCAGTGGACGAGGGTATGAAAAACTTCATAACACCATTATGGAACAAGAAACTCTGCTCTCAAAAATATCCCCAGAAAACTCAGTATCACCTCTCCATTCCACTGAACCAAAAAGTCCAGTCTACAAATGTACATCAATGTGTAACATTGCCAAAAAATCTTTAAAATCTCTACGCCAGTTCCTCAATCAGTATGTAAAAAGCAAAGACACATTCAAAATGAAACTACTACAAAATATGGATGCCTGTCCAGTGTGCAAATACACAGGACTGCAAGGACATTCATTAGCCTGCATTTCAGGACGTATTTGCAAAAGCACCTTCCATCATATCAAAATGATATCAACACATCATTCAACTATAAGAAATTTGGTCCATAAACTCTACCATGCTAAAAGTCCTGCTTTAGCACTAGCCAATTTAAATAACAATCTTCTGCATGCTACAGCCAAACAACTACTCAAAGAAATAGAGCATATCCAGAGAAAATATTTTGGAAGTGAAAACAACCTACAAAATGCAATAGCTTTACAAGAAACTAGCAACTACTGTACAACTAGCAACCCTCTATTACACACATACAAAAAGGAAATACTAAAGTTTAAAACTACATCTGCTGAAGTACCAAACCATGTGTGTGTGTGTGTGTGTGTGTGTGTGTTGCCGCAGGACTTTTTATGAAAGTAGCACAAAAACTATAGACATAATATACAAACAAGTCATTCTGAATTATTTTCACTACCAAAACCCCTGCAACAACTCAATTTATGTGAAAGCATCATAATTTAAACAGTGCACCCAATTCAAGCAATAATACGCCTTCAACCAAAAACAACAGAATTACCTCCCTCTGAATTAGTGAAAGGCATTTGTGACAAAATAGTTTATTTACCATTAGATCTTAAAAAAAAAGGTACACACTCCAGGAGTGCAACGGCCAATAGATCAATCTTTAATTGTCTTAGTAAATGGCATACCTACAAAAGACAAAACAATTTGGCAACAACTCGTGGACATACATAAAGTTAGACAAGCCCTGTAATACCTAAAAAACAACAATGAATACTACAAAGAAATTAATATTGAAGAAAACCTGAGAGAAACCATTGAAAGAATTCAAGAGTCACCAGAAACTGGTCAATTTCAACTACTAAATCCTGCTACAGAATCCAATATTTTAGACCATTATACAATGCATCCTCTTCACTCTAAAGACACTATAGATGAAGCACTGGAAACATACCAAATACAACAAGCTAAAGGATCTCCAATCACCATATGGGAAAAAAGTATAGCAGCACGGGCCTTTCCTCTTCTCTTTCCTATTGGAAAAGGAGGAAGGTACTATGATAGACCCACACAGATAACAGCATCAGAATATTGCTCTTTACGAATGTATTCTGATGACCTCAGATTCAGACAAAACGTGGAATACATATTCCACCTTCTCTTTGAAAGTGAAATAGCATCTCTATGCTACTGAGTTGCACACACATTAAAATCAGGTACCCATTTTCAAAATATGTGTCATGACCACTGTGAGGGGGCACAAGTTGTGCAACAAGCAGGCTCCACCCAGAACCCTGAGGGCCTTAAAACCACTGCAGAAGGGCTTCTGGAGCCAGTCCTGGTGCCTTTGGCACCAGGCTCATATGTAGGAAAGAATGGCTGTTCAAACTAGGTCCCATGTATGTACATGGGTCTTTAAATCCAACATGGAAGCACCGACACAGTCTAGTTCTAAGAACCAAACCATGCGGTCTAATTTTTTGGGTGTGGCAGGCCTGGAACTACTTTCCCTGGTACTACTTTACTGGGCTATATAAACCACACCCTGAGTTCAGAACACGCTTCGAGTTATTCTGCAACCCGTAGCGTGACGCTCACCGTGTCCAGCTCCTGGTCTTCAGCATCTTCCTGTAATCCTGCAAGAACAAGAACAAGATTATTCTGTTTTACCTGAGAAAACACCATCCAGCACTCAGCATCTCAACGGGGCTGCAATCTGTGGAAACCATGGTGGTAAAGTCACTGCCCAGGCGGTAACTTACCGCCTGGGTCGTAATGAGGCCCATATTCAGGTTCGCTTTCAATATTAAACAACCGATGTACTTACCTTAACAGATTCCTGGGGCCTGTTTTTCATCGCGCTCTCATCCACTTTCAGCACCACAGCGGCCTGTGAGGAGAAGAAGAAGAAAACACAGGTTAGCTTTAAAAGACAATAAAGGCGCTGCGCTTCGCGCTTTCTCTTACATAGAAAACGTGCCTCTCCATCCGGCACGCCAGCATCAAGACCTTCGCACCTGAAAAGAAGGAGATAAAGACATTAACAAATTCCCACCATAAACAGAACAAAGACTTACAATTAACAAACCTACCTGCCTACCAGCAGATTCAGGGTCACATCAGGCCTTGGCCCAAGGAAGGCGAACTGCACCAGTGAAGCAACTCGGGCAGCTCACTTACAAACATCAAGCGTCCCTGCACAAGAAACGCAGGACGGATAGCTCACCCTACAAATAACTAAGATTCCTTATTCAGCACTGGGCAACTACGCATAGAGGGTTCCAGATCTCAGAGCCTTCCAGACGCCCCAGGGGATATCAGGTGAGCGTAACAGAACTCAAAGCTGTTAAACCTTATCCACCTGGGTGTCATGGAGACATCTGAAACTGATCAGTTAGCCAAGTTTTTGGGACAATTACGCACCGAGGTACACGCAGCCCGGCAGGAAACCAATGCCTTAAAACGAGAGTTAATAGTCACAAAAGACCCTACTGATGAACTAAGCAAACAGCTACTACAAACACAGGCGGGGCAGGCTCTATTGCCTGGATTCGCCCCATCCGTTGCTACACCATCATCAGTCAATCCAGTACAGATAACGGTGCTGGGACCCCTGGCACCACCAGA
This sequence comes from Ambystoma mexicanum, assembly GCF_040938575.1. NCBI lineage: Eukaryota > Metazoa > Chordata > Amphibia > Caudata > Ambystomatidae > Ambystoma > Ambystoma mexicanum. The sequence continues at coordinate 944,543,157 of NC_090931.1, read as the reverse complement.
ACAGTTTAATGGAGACCCCAGAAGGTACGCAACATTCATGAACCAGTGCCGCCTCCATTTTCTTTGTAGCCTGGGGCTTTCCCAAACGACCAGGCGAGGGTGGCCTTAATGTTATCATATTTGAGTGGAAGCGCCGCAGACTGGTCGGTACATTTAGTGAGCCGCGATGACCCATTACTGCAGAATTTCAGGGGTTTTCAACAGGAGATGGAAAAGTTATTTGCTCGACACTTGGATGGACAAGCTCTTGATAACGAACTCCTGTCCCTCTGCCAAGGGAATCAAGATTTGCTGACTCATATTGCCACCTTTAATAGACTGGTTGCAGAAGCGGGGTGGCCAGAAGATAAAAGAACCACGTTGTTTCATCAGGGCCTACGAGGAGACCTGAAGGATGTCCTTGCTCAAGTGCTAGAACCACCTAAAGACTGTGCAGAGTTTATCAACCTGGTAGTTCAGTTGGACCACAGATTACAGGATCGAAAAAACAGACCAAAGTAGACTTGAAAATTGTGCCATGTACGTACGTTGAAAAGATAATGTTCAACGTCCATCAGAAAATACAGTAGAACCCATGCAGATTGGAGGAGCATGACCCTCTTTAACCAAGGGTGAAAGAGACAAGAGGAGACAGCTACATTTATGCTTATACTCCGGTAAACGGGTCACTACCTCAAAGAATGCCCAGTGAAACCTCCAAGGAAGGTGGTAGTCGCTACAGAGAAAGAAGATAATGGAAAGGAATCAGAAAACTATCAGGCCTGCAAGTGTAGAGGTCCGCTTGTCGAGCGAAAAGGATGAATCACAGGCCTCACATTTCACCCTACCAGTAACCTTGATCAATCACCAATGACTGTCATGGATGCATGCCATAGAGGCATATATAGACAGCGGAGCAGTTGGTAATTACATAGATCAAGATTTGGCAACAAAAATGGGACTTCCCTTTTGCACAGAACCAACAACTGAAAAGGTAACTACTGTTGACGGTACAGAAATTGCTTCGGGACCAGTAACCCAATGCACAACAGAATTAACCCTTCTGTGTCAGGATGGACATCAAGAAGCAATCACGCTTGACCTCATCAAAGCTCCTCAGTTCCAGCTGATCTTAGGGAAGCCATGGTTAGTAACTCACAATCCCCACATAGACTGGCGTGCAAAGAGACTGACCTTTTCCGACGAATGCGCCCACGCTTGCTACCCGAAATCTATACCACAGCCAAACCTGAAATCTGTTCAAGGAATAGCATTGGGGATCGCGGAACCAATGGACACCTTACCAAAAGAATATCAGGATTATCAAGATGTTTTTCAGAAGGAACAGGCTAGCACATTACCGCCACATAGGCCCTATGACTGTCAGATCGACCTGATACCTGGCACACAGGTTCCTTGTGGTCAAATTTATGCACTTACGGAAACCGAAAATCTCCACTTGAAGTCCTATCTGGATCAATACCTGGCTAATGGGTTTATCCACGCGTCAAAGTCACTGGCAGCCTCTCCCTTATACTTCGTACCCAAGAAGGAAGGAGATTTGAGGACTTGCATCGAATACCACGCACTTAATGAAATCACAGTAAAAAACTGCTACCCTTTGCCCCTTATTCTGGAACTGTTGGACCAAGTCAAGGATGCCCGAATCTACACCAAACTAGACCTCAGAGGAGCATACCACCTTGTACTTGTTAAGAAAGGGGATGAATAGAAGACCATGTTTTGCACCAAGTATGACCTGTACGAATATCAGGTAATGCCTTTCGGGCTGTGAACGCTCCCGCAGTGTTCCAATACTTCATGAATGATGTATTATGGGAATTAATCGATGTCTGTGCCCTGGTCTATATTGACGACATCCTTCTGTATTCCCCCTCTGAAAGAGATCATGTGGAACATGTTCGCTCAGTCCTTGCAAAACGTCACCAGCAAAAACTGTATGCTAAACTCGAGAAATGCTCCTTCCATGCCACCAAAGTTGAGTTCCTCTGTTTTGTTCTCTCGCAAAAGGGAGTCAATATGGATTTACACAAAGTAGATGCCATCCTTAATTGGCCGTCACCTTCTTCACTTAAAGGAACCCAAAGCATGCTCAGCGTTGCAAATTTTTATTGCCGATTAATTCCAGATTTCTCACAGATAGTCTACCCAATCACATCGTTACTGAGAAAAAACAACAAAAAATTCCAATGGACTGAAGAGGCAGAACAGGCCTTTCAAGAACTCAAGAAAATATTCACCACCGCGCCAATTTTACGACATCCTCGCCCTGATCTCCCCTATGTAGTGGAAACTGATGCTCCCAGCGTAGGTATGGGAGCAGTTTTCTCTCAAAGAGATCCAGAGACAGGCCAATTACACCCTGTGACCTTTTTGTCACGTAAATTCTCACCACCAGAACTTAAATATGCAATTACAGACAAAGAATTGTTGGCAATAAAATCAGCCTTCAAAGCCTGGCGGCAGTATCTATTAGGTGCCAGACATACCAGCACAGTAATCACAGATCACTGAAACCTTCAATACCTAAAGTCAGCAAAAGCCCAATCATCACGACAGTTGCAGTGGGCTCTATTCTTTGCAGAATAAGAATACGTAATAACATACCGACCGGGAGTTTGGAATGGGAAGTCTGATGCCTTGTCTCGTATTGGTGTTGAAGAGACAACAAATAGTACCCTGAACCCTGTTGCCATCATCCCAAGTGATAAACTACTGGGACTCACCACCACATTGACTCTGAGTGAACTTCAAGATAAGATTCGAACCTTAATGAACCCTGAGATCTTGCAGAAATGGAATTCCCAAAATGAACATCACACAGTCCTGGATGGATTACCCTACTTCAGGGAACGACTATATCTACCAAGTAAAGATCTGCAAGAATTGGTCATGTCTGGTTATTTCGATTCCCTGATCGAAGGCCATCCCGGAAGTGCTAAGACTCTAGCCAAGGTTAAACAGAATTATTGGTGGCCAACCTGGCATAAGGACATTGCTCGATTTGTTCTATCCTGTGGGATATGTGCACAGAATAAATCACAAAAACAGAAACCAGCTGGCCTCCTACAACCACTGGATATTCCACCGGCTCCCTGGCATACTCTTTCTCTTGATTTTATTACGGACTTACCTCCCTGTCAAGGTTTTAATACCATTCTGGTGGTTGTAGACCTGTTCTCTAAAATGGCACATTTCATTCCATTTAAAGGACTTCCTGATGCTACCGGTCTGGCAAAAGCATTTCTTGAACAGATTATAAAACTGCATGGTTTCCCCTCAGTCCTAATCTCAGATCGTGGAAGCCAATTTGTATCCAACTTCTGGAGGAAATGTTGTACCATGGCACAAATCGATGTTCGATTATCCACTAGCCATCACCCCCAAACGGATGGACAAACAGAAAGAACAAACCAGACATTAGAACAGTATCTACGTTGCATTATGTATCAAGTGGAAGAGAATTGGAAAGACTTGTTATGGATAGCGGAATACGCATACAATAACTCCATACACACCAGCACGGGACAAAGCCCGTTCTACACAATATACGGAAGACATCCACGTACCTCTGAACTAGACTCCCCCACGACCTTGGAAATGACAGCGGTAAAGACTCTAGACACAAGCATAACCCAAGCCTTCAAAAGGGCAAATGAACATTTACTGCAAGCCAAAGACAGACAAAAACTATTCTCGGACCGGCATCGAAAGAAAGCTCCCGATTACCAAGTTGGAGACAAAGTCTGGTTGGCATCAAAACATGTGCCCATAAAAGGTACCCAGACCTTTCATCCAAGATATCTAGGACCCTATACCATCGAATCAGTGATAAATCCGGTGGCCGTCAAGTTAGCCTTACCACCAAGCATGCCAATTCATCCGGTGGTCCATGTGTCACTTGTAAAACCTGTACAGCCAGGATCCCGAGTCTTAACACCAACAAAACCTGTGATAGTTGATGGAGAGCCTGAATTTGAAGTTAAAAACATTCTGGATTCGAAAAGTACCAGATCTAAGCTATACTATTTAGTGGACTGGAAAGGGTACGCGCCTCAAGAAAGAACTTGGGAACCAAGTGAACATATTCATGCACCACGTCTGATTAAGAGGTTTCACCTGGATAACCCCACCAAACCCAGACAAGACAGGAAGGATACCATGAGAGGGGCCTTGGGGGGGAGTGCTGTTATGACCACTGTGAGGGGGCACAAGTTGTGCCACAAGCAGGCTCCCACCAGAACCCTGAGGGCCTTAAAACCACTGCAAAAGGACTCCTGGAGCCAGTCCTGGCGCCTTTGGCACCAGGCTCATATGTAGGAAGCAAGGGCTGTTCAAACTAGGTCCCATTTATGTACATGGGCCTTTAAATCCAAAATGGAAGCACCCACAGTCTAGTTCTAGGAACCAAGCCATGCGGTCTAATGTTTTGGGTGTGGCAGGCCTGGAACTACTTTCCCTGTTACTACTTTACCTGGGCTATATAACCCACACCCTGAGTGCAGAACACGCTTTGAGTTATTCTGCAACCCGCAGCTTGACGCTCACTTTGTCCAGCTCCTGGTCTTCAGCATCTTCCTGTAATCCTGCAAGAACAAGAACAAGATTATTCTGTTTTACCTGAGAAAACACCATCCAGTACTCAGCATCTCAACTGGGCTGCAATCTGTGGAAACCGAGAGAAGAAGAAACATCACTCACCTGTGAGTACAAGCTTAAGGACTTCCGGCGAACCGCTACCACAGCTGCTGTTCGAACATTGCAACCTGCAATAACGAGAAAGGGTAAAACAATATTAGAACGCATGCTTCCAAAACATCGAATTCCATCAGTCTTACCTGAATTCCATCGCGCTACGCCACGGTTCCATCCGGAGCACCACAGCAACATCTGCAAAGGGAAAGAGCCGTATTCAGGTTCGCTTTCAATATTAAACAACCGCTCTGTACTTACCTTAACGTATTCCGGGGGCCTGTTTTTCATCACGCTCTCATCCACTCGTAGCACCACAGCTGCCTGTGAGAAGAACAAGAAGAAAACACAGGATAGCTTTAAAAGACAATAAAGGTGCTGTGCTTCGTGCTTTCTCTTACCTAGAAAACGTGCCTCTCCATCCGGCACGCCAGCATCAAGACCTTCGCACCAGAAAAGGAGAGAAAGACATTAACGAATTCCCACCATAAACACACCTACCTGCCTACCAGCAGATTCGGGGTCACAGCAGGCCTGGGCCCAAGGAAGGCGAACTGCACCAGTGAAGCAACTCGGGCAGCCTGCCACCAAACCTCAAGCACCCCTGCACAAGAAACGCAGGACGGATAGCTCACCCTACAAATAATTAAGATTCATTATTCAGAACTGGGCAACTACGCATCCAGGGTTCCAGATCTCAGAGCCTTTCAGACGCCCCCAGGGATATCAGGTGAGTGTAACAATATGTCAGCTATGCAATTATTACAAAAAGTCCAAGAAAAAGATGAGGTTATACAGTCAAGTATTACAAATGTTTTAGCAAACATGCCTGGTACAAAAGAGCACTGGTTCCGACGTCACGGAGATCGACGCTGTATGATAACAAACCTTGGCCCACCTACTTGGTTTGTTATATTAAGTTGTGCAGAATATGCATGGGAAGATTTACACGATTTCCCATGCATAGCAAAGAAAAACAAAACAAACATAGATATAAAAACACCAGGAGAACACTGCTCTCTAGATCCTGTAAATGTATCAAGATATTTCCATCATCGCTTCATTGCTACGCTACACTTTATTTGTAATAAGACTCTTCCTCCCCACTTGCTCCCCTCGGAGAAGTTCAACACTTCTTTTGGAGAAAAGAATACCAAGCCAGAGGAGCACCACACATCCACATGCTACTAAAGATGCTCCTAAATTTGGTCAGGACAGTGATGCCACTGTTTTGCAGTTCATCCAAAAATATGTCACTTGTGTAATCCCTTCACAAACAACACATAGTGACCTTCATGCACAAACTTTACAATTTCAAAGACACAAATGTGGGAAATATTGTCATTGCAAATATAAAAAGAAAGGGAAATACTACACCAAATGCCGCTTTGGGTTCCCTAGACCAGTTTCAACAACAGGTAAAGTAGTAAACAACTTCATGTCTTTAGTCAGACATAGGGCCTCATTACGAGGTTGGAGGTAGTCATGGCGCTATTAGCGCCATGACTACCTCCAATACCGGTACCGAGTCCGTCCTCGTTCAATGGGGACTTACCATTCTATTCCGACCTTTGCGGGACCGGTAAGTCCCCATTGAAAAAGCCATTCCCCATTCCCATTTCAGCCCCCATAGCGCTCAATGGGAAGGCGCTAATAACAGTAACGCAAATTGCGGTACCGTTATTAGCTCTGAAGTCCCTTAACGGGCCCCGTCCATAATGCCTGGTAAAAGGAAGGGACCCGCTAATGGACCTCGGAATAGGGCTCAAAGGGATTACCGATACCGATGTCCTTATCGGTGCCCGGTATCCCTTTGCGCCCACCTCGTAATGAGGCCCATAGTGTCAAAGGTAAATCACCTAAGGACACATATTACATAAAAAGAACATAAGAATGTATTGATGGATTCATTGCCCTCCTATGGAATGCAAACATAGATGTGCAGTACATTGCAGACAATTCCACTGCAGTTGCACAATATGTCGCAGCCTACTTAACCAAAGCAGAGGAAACAGAGCTTAGGACCTCTGGGATGACATATCATCTGACAAAACACTATCACAGAAATTGTAAAGCTTAGGCATAAATAATGCTCTCTCACAGAGAATGTGGCTGCTATGAAGCTACAGACCATTTAACTGGTACTGCCTTGTATGGAAAATCTGACAACATAGTATGGCTAAGTCTTGGTCCCGCTAAATCTAGAAAAAGAGTTCTGAAATCATATGAGGACATAGAAACAATAGCCAAAAATGATCCCAACAGCCAAGACATTTTGAAAAACAATTTACTAGACACATACTACCCAAACAGGAGTACCAATTTGGAAACCATGTGTCTCTACCACGTAGCCCAAAACTTCACACACAAAAGAATATTAAACCAGATGAAAAGAAAGGTAGATACAGAGCAGCAAATTTTGAAGGCAGCTTAGTGAAACTTACCAAACGCAGCTTAATCATATCAAATTGTCATTAAAAATTCCTCAACATAACAAACTGTATTACAAGTCCCTGCTACAACTTTTTAAACCATGGAGAAAAGAAGAAGAGTTACTGGATATGTATCACTCCTATGAAGACGCTTTCAAAGCAAATGAAAGCACTATAACAGACATAGGGCCTCATTACACGGAAGGCGGTAAGGGTTAACGGTCACCCTTTATCGCCTTACTTACTATCGCCTTATCGCCTTACTACGAGGTCCCTTTGCGGGACCCGACCTTAACGGCTGGTGTAGACCAGCCGTTAAAGTTGTGACCCGCAAAGGGACCTTGGTACTAATTACGGTACCGCAATTTGCGGTACCGTAATTAGCTCCTTCCCCATTCCCATTATGCCCTAGGGGGCAAAAATGGGAATGGGGAAGGGCCATGGAGAAAGGGGGAATTACCGCCCCGCCAACCTTGGAATGGGGTGGTAATTCCCCTTTCCTCCATGGTGGTACCGGTATGGTACCGGCGGCAACCATGGTGCTAATAGCACCATGGTTTACCGCCTACCATGTAATGAGGCCCATAAACTTTACACAGTACCAAACAATGTTGCACAATGAAAAGCAACACGAAGAACTCCAGGCCCAACTAGAAGTGGACACTCCCAACAGTAGTCAACCTTCTGTAACAGGAAGCCAAGACCACTTGCACAGCCACTAATTGTTATGCTCACCTGGTATCCACGGGGACGCCACCCCGCTGCCGGAACCCTGGTGCCCTTCTCGGTCGCTCCCGGGTATTATTAATGGGCCATCTTTGAGAATAGGTCTACCATTACAAGGATGGTGTTAAATCCTTGACTGGTAGGTAGATCAGTGATGAAGTCGAGGTAAAGGGTGTGCAATGGCGCTGGAGAAATGTCCAAAGGTTTCAGTAGGCCAGATGGTTTGTGTTTTTGCAATTTATTTTGTGCGCAGACTCCACAAGATTGGATGTATTGGATGATATCTCTTCGCCAAGTAGGCCACCAGAAATTCTGTTTCACCTTGGCTAAGGTCTTGGTAATCCCAGGGTGCCCTTCGATCAGGGAATCGTGGTAACCAGAAATGACTTGTTGTTGTAAATTCTTGGTGGGGATGTATAGGCGGCCCTTAAAGAAGGGTAAACGGTCTTGGATGGAATATTGTTCTCCCTGCGCTTGCCATGCAAAGCGAGTATCCGGGTTCATGGTTTGTTGGATTTCCTTTTTCAGTTCCATGTGGGTTACGGCTGTAGTAAGGCCTATGAGTTTGTCTTCAGGTATGATGGAGACTGGATCTGGCACTGTATAGACCAAGTCATCAGTGTCAGTACAAGAAAGTGCGTCAGCTTTTCCGTTCTTGACGCCTGTTCGAAATGTTATGACAAAATCATATTCGGCGAAAAAGAGAGCCCATCGCAGTTGGCGTGAAGATTGGGCCTTTGCTGTTTTAAGATATTGCAGATTTCGGTGATCAGTAATAACTGAACTGGTGTGTCTGGCTCCCAGAAGATAGTGTCGCCAGGCCTTGAAGGCGGATTTGATTGCTAAGAGTTCTTTGTCTGTGATGGCGTAATTAATTTCTGGAGGTGAACATTTCTTCGACCAGAAGGCCACTGGATGTAGCGGCCAGTTTCGGGATTCCTTTGTGAGAGGACAGCTCCCATAGCTATACTGGAAGCGTCTGTTTCCACAATATACGGGAGGTCTGGACATGGATGTCGCAGGATCGGTGCTGAGGTGAATCTTCTCTTTAGTTCCTGAAAAGCCTTTTCCGCATCTTCGGTCCAGGCGAATTTCTCATTATTTTTTCTTAACAATGTGGTGATCGGGTGTACAGTCTGGTATGAACCGGCGGTAGAAGTTCGCAAAACCCAACATGCTCTGTGCCCCTTTTATTGACGTTGGAGATGGCCATTTCAAAACAGTGTCCACCTTATTCAAGTCCATTCTGATGCCTGCTGGAGTAAGAACGAAACACAGAAATTCAACTTCGGTGACGTGAAAAGAAAACTTTTCCATTTTTGCATATAAACGATGTTCCCGGAGCTTGGAGAGAACTGAACGGACGTGCTTGATGTGATCCTGTTTTGAAGTTGAGTACACTAAGATATCATCTATGTATACTAGGGCGCAGACATCTATTAACTATCTCAAAACTTCATTCATAAAATACTGAAACGCTGCTGGGGCTTTGCATAACCCAGAGGGCATGACTTGGTATTCGAACAAACCATACTTGGAGCGGAAAGCAGTCTTCCACTCGTCTCTGCTTCTGACCCGCACCAGGTGGTATGCTCCTCGAAGGTCCAGTTTGTGTAAATTTGGGCATCTTTGACCTGGTCCAGCATTTCAGGGATGAGGGGCAAGGGGTAACGGTTCTTTACAGTGATCTGGTTTAATGCGCGGTAGTCGATACAGGTTCTCAGGTTCCCTTCTTTTTTCGGTACGAAGAACAAAGGACTGGCTCCTGGGGGCTTGGATGGGCGGATGAATCCATTAGCGAGATACTGGTCTAGATAAGCCTTCAAATGAAGGTTTTCGGGTTCTGTGAGTGCATAGATCCTGCCACAAGGGACCTGCGCACCCGGTACAAGGTCGATCTGGCAGTCATAGGGCCTGTGCGGAGGCAGGGTGTTTGCTTGGTCCTTCTGGAATACATCCTGGAAATCTTGGTATTCTTCAGGCAAAGTATTAGTCACTCCCAAAGCTGCCACTTCTGGAGTTGTAGAGATACTGAAAGCAGGTTTGTGTCCTTGGTAATAGCAGGCTGGAGAGCAGTTGCTGGGAAAGGTAAATTTTCTTCCCCGCCAGTCAATCATAGGGTTGTGAGCAACTAACCATGGCATCCCTAGTATGAGCCGGAATTGAGGTGCCTTGATGAGATCGAACGAAATGAGTTCTCGGTGTCTGTCCTGGCACAGCAAGGTTAATTCGGCTGTGTGCTGGGTTTCGGGTCCGGAAGCGATTTCCGTCCCATCCACTGTGGTTACCTTATCTGTAGTCGGCTTGGAACATAGCAGCTAGGTCCTGATCTATATAATTCCCAACAGCTCCGCTGTCGATATATGCTTCAATGGCATGCATTCTTGACGATTGTTGGCTATTAATCAAGATCACCGGAATTGCAAAGTGTGAGGTCGGTGGCTCCTTTACCTCACTCGACAAACTGACCTCTACGTTTGCCGAGCTGGGCCTTTTCCCGACTGACTCTCTTCCTCTTTTTCCGTGGCTCCAACGAGCTTCCTCTGAGGTTTCACTGGGCAGTCCCTCAGGAAATGCCCGGACTTCCCGCAGTATAGACATAGTTGTTGTTGTCTCCTTTTATCTCGTTCTTGTTTTGTTAGAGGGGGTCGTACCCCTCCAATTTGCATGGGTTCCACAGTATTCTCTTGTAGTCGAGGTACATTGTCTCTAGGCCGAGCGTACCCAGGCCTGAACGGTCTGCTTTTCAGTCTTGCAACCGGTGATCCAGTTGCACAACCAGGTCTATGAATTCAGAACAATCTCTGGGAGGGTCAACCACTTGAGCTAGAAAAATCCTTTAATTCACCTCGTAAGCCCTGATAAAACAATGTGTTTCTTTTGTTCTCAGGCAACCTAGCTTCAGCAACTAGTCGGTTGAATGTAGCAATGTACGTTAGCAAATCCTGATTTCCCTGTCGGAGGGAAAGGAGTTCATTGTCCACAGCTTGTTCACGGGTATGGCGAGCAAAGTGTTTATCCATTTCCCTCCGAAAGTCTCCAAAATTATGTAATAAAGGGTCATCCTGGGACACCAACAGTACCGACCAATCCGCGGCACTGCCACTTAAGTATGATAAAACAAAGGCTACCCGGGCTTGGTCATTTGGGAATGCTCCAGGCCTGCAAAGAAAATGAAGGCGACACTGATTTATGAAGGCTGCGTATTTACGTGGATCTCCAGAAAACCTCTCCGGGGGTGCCAAAGGAACTGTACCTGGTAACACGACTTGTACCGGAGTAGAGACTGTGGATGACGTACTAGGATTTTGCATCGGTGGGTTGTTTCCAGGTAGAGGTGTCTGACTCGCATGGGATTGCAAGACTTGCCTGCTAATGTCTTCGGTACGCTCTTTAGTCACCAACAAGTCTCTCCGACGAGCGTTAGTCTCTTGTCTGGCAGAGTGAACCTCTGCACGAAGTTCTCCCAATAAGTGGGCCAATTGGTCTAATTCTGATGTTTCCATGGCGCCCAGGTGGATAGATTTGGTCGGCTTCGCGTTCTGTTATGCTCACCTGGTATCCATGGGGACGCCACCCAGCTGCCGGAACCCTGGTGCCCTTCTCGGTCGCTCCCGGGTATTATCAGCGGGGAATTCTTTCTGGAAAACAGGTGGGCAATGTTCAAGATAGAGCAACTGGGGAAATAACCACCCAACACCCGGTATGCCCGCAGCGTCTCCCCGGCCCTTTCCTCACCTTGTTTTGGGCTTTGGCGAGCTCTCCGTCCTGCCTTCTTGGCAATGGCGCATTGTCCTCTGTGGGCGATTGCATTCAAGTTACTTCACTGATGCTGCCCCTTTGAGTCTCTCAGGTAGGTCTTATTACTGTTATCCTGTAAGCCTTTCTTTGAAATAATGATGTCTTTTCTCTCCCAGTAGGTGGGCGAGAGTCTGCTGTGGGCCGTTGGCTGGATTTGGGCTCACCGGCAAGTGATGGTGTTTCGGGAGCTCCTCGATGCGGTAAGTGGGCGCTATACGTAGTGCTATGGTGCCGTGTTTTTGCTAACCTGTTGTCTTTTATTCCGGTTGGCCACTGCGTTCACTGAAGCAAGAGGCTCCTAAGCAGTGCTGGTCGATTGGCGACTTGAGAGGTAAGTTGCCGGCTCTGATACAAATGTCTAATGTCTCTTTTCTCTCTTTTTGCAGATTCGAAGATCCAAGAAGCTTGCTGTTCCTTGGGTGCTGATTGCAGTCTGCGGTGGAATCTCAGGTAAGCTGCTGAAAATAACGATGTCCCTTTGATTTACAGGTGCAGACTTTTCGAGGTTCGAAGATGCTGCAGAACACAATGAGCATCACGTTGCTGGAATGCAAAGTAACGCGAAGCGTGTACTGGAGTTCGGTGTGGTTTATATAGCCTGCAGGCATCCCAGGTATCACTGGGCCTGCCACACCCAAAATGCTAGACTGCATGGTTCAGTTTAGGAACTGAGCCATGTGAAGGCATCCATTTTGTTGCGCAATGCCCTTATGGGCCCTGATTACTGCTCTAGCATATGAGCCTGGCGCCAAAGGCGCCAGGACTGACTCCAAGAGAGTCTGGGAGCAAATGTCAAGGCCCTTGAGGGCCTGATGGGGGTAGAAGTAGCCCACCTGGCCTGGCTATCCAGGCTTAGGGCAGGGATCGTCACACTAATAGCAAATGAGGCAGAATTAGCCATGAGAGAAGTAGAAAACACCATGTGTCAGTATGAACAAGCTACAGAAGACTTTGCTGTACTTAAATCACAACTGAACAATGAACAGCATAGAATTTTCCAAGAAGTAACAAAACAAATTAAACATGGTGTACAACATGAAAATAAAAACGGTACCTGCCAAGACTACAAACCTATACTGCTATACGTCAGTGGTCAAGCTGCTTCAGGCAAAACATTCTTCATCAAAATCATCAGCAAGTTCCTCCAACAATTGACAACCAACAAACTGTCAGCTGTTGTAACTGCCCCTACAGGTTTAGCTGCCTACAACATAAGAGGTGTTACTTTACACCGATTACTACTCCTTCCAGTAGAACACCAAAACAAATTAGACTATTACAAACTTTCTACAGAAGTTGCAATGGAACTTCACAGAGTTTTGAAACAAATGAAAAGGCTACTAATAGATGAGGTGAGCATGGTCTCCAACCTAATGTTGGCTTTGATTCACCTCAGATTACAAGAGGTACTCAAAACAAACTACGAAGAGCTCTTTGGAGTAAAACACATCTTTCTTTTCGGAGATCTTCTTCAATTTACACCAGTGAAAGGCAAACCTATTTTTAAAACCTTAGGGCACAAACTGTGCCGTAAAACTCTTGGCAGCATAAGAAATATCAACCTTTGGCAACATTTCCAATATAGAGAATTAACGGAAAACATGTGCCAGTCTGCAGACCTTACATAAGCCAACATTTTAAAAAGTATTAGAGTTGGTATACTATCTCAAGAAGCACAATCAATATTAGGAAACCAGGCACATCCATGCACTCTATGGCCATAATTCATGTGCTACTGATGTCATGGAACAATTAGCGCACAAAAATGTCAATTGTATGCCCTTGATGCCAACTCTTGCAAGCTGTTCAAAATTCAATGAAACAATGTTGAAAAAAGAAATGCAACCAATAATTGAAATTTGCTCCACAAATAAACTGGACGTACATGGTATGACACTACCCATGTGTCAACAAGCCACAACAAGACTAAATACCTTAGAAAACTCTATCTCCAACACAGCTGGTTTGGAGAAAATATTAAAATTATCTTTAAACTGTAGAGTAATGCTTAAACGTAACCTTGACGTGGAGCAAGGACTAGTTAATGGAGCACTTGGTACAGTTGTTGGCTTTCAAACATACCCACATCACAACAGCATACAGTTTGTCAATATTCTGTTTGACAAAATATCAGAAGTTAAAAGGATAGGGCGCTCAACAGCCCGCTTCCTTCTTTTCAACCGGTACTGCCTTGTATGGAAAATCTGACAATATAGTATGGCTAAAACTTGGTCCTGCTAAATCTAGAAAAATATAGATATTGTAGCACAGTCTTTAAAGAAGGCATGAGCTATGTAACACTATCACGCTTACGTACACTTGAAGGGCTATTTCTAATCAACTTTGATGCAAGTAAAGTAAATGCTGATATTCCTTGCATTGTAGAATACAATAGACTGCGTTCACTCTACACCCCCATCTAAAAACCTATCCTGTTCCGCTAAAAGGGAAAAGTTGTAAAAGAAAACGACTTCAAACTGAAACGATAGAGGATCTCACTGCAATTCCTCCCAAGAAAGTAAAAGAAGCTAATACTTCATCAAGTAGCACAACCAAAGAAGACTCTGCTGCTTAAAGTAACTCAACTACTTCTTCAAAGAAGCAACACACACTCCGAACAAATGACTTCAACACAGAACTGTCAGGTCCATTCACATTTTCAAATACAACTGGTGTAAATTGCTACGCAAATGTAGCAAATATTCTATTCCAATTGCCACCAATTATGGACAACATTTACTTACACAGTACAGACCAATTGTATTTGCAAATGTTAGTCCTTCCTAGAAATGCAACTAACAATCCTGACAACACTTACAGTGCTCATGGAATAAGACAAGAATTGGACTACTGTACTGGAATGGTCAAATTCAAAATAAACTCACAAGAAGATCCACAAGAATTTCTAATGTATTTACTACAAGTACTGGAAAACAAACACATACCTATAAATGAAATCTTCCAGATTGCATACACGTGGAAACATACATGCATTCTCTGCAGCCATGTGGCACAGGAACAAGTCCCTAATGAAAGCTTCATGTATGTATCCATACCTAACTGTGAATCCATTCCATTTCAGCAACTTGTACAAAATGCAAACCATTTCAGATTATGTACTACCTGCAATTCAGATAATCACTCCACCTTACAAATACAGACACATTGGGCCTCATTACAACTCAGGCGGTAAGGGTTTTACGGCGGCGTAAACAGCGCCGACCCTTACCGCCTGAGTATGAGGTCCCTTAGCGCCATGGCGGACTTAACACCTGCTTTTAGCAGGTGTTAAAATCCATGGCGCTAAGGGACCATGGAGTTAATTACGCCACCGTAATTTACGGTGGCGTAATTAACGCCTTCCCCACTCCCATTATGCCCTATGGGGAAAAATGGGAATGGGGAAGGGAAAATGGGGATTTACCGCCCCGCCAAGGTTGGAATGGGGCGGTAAGTCCGCCTACCACCATGGCGTAAACATAGTTTACGCCATGGTGGTAAAGTCACGGCCCAGGCAGTAACTTACCGCCTGGGTCGTAATGAGGCCCATAGTAAATATGTAATAGTAATGTTTTTACGTTACAATGCAGATGGTACCAAAAACAACTGTAAGCTGACTGGATTCACACATGGTCAAGTAACACTTGGTAAGAAACCCTTCACAACAATAGGTATAATCTACCACGAAGGAGCCACAACCAATGCAGGTGACTACACTGCATATATAAAAAAGAATTGTGGATGGTTCGAATGTAATGATACTACCATTACTGTAAAACAGAGATTACCAGCAAATCTTGTGAACGCTTACTTAATATTCTTAAAACCAAAATTTAATACGTAATGTGTGTATGAACATAAGTAAAACTTCTACTTCAAAACTATGCACAGTTAGAATATGCCAACATGTATCTAACTGCCCCAAGATTCTGCAACAAGCAAACAGATAAATAAATACCACTAAAATGTAACAAGAAATAAAAGTTAGAATATGCCAACAGGTATCTAACAGCCCCAACAATCTGCAACAAGCCAACAGATAGAAGATTAGCAAGAAACAAGAAATAAACACTAAAACAATGAAAGAAATATATTGTACCACAACATAGAAGTTTTTTTTTAAATCCAACATGGATTTTTTTTCCCACAGACCCAATGATTTAAAAAACAAACACAGAAACTGGGAAATTGCGCAGTACACTGGTTTGGACTATAGTACTTCTAAAGTATTAAATATGAGGGTCGAAAAAATACAGAAATGTCTATTATGCAATGCAATAACTCATTATGAACTACCTACACTAACATATGATCTTTTCTTTTATCACAGAGATCGAAAAAGAATGTCTGGTCCAATTACCCATGTCATGAAAAAACTCCATACAACAAAAAAAAAGTCAACCAGTAAGTATATAATAAATGGACTCACAAACACCGCTGCATAACACACCCATTCCCGCAAATATCTAACCATACACCACAATCCAAAATATTTACTTCCATGGGTATCTTATGCCGCAGTGCTTGTTACAAACTATACTATCTTAACTGCATAGCCTAGCCAAAACTTCACATTCAAACTCTACAAATGAAACAGTACGCAAACTTTTAGGTTGTGGATATTTGATGGGTGTTTGATTCTATGGGTGTCCTTCGTCCATGCACCCAAGACTCTAGGCTCTGGCAAAAACCACCCCAGCATAACACACCGATGCTACCAAACATTTTGACTGTGGTATGTGGGCTGCTTATAGGGGATATTAATTACAATCAATGCTCTACTAACAACTCAAAACCAACATCATACTAAAGTAAAATAGCTAGTAGTGCGCCCAGCATTTAGTATGTCCGCGGACAGCCGCGGTGACCGCGGACAATGCAAACACATCAGGGGCACCTGTCACCTAAACAAATACAGCATTTGACCCATCTCTTACTCACCCAGCCCCCCCCCCCCCAGGCACTCCTATGCACCAACACATCCCCTAAATTGAATTTTGTCTCTTTTCGCCGCCGTGCTGTCTGCGGATCCAAGATGGCGGCGCATGGAAACAATGTGACGCACCTCACGCTTCATCCCAGATAATCAGCAAACATGTTGCATGTCCGCGGACATGACGCAAGCCGCTCACCCAATCGGTGTCCTGTCCGTGGAGCGAACAGGGAAATGTGTCCGTGGAGCGGACATAGATATCACACATTTTTTTTGCCTTACATTTTGGTTGTTTAAAAAAAAACTACTGGACGGATTTACACCAAATTAACAAAAGCACGCTTTCGGGACCAAGCCGCCGTTCCTGCTGCAAATTTGGTGGAAATCCATCCAGCAGTTTGGGCTGTAGGCGTGAGCAAAGTTCTTTCCCATTATGTCTATGGGAAAAAAATCAATTTTGGGACCCCCCCTATAACTTTGCCCCCCCCTTGACCAAACCTCACCAAACTTTGCACAAAAAAAATCAGAGTGGGCCATATACCTTTTTTTTACAAAGTTTGGTGAGGATTCGTCGAGGGGGAGCGAAGTTATAAGCCACCCAAAAAGTGCTCTTCCTATGGGTTTAGCAACTTAACCATAACTACATGGCCGCTACAGCATGTGGTTAAGTTGCTAAACCCATAGGAAGAGCACTTTTTCAGCATCTTATAACTTCGCTCCCCCTGGAGGAATCCTCACCGCACTTGCAAAAAAAGTATATGGCCGGCTTAGAATTTTTTTGCCACATTGGGTGAGGTTTCATGCAGGGGGGCACAGTTACAGGGGGGGGCGGTCCCAATTTTTTCTCCCCATAGACTGAATAGGAAAAAACTGCGCACAGCTACAGCCCGAACGACTGGATGGAATTTCACCAAATTTGTGCTAGTAGCGGGGGCTTGGGTCAGAAAGCATACTTTTGTGTCTTTGGTGGGAATCTGAGAAGTACTTTCGTTGCAAATGACTGAAAGTAAGTCTCTAAATATGTGTGATATGTGGGTCAGATATGTGGACCCATTTCCCTGTACTCTCCGCGGACCAAAGTGTCATTGGCTTGTGGTAGGGCATGCTGGCGGAGAACTTTGGATGTGGCCGGTGGTTGGCTGGAGGGAAGCTTGCTGTGCGGCAACAATTTTTGGAAACGCCACAATGGTGTCTTGGAGGACAGTGCACCGGCAGAAGGGTCTGCAAAATATACCGTACGCCATATGTTGACCACAACAAAGGAAGGAAAGGGTGGGGGAGTGAGAAGTGGTTAATGTGACATATGTAAATAGGTGGAAGAAGATGGAGAAGTGGCTGCAGTATTAGTGTGTATTGCGCCAATTTGTGGGTACCTAGACAGCCGACAACTTTGTGGGGTGATTTGAGGCAGCTGTCATAACATCACGATAGCTTCTGCAGCAACCTGTTTGCAGCGACTTCTTTCCGTGGTGAGTGGTGGCAGGTGAATTTCAGAAGGAGAGTGAATTGCACATTGCACAGGGTGGGTTGGAGCGTGGGTGCCTGTGCTATGCGGATGGATTGCGGTAGTTGGGGACATGGTGGCATGCATGGGTGCATGAAGTTGTGGCGGGTCTGTTGAAGGATTAGACTATTGAGTGCATGGCCGAAGAGCCTAGGGCTTCAGCTCACCCACCGCAGCTATGCATGTGTGACTCTGCATCCGGTAGAGGGGGGCACTTGCATGGAGTGGTGCATGCAGATTGGTTGGAGTAGGGCCAATGTTGCGAACAGTATGTGGGTCAGTTGCCAGTGAGACAATACTTTGTGAATGGAAGTGAGTACGGCCGTAGTATGCGAATGAGGGTGCAGGAGACAGTGCTCTATTTGTACATTATGGTAATTGTTGCACTTTTTTCCTGGAAAGCGCCATGGTGGTGCACAGGTTGGGTAGGAGTGCTGGTGGCAGTGCTGTGTATGTGGATTGCTGTAGTTGGTGATATGGTGACATGTATGGTGGTATTACATTGCGGTGGGGTGTGCAAGGCCTAGACTATTGGGTGCATGGCCAAAGGCCGTAGGCCATGCACTGAAGAGCATAGGCCTTCAGCTTACCCGCTGCAGCAATGTATGTCTGACTCTGCATTCGGAGGCTATGCACTGGAGCCTAGGTCTTGAGCACAACCACGGCAGTAATGCATTGTTGACTACAGAATGGGTCTGGAGCATATTTCAGATGCAATGGAGCAGCAGAAGAGAGCTGCCATGCGTGTATGTAGAGGGCGGGTGCTTGCATAGTGTGGTGTGTGCAAATTGGTTGGAGTAGGGCCAATGTTGCGAACAGTATGTGGGTAGGTTGCCAGTGAGACAATACTTGTGAATGGAAGTGAGTACGGCTGTAGTATGCATCTGTTATGTTATGTTATTTTGCACTTATATAGCGCCTTATATACCATTGGTATGGTCCGAAGGTGCTGGTAGGTTGAACGCCCTTGGGAACCGAAGTCCTGGTCAGTAGAGGGAGTAGAGAGAGTCCAAAGGAGCGTGTGCGCACCAGGTATGTGTGCAGCTGGTGCGGAATTCCTGTGGTAGCTGCTTCCTAGCGGTAGGTGTGGTGGCTGATAGATCAGGAGTATGTGTTCGATCTGGCTGGAATTATCCAGACCGAGAGTGGCAGCGTTAGGCCTGAGGAGAACGCTTGGCTGGGGGTGTGAGACCAGCAATGTTTACTTAGAGTGATGGGGAGTGAGCGGCAGATGTTGATATGAGAACAGTTATACTGAATGGTGTCATAGTATCTCTGTGTTCTAGTTGAATGGTGGTGTAAGGAGAGAGTAAGCGTGGGGTGTGATAAGAGGTATGCATCCACATTCAGCCTCTCGCCACACTCAGCGTCTCTCCACACTCAGCGCCTCTCCACACTCAGCGCCTCTCCACACTCAGCATCTCTCCACACTCAGCGCCTTTCCACACTCAGCGCCTCTCCACACTCAGCGCCTCTCCACACTCAGCGCCTCTCCACACTCAGCCTCTCCACACTCAGCCTCTCCACACTCAGCCGCTCTGCTCGTTATGAAAGTGCACAAGGTGCAGTCGACAGCGCTTTATTTGTACATTATTGTAACTGATGCACTTTTTTCCTGCATAGCTCATGGCGGTGCACAGGTTGGGTAGGAGTGCTGGTGGCAGTGCTGTGTATGTGGATTGTCTTAGTTGGTGACATGGTGTCATGTATGGTGGTATTACATTGCAGTGGGTGTGTGCAAGGCCTAGACTATTGGGTGCATAGCTGAAGGCCGTAGGCCATAGGCCATGCACCCAAGAGCCCACGCCTTGAGCTTACCCACTGCAGCAATGCATGTCTGACTCTGCATTCGTAGGCCATGCACTCAAGAGCCTAGGTCTTGAGCACAACCACAGCAGTAATGCATTGTTGACTCTGCATCCGTTAGAGGGTGGAGACTTGTACAGAATGGCGGTGGAGCATATTTCAGATGCAATTGTGCAGCAGAAGAGAGCTGCCATGCGTTTATGTTTGGTTTGCAGGTGAGGTGACTGTTAGAACGTGGTAAAGTGTTTGATGTGTGGTTGGAAATGCTGCAGTGAAAGGTCACGCAGTGTGACCACTGGGTGCAGCGTTTGCATATTGTTAGTATGGTTGAGGGTATGGTTGAATGGCAGATTATATTTTCTTGGATAGTGTGCTGTGTACAGATTGTTTCTAGTATGGCCAATGTTGTGGGGATTTTGTGGTTAGGTTGGCAGTGACACAAAACTTTCTGAGTGGAAGTGGGTAAGACAATAGTATGTGAATGAAAGGGCATAGGGGTGCTGGAGACAGTTAAATGTGTGTACATTATGGTAACTGTTGCATTTAATGCTGTGCATATGCATTGAGGTGTGGAGGTTGGATAGGAGTGCTGGTGGCAGTGGTTGCATTACAATGCGGAAATGTGTGCAAGGAGCCCACCCACTGCAGCAATGTAGGTTTGACAGTGCATTAGGCACAGGGTGGTGATGTTTGGTGAGTGCGTGTGGAGCACATTGTAGACGTGCTAGAGCAGCACAAGTGAGTTGCAAAGCGTGTATTGTAGGTTCCATGGTTGTGGTGATAGTTGGAACATGCTACAGTATTTGGTGTATGGCAGGAGATGTCGCAGTGAGAAAATGTGTAGTGTGGACACATGGTACAGTATTTATGTAATGTGAGTATGGAAGAAGGTATGGTTGAAGTGCAGTTTATATGTGCTTGGTTACAGGACTGTGTGCAGATTTATTAAAGTAGGCCCAATGTTGTAAAGCTGTTGTGCATAGGTTGCCAGTGACACAATAATTTGTGAATGGCAGTGGGTAGGGTTGGTGCAGGCTGTGGTATGTTTGCGGATTCTGCTAATTGTGACACTTTTTGGTGAATGGGTGTTTTATGGTGTGGGGGAGTTGGGTAGAAGTGGCGCTACGTATGTTACATTTGTGCATAATGTTAGGTGCCCACATGGTCGCATGCATGGATCCATAGTGTTGTGGTGGGTGTGGAAAGGGCTGCACTGTTGTGTGCATGGTGAAAGGTGTGCTGGGTGCGCCTCAAGATCTTTGTGGATGCTGTAATCGTGCATTTTTTAGCAGAAGTTTCCGGTGGAAGGGCTTTGGAATCAAACAGTAATAAGAGTGTGTAACAGTAAATCTGGAGTGGTGTACAGAAATGATAGTGTTCAATGCAGAGTTTTTGTATGTGCTTGCTGAATGCGTGTATGAAAATGCGACAACACCCAATGGGGGAGTGATGCAAAAATGCCTCTGCAAAGGGAAGAATTATTGTGTGTGCGTTACTGGGCCGTGGCCCTCATTGCAGATGGGAAAGCGCACATGCAATATTCTGCCAGTATGACCATGGCGCACATGGGAATTGCATTGCGGCCAATAGGCAATTAGGTGTTTAGGGTGTGGTTGACAGGAAGGGGTGGTAACAATTCGTCCCAATACTGTGTCGTGAGGTTGGTCGAGATTGAGAGATGCACAGTGCTTATTGTCGGTGATACCTTTCTGTGCCATCTGCACAGGTATTGTGTGCAAAGAGGAGTTGCTGGTAATGTCGGCCTGGAAGGAGTGGACGCTTTTTGGTGCTGTCAGAGTGACTGCAGTTTTGGCAGGATGGTTCGCCTTTGCAGATATGTGGCCTCCATCACGAATGTTGATTTTGTTGTTGTGCACTATGGAAGTATACATGTGGGTTACATGTAGTGTGGACGTTTAATAAGTCACCTGAAGAGGTTGCTGAACGCAGTGAATCAAGAATTTTGCTACTGCCAAAGTCGTTTTCTCATGCATAACACCAAGAGGGATATGGGCCCATGACAGTGTACTTTGTCCCCAGCCAGAGGTCGGAAGGAGTGTTATAAACAGAATTATGCGTGAATTTATGCAGACTGCTGGCATGTTCTCCAACCACTATGAGATCATGAGGTTGCAACATATGCAGTGGTTCCATAGAGAGGGCATTTATTTGAGCGCCATTGGCAATGCCGTTTTCTGTTACACTGTGTGAGAAGCATTCACTAGAATGTGGTAAAAATGTGAGGAGCGCCAAACAGAAACGCATATAAAGAGAAAAAAAAGTTACTTTCACGCACGTAAAAAAAAAAACAATCAAAAACCTTTATACATCTACGATGGAAGCCCCAATCCCCTACCCAGCTTGCTATTGCTTACCCCGCCACTATCACGACAAGGTTGCGGATTGTGCGGTAGTTTCAGGATTACACGTGCCACATCCTGGGTGGGCATGTGGCTGTATGCAGATGACGAAGTCGTGCATACATTTACTAAACTTTGTAGTGGATGTGCTTTGGAATGGCATGGCACTTGTATTGTAAATGTGTAACGGTACATTTGAAGTGTTGTACAGGAGTGACAGTGTTGGATGATGGCGGCTTTGATGCGATTGGTGGATGTGTTTGTGCCTACTTACGTGTAAGCCAATGAGGCAGTGCTGCAGAGAAGATAGTGCAAAGGGAAGAAGGACTGCTCCAGCTTTGGAGGGGTGCGGCTCTCACGGCACTTGGGGAAAGTCACATGCCACATTCTGCGCTTCTTACCATGTTGGACAATGGGAATGGGACTATAGCCTTTGGCCAATCAGGTGCTCTGGGTGTGCGTCACTGGAAATGGCGGCATTCACTTTTCCCATTACTTTGTGTACTGCAGCTGGCAAACATGGCAAGATGCACAGTTTTCGTCATGGGCGATGCCTTTGTGGAAGATCTGTGCCTGTATGCCCTCCAAGAAGACTTGTCTGGCAATTTTGGTTTGGAGGGAGTGGACGCTTTGTGGTGTAGTCTCGAAGCGTGCTTTTTCGGCGGACTTCTTGTAGAATGTTGACGCTTGGCCTCTTCGGCAACTGTACTTGTGATTGTGCACTTTCGAGCCTTCTTTTTGGGTTACATGCCTAGTTCCCGTGTGTACCGTCAACTGAAGATCATGATGAAAGCAGTGCAGTGCATTTTTCCTACTGCCAAGGTGCTTTTCTCATGTACACCTCCGAGAATAGTGGGGAAGAATTCCAATGATTCCTGTCGCCAGCCAGAGGTCAGAAGGGGTCTCATCAACAGAAGCATGTGTGACTTCTTGAGTGCTGCAGGGATGTTCTCCTGTGAGAATGAGAACATTGGTTCCCAATACATACACCTTTTCTTTTTTTTTTTTACAAACTTTATTTTGTATTTCATCTCAAGAGTACTGGTTACCAACATGTATAGAAGATGGCAAACATAACATTGTTCATTCTCTGTTCTTCATACAATTTTCAAAACCTTCTCCAGTTGAGTTCTTGAGTATAACAGTTAAACAGTTAACAAATGTTCCCTCTCTCCCCCCCTCTCTGCTTACCCTTATTTTCAATAATGTTCGGTTGAGTTAATATAGTAAGTTTTCATTTGCAATCAGAGCAGTTCTTCTCTGGGTAGTTCATTTCTGAGGAATTGTACGATCGGACCGAAAAAAAAAGGTCTGACCGTAGAAAAAGTCAGAAAAATGCTACCACCAAAGGTTCGAACACCAAAAGTTTGAACCTTTGGTGGTAGCATTGTAGGTAAGTATACAAATTTTAAAAAAGACTGCAGGGGTGCCCCCTGCAACACCCCGCTCACTATACTGTGTGGTATAGTGAGCGGGGGTTGTGTGGAACACCCCTGCAGCTCCTGTGTAAAAAAGGTAAGTAGGGTTTGTTTTTGTTGGGGGTGTGGATGGGGGTGTGTTGAGGGTGTGGGTGGGGGAATGTTGTGGGTATGTTGTGGGTGTGGGTGGGGGTGTGGGTATGTAGGTGTTTTGAATGCGTGTCGCATGGGAAATGTGCGTACCTTTTGTGGTATGCACATTTATCATGCAAACTTTTCCATTGCAGACTTTTCTGCAACAGAAAAATCACGCAGATCCATTTCTGACTCTCTCGTTGATAAAATAGAGACTTTACGTAATACTCGGCGTTTAAAATACATTTGTTCATTGTCTCTGGTGAACTTATGAAGGGGCCTCCACGTATTCAGGTATTTCGGATATGAGCCGTATGCCAAAGCTGTCACTTTCTCCATGGCCATGACCCCCATAGTTTAACCCACCACCTGGCCACCACCGATCCTTGTTTGTTTTTCCACGTGTGCTAAATTGATTCTCGCTGCGCTAAACATGTGGGTTATGAGCGTGGCTCTGTTCCCAGTATTTGTGTAGCTACTTTCAAATGCCTCTCCCAGCAGTATCACTAATGGATCCATGTAGAGCTGTACCCCCGTTATTTCCTTCATATGGGTCAGAATTTCCTTCCAATATGCCTCTGCCTGAGGGCAAGTCCACCACATGTGAATCAGGACTTCCACTTTCCCACAATCACGCCAGCACAATGAGGAGTAATTAGCATTAATAGAATATATTCGCTGTGGAGTCATGTACCATCTAAGGCATAACTTGAATGCTGCCTCTTTGAGGCACATTTAGAGCTTTTCGCCACTCGTCGCCATATTTGCCCCCACATCTCTACGGAAATAGGTTTGCCCACATACTCCTCCCATTTTCTCATATATGAGAGAGTTTCTTCCGGGTCTGCCCCACAAAGCAGTCAATATATTTGCAATACACCTTTTTCAGGTGTCCCTTCCTGTAGGGTAAGTTCCAACCCTATAGGTTGCTTAGATGCTCCTTCTTTCACCTTCTATTTGTGATCCAGTGCCTGATTTGAGTGTAGTGATATTGTTCACTTTCACGGATCAGAAACTTTTCTTTACACCCTTCGAATGTTAGGGGAACTCCGTCTATGTAAAATAATTTTAAGGTAAGGGCTCCCCCCCCTCGCAGCGGGACCAAAGGTGGGGTTGTGTACCTGGTGTGAAGTCTGGGTTATTGGCCATTGGCGTGAGTGGGCCCCCTCTTAATTTTATCTTCTTGCTCCATAGGGCTTTATCCCAATACCACAGAATGGCTTTTGTTGTTTCCAATAGTGTGCCGCCATTCCCTCTATATCTCGGACGCAAGAACCCCAGACGCTCTAGAGGAGTCTTCATTACCTCTCTCTCCAGATTTACCCATCGATTTTGGTTCTCCCTTGGGACCCATTGTAACATCGGTGCTACTTGTGCTGCCCATAGATATCTACAAAATTCCAAAACTCCCAGCCCTCCGATTGCCAGAGTTTGGAATAGGACTTTCCCAGGGATTCTCGGCCACTTCCCTTTTCAGAAGAAAGCCATAATTTTCTTTTGTAGGTTCTGAATCGCCGGAGTGGGGATTCTCAGCACCCATTATGTATAAAAACCTGTGAAGAAGGGACATCTTAACTGCCGCTATCCGTGCTGACCACGACAGTTCCTGCATATCCCATCTTTTGAGATCTTGTGCCAGAGTTTTCAGCAGTCCCGGGATGTTTGCCCCATAAAGCATCTTATAAGTAGGTGTTAGGTTTATGCCTAAATAGGATAGAAGTCCTTGGCTCCATTTTAGTGGGTAATTTCTCTCCCACCCTGCCTCCCGCCCCAGGTCTTCTGTGATGTTAAGTGCTTTGGATTTAGGGTAATTAATATGAAACCCTGAGACTTCTGCAAATTTCTGTAACATTGTAATGGCTTGGGGAAGTGAACGCTCTGTATCATTTAAAAAAAGAAGGATGCCATCCGCATATATGGCTATTTTCTGGTGTCCACAGGCCCCCGTCTCCACTCCCAGGATGCTTTGCTCCGCTCGTATCCTCTGTGCCAGAGGCTCCATGGCCATTGCAAAGATTAACGGTGAGTGGGGACACCCTTGTCTGTTACCCTTGTGGATCGGGATGCTTTCGGGTTAGTTGACCATTAATCATCCGTTTGTGGACGGGTGTACAAAATTGGCTAATATCATGCAGGAGAAGATCGTCCCGCACCCAAACCTCTCCAGGGTCAGTGCAGGAAGCTCCAATCTAGGCTATCAAAAGCCCTGGAGGCATCTAATGCCAATATCGACATAGGCTGGCCTGTTCTCGGCCCCCATTCTATGGTGCTTATTGCCCTACGGATGTTGTCGTACGTATGGCTCCCCCTCACAAAGCCGCCCTGATTCGGGTGAATTATCTTTGGGAGAATTCTAGCTAATCTTTGTGCTAAGATAGTGAAGTACATTTTTGCATCCCCATTTAACAGTGAGATGGGGCGATAGCTTGTGCAATCCGTTGGATCTCTATCTGGTTTCAACAGGAGGACTGTGGAAGCTGGCCTCCTATCAGCCGTGACTTGACCGATGACCCTTATATAGTTAAATAAGTGTGTTAGTGGGCCTACCAGCATGTTTTGAAATGTTTTATAATAAGCATTACAAAGGCCATCCGGGCCTTGGGATTTATTCCCTTTCAAGGTATTAATAACCCCCCTCACCTCATCTTCCAATATGGGTGCTTCTAGCCCCTGTCTATCACTTTCAGTGAGTTGCGGCAGTTCTGTTTGCGCCAATAACTTCACTTGTGCCTCCCTTTGTAAGTTATCCCCTGATAGTGGCTAACGTAAAATGCATGCATGACCTTTTGTCTTTATATTGAGCTTTGGCTGTTTTTACTTTAGTTTTTAATTCTGGCCTCTCTCTTTCTTTCCTTTTCAGGAGGTTTGCTGTATGTGCAATTGTCATGCATGCTGGACGCTACGCTCGTAGAACAGCTAGACCGTTCTACTCCAAATGGAGGCTATTCGATACGTTACCGGGAAAACCACGTTTGCACTTTTCACGTCGCTAACTTCACGTGACTTTTGCTTCGTCACGTGAACTACGGTATTACGTATTTAAGCAGCGTAGAAACTTCACTCGCTGCTTCTGATCGTCTCTATTGGCGTTGTGTAGCTGAACCTCTGATCTGCATCCTGGCATATTTCTACAGCTACTTTTGGGCCTTCGATAGCGTGTGTTCCGCCACACGCTGATTCCTGGAGCTATCCCTTCGCGTGATAATTCACACGCGTTCTCTGTCTTCAAGCGTGGCTGGTCCGGACTGCGGGAATCCTGCCCGCGTGTAATTCCACACGCTCACGCTGTCTCAAAACGCGGCTGTTCCGGACTGCGGGAACACCGCCCGCGTGTTATTCCACACGCGCTCTCTGTCTTCAAGCGCGCCTGGCTAAGGCTGCGTAAATCCTGCCCGCGTGTAAAATCCACACGCGCTCTTTGTCTTCAAGTGCGGCTGGCCAAGGCTGCGTGAATCCTGCCCGCGTGTAAAATCCACACGCGCTCTTTGTCTTCAAGTGCGGCTGGCCAAGGCTGCGTGAATCCTGCCCGCGTGTAAAATCCACACGCGCTCTTTGTCTTCAAGTGCGGCTGGCCAAGGCTGCGTGAATCCTTCCCGCGTGTAAAATCCACACGCGCTCTTTGTCTTCAAGTGCGGCTGGCCAAGGCTGCGTGAATCCTGCCCGCGTGTAAATCCATACGCGCTCTTTGTCTTCAAGTGCGGCTGGCCAAGGCTGCGTGAATCCTGCCCGCGTGTAAAATCCACACGCGCTCTTTGTCTTCAAGTGCGGCTGGCCAAGGCTGCGTAAATCCTGCCCGCGTGTAAATCCACACGCGCACGTTGTCTTCACATGCGGCTGGCCCAGGCTGCGCGAATCCTGCCCGCGTGTAAAATCCACACGCGCACGTTGTCTTCAAACGTTATTTTCTTCGCGGCTGTTTATAACCGCGTGTACTTCTAACTCCTGCATCTGTGGAATTAACAGAAGGATTGATCCCTATAGTGGGAAGGAAGCCTTTCAAGGATTATTGGAAGTGACTTTGAACTGAACTTTGGACGCTATCCTGTGGTGAATTCAACCCGTATCTAGCGTGAGCCTCGTTCCGTTCGGGATAAGTCTCCCTTACTAATTTTCCCTTCCTTGTCGTTTGTTCTTCATTCAAATCCATCAAGAGACTTCTGGATTATTCTACCCAAATATAAAGGTCAGTGTGATCATTCCTGTCATTATCTAATTCATCATACTCAGGTTGGAGCAGTTATTCATGATACTTTAATTTGTCCTAGGCTGGATTACTATACCTTACCCACGCCCTTTCCAGTGATCCATCGCTCTGCCTGTTTTATCAGCCAGAGGGTTGTATCATTTGGAAGGTCTTTTATTGACTTCACGACTATCAAATCGTGTGAACAGGGATCCGGAAGACCCTACCTCCTGTATCCTTTTGAGTATTGTATCCTTTTCAGTTAATACTTTGGTACATTCTGACAGAATCAGAAGCCATGGAGGGTACGGATCCTTTAACTGTTTTGACACAGTTGATCAACGATTTGAGAAATGAAATGGTTACAGCACAGGACATGTTACGGCACCGTATGGACGTTATGCAAGACGCCCTACATGGTAGTCCTCAGGGAGCACAGGCGCCGATGGCTACTGCATCTGGATCTGGGACTACGGCACCCCCACAGGAAACTATTAATGTGGTTATGCCCACTCAGTTTCCCTTGGCCCCTCCGGAAAGGTTCACGGGTGATCCCAAAACCTATAGAACCTTTGTAAATCAGTGCCGGCTCCATTTTCTTTGCCGTCCTACATCTTTTCCTGATCTAACCACAAAAGCAGCCTTCGTGCTTTCCCATTTAGGGGGCACAGCCGCTGCTTGGGCTAACCCTTTGTTGGAAACAAATAGCCCTTTGTTGTACGATTGTGACGATCTCTTGACTGCTATGAGTAAAGTCTTTGACATGCGTTACTCTACTCAAGCCACAGATTTAGAGTTGCTTAACCTACAACAGGGCAGCCAACCCCTTATGTCTTACGTTGCCCGGTTCAATCAACTGACGGCGGAAACCCAATGGCCTGACAGCAAGAAAACGGCTGTTTTTTACAAGGGTCTTTCTGAAGAACTGAAAGATGCCTTATCTACAGTTCCTGTGGTTCCTACGGGTTTCCCAGAGCTGCTCGATTTGGTTCTACAAATCGACGCCCGAAGGAATGCTCGAAAGGGAGAGAAAAAGCCCTTCATGCCAGTCTCGGGGCGGTCAGAGACACCAGCAGTCATCTCTAACGACCCTGAACCCATGCAGATAGGCGCCGTGAGAGGCCGATTGTCCAATGCAGAACGGGAGAACCGAAGAAAAAACCACTTATGTATGTACTGTGGTTCTTCCGAGCATTTATTGGCAACATGTCCTAAAAAACCCATCAAGCGTGCGGGAAACGCCAAAACTCGACATTAGCAGGAGTCCCTATGTCGAGTGTTTCATCGGACTCCAGTACCATTCCTAAACATGCGCCTGTAATAGTTCAGGTGACGTTACGTTGTGATGAGCGAGAAGTGGTTTCCAAGGCCATGGTTGATTCTGGAGCCACCAGCAATTACATAGACATCACTTATGCCAAGAACTGTTCCTTACCCCTTGTAAACAAAAAAAGACCTGAAACGGTGAACACCGTGGACGGATCTGTTTTGATTTCTGGTATGGTAACCCAGGAGACGGTACCTGTTCAGATGACGTTATCAAATAACCATTCAGAAGAAATCATCTTCGATGTTATTGCTGCTCCGCAGTACGAGATCATACTTGGTCTTGCATGGTTAACCCTTCACAATCCTGCTGTTGACTGGGTTTCGGGATCGCTCCAATATCCTTCGACTCATTGCAATGAACATTGCTTTACCAGTCAGGAGGTGTCAAATAAACAACACATATTGGCCTCTATGGTGGAGGATTCTACTATCAGCGTTGTACATCAATGCGACAATATCATACCATGCGAATACGCTGATTATGCTGATGTCTTTGATAAAGGCCAGGCAGAACAATTACCTCCTCATCGACAGTACGACTGTCCTATCGAATTGATTCCTGGTGCCAAAATTCCTACAGGCCGTGTTTATTCATTAACACCTAAAGAAGATGTCGTGTTAAAAGAATACATTGACAAAGCGCTAGCAATGGGCTTTATACGGCCCTCACAATCTCCTGCTGCAGCTCCTCTATTCTTTGTTCCTAAGAAAGAGGGAGATCTCAGACCATGCATTGATTACAGGGCACTTAATGATATCACCATCAAAAACCAATACCCCTTACCACTAATAAACGTTCTGTTGGATCAGTTAGGCACTTCCAGTTATTTCACCAAATTGGACTTGCGAGGTGCATACAATTTGGTTCGCATTCGTGAAGGCGACGAATGGAAGACCGCTTTTAAGACACGGTATGGTCTTTACGAATATTTGGTGATGCCTTTTGGTCTGTGCAATGCTCCCGCCACATTTCAATTCTTCATGAATGATATATTCAGAGACATAATGGACCAATTTGTGGTTGTCTATCTGGACGACATTTTGATCTACTCATCATCTTTATCGGAACACGTCAGACATGTTTCTACAGTCCTACAAAGACTTAGGGAGAACCATCTTTATGTGAAAGCCGAAAAATGTGTCTTTCATTCACAGGAAGTGGAATTCCTTGGTTACGACATTACCAATCTAGGTGCTCGAATGAGTCGTTCCAAGGTAAAGGCCGTCTTGAATTGGCCGATTCCGCATAACGTCAAGTCACTACAGTCTTTCTTGGGCTTTGCGAATTTCTATCGCAGATTTATCCATTCCTTTTCCAAAACAGTAGCTCCTTTGACGGCTTTAACTAGTTCCAAAGTTCCTTTCTGTTGGAACCAACATGCCCAAGCAGCATTCGAAAAGCTGAAGGAAGCATTTACCACTGCACCCGTGCTTCAACATCCGGATCCTGATCGCCAGTTTGTCGTTGAAGCGGATGCATCCAGTGTCGCTATTGGTGCAGTGCTCTCACAAGTTTGCACAGAAACCAAGGAGGAACACCCAGTGGCTTTCTTCTCTCGCAAACTCACCTCATATGAACGGAACTACACCGTTACTGAGCGGGAACTACTGGCTATCAAAGATGCTTTCCGAGAATGGCGTCATCATCTTCTTGGGGCCAAACAACAGGTGTTGGTGTACTCTGACCATAGAAATCTCCAAGCATTCAAATCCATGAAATGCCTTACGGCCCGTCAGGCCAGATGGCATGTCTTTTTTGCCCAATTCGATTTCCAGGTCACCTATCGTCCTGCCCAAGAACATGTTAAGTCGGACGCTTTGTCCCGTATGAGTAAAGAGGCGCAGGAAGAAAAACAAGTACAGATTCAGCTGTTGGCAGATCATGTAATTTGTAGTTGTTCGGTTCAACCATCCTTAAAAACCGAAATACAAGAGTGGGTAAAAAATCATCCATAAGTAGTCCAGGATATGAATCTGGACGTGCATAACGGTTTACCATTCACACAAGGAGTACTTTATCTACCAACTCCTTCAATGCGGAATAAAGCCCTCAAATGGAATCATGATTCCTTGATTGCAGCCCATCCTGGACGGAAGAAAACACTGGATCTGCTCAAAAGGTGGTGCTGGTGGCCATCCATGGCAAAAGATGTTATAAACTATGTATCTTCTTGTTCTGTATGTATCCAATGTAAAAATACTCCTGGTAAACCAGTGGGCTTACTCCAGTCCCTACCTGTCCCTAACAAACCATGGGACATGATATCTATGGACTTTGTGGTAGAACTCCCCCCAAATCAGGGATATGATACCATATGGGTCGTAGTGGATTATTTCACTAAATTGGCTCTATTTATTCCCTGTATTGGTTTACCAACTGCTACTGTTCTGGCTGAACTATTCATCCAACATATATTTCGTTTCTTTGGTCTACCATCAGTAATCATTACTGACAGGGGCTCGCAGTTTGCGTCACGCTTTTGGAGAGCTTTAACATCTGCATTACTGATTGATGATAGAATGTCCAGTGCTTATCATCCTCAAACCGACGGACAGACTGAAAGGGTCAATTGTACTATGGAACAATATCTGCGGTGTCTGTGTTTGCAATACCAATCGGATTGGCTCACGGTACTGCCGGCGGCTGAATTCGCCTATAACAACTCTTATCATAGTGCCATAGGCACTTCACCGTTCTATGCTCTCTATGGACAACACCCCCGATCAATACCTCTGGATTCCGGTCTATCCTTGGACACGCCTGCCGCAGGCCGTACTCTTCGTGATCTGAAGAGATTACAAAGAAAGGTGAAGCAGCAATTGGAGCAGGCTAAACGACGTGACAAGTTCTATGCCGATGCTCATAGAGTATCCGCACCTGTCTATAAGGCTGGTATGAAAGTCTGGCTATCCACTAAGAACTTAAGAATTCCAGGCAAGAAGAAATTGTTGCCTAGATACATCGGTCCGTATGTAGTGCTCCATGTTCTTAATCCTGCTGCTGTACGTCTGGCTTTGCCACAACGATGGCGGGTGCATCCTGTATTCCACGTCTCACTCATTAAGCCATTCTCTGAAGCTACTAGACTGCCTGTACGGCCTGTTGCTATTTCTGTGCGGGGGTCTGATGAATACGAGGTACAAGACATACTGGATATGAAACTCCGTTCTGGTAGACCATATTATCTGGTGGATTGGAAGGGCTATGGTCCCGAAGATAGGTCCTGGGAACCTCTTTCCAACATTCATGCTCCTGCTTTATTGAAGCGCTTTCACACAAGAAGGGGAGAGGTTGTCCCTTTGGGGGATGGCACTGTCATGCATGCTGGACGCTACGCTCGTAGAACAGCTAGACCGTTCTACTCCAAATGGAGGCTATTCGATACGTTACCGGGAAAACGACGTTTGCACTTTTCACGTCGCTAACTTCACGTGACTTTTGCTTCGTCACGTGAACTACGGTATTACGTATTTAAGCAGCGTAGAAACTTCACTCGCTGCTTCTGATCGTCTCTATTGGCGTTGTGTAGCTGAACCTCTGATCTGCATCCTGGCATATTTCTACAGCTACTTTTGGGCCTTCGATAGCGTGTGTTCCGCCACACGCTGATTCCTGGAGCTATCCCTTCGCGTGATAATTCACACGCGTTCTCTGTCTTCAAGCGTGGCTGGTCCGGACTGCGGGAATCCTGCCCGCGTGTAATTCCACACGCTCACGCTGTCTCAAAACGCGGCTGTTCCGGACTGCGGGAACACCGCCCGCGTGTTATTCCACACGCGCTCTCTGTCTTCAAGCGCGCCTGGCTAAGGCTGCGTAAATCCTGCCCGCGTGTAAAATCCACACGCGCTCTTTGTCTTCAAGTGCGGCTGGCCAAGGCTGCGTGAATCCTGCCCGCGTGTAAAATCCACACGCGCTCTTTGTCTTCAAGTGCGGCTGGCCAAGGCTGCGTGAATCCTGCCCGCGTGTAAAATCCACACGCGCTCTTTGTCTTCAAGTGCGGCTGGCCAAGGCTGCGTGAATCCTTCCCGCGTGTAAAATCCACACGCGCTCTTTGTCTTCAAGTGCGGCTGGCCAAGGCTGCGTGAATCCTGCCCGCGTGTAAATCCACACGCGCTCTTTGTCTTCAAGTGCGGCTGGCCAAGGCTGCGTGAATCCTGCCCGCGTGTAAAATCCACACGCGCTCTTTGTCTTCAAGTGCGGCTGGCCAAGGCTGCGTAAATCCTGCCCGCGTGTAAATCCACACGCGCACGTTGTCTTCACACGCGGCTGGCCCAGGCTGCGCGAATCCTGCCCGCGTGTAAAATCCACACGCGCACGTTGTCTTCAAACGTTATTTTCTTCGCGGCTGTTTATAACCGCGTGTACTTCTAACTCCTGCATCTGTGGAATTAACAGAAGGATTGATCCCTATAGTGGGAAGGAAGCCTTTCAAGGATTATTGGAAGTGACTTTGAACTGAACTTTGGACGCTATCCTGTGGTGAATTCAACCCGTATCTAGCGTGAGCCTCGTTCCGTTCGGGATAAGTCTCCCTTACTAATTTTCCCTTCCTTGTCGTTTGTTCTTCATTCAAATCCATCAAGAGACTTCTGGATTATTCTACCCAAATATAAAGGTCAGTGTGATCATTCCTGTCATTATCTAATTCATCATACTCAGGTTGGAGCAGTTATTCATGATACTTTAATTTGTCCTAGGCTGGATTACTATACCTTACCCACGCCCTTTCCAGTGATCCATCGCTCTGCCTGTTTTATCAGCCAGAGGGTTGTATCATTTGGAAGGTCTTTTATTGACTTCACGACTATCAAATCGTGTGAACAGGGATCCGGAAGACCCTACCTCCTGTATCCTTTTGAGTATTGTATCCTTTTCAGTTAATACTTTGGTACATTCTGACAGCAATACATTCACCTCAGACTACTGCCTTGCTGGCATCCCATATTGTCCCCCAGTTAATCCCTGACATGGTGTTTTCTGTGAAATAGTTCTTTAGTACCTGTTCTATATCTGTTCTAAGTGCCAAGTCCTTCAATAGCAGTTTGTTTAGGCGCTATGGCTTACGGGTTTGTGGCCTCGGGCTCGGCATTTTCATGGTCATAGAGACCGGCGCATGGTCTGATATACACCGTACCCCTATTTCCAACCTCAGGATATGTGGGATAGCTGCATCTAAAACTAAGATCATGTCGATCCGGGAGAACCCTCTATGTACAGCTGAATAAAAGGTGTAGGCTTTTTCCTGAGGACGAAAAAAACGCCAGGTTTCTATTAACTGTAGGTCTCTGAGAAATTGAGCCAGGGCTCGTTTATTCACATTGTCGCTGGATGTCGCTGGCAGAGTTTTATCCATTTGGGCGTCCATTACGCAATTAAAATCTCCCCCTATTACGATCTATGCCCTTCCCCATTCTGCAATTTTTGGGAGCAGCTCCAACAGGAACTGATCCTGCTTGTCACTGGGCACATAGATCGCCACCATAGTCGCTTGCTGGTTCATTAAAGTACCCCCCAAAATGAGGTATCTCCCTTCCAGGTCTTTTTTGTAACAAACTGCTTATTGAAACGGATCCCTTTGGCAATGAGGATTCCCACCTCTCTCTTTTTCGTCCCAATCGAGGCCAAGAAGTATGTTGGGAAGGCTCTGTGTCTTAGTTTATGTTCATCCTCCGGTAGCATGTGGGTTTTCTGCATCCATACCACT
Source organism: Ambystoma mexicanum (assembly GCF_040938575.1). Taxonomy (NCBI): domain Eukaryota; kingdom Metazoa; phylum Chordata; class Amphibia; order Caudata; family Ambystomatidae; genus Ambystoma; species Ambystoma mexicanum. The sequence goes on along the minus strand of NC_090931.1, from coordinate 944,508,133 downwards.
GAGGCTTGCAGTTCCCCCTGCCACCTCATAATTGATCTTCTTTTTATTGGGGAGTTTAGCTCTTGAACATTAAGCATAACAAGCGTTAGGTCAGCCATACTCAAAATTGTGCAGCATATTCTTTAGTCTTACCCCATTCCCGCAAAGACCCCAGGTACTGCATGTATGTCGTTTTTGTTCTCGACCTCAAATTGTGTTTTATGTAGAGTTCCTTTCCCTCCCCAACTTCTAACTCCCCCATTACTTTCAACCTTAACATTTAACATGAATGATCACAGTAGCTCACCGGGATTAACTTTCCCAGGAACCTGGGGATCCGTGTCCCCCTTTCCAACCTTCCTCTCCCTCCTCCCCCCACCCGAACATAGCCTTGCATTATTCTTTTCGCCCTCAATGATGTGTCCCTTAAGGAGAACCGATCTAATTACCTCCTGGCTCTCTGCCACTACAGGACCATCGTTCAGACCTCCCTTGCCTAAATAATGATAGCAACTCAAAACTTATAAACATCTCTTTACCCTCTCGTGTGGGCTTATCATGTCGGGTCCTTCTCCTTATGTTCTTTATTACGACCCCTTGGGCGAGGTCACGCTGGTTTCCATTGATCCTTCTCTCGGGCATCGCTTTGATTAGGATGATCTGAGGGATTCTTTTCTCCAGCATCACCCTCGCTTCTTCACTCCGATCGCATAAATTCCTCCATGTCTTCTTCCTTTGTGATAGTGTACCATTGCCCTTACTATCATTCAAATCTAAGTCCATTAGGGAAGATCCACCGATACCGAATTTTCTTATCCCTCAGCCAGTCGGTTGCCACTCTGAAACGCTTCCTCTTTTGTAGTGTGGCTTCCGCCAGATCTTGATAGAGCTGAATAGATATCATTTAGAATCGGATGGGGTCTGTCCTGCAAGCCGCCCGCATGATGTCTTCTTTTAATCGGTACAAATGTACCCCTTTTAGCACATCAGGAAAGAAATTCCTATTGATTTGATAGGTGTAGTAGAACCTGTGAGTTCTCTCTAGTATTATGTCTCTCTCGTCTTCCGGACCCAGTATTTGTCGAAATAGTTCTATTACTGTTTGCTGAAGCTTGGAGTCTGGGATTGCTTTAGGAATGCCCCAGATCTGTATATTATTGCGCCTCGACCTATTTCCGGCGTCTTCTTGTTTGCTTTGGACCCGGTCCATCTGTTGCTCCAACTCCTGAACTCTTCTGGTCAGTACATCCTGTTAATGTCCCTGCTCCGCCAATGCCGTCTCTGCTTCATCCATCCGCTTCTCCACAGCTTTAATCCCTTTATTGAGGTCAGCTATTGACCTGGCCAGGTCAGAGGCGCTATCTTTAATGTCCTTTTTTTGCTCCTGCAGCATCGCCAACAGGTGCGATTTGCGCAGCGGCAGATCCTCCTGTGTCAGCGTGTTTCCCGAGGAAGGGGAATGTACCTGAGCAGTTGTTTGCTGCAGATTGCAGTAATGGGTTTCCGCAGCTTGCATGAGGGCCTTGATGTCCCAGATGATGGTCCTTTCTGCTTCTGACCCTGTTTGGCCATGTTGTTTGCTGCAATTAGGGTACAGAGTTCCAAATCCTGCTTATATCTTGAGCCCGGCTCCAGGATTCGTCCCCAGACCTCTCGAACTTGCTGTCTTTTTAAGGCTCTGGAAGCCCACCGTAGGCACTTGCGTGTGGAGATTGTCACCTCCCTTCTCGGTGCTTTATAGCTGTAAGGGTTTGTGGGGTGCGTTCTTCTCCAGTGCAGGCGTTTTCAGGATCACCAGACCTTGGCTCACTCTTGGTGTGTGCTTCGTAGGTCCCTGCCGCTCTTGTTGAATTGGAGGGTTTTGATTCATTGGGTCTTCAGTGAAGATCCCACAAGCTGCTGTGTTCTCTTGTCAACCACCAGGCCATTAGTATCTTGCAAGCCCTTCCTCCTCCAGCTGCGCCTTTCTCCGGTGAGTCCCCTTGCCTCAGGTTCTCATTCTGCGCCTATATGAGCATCTTACATCTCCCTCTTAGAGTGATTCATTGTGTGACCAAGCTAGGTTTTCCTTCAGCATATGCCAGAGTAATGTTGTATCAATTTGCAGGCCCCTTTATATTGGGCCTTTAAATGTTCGCTGCTCTTTGTGTCATTAATTTTCTTCATCACCCCTGCATGTGCCTCTGTTGTGAACCCCCACCCCTTCCAAGTCTCCTTGCTTTTGGCTGGCGGACGAGGCGCCGCTCTCCCCGTCCAGTGGCGCTCCGCTCCGCTGCCTACTCTCGCCTTCCTTCACCTTCCCGGGGGCGGGGTGGAGGCACACAGGGCGTCTTCCATACACGTCTCGCCTGCTTGAGTCTGCGCTGCCATCCCCTATCCCCTCTCACCTCAACGACGGTGAGTTGAAGTCTCCTCTGGCGCTCGTTGACCTCAGGGGCCTCGAGCCCTCTCCAGCTGCAGCCACCCGCTCTCGCCTGTGCCTTTGCCGGCGGCGCCTACCCTCCTCATGCCTCTGTTCACTCAGCAGTTGTCTCAGGCTGCCCCAGGGCTTTGCTGTCTGTGCGCGGGTTACTTCAATTGCACTCTGCCATACGTTTCCACCGCCGTAGCCTCACAGGTAAGGGAAGGGGCAGGAGGAAGAGCCGCAGACCACCATCAGCCTCCACACAGATAAGGATATCTTTATGCGACTTGTTCGCTCACTTGGGCTTGCTGTCCCCTGCTCCTTAATCTTCCATCAGGGAGCCCCTCAAATACGCTCACCAGCCGCCGCTCAGTCCATCATAGCTCTGGCGCTCTTCCCCGCATTCTTCTACCGCTGAATGAATGGCGGCCGCCATTTTGGCGGGAGGTCCAGTCTGTGCTGCAACTTCGCCTCAAACTTTCTCCAAAGTACGTCTCACTGCTCCATTTTTCTTGTTGTAATGCTTTAGGCGCTCATGGCTGCGTGGATCGTTGCAGGGATTTAGGCGTTTCTAAAAAGGGGATTTGTGCCTCAACATGGAAAGGAATCATAGAGCTTACAGAGGAGCCATCCGTTTCAAGGCAAATGGCATGTCTTTGTCGACAAGTGGCAATGAAATGTTGTTTTACAATCTACACACTGCACTTTAGACCATATTTTATGAATGTGAGCTGACATTGAAAACACACATTTATGTATGAAAACTGCAAAAAAAAGTGTTTCTAGGAAAGAACCTTTACAAAAACGGCTCTTTAAGAGCCAACACAACTAACAATGTCCGCCCTGGTTGAAAGTTATTCCCCCATTCCCACGCGCGCTCAGCATGAAAAGTCAGCGAATATCGCGATAGTTGCAGAGTGGCACGTGTTACATAAGCCCCTTTTGCAGATGACGGCCATAGCAATGGGCCTGCAGAGGCTACGGGAATGGGCAATACATTTTGTTGGTGCAGTGTTTACTGACAGACTGTGCTACACAGTGTATTTGTCGACAGAAATGCACAGTGTGCGGCTATGGCTGTTTGTTTCATGAGGTACAGCATGTGGGTTTTAAGGGATTCTGACACCCATTGACTGAAAGTGAATGGAAAACACTGTGCAGTGGTTGCTCATTTTACTATCATGCACATGTATAGTGCTATGGAGTAGCTATAATGAAGTGACTGATTTTGGTTTCTCTGTGTGACACTTTGGTGACACGCAATTGTGCCGATATTATTGCAGGGACAATTGCACAACATGTTACATGAGTTTCAGTGCTGTTTGTGATGAAGGAGGCACTTGCCCAGTTCATGGATTTGTTTCCGATCTCTTACATAATTTTCTATCGCATTATTCAGCCATCGATGTGGCAGCGTCATTTTTTATTTGGTCCATGAATGCAGACAATGCGGTACATTGCAAAGAAGTGTATTTGTGCCTTTGTTCGACATGTGCCAATGGCATACTTGCCCATGGGAATATGACGTTTCACAGCACAAATACTTTTCCCCAGCTATAACGTTCATCTTACTATGCCAGCCATCCCGATTTCTGCACACCCCATCTAAATTGGCTTGGTGCCCTTCTTGAAAGTAGTGACTTTTTCTAAATTGGCTTGGTGCCCTTCTTGAAAGTAGTGACTTTTTTTTAGTAAGTGCTATGCACTGACACGCTTGAAAACGCTCTGCAACACGTAAATAAACCTCTTTGTACAGCGACCCCCTTTCTAACCGATTGAACTACAGTGTTTATCACACTGCCACACTTCCCACCCTGTATGCGTGCATTAGCAATTCCGTTGTTGATCTGTGAAAGGCGCTTTCTTTATTTACCTTTTTTCCTTTCCCAGTTCATTGTCATTTATTATGGTGTTCTCACACACGCCACAAAAGGAACGCAGGAAAGCTCTGGTACAGAAGGGGCAGCAACTGCATGGATACTATAGGGGATGTGCTGGTAGACTGAATTATTGGGTGGCCCTCACCTACATAGGGACCAGTCATTGTAATGCTCCCATAAGGACTGTATCCACACACTTTCAAGTACCTTCCCTCTGTACAGTAGCACGTTGCAGTACATGCACAAAACAATGCCCTTTGCCGGGTAAGGGTCTGTAGCGTGGCATATGGTTTGCAAAGGTTGTTTTACAGCTCTGCTGACTCACAGGAGTGCCCCTCTTGTTGCCCGCAGCAGATGTGGCAAATGCTGTACATGAAAGTACCCTATGTAATTGTTGGAAGAGCGGTAGCCTGCCCACTGGTCCCTTGTGCTTTCATTTCAGTTGTTGTCACATGCAGTACAAACACTTTATGCTACGCCATTAGTGTTAGAGGTAGTATTCACGGATATACATACATTGTGGAATACAAGAATGTTTACAACAAACGCGAAACACAGCTTCATTGCGTACAGCAAGCAACCATTTATTCTGTGCGACCCAGGCAGTTACAGCGCTTTTCTAACCATCGCTAAGGTTGTTTGCGCTCTGCATATTCTGCTGTTTCCTTAATTGCCTTTACATGCACTAGTATGTGCGTGACCAAGGTGCACCAGCTTTGCCATTTTGCAGACTTACTACAAACTGTCCCACCTGCAGTTACATGTTTTCTTCAAGTACGACCGGCAGGCGACCTCTTGATACTTTCCGTCACACTGCTGAGTGCAGACACAATGTATCTGTTTCACGGGTTAGGGAAGGGCAAGCAGAAGATAAATCAAAGTAATGCGACATTTAACACGCCCACGTGACACTGCAGGTTGCTGCTCCTTGTTTATCAGTGCCCGTTGTACAGTTAGGAGTGCTTTAGCCACACATTGGTAGGTTTGCAGAGCCACCCATAAGGTCAGCAGCAGTACTTTAAATGCGGTAGCCTACTGCATGAATCAGTAGGGCTGCCGACACGGGCGGTGTTACCAGCATAGAGTGGATGACCTATGCATGGGTCTAGGTGTCGAACAGAAACACATGCACTTCCACAACTACTTAAAAGTGCATTCGAAGATGCGCACATGCGGTCACTAATGGAGTCCTATGGATACTTTCAGTGTGATTGCACATACGCCAACCAGGTGCAGTCTCCCTAGGAAACATCCATATTGTTCATCTGTAGTCATCATGCTCAGTAGTGTCCGGCATAGATTTATCATGCACTGTTAACACAAAAAGAGAGCCTACTGACACACTAAACAACATTTACTATGTACATCTGTAATTGCTACGATACACCAACACTATTTGGAAAAATAAGGGGTAGCGCAAATAGATACATACACCAGACAACTTGCCCTTTCCTCACATTTATCATGAGAGTAGCCAAGGAATCAATAACACACCGTTGTTAACGGGACGTTATGGTTATGTTGCCATACCAAATACCTATCTTCTTTACAGAAAACGCTACGCTAAAGCAACGTTCTGCTCACAGTGCCCTACTAAGCAATTGTCAGGCAAGATAGCCATGCTCTGATGCCTAACATCATGCAGGAGGGTTGCAGACGTTAAAGCCCTAGAAGTAGACAGGAAAACATTCGGACCAGAGGGGCTTACCTTTACACTCGTCAGGAGGACAAAGACAGGGTCCTCATCTATATCATTCCCCTACTTACACGAACGTCCAAAGTGGTGCATAGCAGCATGCATAAGAGAATATGAAAGTAGGACAGCAGAAATGCGCCCGGCAGGTACCACACAATAATTGATAATGTGTAGAAGACCGTACAAGGCAGTTATGACAGCTACCATAGCCAGATGGGTGCACAAGGTTATGCTGCTCGCAGGAGTAGACCTGTCTAAGTTTTGTGCGCATTCTACAAGAGGAACAATGGCTTTGAAAGCACTAGCGAAAGGAGCGACACTACAAGATATCCTGCAAGCGGTAGACTGGGCCAGCGATAGGGCATTTATAACATTTTACTTTAATCCTATACAATCAGTGGCAGTGACAGTAATGGGAAGCTTTGAGCAAGCATAATGCTTGTCTCCGGTCTTGACATAGAATGAAGATTACCCATGCTAATAGCGCAGGGAGTCTTGATTCTATTAAAGACATAGAGGCAAGCATTACTTTCCCACCTAAGATACGCACTGCAAATGTTATATGTTATTAATGTGTAATAAAACATTGCTTTCCAGTGCGGAATAGGGCAGTGCATTCTCCACCCTAAACACACCCTTTGTATCTTGACAGGAGATGACCAGAAGAACAATTGATCCGAGATAAGCTAAGGAGCAGGCCTAAAGAGATCGGCAGGAGCAGCTGAATCCGAACAGGGAAGGAGCAGAGCAACCTGGAGGCATATTGACAGGACTCTGTAGTTCTTCAAGAGTTATAATTCCAGTTACAAGGTTTAGAGTGCAGTTCGGAGCATTCAAAGAAGAGGTGGAGCAAGGAGACAGGAAGGACTATGGCCAAACGACACGACATGAGATGGACTACATAAAGTTTTGATTTTTTGTTGAACCTGCTGAAGAGAGGAATAAATAGAAGTTGAAGCACAATGCTTGCCTCCTTGTCTTTAATAAAATCAAGACTCCCTGCGATATTAGCAGGGGTAATCTTCATTAACACGTTTCCTTTCACTCGTCCTGCCATCTGTATACTTCAGCTCACTAGCCCACCTCATCCTAACAAAACAATGTTTTCCTGTCCTATTTACATCACATTGCCTGCTTCTCTTTCTGTCCTTCCCACTGCCTCTCTCTGTATTCCAGCCTGCCTAGTGGCCTACCTCCCCTCACACCTCCATTTCCTCCCTTTTTGTCCTTTTACTCCATACAGGCAGATTCCCAGGGCACACTTGGCAGCCTATTTTCTTCACTTACTGATCTAAATGAGATCATCTGTTGGTGTGTGTGTGTGTGTGTGTGTGAGTACAATTCAGGCAGGAAGTGGTAATAGAGTGCGCCGATCCCGCACTATTGCTATGAGCCACACGCCAGTTTGCTGGATAAACGTGACTCTGCTGAGCTCTGCCAACACATAGAAAATGGAATTAAACGTGCCCTGTACCCATCCTTATCCATTAACGGGCAGGCAAGATGGGTGCAACTAAGGGTATTCTGGCATAGCACGGGGCACCACGCGCATAATAGGACATCACAGAGAGCTGCATTACTAACATAATCCAGTGTAACCGCATAGCAGCACAGGTATGGGAAATGGAAATAGCATAGAATAATGAAACTAATATAACAGCGTAACATAAGATTGAGTAGTATAATCATAATGTAACCATGCATAGCACAACACGTTATAGTATAAAGTGCATAAAATGGTAGCAAGGTAGGCTGGTTGTTGTAGGTGGAACATAAAAGATTCACCTTAAATGAAGGACGTCCTTAAGAGGCTTAGGGGAGGAGACATCACAGGAACTGAGGGAGGAAAAGGAGGGGCTACTAGGGGAGAGGGAACTGTAGAGGGGATTAAAGATGGGCGCACATATCCTGGCTCTGTGTTTCTGTCATAAGTGTGGCTGCAAGGGTGAGAGGGGTGATGAGACTGGGCCTCATGTCCCCAACATAGGATACAGCAACCATTTTTTTCCCCATTCCACTTCTACCCCTTCTTCAACCCGAATATCCAACTCAACATTCCTGGTATACTGGGCAAGGAGTCTAGAGCTAACACTGAACATGGCTACAGCACAGGTGGCCCAGCTTAGCACAATCGATAACTTTGCCTTTCGGGACCAGTTTACCGTCTTAGTTATGGGACCCAAGACATGATTAAGAGAAAGGTGAATGTCTCGGTCTAGTGAATTTGCTTGGGGCTACCATGGTCATCATTTCCTGCCTTAGTGCAGTTCACAGCTTTTGGCATGGGCACATCAGAATGAAGGCTAACAGCAACGGGCAGAACTGGTTTCCTGGAGTTTTTAAAAATGGCGCCCAGCTGGCCCCATTGTTTAAAGCTGCGGACCGCCAAGCTATAATCTGACAATGTTATCATTCTCCATACAACAGCATTACCTTTCACAACACAAGAGAGACAACATTTTTTTACAGCATCTGCAGCAAGCGGTTACAACAAGTGATGGAACTGCTTTATCTAGCTCCTATCCCAGATAACCGAGTGATTCATGTTGAGTTCTTATTAACGTGGTTATCATGACGGACAATTGACACGTAACATGCTACTAAACCCTAATTTCAGCGGAGGAATTAAAAAAACGCAAAGACGGAATTTTCGCAAATAGTCTGATGAGCTTCAATCTATTGTTGTGCTTATAACCGAGGTTTCCCTTATTGTTAAGATGCAAGCCTCCAAGGGGGAGATGCCTGCTGTAACCTTTGCAGTGATCAGTACACCCCCTCTAATACCGGAGCTGCAACAGTAGGGAAAGGTGGATTGTGCAGGCTGTGCTCCTGTTTGATATTACCTACAGGCTCATGGCCTAGTAGAACACTCTGGTACCTTGTAGCGTGGTCCGGTTCAATGTCGCTAGTGTTATTGGGCCTCATTACGACCCTGGCACTAAGTGAAAAACGATGGCGATAAATGGTTACCGCCATCGTTTTCCGCCAGGTCCGATCATGATCCGTGACCGTTAACTACGATGCCATTAGCGGCATCGTAGTTAACACTGCCGCTAACTGCGCCAAGGGCGCGCACACGCGACCTCCCACACCGTACTTAGCGCCATGGCGGAAAGGTACGCGAATGCCGGCCCAAGCGGACATGCACCTAACGCCATCACCCAGCCCGTTAAGTACCTTACCGTCATGGTGCTAATTACGCCATCGCGAACCAACCGTAAAGGGCCATGTAAAGTGAATGCAGCTGCCACAGGTGCACAGACACAGCACAGGTGAAGGCAATACAGACTCAGGAAGTACAAAAAGAGCACACCCCACCCCTTCCCACACCCAGTCACACTCCACAATGATACCAATACGACTAGCAATGTTGGGGCTGGAGGACCTGATAGCAATGCAAGTGCTACAACAGCAACATCAACAACAGGCAGCACAGAGGAGACGCAGGAGGAGAAGGAGGGCAAGGCAGGCCCAGCAAGCCCCACCAGCACAGCCAGTGTCACCACGCAGGCAGCCCCCAATCCCATGCATCAGAGCCAATCCATTCAACCTTACTGCTGAGCAGATCCACACCCTGTACCGTTTGGACCGGGACACCATCACCGCCATCGTAGACATGACACACAACGACATCGTCAGCATGATAGAAACTCCAACCGCCATCCCACCCCTACTGAAGGTAGTGTCTGTACTACACTTCCTGGCCACAGGCACCTACCAGCACACAGTGGGGCACTTGCATGGCATTTCACAACCATTATTCTCACGAACACTCCTCCAAGTGCTCGATGCCCTCCTCAAGCACACAGACGACCACATCTCATTACCACGGACTGCCCAGGAGATTGCAAACACCAAAGTGGGTTTCCATGCACTAGCCGGCATACCCGGTTGCATCGGTGCCATCGACTGCACCCATGTGGAATTGGTGGTTCCACGTGCCATGGAGGTACCGTACCGCAACCGGAAACAGTTCCACTCAATCAACGTGCAAATGGTCTGTGACTCCAACAAGATCATCACACATTGTTGTGCCCGATTCCCCGGATCAACCCATGATTCCATGGTCCTGAGGAACTCCACAATACCACGCTACATGGAGCGACATGCAGGCCCAAGATCCTGGCTACTCGGTGAGTCCAATATCATGGAAGTGGGCAGGTGAATGACGTACCGATGCATACTCCACCTGGCTGAGGGGGGGGGAATGATGCATACTCCACCTGGCTGAAAGGGGGGGGGGATGATGCATACTCCACCTGGCTGAAAGGGGGGGAATGATGCATACTCCACCTGGCTGAAAGGGGGGGGGGAATGATGCATACTCCACCTGGCTGTGAGTAGCAGAGAGAACGGAGACAGAGGATACCCTGAAGCAACCCATACTCCACCCAACACCAGTAAAGCCAATAGCCAATGCATGCATCCCTACCATGTGAATGAGGTTGTGTCCCAACCATGACACAACCATCTGCAAGTGCATTCTACCAAATCAGACCACATTGTCAACAATGAAAAGCACCTACATGCACGTCACCAAACACCATCAACCGATAGGCCTGTCCCCCATAACTGCCCACGAAGGAGGCACATGACGGACAGAAACATCAACACACCATTACACAGACAGCAGGGCCCCCACAATGTCCCTGTCTACATCAGCATTACTCACTGGGGTCATGATGAGGCCCACAGCAATGTTGCAATGATGTGCGCATTGCCATCACAGGACATGTGCCAGGCCAACTAACCAAACGGCATGAACGGACACAGTGGATGGGCACTCACAATGCACTCAACCCCTCTGCATACATTGGGTGATGGCATGCAAAACAGGCCATGGGAGCCATGAGCATATACTGGTTGCATTGCGTGAATCAATTAGTACATGTAGAAGTGAGCCAAAGTAACAGTTGGATGCAAGCCATGGTGGCACATCATGTTCTTGATCAGACGACATGACTGACACATACATTCTAGCCTACATACAGGTGATGCAGGCTATCCCCTGAACAGGTGGCTCCTTACACCAGTCCGGAACCCGCAGAACCAGCACGAGGAGGACTTCAACCGTGCACATACACGTACTCGTGTGGTCATAGAGCAGACATTCGGCCTATTGAAGGCACGGTTCCGAAGCCTCAGCAGGTCTGGTGGGGCACTCCTGTACCGCCATGAGAAGGTGGCAAAGATCGTCATGGCATGTGTCATGCTACACAATATGTGCGTCAGACGGAATGTGCCCCTGCCCCCTGACGCAGAACTGCAACCACCTGACGATGAGGATGAGGAGGGTGCAGATGGGGCGGCACCCCATGGAGGAGGCGATGCACAGGAGGGGCGTGCAATGCGCCAAAGTATCATCGACCACTGCTTCTAGCATAACACACGGCTGGTGTGTATCACATGGAGACTGCACTTGGGGCACTCTGTGTCTCTGGGACATGCACACTGTGGACTGTACACCAATAAAGCACACATATGCAATGAAAATGTCCACACATTTCATTTCGGGAAAGCAAAAAGTGTATTTCAATCATAAAACGTTGTGACACAACCACTTCCCCCTCCCCCCTCCCCCCTGCACACCCCAACACACCCCCTCCCCCCTGCACACCCCAACACACCCCCTCCCCCTGCACACCCCAACACACCCCCTCCCCCTCCCCCCTGCACACCCCAACACACCCCCCTCCCACCTCCCCCCTGCACACTTCAACACACCCCCTCCCACCTCCCCTCTGCACACCCCAACACACCCCATGTAGGTGTCAACAGATGCCTGTGACAGTGGCCACAGGCTGTTACAAGCCCCCTCTCCCGGCCCCCGGGGCACCCCTGGCTGTGGAGCGCAGGTTACGTCCGGAACGTCGGACGGGGCTGCTCTGTGCAGAACTGGCAGCGGAGGATGTCCCTGCCTGCCCCCGTGCATGCACGTCCTGTAGGGTGTGGGTGAGCTCAGTGATCGCACGACGCAAGCCGGCAAGTTCACCACAGATGTCCCTGGACATGGCCTGCATGGCATCCCTCAGGGTGGCAGTGCTTTGCGCTACTTCGGCCCTTAGGGTCTCCGTGGCCTGTTCAATGGTTGCCCTAGCCCCCACACATTCCGTGGCATGCTCAGTCAGCATCGTGGACAGTTGTTGCTGCCGTTCTATGATGTCCTCGAGGGACTGCTGCCCCTGCTGGGCCATGCCCAGTGCTGGTGGTGTGATGGAGGGGCTGCTCCCCTCCTGTGGACTGAGGACTGGGCATGGGGTAGAAGACCACTCCTCTACCTCTGTGTGCCCCTGTGTGTGATCCTCATGGGGGCTGGCGTCTGACAAACAGGGGGAATGTAGTAGGTCAGTGGGGCTTCTGACTTCGTGCTCCTCAATGTCAGAGTCTGAACATGCAGCAATTGCAGCTGTTTCTCCCATGTTGCTGCTGGCCGCAGACCCGGTGCCTTCTGTGGCAGGCAATGTTGGTACAGGTGGAGCTGCTGCTGCTGGCCTGCTGCTTACAGGGGTGCTTGCCGGTGGCCCGTCCGGTTTGCTTGCAGTGGATTCTGCTTGTTGTGGGGTCTGCCTCACTGCAGCTGAGGTTGAGGGTGCGGGGATGGTATTATTGGCCTTCTTGGCTCTCTTCGTCGCAGGGGTGTCCTGGTCCTCGGGGTGTGAATCTGTGCCTGTGGTGGAGCAAAGGAGGGAGGGCATTATTGATGGGTCTGCAGACTTTGGAATGACAATGATTGACATGATTCTGGTCAGTAGATGAGGCAGATTTCAGGCAGCGCCATGCAGGTTGTCTCCTTTTTGTGTGGAATGTGGATGCAGGTATGTGGGTGCCAGCAGTGTATACAGGGTGGTGCTCGCATGTGGCTATGGGCAGTGTGGAGCTAATGTGTTGCATTTACACTCTAGGGCAACCTTGTGCTACACATGAATGGACTGCAGTGACTATGGCATGCATTGTTTGAGGCACCTACCTTCATCGCCTGATGTCGGAGCTCCCCTTTCCATCCCTCCGACGCCTTCAATGCCTTCCATGCCAATCGTGGTTGCACAAATCTCCTCCCACGGTAGGAGTTTTAGTGGGGATTCCGAACCTCCACCGGTACCCAGGGCAAGGTTGCGGTTCGCAGAGATGACGGCTCTGACCCGTATGCGAAGGTCATCCCAGCGCTTCCTGCACTGCTGTGGGGTGCGGGGTACGGTCCCCACCGCGCTAACGCGCTCGGCCACCAGTGCCCAGATGGCCTTCTTTTTCGCTATCGCTGTCCTGGTCATTTCCGGGGAGAAAACGACAGCTGCGTTGTCTTGCACGGTCTCCGCAAGCATGCAGAGTTCCTCCCGGCTTAATCTTTCCTGGTGCTGGCGGTCACATGCCTTCTTAACAACTTTAGGCATTTTTGGGTAGTTGGATGGGTGGGTGATTAGTTGGGACAGGTGTCTGGGTTGGATCTGGTGTTGTTCGGTAGGATGGCAATGGATTGCGTTTTTAAAGATGGCCGACGTGCTGTTTCCCGTTCCGCCGCGATGACGCTATTTCCGGTTCTGCTTTTTACGGTGACCGCTAATTGCGGCCACCGCTAATTACGGTGGCCGCTAATTACGCTGGCCGCTACTTACGGTGGCGGAAGTGCACCTTGCTCGACTTACGATGCCAGTAGGGGCCTTTTCCGCCATGGCGTTAATTGCATTACCGCCATGGCGTGATGCTCGTGCGCGATGGGTCGTAATGTGGCGCTCTTTACGCCATCGGCCAATGGCGTTAACGCTCATTACACCATGGCGGTAATGATGGCAGATTACCGCCTGGGTCGTAATGAGGCCCATTGTCTTTTAAAAGCCAACTAGTTACTATACCAACACTTGGTGGCGTTCTCTCCTATTGATTTATCTTTTCCTCGCTCTCTTTACCTTTCAATTATTCAATTATTCCCTTATGACGGATATTGAGTTCTCTCTTAAAGTTTTCGACATTATTCATATCACGTAAACACAAGTTTGCATTATCTGATCCAATGGCTGGATAGGCATTAAAGTTGCCCAGTGTATTGATATTTGGTTCTGTGGTTTTTCATCATGCATTTCAGCTATGTTCATTAACATTACAAATATTAGCGGGAGTGGTAGTTTTTGCTCTATGAGTTTCTGATTAGCATCGTATTCCTACAAATAAGTACAATCAAGGTGCTTGGTGTGAAGCACTCTTAGGTATGAAATCTACCAGCAACAGACATCTCAGACTTTTGCTGGACAACGGGAGAAAATTGAGTGGCGTTATCTACCTGTTTCATGGGCAGCACCGGAGGGGGGGGGTGTAACGGCCCATAACCCCAGTTTGAGGAGGGCATTAACGTGGGCCCATGACCGTTACCCCCGGTGTTGCCCATGGAATGGGTACATAACGCCATTAGAACCCATGATTGCCATAGCGGAAAACCCGGGCTGCTTAAAAAAAAAAGCATTTTCCTACCTACAATGGGACGCTGCCCACATCCCATTGTAGGAAGGAAAATCCTATACCAACATGGCTGCCATGGAAAGGGAAGGCAGGGCTCTGTATGGATCCCCTCTTCCCTTTCCTTGGCGGCTGTGGGAAGCTGAGAGGACGGTGCAGCTGTGGCAGCCCTCGTTGCCGCAGATGAAATAAGGTAAGTTTAGAGGGAAGGGTTAATAAAGAAAAAAAAAACTGGGTCGGAGAGTGAGGGGAAGATGGCGCAGGGGAGCCAGCCAAATAGGTGGCTAGGAACACGGAATTGAACCGCTGGTGTAAGTTTTCGTTCGAAGCAGCCTGACGGCCGGCTCCCCCTCCCAGGGTGCTAACAGGCTTTAGTCCTGTTCAAGACCACAGAGACAAGCAACCAATAAGGAAATGTATTCTCTTGGGTTGCTGATCTTGTGTCAATGACCATCTTTATTGCACTTCAAGAATGTAAATATTAAATTGTGCTGGCTCCTTTCTCACCTGGACAATAACTGCATTCTATTTAAAACTTTGAATTTTGGAGGTGATTTGCTGTTGGTCCTTAGACCAGGCATTGCAAAGCGACCGTTTTTCAGGGTACCCATTGAAACAAATTATTTTATAAAGTGTGTGAGTGATGCTGCCAAAGTAATACAAAGGCTTTTCCGATCTGAGAAGTCAAAGGCATGTCACTAAGGCACTGCTACGACAATCACCATTATATTACACCTTCGCCCAACGGGTGGGCTCTACAAACAGTTTGCTAAGGATAACCTCCCTTACCACTCAAGAGCCAAACCATCTCTGAGATGCGAATGCAACCCAAATGGACTTTACGATCCTCTCTATAGCGATCATCCACCTTGAATTAAACCCAGTGCACTGCTTGAGGAACGCACATTGTTTTGACTCATATTGATTGTGGATCCTCTTCCCCTTCCTTACCACCTTCCTCATGTTTCCCCCACACATCCGTCTGACACATTGCCATCTGGATTGGCAAACCCAGTTCCCGCTCCTGTCACAGGGAGTATTTCTTACAAAACTATGCTGATGAAAGCCTCTACATTACTCGGGCTCGCTTGAGCACGGTCCATCACACACACACAGGCCAACCACTTTTAGCACCATGAGTTGTCTAGTATAGATATTACCAAAAAATAGTCCGTAGACGACCCTCTGCAAGAACAAACACGGCCCATTGATCTGTTCTTCCCTCAGCCACACTTTAGCTCACTGTACCTTTCACTGATGGGAAATATCCATTTGCAGATCAGTCTTTGTCCGGCCCATATTGGCTGTCCAGCACCGAAATGCTATGACAATTTCCCTCTGAACAAGAGTATGGCAATTCCCCTCTGATCAAGAGTAGAACAGCAACCCCATACATGTGTTTCAGCCTTGTTGGGCCTCATCAGTGACATGGAGCTGTGTCTCTCTGAGCACAGTGAGCAAGGGGTCAAAGACTGGATGACCCTAGGAAACCCAGGGTGACTAAACCCAAGTCCCTCAAACAATCCAAAAATAGTCCATAGGCGCCCCTCTGCGAGAATGAAAACTGCCCATTGACCTGTTCTTTGGGATGGTACCCACTCGAGAGTCCGCAGCCACACTTTAGCTCACTGTACCTTTTAGAGATGGGAAATAAACTCATTTGCATATCAGTCTTTGTCCCGCCCATATGGGCAGTCCAGCACGAAATGCTATGGCAATTCCCTTCTGAACAAGAGTATAGATACTATCCTCACAGCTAAGTCATGCTATCTACCAACATGCACATTCCTGAAACTTTCACTCACGCATACCATTAACTAATTACAGTCAATAAACGCGCATCACAGCTACCACAACCACAATATCCTTCCTCTTCTCATGTGCTTCCCCCCACTACATAGTTTGTTTATGGCTAACCCCACTTTCCTATCACCTCCACATCGCTCATCCCTTCTTCTTTCTTATTCATAAACCAACGTCTGGCGACAGCCTGGCGGGGGTCCCAATACATCACTTCTTGCACGAAGTCAGGCGCCATAAGACCTACGGTGGCGATAGGAGCAGGATAAATATTGAATAGCATAACACCTCACATAATCAGTAGTCAGACTACTAGATCCTGGCATTGTTGGGAACATGTTGACAGTGTCGTGTATTATTCACTGTGTAGGGCCGCAGGCTGCTGCGTATTTCGAAGCTAGAGAGTTATCGAGTACTCATGGCTTTAGCTAGGCAATTCGCCCACTCCCTATTGTAAGGAAGGGTGACATGTATCCCAGAATTAAAAGGCAGTAACGAAAACAAGTTTTTAGCAGGAAAATGCACATTTAATTCTAGTTGTGTTCAAGAAGGAGAATGCTTGACAGCGGCTGTGTGCCGCACGCAGACTCCAGAAATCGTTCCCACCACAAAGGACCGCGTAAGGCCCTTCCCCCTGCATCACTGCTGGGAGTAAATGTTCCTTTTACAGCTCAGAGCAGTGCATCACACTGTAACAATGCCAACCTCCGAGGCAAGCGCAGTGACCTGCCAGCTGCAGACAATTAAGTGTAACCCAGGATAAAAGAGAGCAGACCTTTTAATGGGTGTTTATAGATTGGAAGCAATGACCCCCTCTTACGTAAAAGAGCAAGGCAAGCATAGGCGTTAAGAGGAAGCTATAAAACACAGCGAGCCACCCGCATGCATTTGATGTATGCGGAACTTAATGCAAAGGGTCTGTTCTTTCAAAGCACGCAGGAATCACTCGTTTTATTGAAAGAAATCAACGTTATGAAATGCATTTGTATGTTTTGTATTTCTATTTTTCGAATGAAGACGTAATATTATTGGTTTGACATGCACATAATTTTAATAAGGATTTGTGTCGTGGTATCTTACTCTTTGATACCGTGCATGGCTTCTGGAGCGATTTTTTTATATTGCCACACTGCTTTTTGCGTAGCAACAAACTTTTCATGAAAAGAGTCCCACCCAAACAAATGTGGTACTTAAATCACAAGAAATGGCCAGCTTCAGGAAGTTGCTCTTTCCTGGGTTTGCAATGTATTGGTCAACACGATAGAGAGGAGCAATACTCACCGCCCCATTACTGGAGGAGGACGCAGACTGGGCCCTGTAAGATATGATAACATCAGAGGCAAGAGGTAAAGAAGCAGGAGGGACCCTCTAGAGGACAGGCCCAAGGAGATACCGTCCTAACTCTCCCTGCTGGCTACTCGCGCTGGCCTGTCTCTTGCAAAGAATTGTGGGACCCTGGAAATCCTGCAACTAATCAGTCACCCGAAGAAGTGTTCTGAAAATTGTAGCACCCACAAACTGAATGGGGTGTGGGAACTCGTACAATGAACAGGGAAGGACATTCAATAGCAGGCTGGAAAGGCTAGAGAACCAGTGTGACTGGACATTGTGGGACCTTCCCAAGATGGAGAGGACACAATAAGACTGAGGAGAAGAACCAGCCTAACACATTTTGGTTTCTGAAGATTCATGTTTTCTTTAATTTAGCACAACTTGTACAAATGGCCCTTTGTGAAATAATTTGGCCTTGACCGTGCTTCTTGGTCCCAGAGAGCCCTGGGACACACCCCATGCTCTTCTCCTTCATCCTCCTAGACAATGTTTACTCTCAGACTTTGTATTTCCCAATCACTGCAAGAATACCCCCACGCCCCAATGACACCCATAAACCTACAGCTCACAGTTTTAGGAATAACTGATTCCTGGATTGCCCCCACAACACCTCCACACTGGCCGTTCTGCATGCTGCCTCTTCCACTTTTAGACACTCCACCCAAATCACCAAGAGAGGTGGGAGGGTTGGCTATATGAACAACAGGGCTGATCTCCCTGCCCTCTTCTGCCATCTGATTTATCCTCATGTTCATTTGAGTATACTGCTACTCAGCTCCTCCCTCCTGTCCCCCTCACTATACTCCATATATATAGAGAGACCCACTGGCTACCTCAACTCCTTCCCTGATCTCGAACCTCTTCCAACAGAAGCCCCCATTGCCTTCGTATGGGATTTCAACTTCTTAAATAGCTCCTCCCCCATGAACTTCAACCAAATACTTTCCTATCTAGCTAATTCACGACCTCACTCCATAGCCTCTGCATTCACACCTGTACCAACTCTCTTCTTACACACGTCCTCTCTTACTCCATATAACCTCACTGAGTAATCCTCCCTTCTAAACCTCTCCCTTATCCACTTTGATGTTTCTGTCTTCCCAACACGTTCCCAACCTTCTACATCCCCCATCTGTAACCAGAAATGTGATAAGGTTCTCTGGATGAAGCCAAATCCTCCCTCGTAGACCCCTCACCTTCCCTGTCCTCCTCTATCAGAAGTTTCACCCTAACAGTGAGAACGCATTTCAAGAAATGCTAGCCCCCTCATCATCTACCTCTCGCCTCCAGCACCAGACTACACATAAACACCTTTCCATTTTCTTGATCAAATGAATTTAAATAATATGCATATTTAAATTAATTGCTCATCTGTTCTATATATTTTTGTTTCCATCCAGGGTTCTGATCTTCCTTTTCATTCCTCAAATGGTTCCTGGGCTCCAACTTCAGTGGGCTCTTCAATCACTCTTGAAGCTAGCCTGGAATGACAGCATTTTAGCTGATTATTTTTGGAGCCATTTCTCTTCTGTCTGTTCTTCTTTTTGGATGCAGAACTTATAGGTAACAGATTTATGTCCACAATTTCAAAACTACCACACTGAGACAGAAGACTCCTTGGTCTGGTTTCTCTGTAGATTGTACAAGTAAACAGAAGTTCCTTGGTCTGGTTTCTCTGTAAATTGTACAGGTAAACCTTGTCACCTACCTCGTACCCTTTTTCACGTTGTTCAGGGCATAGCACGATTTCATTCCTTCAGCCGACCTCCTTAAATTGCGCTGAGCATAAGCAAAAGAGTGCTTCCTTTGGTACACAATGTACTCATGAGTAGTGAACGCAGTGATCAGCATCTGCTACTGAGTTCTATAGAGCAGAGGCTGAGGTAACATCATTTTTCATCTGATCAAAAGCTCAAATGCAGACATTCTAGTTGTAGAAGATGGTGTAGAATTTACAGCCATCAGGGCAAGCGGTAATCGAATGTCCCAACTGGGTCCAGAGTTCGCCAGAAACTTCTTCAATATGCTTACAATTGTTTTATAGTATCTCCCAAATACTCTGCTCGGTGCTAGGCAGGAGGCAATGCAGAGTTTTCACTTTACCCCTAGAATCTCCCGCAAGTTGGTCATCAATTCACTGTTAAATGACTTCCTCGGTCTGGCTCAATCCTTTGTGGTAGGCCAAAACAAGAGAAGATGTGATTGATCATTAGCACTGCAGCTGTCTCTGTCTGCCTTACAATTCGGGGCAGGAAGACATTCTACCCACTTGGTAAACAAGCATGTTACAGTCAACATGCATTTGTTTCCTTGAGAGCAGTGAATCACTGGCCAAATGAAATCGACTTTCAAATCTGACCAAGTCAGTGTCAGTCCCCTTTTTCTGTAGGGGAGCTCTGTGTGTGTGGGAATTTGACTGATATTGTGCACACACGAGACACCCCTTTAGCTACCAGTTGATGCCCAGGCCTATATGTGTGCAGTATGCAACCTCATACAAGATTTCCAATGTTGTGTGAAAAACCCTATGACTGGCAGTGGCCGCGTCATGGGTGTGATTCAACATCAGGCTCCTGAATCTGGTAGGTACCACCTACTGGTCACATACAGATAGGGATCTCCGTACCAACAAACTGTCTTGGATTCAAAACATTTTGGAACATTTCATCAGCACCCAGAGATTCTCTTTAATGGTATATTCCGATTCTGTAAGAGGAAAATTCATAGGGTCTTCAACGTACCAATAGAATTTTCCAATAATAGAGTCCACGATTTGTGCATTGATCAAATCTTCATCTGGGGCATCTTTACTCCACTGAGCAGTTGAAAGTTCACTCCTGGCACAAGTTTGAGACCTGGTTACAGCTGTGATTTGGATTTCACCCAGCTGGGATTCAGTATGTATGATGATTTGTTTATTTATATGGCGCTTACGCCTATGAAATCCACTGCAGAGGTACGGTTTTAGCTAGTTCGTCAGTAAGGTAATTCCCAGTCTTATCTGGCCCCTCTATTTTGTAATGACCTCTCATCTTTATCAACCAACTGGATTAGTCTCCCATGCTTTAAAGGTATAGTGTTAGCACAAAGCATGTCTCAATTCTTCCAGTTAATTGGGTGTTCCACAAACCCATTTCTGACATAGTTAGAGTCGATGATGATCATCAGCTCTTTGAGTTGGTGGCGTACTGCAGTGAGGATGGCTTGGTGAAGGGCCATCAACTCTGCCACCTGACTACTTCGGGATCCTATATTGTATCATATACCCAAGCATTTCCAATGCCAGCCACTAGTTCTTTTGCCTGTTCTTTCTGACATGGAAGTAGGAGCGCCCATCCACGTAAATGGTGGGTATCCCCTGGTAAGTCTCTTCTTCATAGACCTTTTATGGGGAAGTTAGGTATGCCTCCATATTGTCATTGGTTATTATACTTTCATCCTCGAGACCGTTTTCTTGAGCACAAGCATGTAACTCAGCCAATCCGTGTGCTAGAGGACTCTTCTTGTTTTGGCCATATCTGACCTCCACAGGAAAGCCTTGCATGGACAGAATCCAGGAAGTCATTCTGGAATTACTCACATTCCCCACCCATATCCTGTCCCTTTGTAAATACTGCAAGGTTTGTCGAGGAGTCTCTACAATGATGTGCTCCCCTAGATAAATGGGCTGTATTTTCTAATGCCCGTACCATTGCCAGGAGTAGATAAAGTTTTGCTCGTATAAGAGACAACTTTGTTGACCTTGTCATGCTTTTTATGCAATACCGCTGTTAGTCAGGTATCTGAAAACCCTGTTTCCAAGAAGAGCTCCTTATTCTTTATGTGGTAAACCAAACAAAGAGCTTGAGAAAGGCTTCTTTTCAGTTGTTTAACTGCCTCAATTGCTCTGGACCCCACTCCCACTTGACTCCAGCCTTTGATAAATGGACAAAGGGTCGTGTGACCTCTGCATAGTTTTCAATGAACATTTGACTATAATTAGTGAGTCAAAGAAGGCTTCTTAACTCTCGCAGGTTGAGACCCTAAGGCAGAGGTCTTCAAATTGTGGGGCGCGCCCCCCTCAGCGGGGCACGAGAGCCCAGCATAAAATGTAAAAAAAATAGTGGGGTCCAATTGCTCTGGACCCCATTCCCTCTTGACTCCAGCCTTTGATAAATGGACAAAGGGTCGTGTGACCTCTGCATAGTTTTCAATGAACATTTGACTATAATTAGTGAGTCAAAGAAGGCTTCTTAACTCTCACAGGTTGAGACCCTAAGGCAGAGGTCTTCAAATTGTGGGGCGCGCCCCCCCCAGCGGGGCATGAGAGCCCAGCATAAAATGTAAAAAAAATAGTTGTATTTTTTTTTTTTTTAGATTGGAGGAAATGGGAAGGGGCAGCTCACATGGTCAGACTGGACCATAAAATGGTCTTAGGCACCAATGAAAAAAATGGCCAGCAGTTGCAAATGGATATTCAGTCTTTTAGTCACAGACTGTTTGAATAGTAGCCAAGGGTTTGTTTTTCGTTCAAATGCAAACAAATTGTGATATTTAAAGAATATTTATTCAGCAACACTGGTCAAAACTACTAGCTGCATAGTGAAGTAACACCTCAAACTGGCCAAAAAAGTGGCCCATTTTGACTGGCCTACACTAGCATTTTGCATTTTTGGTACGGTCATCGCCCTATTGCCCTATAGGCCAGTCCAAGCCTGCCAGCTTATCCATAATGGGTGAGGGGGCGTCCACCCACTGGCCACCTGACCCATTATGGAGGAGCCGATGAGCCAGCCTAGCGAAACAATGAACACTCCCTCAGCTGCTTTTTCCAGCTGAGGGAGTGCTCCTGGGTTGGCTGAACTGTCAAAGGGAAACATTGTTTGCCTTTGACAGTTCATTTCCCCAGCCCCACATGATCACTGAGCCATGCAACACTGGAGCTGTTTTGCTTCGCTAGCCTTGCATAGCTCATTGGGAATGCTGGCTGCGGCATTGCATGTATGTATGTGCGAGGGGGTGCTCCTGCGCCTCCTCGCACATACTGGCAGAACAACCTGGAGCGGGGCATTTTAGCAACCACGCACAGGCCCCTGCAGAAGGTACGTTTATGGCGATTTATTTTTTATTTATATATGTGTATGGCCGTGTGTATGCTTGTGTTATGGGAGTGTGGTGGGAGAAGGTTGGGCGGCAGCACAGGGATAGTGGTGGGAGTAGGGTGCGGTGAGCCCATGGTCTGTACTGGGAGTAGGGTGGGGTGACGGCACGCAAAAGTTCATGATGATTTCTACATACTGGGCCTCATTACGACCCTGGCGGTACGGAGTAAACGGCAACGTAAAAGGTGCCGGCGCCGCTCACTCCGTACCGCCGCATTACGAGTTCCCCTCGTGGGACACAGTAAGCACGCCTGGGAAAACCTGGCGTGCTTACGTAATGGCCCGTTATTTGCTCCCTCGCCCATTCCCATTCAGCCCTATGGGGGCTGAAATGGGAATGGGGAAGGACCGTGTCCGGGTCCTTGAAGGGAGGAATTACCGGGCCTTCCGAACTCAGAATGGCCCGGTAAATCCTCATTCCGAGGACCCGAACCCCGACGCGATTTCGGCAGCAGCCATGCCGCCAATAGCGGCATGGTTACCGCCAAACTCATAATGAGGGCCACTGTCCATCTGGCAACTTTGCTCAGGGCGGGCCCAGGCCAAAAAAGTTTGAAGACCACTGCCCTAGGGGGTGATTTTGTGCCCTAAGAAGTTCACTCAGGTCTTATACCACTGTGCCTTCTGAGGGGACAGTTTCGCTCTGGTTTTCTTCAACTGGGCCAGAACATAGCAAATCTTTGCAATATGCTCCTCCACATTTGGGATCTTGATCAATACATAATCCACATAGGCCAGGTTTCCTCTCTTGACCAAATCGGGCATGGCCTTTTGCAGGAAGATATTGAACTCATTTCTGGAGTTCATATATAGAAAGGGTGTTCGGGTCCATGAGTATTGCTGGCCCCCAAAGGTAAAGGCAAACTTGTATTGGTCTTCCGTACTCACAGGTACCGTTCCGTAACTGTTGGTCAAATCAATGGCTGTGAACACTTTTGATCCTTGGATCGGGGCCAGCCCTTGATCGATGTAGGGAAGTGGCCATCTAGACTTGTGGAGTCATTTGTTTAACTCCCTCAAGTCTGCACATAGTCTCCATTGCCCATTTGGGCCTAGCATCCCCAGTACCAGGTTGTTAAAGGTACTGTGGATTGTATGAATTATTCCACGGGATTCCAAGGTCTTGACAATCTCTGCGAATGACTCCATGGACGCGAGAGTTAATCAGTATTGTTTAACAAATACTAGAGCCCTCTCTGGACCTGTGGGTATGGTAGTTGAATGGATAGATGTACCTCCACAGTCATATTAATCTACTGCAAAGATATGCTGGACCTCCAGGAACACTTGTTTCTGCCTTTGTTCCTCGGTCTCACAGACATCGGCGAGATTGATCTGTCCTTCGGCCATCTGCCTGAAACCTGGAAAGACTTCCGCCTTTGCAATTTCAGTGGTATCATCCAGTTGTGTTGAGAAATCTCAATTTATGGTATTCACCTGGACATGAGGTTCCATGGATTCGAGGTAGTTGTTAAGTCTAAATACCACCTCGTCCTTCCTGATGTCACAGGTTACCTCTTGCACCCTGTAAGGGCATGAAGAGTACACCAAGAAATTCCCACCATGACGGGTGAAAATCTTTTCTGAAGAAACACGGTCACGGATGTCCAAACAGTAGTGAGGAATTGGTCCGATGATTTCATTACCTAATTCAACAGAATCGTGTTGGGCATCAACCGCCATTCCAATAGAGGTGTCCACACCCAAAGTGTTACTTTGAGGATCGCTGTTATCCACCAATATTTATGAATGGTGTTGTGTCTTAGATCCACTAAAGGGGTTGGATGTAAATATAAACCTTGTTGTTGGAGGTAAGAGTTCAACTTTATATAGGTGTCCTTATATTTGAGGTTCTGTTCTCACATAATTTTGAGGGGAATGGTGAATGATCACACGTGTGCTGGGATGGTAAACTCCTCTCCCATTTGAACTTCAACTGCATAAGGCAGAAATTGAGCTGACTGGAATGCTCTTTCAGTGCTGTCAGAGCCGATGCGGTTACCCCCCAGTCGTGACCATACTTTGTTGCTGATCAAATCTAGAATAATTGCTAATTGATTTAGAATGTCACTAACCAAATAAAAGTCAGAAGCTACATCTCTAGCAAGTCATCAATTATGTTCTATAATTTTGTTGCCAATGGAAATTTTTAGCATACACCTGTTAGGCAAGAAATGTTTAGAATTTGGTGTTTCCGGACCCACTTCCCATTTATCAATCAATTTAAATGTTGTAATGGTTTGACCTTTCTGGAGTTTCTGGAATAATCCTTTGCTGATGAAGCTTTTTCCATTATTCCGGCATACTCTGGTGAGTACTGGCTCCTCAATGAAGAGACAGTGGACTCATTCACTGGTCGATGAGACCAATCACCAATCAAGGGCTTTCTACACCCTTAATGTTCAAAAAGATTAGAATAAAAAATGTCTGACATTCTTTCTTTCTTTATGCAATTCTTATTATTCAGAAGTTGAAAAGAAGGTCTTTAAGTGAGTTTAATGGTTGCGTTTCAAGCCCTGTTAATATAAGAACACATTGTATAGCAGTCACATCATGTACATCTTTCAATCAAGTACTGGCTCCTGCTCCTCATTTATCTGAATGGGAAAAGACAAGAATGCTCCCTTTTCCTGAATGTCGGTCAGACTTTGGACTGGTTTTTCAATTTCCTCTTCAAGGGATTCAGTGTTTCTTCTCATTTTTGACTTGTATACCATTTCAGAGTATTCCCTTCCAGTGTGGAATTCCACTTACAACTGGGTGGAAGGTTGATTTTCAAGAGTTGAGAAGAGTTCCCATCACCAGTTTGTTCTATAGAAATGATGGTGATTTCTTGGACTTGGTGTTCTAAAAGTGAAATTCCAATTGATTGGTACGCCGGTCAATAAGATGGCAGGTGGTATTTAGACTCACATGGTCTGTCCTTTTCTTGAGTTTGATGTGCTGATTAGTCTGGGTCCAGAGGACATGGTTCACCCAGTCAATCTGAGGTGAAATGACTATCTCTGGGTGTTTTAAACAATGTCACGCAATTTCTATCTCTAGATCCACCGTCCCTTTGATGGAAATCTCATTCCCATTGAAGTGTTGAAATTGTCCATGAAGAGGTATGAGGAGAATTGGGTGACTCTCCCCCTTCCTAAATTCAGTTTCGTCAGAAACCTTTTTGGACAGAAAAGTAGCCTGGGATCCAGTAACCAACAGAGCCGATAAGTCACCCTGTACCTTGATATGATATGATATGATATGGCATTTGTAACGCTCCTATACACAAGTGTTTCAATGCCTTGATCATGGCATAAAATCTGCCCTCTTTTTTCTCCAGAGTAGAACGAAAGCGTGAGTTATATGCCAGCTCAGCAGTCATTTTCTTAATATTGAACTCTGTCTCGGTGTGATGTTGGGTGATTGTCTGTGTCAGAAATTGGGAATCTGTAGGAATTAAATGAAATTTTGAAATCATTGTTGTAATAGGGAGATCCTCTTTCTTCCCAGATTCTTGGCTGTCCCTGGCTATTTGAAGACTGTTCTCTGAACCTGTTTGTAGGAAGGCTACCTCTACAGTCTCTGTATGATCTGGCTCACACAGTTGGGGTCTAGGAATTTTCTCGATCTGGTTCGTTCTTCATATTTACCCTGTCAGACTCATGGGGCCTCATTACACAGAAGGTGGTGAGCCATGGCGCTATTAGCGGTAAAATACCGGCACCGCCTTGGCGGAAAGGGGATTTACCGCCCCATTCCAAGGTTCGTGGGGCGGTAAATCCCCCTTCCGCCATTGCCCTTCCCCATTCCCATTTCTGCCCCATAGGGCTCTATGGGAATGGGGAAGGTGCTAATTACGGCACCGCAATTTTGCGGTGCCGTAATTAGCTCTGAGGTCCCTTAGCGGGTTGGTTTTTAACGCCTGCAAAAAGCAGGCGTTAAAGCACCAACCCGTTAAGGGACCTCGTAGTAAGGCGGTAATGGTTAACGGTCACTGTTACAATTAACGGTGGCCGTTAACCATTACCGCATTCCGTGTAATGAGGCCCATGGTGTCTTGAGACCCATTTTTTGGGGGGGAGGGATCCCCCTGTTCCTGAACTAGAACATTTCCTTACCTAAATCCTCTGGGGATTCTTCTCTTTCAAAGGGGAATGATCTGGTTTTCCTTCTTGAAAATGTGGTGTTTTCTCTGATTTCTACTTACCCTGTGTTCTTTGCGTTCTAGCTTCCAGGGGGTACATGATTCACTATCAGGCTGAGAGGTTTCCAGCGGTTCTGTTCTGGTAGGAAAGGAAGCTACCTCAAAAGCTTGGCATCTCCCTTCGACCGGGGACCCATCCTCAGGAACCTGTTGATTTTCAGCAATTTCCTTCAGTCATTCCCCCCACCCTGCTGGGGCATCAGACCTGGGTGTTGTGGGGGTTCTGGAAGCATGGTTAGATCGAGGGTTTGACTGAGCCCTCGGCGTGTGCCCAGCTTGTCAGTCAATTGTTGGACCTGTTGCTCAAGCTGTGTAACTTTCTCTGGAGTGTAGGGAGGTCTCTGCTCATATCTCTGATGCTCTCTAAAAGGGTAACTGTCTCTTCTTGGAAGTAGCTCAGGTATTGGATGTTTACCCCATAATTCTCAGTCCTGATTCTCCCTTCTCCTTGGTTCAGGGATCTATTGTCCTGAAACCGGGGAGAAGGAGGAGTATTGTTTTGAAAGTTAGGATTTTGAGGGTACCTGTTTGAAATAGGTTGGGAGGTGGAGTGGTACTTCTCTCCTGTGGGAAATAAAGAGGGACGTTTCCCCGGAAAGTACCTATCTGATTTGGTCCCCCCCCCCTTTGTGCCGGGGGAGTGTACGCATACCACAGGATTGGTTTTGTTCCCTTATAATCGAGGACTTACATATGTGGCAAGGTTAGAGGGGTCATTCTGCTGATATCCTGCCTGACTACCCCTCAAGTGGGTCTGGGCAGAGGTCCTCCTCTGCCTCTCATTCTGTTTATCATCTGGAGGAGCATTGTTAGCCCCCCCCCCATCTCCAGATCCAAAGGAGGGGTCATTTTTACCTCTGCCACCTTTACAGCAGCAGGTTTGGTTGACTGCTTTGTTGTTTTAGCGTTGTTTTTATTGTCAGTGGGTTTCTGGACCTAAAATATCCTGGTGGCTTGCTCTATTACCCAATCCAGTGTCCTGCACATATGGAAATCGCAAACTAGTTGGGTAATTATATATTTGGGAAGGACATGGAAATATGTGGTCACAAATTCCGTGTTATTCATAGTCACCCACCTGGAAGTCTGTGCAAATGCACTTTTCCATTCTTGGGCAAACTCCCTGGGCGCCTGATATCCCCCACATTGTAAATTGTATGCAGCCTTGCGCGCCTCTTGTGGGTTCCAGTGAGTGGAGAAGTGTTTTAAAATGACTGCCTTATAGATGGACCAATTACATTGATCCTGGTCTTCCAGTCGTGCAAAGAAACTGGCATATTCCGGGGAAAATATCAATTAAAAAAATTCCATGCAATTGACATCATTTTTGATTGCAAATTAGTTATAAGTGCTACCACACCAAATACTTTGTATTATTGTGGTATGGGGTCACGACCTCCTCATGGTCGTAATCTGCCTGATTGGGTCTTTAACAAAACCCTTTCTTTGGTATTTCTTTTCTCTCTCTGGGCCATTCACCCTCGGAATCAGTACTGCCATTTGAACTCCAGACCCCCATCTTCTAGGTGCTCCCTATGTTAATGAGATTAGGAATAGCTCGCAGAATCATAGGATCGGGAATAATCCATTCAGCTGTGCCGCCATGAACTCTCAGGGTCACTTTCCATGTCATTAACATTTTAGAGCAGGATAGAACACAGTCTCTTCTCCAGACTGTTGCCAATGGGTGCTATCCCTACTTCCAGGTAGTCTGGGGAAATCCACCTATTCACTTGAATACGTGGAAGTTTTAAAAATGTCCTTCTTAAGCTGAAGCGTTGGCTTTTCTTTTTCAGCAACGTGGGCTAGGTGTTCTCTTTGCACTAACATTTTCTATAAATCTAGCTCTCTGATTTTCTAATATGAGTTTTCAGGGACAGAAGTACTCCCCAGACTATTTCTGGTCTCCCATAACACACTGGTCTAGCCACCATCCCTTCTGTTAGGTAGAGGTGAATATTCATCAATGTCAGATGAGGAGTGGCCTTCATGATCAAGTTGGATAGGGATAGGTAAGGCCCTTGCCTCATGTTTCCCTGTTCTCTATAACTGGGATTCATGAGGTCAGCTCCAATCTGTAGATTGGAGATTATTGGCAACTGGCAAGAGGTCCTTGATGGTAGGGGCATCTCTACTTGATCGTAGGGCCCTATCCCATACCCTGATTGATCAGGGTGTCTCAATGCCTGTTTATATTTTTGGATATCAGTATTTAAATGTCACAGGTGTTTCTCTCTGCCAGGAACTTCTGCTTATATTCAGAGAGTAGAATATTTAACTGAGACACTGAGGCCTGGCTGGCTTCAAGCACACTGCTCTGAGCCACCAATCGATCCTTTATTTTCTGTACTTAGTCTTAAAGGCTTTCTTATTCTCTTTGAGGTTCTTGTGTTATACGCACATGTTCATGGCACTTTTCTTTTAAAGCGACAATTTCTGTCTCTTGAGCTTCTGTACCTTGCGCTGCCTGTAATAGGTCAGCTTCTGCTTTTCTCAAATGCGTCATAAACTCTATATTTTCTTCCCTCATTTTTCTCAATTCCTGAGAATCCTACTGACCCTTTTCTGCATCCATTTTCAATTGATTCACTTTTTTGTAACAGTACATTGTTTCCTGGTGAAAGATGTATTTGTCTTTAGTCAGTTGCATTTTCTGCTGTTTCAGAAAATTGAAATCTTGGCGCATCTGATCAAAATCATTCTGGGAGTAAACCCGTTTTTATAATTAACAGACTGCTTCTTGTTTAAGCTCCTTTATGGAATGTTTAAAGGCCACAATTTCATCCAACAGCACTCTATGGTGACTAATCCGGTCATTCAACTGGTGTTGAAGGTGGTTTATGGTTTCTGCACTCTTTTTATATGTACCTTCCAGTGCAAAAAACTCAATTTCTCAAACTCTGCTGGCCTGTAGGTAGGTTTTGCCTTAATTCTGAAGCTGCCCAATAGGTTTTCATGTTTTAAATCTAAAATCTGGCTTTGTTGTACTTTATCTTCCATTTGCAAGAGTGATTGCCTAGCTTTTTTCAGGTCTCCAGTTTGATCTAACATACTGGCCTCTTTATTCTGCAATCTCTCTTCGATTAGTTGTAAATGAGCGGTGAGTTCTGCCTTTTAAGTCTGCCCCTCACACACTTTTTAAGTCATGTAAAACTCCTCTGGAGCGTTATGTAACATCCCACTATTAAGCCTGAGGACAGTGCCTACTGACATAATTGTATCTACCATTCTAGCCTGCCAGCACCCATCGTCCTGCTCATCCCAGTCTCCCCAAATGAACAGCGTGGCTCGCAGATGTTTCCTGGCCCCTACCATTTTAATGACACTCATTTCAAAAACAGCGTTTTGCACCCATTTACAGTCTCAGTGCACAGGATCAGAAACCTCAGACTTTATTCCTGCTAGATTCCAATAATCAATAGCAACTCAAATTTGATTACTTATGCATTACTATGCACCATCCTATTCCTCTGTACACCTCCCTGAGTCTCAGGGTTCAAGGCCAACAGTGTTCCCTTTACAATACATGAACAACCTGCCACGTCCTCTACTGACTTTGCACTTGACTGAATAGCCTGTTAAACAATGCACTTGTCATGAATCAAAAACCGAAAGCAAGATCCCGGCCAGAAGCCCCCATTTATATGTTGGAAATATTTATGTGGCAACCATCGATACAGCGTATTCTTTCCCTCCCCAATCAAAAGCACCACACCAATGTTCCTTTTTGGTTCAATCTAGTCCTGTCTGTGTTTTATATAGTACCACATAAGTCCCTCACCCCTGCGACACAGCTAAGCCAAGAAGCAGGCCAGTGTACAGAAATAATATATATTTATTACAGAATAGGAAAATTAATATTTGTACAAAAGCACCAATCATGCCACCTCACTCTGTGGCCGAAATGCTTTTCTTTCCTAAGAATATCTTTTTCTCACAATTTGAAAACAGTAATTGGTTCAGGATAACACAGGTCACCAACTCTTTAGCCCCATAAAATGTACAGTCAAAACCCTTTGCCTGGGGGACACTTTTAATAGCATGTAGCACCTTGAAACATGATAAGATCATAAGCTTGACACTCTACTTTATACAAAGTTTAATTTGAATAATATGCAACAATTTTCTAGTGGCAAAGACAATTCAACACATGCACACAAGGATGTGATAGCAGTTTTGTTTAACTTAATCACATGTAAAACATTATTTTAACTGGTGCTGCACTCTTAGTAATTCTGGCAGTCTTATAGCACAACAAACATTTGGGAACAAACACTTTTTTATTTATATCTGAAACCCTTTTTCTTTCAGCACTATGCAAGGCAAAATCCCCCTTCTCCCCAGAGCCACTTCCTCACTTTCAGTGGAAGGTGTACTTTTAAATCAGTGACGACTCTGTTTGACTTTTGGAAGACACTGTTCTGTCCCAGCACACAAAAACACAGGCATTCAGTTGATCATTTGGAACCCCTCTGCTTTAAGGCAGAGCTCAGGGGATTGGGAGCAGTAGGACATTTCAATCTTAATGCACTCCTCCCTTTAGGGACTTTTGGGGTTGGCAAAAATAAATAGGAGTGCCCAATTACTTTACAGAATATATTTGTATCATAAGCTTGACACTCTACTTTATACAAAGTTTAATTTGAATAATATGCAACAATTTTCTAGTGGCAAAAACAATTCAGCACATGCAGAGCTCTGTCTTTTTAATCTCCCTGCGCACTTGGAAATGCTAGCAGGTTTGTTTAACTTAATCACATGTAAAATGAATTTTGACTGGCACTGCGCTCTTTGCAATGTTGGCAGTCTTATAGCACAACAAACATTTCAGAACACTTTTTATTTATATTTGAACCCAATTTTTCTTTTCAACACTATGCAAGGCAAAATCACCCTTCTTGCAGGAGCCACTTTCTCACTTTCAGTAGAAGGTGTACTTTTAAATCAGCGACTTCACCCCATATACCTTTGGGAAGATACTGGTCTGTCCCAGCACACAGACCACCCAGGTATTCAGTTAATCATTTGGAAACCCTATGTTTTAAGGCAGGGTTCAAGGGAATGGGAAGCAGTGGGAATTTCGTTCTTAATGCACCCTTCCGTTTAGGGGTTGGCAAAAAATAAGCACCCAATTAATTTACAGACTATAGTTCTATCCACACTGGAAACAATGTTGTTAATTTCAAATTTCAACAAAATCACCCATGTAATTTGGCTATGTTGGAACTGATTAAATTATTGTTTAATTAAAATGCTAAGGTTTATTTTAACCGACCAACCAAATCAATAAAGGAAATATCACATCACACAGATCCCTACAAGAATTGGTTTGGAATGGACAAGTTAACTTACATTAATATCTCTTGGTTTGCACTGTGGGACAAAGACATCAAAGCTCAGGTCATCTCTCAGGTACAAAACAGAGACCATCGGAATCCAACATCAGTCATGGATATTGTCCAGTCTCAATCCCTCTATTTTTCCTCTCCTTGGTCATAGATCCCAGCCTCTGTCCCTTCTCCTGGTTTCCTCCAGCAATCTTATTAGCAGTTCCAACACAGGTAATTTCAGGCAGTCTCCCTTATCTCTATTGTGAATCTCCTTATAATACCTCAACCACATACCCAAAAATGTCTGAATTACAAGACACCAGCTTATTGTCTCTTGATAGGGATTGGACTACTATTTTCCTTCCCCTTACCCAAGGTCAACCCTCTTTTGAATGATTGGCACGTACATTTGCCAAGGCCACATTACAAACTGTATATTAAACTGCCACAGGAACTGGAGTTTCACTGGTAAACAGCTCCTTTCAGTCTCAGATGCAAATGCCCTTATTTTTCCATGCTGCTCTCTTTTTGTGAAAAGGGCCTTTCATTATTTTCATACTGTAGTGAAAGATAGGCCTCTGATCTTAGTCCTTTGTCATTCACATATATGGTACACTTAATGTTCCTCTTCTTTCTCTCGCAGTTTCTTTCAGAATAGTTGTGGCAAGCTACCCATTTCCTTAATATAAATATTGAAATGTTACTTTAGCAGTGTTATTTAATTTTCCTTGTTCCTGGTTCCTGGTCTCAAGCTACAGAATGCAAACATTTTCCATGGTCACTCTGTTTTATCAAAAGAAACAGTGTTTTCCTGTTTTACAATTTGAAAAGGAATGGCCGGCCTTTCAGTCTGCCAGTCAAAATTGTGCTTTCACATTTCCTAGACAGTATTTCTGCATTTTTAGGCCTATTTAAACTTATTTCTCTAGAAACAGCATTTTGATGTGGCAGTCATCTCTTTGTGTTTTCAATGTTCTGCATTCTTAGGCCCAACATAGCCAAATGCAGTTTCCTTTTTGTCTGGGGGCTGCCTTTGAATCGCACATGGTGTAGCACCCTTTCAAGAGCTTTGTTTTGAAGACAAGAGATGAGGACGAGAATTTGTCTCTACTTGTAGATTGTTAATTGTAGAAGGATCAGCACTGTTATTATTGGTTGGAAATTGTTACATGTTAGGCCATTCACCTGCATATACCACTTTGTGATTGATGTATGTTATTTTGATGTACTTGCCTACGGCACTTTGTTGCACCATTTTTTATTGTGTACTGTTTACAATGTTGCACAGGTTTGTTATGGAATTACATATATATTAGATTGTAGAATTATTGTGGAACATATGAATGATTATGATCGAACGAGCGTTTATACGCAGCATTTGTTGATTTATTGAAAATATATGTGATGCAACCTTCATGCACTCCCCCTTCTTTTGATCTAGTTTCTTGTCCATGTGCTGGAGGTTTTTTGAGGCACACTTAGCTCTTCTTTGGAGATATTAAGGTGTCAAAAGAGAAATTATATCGTGCCTCCTATTGCAATAAATATATGTATGTTGGCCTACGCCAAGCTGCTCGAAAGTCGCTTGTGAGAGAATCCGTGTTGCAAGGTCCTGAACTTAAATCAATGTAAGCCGCCATTTTAGGCCAATGCGCCATTTTAGGATTTGCTTTGTAAAAGTCACCCTGTGAGTTAAAATGGTGGGCGATGTCATTCCAAAATGCAACATGGCCGTCTTGACCTGTGTACATAGTTAATATGTAACTTGCCTGCAGGCCACTTGTTGAGGTTGTGAACTGAGATCTTGTCCACCGTTGACCTGTGTGTAAAAGGATTACTCGTGCAACGAAACTAATCCACGAGCATATGTTGAAACAATGTATTCAAATACTGAACGTAGAACACTATTTTTACTACATTGTATTAATGTTTGAGAAGGCCTGCATGGAAAAATCTTAGAATACACAGTTATTGCATAGGCTTGTTGATACATGTATTAAAGGCAAACCAGTTATATGCGGTTGTTCGAGACTTGGCACGAACCCTAGATCGGTGATGTATTACATGGAATATTAACCCGAGGTGGGGCTGGACATCGTGCCAACCAAGTGTATAAAAAGCAAATGCATTCTAATGTACAACGTCTCTCACTGAACACTCTGAACCACGCTGGAGTTCGTTGTGTTGTACTGAGGGCCGAT
Source organism: Ambystoma mexicanum (assembly GCF_040938575.1). Classification (NCBI taxonomy): domain Eukaryota; kingdom Metazoa; phylum Chordata; class Amphibia; order Caudata; family Ambystomatidae; genus Ambystoma; species Ambystoma mexicanum. Next base: position 944,473,736 of record NC_090931.1, on the reverse strand, counting down.
AGCTGTCTGATTTTGCTCTGTTTTTGTAACTGGATTCAGTATAAAATAAAGTACTTTGTATGTTCCTTTGTAACCCGTGTTCGGTGTATTTGCTTTTGGGGTACTCAGCCTCGATATTTTGATTCTGTTTTCACAAAGGGTAGCAGGAGAGGCATGAAACATTTAATGACATCACCATAAGTGACATCACACATCTTTGGACCTGAGTAACTTCATAGTCAGCAATGGCAGTTGATCTTTGGTTTGACCTTGATATTGCAGAAAGGGAAAGAACCCATGATATTTTAGTTACCAACAATACATAACAACTAGCAATGAGATCTACTGGTGAAGTAGTGCAGATTATGTACTATTTATTTTATGTATTTTCTGTGTGTTATAGTGATGGCATACATCCAACTAATGCTTAAGGAGGAAATGAGGATGGGCAGGATAAAATCATGACAGTACACTGATTTCTGACATGCAAAATGAATGTCAAAATAATCTTGTGTTCTCTGTAAAGAAGACTTTGCAGTGTAAACGTTTAAGCATTAACGCTTAATGCACTCATTTCAAAGTTGAAAAGCTGTCATTAGGAATTGTTTGGTCATATGTACCTCGTCCCTGCCACACGCTATAGACATGCACACCATGAATTGTGCCTTTGACCACTGGAGCACCTATATTTTACAGTTAAAAAGGGACTGGAAAAATGAAAGCAGTGAAGGTGCAGTATTTAAACGATTGCATTGGCAAACATCTAAGAGGGATATGACTTGGGAAGGACACACTGCTTGTTTTTTCTTTTTTTAACCCAGTCACTGACCACCCATGCCAATTCGAGTCTCTATGGCCATTCCATCCATTACTTGGACCTCCCCCCCAAAACATATCCGCCTGGGATCTCTTTGAGCTAGCTCTATCAAGAAGTAACATCAACCATTGGAGTGCCAGTGTTATCTTTAAGCAGTCTGCGGACAGATAATGGCTTAATTGCAGATGTAAATGTGCTACTGGTGTAGTACAACTTTCTTAACCAAGTGTGCCTTCAGCCACTTGTTTCATATCTGTAAATTGCTGCACTGAAATCTTGATAAGAACAAGCACTGACAAAGTCAGCAGTTTGTGCTTCTGTGTAGCTACTAGGTTTCATTTGCCAGCCACTGCTATCACATGCTCAGTTAATCACACCATTTCCCAGCTGTTGCCATCTTATGGCTAGGTATTACCATTATGATGGTGCCTGGCAAATGTCTCTCCCATGCCTGCGTTAAAAGGCAAAACTGTTGGCTTTTAAAACTGAGGTCCCCAAGCTACTTGACTGAAAAACTCAGCATCTCTGGAGGCCTCAGATCTACCAGAAGTAAGGAAATGTGCAGTTTTGAATTACGACAGTGCAGGAAGGAAAGAACCAGAAGCCAGGCCTTCTCTGTCTACACTCCACGACCATGGAACCTCCTCCACCTCAACATCAGACTTGCCCCATCACTTCTACAGTTCAGGAAATAACTCAAGACCTTCCTCTTCACGGAATGGCCCCTCCTTAACACATATGTCCACAGACCCGGCACTCCCCACCTGACCTGAGATATGATATGATAGGTTATTTATAACGCGCTTAATACCCAGAGGTTTCTAAGCACAGACCCGGGGATCGAACCTGTGTTGCTCCATGTCGTCTTGCTTCCAAGGCAAGCACATTGCCCCTTGAGCTATCCTCCCGAGACAAATTCGATGATCTGCTCCCCACTGCCCCCCTACGAGATCCCTTGCTGCCATTTGCCCACCCTCTCCCTCCCCTCTTAGCTCCCCCCTCCTTTTTTCTCTGCTTCCCTCACTGTGTTCTTCCCCCTACGATTGTAAAGTGCTCCATTGCTTCTGCTTCCCCCAGGCTATTGAGGTCCATGCTCAATAAATACAATAATAATAATAATAACAATGATGCTTGTTTTTTTAGAAACAGGTTTTGTCAGGTCGCAGCTCATATCCCCTCCCCCAAATAATCCCCATGTCCCCTGCCATTGAGCATATTGTACAATACATTATCTGAAGAAGGCATGCCTCTCTAGTGGAATGTGGGGCTATTGCTGTATGTAGTAAATGAACAGACAGCATTTCACATATGATACTCGCATACAATGTCCCCAATCATATTTTCACAATCCACTCATTCAGTCAGATCACCCATCTCCTACAGAAAAATAGCTCTCAACCAGCGCTTTAGACTATTACTCAACTACAACGAACTTGAGCCTCACAAAAAGATTGCTCTCTTTACATGCAAATTGAATGTTTCAACTTCAATGGACCCCCCTGCTTGTTCCTAGGAGCATTGAATGGATTTCTGGGGCTGTGGAGAAAAGAGGCCCGGAGCTGGGTAGCTTACTGCATAGCTTCATAGTGTGGTTTGATTTGAGCCATCTAAAGCACATATCACTTTAAGCAAAACAGTAGATACATAAAAGAAATACATGTGCAAATATGCACATGCAAGCCCTCAATTTTTATGGGCCTTCATCATTGCCAATGTGGTGTTTCTACATTAAGGAATGCCTTTGTGGTAGTGACGAATTTTGATCACGTGTACAATCGCCTTTACCATATTGTGACATGTCACAGCTGAGCACAAGAACTTGCTTTATGTTGCAACTGGTTTTAACAGAGCAACTTCCCAAGGTCTCTTTTGATGATTGTGGGCACAGGTACTCAGCAAAACGTTGGCCAGCAGCAAGGGATGTATCCTGGGAAACCAGTACTGTTGTACAGCAGCAACATGGGTGTGGTGAGTCAGAGCAGGGGCTTCTGAAGTGTGATTTGTGTGCTGTGGAAGGTAGGGGTGGGGGGGTAGATACCAGGAGTGGGCACCCTTATCACCTTGAGGGATAAAGGCAAGTAAGCCAGCGAGGTGAGGCAGCCTATGACAACGCAGAATAGTTCACAGGGCATTTCTCTCATGATAAATGTTAAAAGCAGGCCAAAACGGGGCATTTTAAAATACACATTTCAGGACCAATTCGATAAGAAACTATGAGAATATATAAGTAAATACATGAAGTATTGCAGTATTTTAGATGCTAGATTGCACATAGAATAAATGAGCCATTGACCTCCGCAAAGCAGAGGAAAGGCCGTCAGAAAACTGTAGGCAGCAATGAAAGTATGCATATATATGTATGGCATATCATCACTGAAGCTGGGCATGATACACTTGCCAAAGCTACACTGGGGGAAATGTCAATTGAAATGACATCATTTAAAATATTAAAGGCTTTGGAAGAGCTGCATCTGGAACTGGAACTTTAATTTTGTGGTGAAACTTTATGCTGTGATCTTTTCATACAAGATAACCTCCTTAAGCATTTATTTTGAAGTAAGGGTGCAAATAATGCTACACTAGCAAGGTTGCACTAGATTCTTGAAGCTGGTAGTCTGATAATGATTGCAGATTCCTCTTTGTTTCAGATATTGAGCAGGTTCCAGGCATGGAAACTAGTATGTTTTTATTGGTATTTTGTGTATCTTGTTAAGCTTGGAATAATTGGTGTGTTCCTCTATAAATGGTTCCATAATCTTCTGGGTTATTTGAAGAAACCTAATACTATTCAGCTTTCCTTAAAAGAAAGTAGATGTTTGATGGGAAGGTTACTATATCTCTGCATGTATTTGATTGGTTTCATTTTCGCGCATCACTGCATTGTCTACATTACTTTAATAATGTATCTTTTGGGCAGTTTTGCTTATAGTCCAGTGGTTCCCAGAGATAATCTTCAGATAATCAGCTACTGGTTACAGTGTCTTTCTATCACTTTTACTTTACACCAGGAAGTTTACTTACCTACTAATCCTGCCCCACCAATTGTAGTATTACCAGACAGGGAGTAGCGCCAACATTATTAATAATACACTAACTGGACTACTACCACTTCTATGAGTAGCAGAAGCACTACTACCAGTAATAGTACTACTACTACCATTACTTTTTCTAACAGTAGTATTTCCACAGGTAGTACATAACAGCAGCATCAGCACTACTAACAGTGGTAGTACTAGCACTACTGGTAGTGCTAACCCTATTGACAGTATGAGCAGTAGGAGGCAATGAGCAGTAGGAGGCAGCATTGGGGAGGCTTGTGGTCAAGTGACCAGGCCCTGCCGCTCAATTGCTCCACCCACCACCAGGTTTCGTGCCTTCCATGAAGCTACTTAAGGACTACTAGCTAGTTCCAGGCAGCCAGCATTAGGAGGCTTCTGTTCACATGGCCAGGTCCAGGCACTCAGTTGCTCCGCCCACCATCAGATTGAGTGCCTTCCAGAAAGCGACTTAAGTACTCCAGGCCAGCTCGAGGCAGGCAGTACTGAGGTGTCTGCTGATCACGTGACCAGGCCCTGCCACTCAGTTGCTCCACTCACCACCTATTTCACCAGTCCTCCTTTGGTGTCCTCAGCAAAGGACGATGTAGACAAGGACCTTACCTGTTTGGGCTTCTTCTGGCCTGATAGGACTAAAGGCCAGATCAGGTATTCTGCATTTCACCTACAAAGTAGTTGTTTCTACTACTACTCCCCAAAAGACATCACCATGTGTCTTCCCCCTCCACAGCATATTCCCACTCTTGCTGGGGTTTGAATGGCCAACTGCCCTAGGCTGCCCCGGAAAGCTACCCTAGTGAACCCCACCAATATTGTTTTTGTCCACATCCAATACCCTGGGATCACATGTACATTCCCCCTCGCGCTGATCAGTGTTCACTCAGTGGTCGCTCACGCCACAGAGATCTTTAACTTCATCTCGTACAATAACCTTACAACCTCTTTGTCACTGATCAATGTATCAGCCATCCTCCCCCCATGTTTTCAATGTCCTCCTAGCCACAGGCTACTGCATCCAACATGTGGACTGGCCAGGCAGGAGGTGGAGTGGTAATCATTCATAGGAGTGACGGTCCATGCTGCATTGTTCAAACACTTGCCTGTCGGTTCCCTTTATCTCACAAGAAACCCATCACCTTCCACCTTATCTACAGACCACCTCACAGGGGTGACACTTTTACTGCTGCCAACTCCAGCCTACTCTCCTCTGCCAAATTAGCACACACTTATAATGTCTTTCTCGGAGATTTAGACATCCCCAGTCTCACGCCGACAACCACACTCGAAGCAAACTTTTGCACTGATCAGATCCATGGACCTTATACAAATTGTGCTCTTGCCCACGCACAACAAAGGCAACACCCCAGAATTACTCATTCCTCTCACCACTTGCGAAGATCCTATCCTATTCGACTTGTCTGACCATGCTGCAATCCCACTCCTGATCACCCACTCGAACATAGCCCACAAAGATCAGGCTAAATGCCCCCTCTTTCAGCGCTGCTCATTGAAAACCTTTCTTGTTAGCGAGCTAGAAGAAAACTTCAGACTTCCTGAACCACAGAGAATGCCTCTATCCTCATGGAATTATTTAACAAGTCCACTAGGAAACTGGTGGACACTGATGCCCCCCTAAAAACCAGCTGCGCTAAGACCAAACCATTCATGCCTTAGTACGGCACCAACAAAGCTCAATCAGAGATGAAGAGAAACTGTAACCCTGGAGATCTCAACAACCTCAAATCTATCTGCACCAAATGTAGGCCAAAACTGAATCACTGATGCCTAAACTGTTTACTACTCCACTTCCATCATGTGTGAGAAACCTAAGGGTATTCTCACTCCAAGACCCCTTGGATCTTCTACAGAGGTGGCCAGGGGAAGGTCATCACAATTGGATCCCAACCCTGGGGAGCGGAGAAATGAGGGAGGATCATCTGGATGGAGGGTCCTTGGGGAATAGAGGTGGGGTGCCCTTGGGTGAGAAATGGTATCCCCATTTTCCTGTTAGTGATCAACCCAACCCTTCTCCCATATTCATGGGCTATTATAAGCCTGTTCCCCTTATTTCGCCCCATTTCACACTTGACAGTACTAGGACAAAGAAGAAACAACTAAGAGCAATGAAGACCATGCGTTTTCACCACTCTGATACTGGGACAATGAAGATGGCTGCTAAGAGCTGTCAGGGTCAGGCATGTCCCTTTAATTGTGGCCAGGCATGGCTAAGTGAATACTCACAACTGCAGCCTGTCAAAGGGCTACAGGTGTGTAAATCGAGATCAGCCGAGCAGTCTGAGAGGAGATAACGGGGAAGCCTATACATGGAACAGCAGCACGAAGGCCGGCGCAAGTGTGACATGGGAGCTGCGACTCCGTGCAGGAAACTGAATGTTACAAAGGGAGCCATGTGGAAAGGCTGTCCCTTTTTATGTTCATTCAAGATGCTTGTTCCCCTGTGCTGAGACATGGAAATAGGGGATACTGAGGGGTAGGTGTGAGACCCTGACGGGAGGAGCAGAAGGTTGCCTGATCCAGACTGCTGTGAAGCCTTTGGACGCAACCAGTGAGTTTCTTTCCATTGAGAAATCTGGTGCACGAGCCCTACACTGAACTAAGCAAGAAATACAAAGTATCGGAGTGGTCGCATGTTTGAAGATACATGTTTTCAAAGGTCTCTGGTTCAATCCATTGTTCAAATTTAAATGCCTAAGAAAACTTTGTATCAGAGTGGTCGTGTGTGGGAGAAAACACGTTTTCGAAGGTCTCCAAAGGGTAAACATTTCTTTTGAAGTGAATGATGAACTTATTATACCAAAAGTTGAACAAAAGGCGTTCTGAATGCAAACCATGTGCTTTCTGAATATTGAACTGAAGGAAAATCTTAAAAAGCGCAACTTGTGCGTACTGAAGACTAAAACTTACACAAACCATATTTAATGAATATCAAACTGAAGGAAAATATTAACAAAGGCAACCCGCACCTATTGAAGACTAAACTAAATACAATATTTGTTTTCTTGAATACTGAACTTAGTGGAAACCTCATAAGAAAGCAGAACTGTTTCATACTAAGTTCAGAAATAAAATTAAACTTTAATTAGAAGCAAAGCCATTAAATACTGTATACTAAAAATTCATGCTACTTTTCCTACAAGTGAAAACAATTGTGAACTTTGAATATTGAAACAAAGCTGGAAGAATATTTCAACACAGTCATAATTTCAACATGCAAAGAGGACCAGGAACTTTAAAGAGACAAAGGATAATTTTGTGCTCAAACTATGTCTTGGGAAAGAAGCCCTGCATCTTGCTGCTGGAATAAAGTCTTGGGGAATGGAACCCTAAGACTTGAACTCTTTATTGCATTATGACGAAGGTTCCTTTGGTGCTTGGAACTGTGTTACTTGGAACTTGGGGAAGGGAATCACAAGTACTGGTTAAACGACTTAATCCTGAATTCAAAAGAGGTACATTTGAGGCTTTTCATTATAATTACTTTATACTTGTGTGTTACTTGGAACTTGGGGGAAGGGACCGCCCGAGAACTGGTTAAACTACTTTATCCTGAACTCAAGAGAGGTAACTTTGAGACTTTTTGTTGGAACTACTTTATACTTTGGGAAGAGAGCTGAAGGTAACGGGGAGCTGGAAGAGGCTCAAAACGTTATGTTAGACACTGTTTCTTTTGGTTGCTGACATCACTACACATTGTATATATTAGTTGTGAGGGCAAGATGGATTTTGGACACAGACAGATTCTTCAGTTGAACCCTTTGACTAAGACTTTCATTATTTTCTTTTAGGCAGGGAAAATCCACCTTAGCATGGGGCAAGTAAGGCCTTTTTCCATTCTGACATTTAAGTTAATAAAGGTGTTCTATGTAAATATTGAATCTGTTGTCTGTGTTTTGCTTCATGATGCCTGCACAGATGGTGTCAGAGGGATGCGACTCAACCGATACAAGTTGGAGGACCCTAAAATTTGAGAAACTAGGTGCCAGAGCATCCAACCCCTCAGTAGCCACTAAAGACTCTATCGGGTTTAATAGCTGTACTAGTAGTAATAAAGCAATTCCCACTGGAGAAAGGAGACTGATGCCCACTGACTTAATACTGATTCCATCCCCTGATACAAACATTAGGCTGGCACCCAAGTCAGGGATAGCATGGAGATGTGATATCGATGTCTTAGCGGGGGTGATAGACACAGACCTCTGCAGGGATGTTAAGGTTTCACTACAGAACCACAGAAAGGATCCATTTCAGATCCACCAAGGAGATAAGATTGCTCAAGGGGTGTTTGAGAAAGCAGTGTACCCTAAACTCAAAGAAAAATCAGTGGAGGAAAGTACAGACAAGGAGACTCGAGGCTTTGGGGAGGCTGAAGAAACACCGGAAGATCCTCCCAAAACTGAAACTTAGAAAACCTGTATAGGAAGATCCTGAAACACTTCCTGACTTAGTTTACGTTCATAGAAATGACCCCATATTGGCTGTGAGGCATTCTTACGGGCAGTTTCGGAACCTGAGGGTCGTGAAAAGGGAGACCCTTCTTTTTTTATCTAGACTTCTTTACATAGAAGATACCTCTTCAGAAGGTCTAATAAAGAAACAGTTGGTGGTGCCCAAAAGTCATCAGCGGGTGGTATTAGACATAGCCCATTCCCATCTGACAGGAGGTCATCTGGAGCAGTTGAAGACTCAAGCAAAAATAGCAAATAAATTATATTAGCCAGGAATTTACCCTGACATTAAAACCTTTATTTAAGCATGTGCAATCTGCCAGAAAACTAGCACACATATGCCTCCACCAGTTCCCTTAAATCCGTTACCAATATTTGAGGTTCCATTTTCCAGTATTGGTATGGATATTGTGGGACCCTTGGAAACTTCTAAACTGGGTAATAAATATATCTTAGTCAGTGTAGATTACGCCACACATAATCCGGAGGCCTTTCCCCTGAGATCCAACACGACACAACCAATCTTGAAACACCTACTTCATTTTTCTCAGGGTGGGGTTTCCAAAGGAGATCTTAATGGATCAGGGCTCGAATTTATGAGCAAGCTCATGGGGGAAGATAAAGAACTATTACACATCGCTAACCTTACAACATCAGTATTTCATCACAAGACAGATGGCCTAGTGGAAAGATTTAACAAGACTCTGAAGACCATACTGCGAGAGTTGGTGGAAAGTATGGGAAAAAGTGGGATGAAATGATACCCTGGGTCTTGTTTGCAGTTCGAAAAAACCCTCGGGCCTTGACAGGATTTTCCCTGTTTGAACTCGTTTATGGACAAGAACCAAGGGATGTCCTGGATATGTTGATGGAAACTTGGGAGGAGATAGAGACAGCTCCAATTTCCCTCTCCCAGACTGCAACTAGGTTGAAAGTACACATGAAGGTTTTAAGATGTCTGGTATAGGCTCACAAGGTTAAGGCACAAGAGAAACAAAAGACCTCCCATGATAAAAAGGTTTACCTCAGATCCTTTTCAATAGGTAAAAAGGTACTTGTCCTGTTGCCCACCTCTGAAAATAAACATGTGTCCAAGTGGCATGGACCATACAAAGTAATAGAGCAGATGGATCTATGTAATTATAAGATCTCACAACTTGATCGCTGCCTTAATACTCAAATCTATCATGTCAATTTGTTAAAGGAGTGGAAAGAACATCCCACGGAATCTCCGGCCCTAATATTATCTTGTCTGTTGCCAGAGGACACCGAAAGTAAGGCCCTAATTTCATCTGATCTTAATAATAATAATCAGAAACAAGATCTATTTGTACTTATAAGGCAGTTTACTGATATGTTTAGGGAAAAACCTGGGTGAATGAAGGGGATTTATCATCATATCTGCACTCCCATGGGTAAAGTTGCACACCTAAAACTGCATCGATTACCTGAGTCTACGAAGGAAACCGTAATTCAGGAAGTCAAAACCATGCTAGAGGCTAACATCATTGAACCTTCTAGTAGCCCTTGGTCCTCCCCTGTCATGTTGGTGGCTAAACCTGATGTAAGTGGGTAGTTCTGTATAGATTTCCATAAATGGAATGCCATCTGTGCTTTTGATGCTTACCCAATGCCTTGTATTGATGATCTGACAGATCGGCTGGGTAATGCTGTATATCTCTCAACACTTGATCTCACAAAGGGATATTGGCAAATTCCTTTAAATGGACCTGATAAATAAAAAAAACTGCCTTTTCCACTCCATTAGCGTTGTTTCAATTTAAAGTCTTACCTTTTGGGTTACATGATGCTTCTGCAACATTTCAGAGACATATGGATAAAATCTTACAACCATAGTAATTTTGCAGCCATATATAGATGACATTGTAATTCATAGCAAGACATTGGAAGATCATTTGTACCACCTCTATATTATCATGACAGTTTTGAGAACATGCGGGGTTAATCGCTAATCCAAGAAAGTGCAAACTGGCCCAATCAGTGGAACAGTTTCTGGATTTTTTTGTGGGTAATGGTACTGTCCAACCACAACAGGAGAAGGTGAGGGCTGTTCTAGAAACGCCCCTTGCAAAACAAAGGGCCTTTTTGGAATTGATCTGGTACTACCGCAAATTTATTCCAAATGTTTCTACTAAAACATCTAGACTGACAGATAAGTTGAAAAATGCTGAGCCCCAAAAGATCTGGTGGGAAGAAGGGGATGTTATGCAACATTGAAACAGACCATATGCCAGAGCCCCGTTTTAGGCGTAGCCAATTTCGCCAAAGAAATCATTCTTCAGACGGATGCTTCCTTAATGGGAGTAGGCGCTGTTTTGTCACAAAGTGATGATAAGGTTTGAACATCCCATTTTATACATCAGCAGAAAGCTCTTCCCCGGAGAGAAAAACTATTCAGTCATTGAGCTGGAGGCACTGGCGATAGAATGGGACATGCTTCACCTAAATTATTATCTTTTAGGTCGCACATTTTGCTTAATTACAGACCATTCTCCTCTAGTTTGGATCAGTCAGAGGAAGGAGTCCAATCCTTGGGTAATGCAGTGATTCTTGGACCTTCAGCCATATTGCTTCACAGTGGAGCACCGGAAAGGCCGAGAGCAAGTTAATGTGGACTTCCTCTCCCGGTTTCGTTGTGAAGCACCTCGGTCCAACCCGCATTGGGGAAGGGTATGTGAGAAACCTAAGGGTATTCTCACTCCTAAACCCTTTGGATCCTCCACACAGGTGGCCAGGGAAAGGCCATTGCTATTGGATCCCGACCCTGGGGGTGGCGAAACGAGCGAGGATCACCTGGATGGATGGTCCTTGGAGAATGGAAGTGGGGTGCCCTTGGGTGAAACATGGTATCCCCTTTTCCTGTCAGTGACCAACCCAACACTTCTTTTATCTTCATGGGCTGTTATAAGCCTGTTCCCCTCATTTCTCCCAATTTCACACTTGACAGTACTGGGAAGAAGAAGAAGCAACTAAGAGCAATGAAGAAGATGCTATTTCACCACTCTGCTACTGGGACAAGGATGATGCCTGCTAAGAGCTGTCAGGGTCAGGCATGTCCATTTAATTTTGGTCAGGCAGGCCTAAGTGAATACTCACAACTGCAGCCTGTCAAGGGGCTAGAGGTGTATAAAGGGAGATCATCACAGCAGTATGAGAGGATATGGCGGGGAAGCCTACACAAGCTGGGACTCTGTGCAGGAAACCGAATGTTAAGTAGGTGTAGAGAGGCTGTCCCTTTTATGTTCGTTCAAGATGCTCATTCCCCTGTTCTGAGACATGGACACAGGAGTCCCTGAAGGGCAGGTGTGAGACCCTGAATGTGGAGGCAGAAGGCTGCCTGATCCAGACTACTGTGAAGCCATGGAACGCGACCAGTGAGTACCTTTCCATTGAGAAACCCGGTGCGCAAGCGTTACACTGAGCTATGCGAGAAATACATTGTATCAGAGTGGTAGCGTGTTTGAAGAAACACATCTTCGAAGGTCTCCGGTTCGATAAATGTATTGTTCAAATTTAACTACCTAAGAATACTTTGTAACAGAGTGGTTGTGTGTGGGAGAAAACACATTTTTGAAAGTCTCAGAAGGTTAAACATTTCTTTTGAAGTGAATGATTAACTTATTATACCACGGGCGGAACGAAAGGCGTTCGCAATGCAAACCATGTGCTTTCTGAATATCGAACTGAAGGAAAACCTTACCACAGCCCAACCCATGCCTATTGAAGACCAAAATGTACACAAACTATATTTAATGAATAAAGAACTGAAGGAAATAATTAACAAAGGCAACTGGCACCGATTGAAGACTAAACTAAATCTAATCTTTGTGTTCTTGAATACTGAACTTAGTGGAAACCTCATAAGAAAGCAGACCTGTTACATACTGAGTTCAGAATTAAAATGGCACTTTCATTTCAAACAAAGTTATTAACCTAAACTGAATGCTACTTTTCCTACAAGTGAAAACAATTGTGAACTTTGAATAATGAAACGAAGCTGGAAGAATATTTTAACAGTGTCAAGATTTCAACATACAAAGTTGGCACAAGAGTGACAAAGGACATTGGTAAATTTGAGACTTTTCGTTGGAATTACTTTATACTTGTGTGTTATTTGGCACTTGTGGAAGGAAACCCTGAGTACTGGTTAAACTACTTTATCCTGAACTTGAGAGGTCACTTTAAGACTTTTTGTTGGAACTACTTTATACTTGAGGAAGAGAGCTGAAGGGAAGCTGAGAGCTGGAAGAGGTTTAGAACTTTATGTTGGACACTGTTTCTTTTGGTTGCTGACATCCCTACAGATTGTAAATATTAGTTGTGGAGGCCAGATGGGTTTTGGACACAGACAGATTCTTCAGTTGAACTCTTCGACTCAGACTTTCCTTAGTTTTATTTAGGTAGGGAAAATCCACCTAAGCATAGGGCAAGTTAGGCCTTTTTCCATCCTACCATTTAAGTTAAGTAAGGTGTTTTATGTAAATATTGAATCTGTTGTCTGTGTCTTGCCTCATGATGCCCAAACACATGGAAGCCTCTAACAGGAGCAAAGTCCTCTTTGAAGTAGTAAAGCATTGTACCATTGTCACGGACTCCGAGGTGCCAGCAAACTGGTCATTTTTTTTTATATAGACAAAATGCAGAAGACCATCGAATCCACCTCACACATCAGTAGACCACCTGGCACTTCAGCACGCACACTGCCCCACTGGACCTAAATCTCTACTCTCTCCCCCAGACCTCCTGAAAACAATTGCCACACTCAAACCTACTTCCTACTCTGATGATATCATCCCGGCCTCCAACATTAAACAAGTGATTGGCCTGGTGCTCATCACACTCCTCTGAATCATTAATGCCTCCACAGAAGGGTCATTCCCGGACACCCTGTAAACAGGTATCATGTGACCTCTTTTGAAAAAACAAGCCCTAGACAAAGATGACCTGGCCAACTACTGGCTCATCACAAAGCTCTCGTTTATTGGCAGAATCTTGGGGAAATAAATTGCTACACAACTACTTGCCTAAATCAAACAACTATGCCTCCTTAATGACTGTCAGTATGGGTTTTCCCCCAAGTGTAGCATTGAGACAGCCACCATCCAAGTGGTGAATGATGACCTCCAAATCATGGATAAGAGTGACGTATGCCTCCTAGTCCTCCTTGACCTCACAGCTGCATTCAACACCATCAATCACCACAACCTTTTCTCCCTCCTCACTGACGGGATGGAATTCTCTGGCACTGTCCTGAATTGGTTTACCTCCTACCTCTCGGGCAGACACTAGCCCAAGTTGTAACTGACTCCCAGTCTCCTGCTGAGTCCCCCAACATCCATCCTCTCACTGATCCCTTAACATTGAACCTCTTGGCACACAATTCAAAGATCCCAATGTAGCCATCCACCAATAAGCAGACGATACTCAGTTGTACATGAGAGTAGACAGCCCATTGCTGGATGTGGACTGCCTACTCAAACATAACCCATCTTGGACCGAATTCATGCTCATCGGTCCCCCGCTAAATAACAACTTCTCCAAAAATGGTTCTGTGGTATGTACCTAGAAGGATTTGCTCCTTAACTCACGGATTCAGCAAAATCTTTAAGCTTCACCATTGGCAGCAGCTTGTCATTCCAGAAACACATAGTCAAGAAGGCCCAAACAGGCTGCTTCAAAATCTCCACCTTTTGCAAAATCAAACCCTTCATGCCACTGCAGGACATCCAGACCATAGTGCAGGCCCTTGTGGTTTCATACATCGATAGGGGAATGCCCTCCTGCTGTGGCTCCCAGCCGTTCGCTTGGCTCCCTAAAAGCAGTCCACCATGCTGCAGCATGTCTTGTTACCGGTATACAGAAATTTGACCAAATCACCCCAGTCCTATGCAAACTACATTGACTTCCTCTCCTGACAAGGATACTGTTCAAGACTGCATATATCATCTACAAAGCAGTCACAAGTAGCACACCAGCGTATCTGGTGGCTAAACTCCACATATCTGGTGGCACATGTTTCTCGTGCAGCAAATCAACCAACTGGCCCAAATCCCAACCTGCTCGTGATGACAGGACCTGCAAACAATCCTTCTCTTGTCATGCATCCACCCTTTCGAACGGGAGCCTGGAATTGGCCTGGAATGCCCTCACAATTCTCCAATTTTGGAAATGTCTAAAAACGTTGCTTTTTCAACAAGACCTGATCAATGACCAATCCCAATGGACATGCAGATTGAGGCACAAACCGCAACTTACTGTACTGCTGTTGAAGGATGCCAGCCCAAACACTGGCTACCCACACTTGAGCTAGGTCCGCTCTTTAAACAATAAAATAAAAATAATAAAATAAATAGCAGTACTACTATCAGTACAAGCACTGCTACTATTGGTAGTACTAATGCCAGTAGCAGACATAGTGCAATTACCAGTACTACTACTAATACATGGCTACTAGAAGTAGCACTACCAGATGGTAGTAGTAGTAGTTTTAGTAGCAACAGCAGTGGCCATAGTAATAGTACCATTTATGGAAGTAGTACTTATGCTACTACGACTACTACTAATACTACTAATGGTATTATTAATACCAGTTGTACTACTACTAATGGTAGTAACCCTGCTGGTAGTACTACTAGTAGTACTGTTAATACTACAATTTATGATAGTACTATTACTGCTGGTAGTACTAAACACCTACTGCTAAAACATGAGCACCATTACTAATAGTAGCAATTGTATTAGTACTACTTATAGCACCAGAAGTAACAATGCTACTGCCAGTAGCAGCACAAGTGGTCATTGCAGTCCTATCACTATGACATCTGCCGACAATATTACTAGTAGTGTAATTAGCAGGAGCAATAGTAGGAGTACTTCTAAGAAAAGAACCTATTGAAATTATGCTCTTATATCATGCTTCATGTCGGATTTCGACCTCCAAGTGCAGGACTGCGTATAGAAACTGTGCCGCTCAGTCTTTTTTCCAAGACAAGCGCGTTGCCCCTTAGTAATCCCCCCTTTCCCTACTAGCATGACTTTATAACATTTAGCAATATTGTAATTGCTAAAAGAACTACTACTGGTAGTAGCAGTAGCATTACTGATACTGGTGAAGTGCTATTTTGCTGGCCATAGTTGTATTAATAAAATTACTACAAATCATAGTGTAATTATTACTTCTGGTTCTCCTATTGTTGGTGGGGTTAGATTAGCAGGCAAGTAAACTTGTTCGTGAAATCTAAAATGCAACCTTTTACTTTTCCCTTTGGCAATTGCAAAACGGTGCATGTGATTATTACCACAGCCAGACATTGTTACACGTTTCCCACACACACTAGTTCTTGCATACCCCATAAAGGTGTGAGTCTCTGGGAGGAGGGATGGTGACTTGAGTCTCCCTCTGGGGTTCCCCTATCTCCTAAGGGGAATCACCTCCAGAGGTATCCCGCTTACCCTGTCCTGTAGCAGGCTCACCTCCCTAGTTCCAAAGGGGGTGGTTCCCATTTGGGGAAAAGTGACAAACTCCTTCAATTAATCACACTACTCTATGTAGCACTGACCTAGATCCAAGGAGCAGTGCATCATTTTCCAGAGAATTTCTTTTGTAGCAGGAACTGCTCAAATATGAACTGCTGTACGTAGGTGCATGAACATGAGCTCCTGTTCAAAGAATGGTATGGTGTGTGCGGTTGATCTGAGACCAGATTGCAGAAACTTGGATGTGGTGAGAATGAGGAGTGGACCTGTGATAGGTACAGTATCCTTTATAGATTTCATTATTCATGTTGCATTATGCATATTTATAATTAGAGGGACAGGGAAACACTGGCGTAATGGGGGCCTCCGTCGCCCTGTGGTGCGTGGGGCCCCGCACATGTCCTGGGAGGGGGCCCCTTAGACAAAACAAAAAAGAAAAACAATGTTCTGTAAAAAAAAAAACTGAAAAAAGAAATAGTTTCTTTTTAAAGTCACTCTGCCTTCATAAAGACATTTTTGTCTGGGAGTGACTAGAAATGCCCAGTTGGACATGTTTTCATTGTGGCATGGCATTTTTAATAGCAAAGTATTACATTAATTAAAGCATGTTCCTTGCACTGTTGGTGAGTTGCATGTATTGTTTTTTTTTTACTGGTGTTCCCCTCCAAAACAATTGCAAATGCTCTGGCTTTTTAGCCAATTTTTCTCAGAAAGTGTGCTGTATAATGCATTGAAACACACACATATACATGTATATGCTTCTCCTAGTACCGTGTGCAGCGTACCCCTGAAGCAGCATGTTTGTGCGTATTGTGCAACATGGTAATCTAGGCAAGCACAGAGTGTGGCGTGACCGGTGATTTGTTGCAGAGCTGAGGAGCGGACCCCCTCAGCATGGCTCACAGGGGGGCCCCCAAATTTTGTGTTACACCACTGGAGGGAAACAACATGTTGTGGTCGGAATCACACAACTTTATGGTTAAGTGTTGAAGCTGGGAAAATAATCTTTTGGATCGAACTACACCATATGCATTAGTGACTGTACTGTTTGGACTATTCAGCCCTAAACTGCATGCAATGTGTTCCAGGTGCTGATCTTCCCGTTGCCCGTGCTGTGGCATGGGCCTCTGGAAACAGAGGAGGTGATGTCAAGATGGGCACCCTGTGATTCCCGAATACCTGTGGTGTGGCGTAGTCTGTGATCCAGGATGCACGTTCCGCTGGTGTTCCTCTGGTCCTACGGTGTCGTGGCAAGGGTGGTGTATGTCTGGTCTTGAAGATGTGCAATGTGGGTATCCACTGCCGGAACCATGCTGGGATTAATAGCGATCCTGGAACAGGAAGTGGTTCCCTAGCACCACTGTAAGAAGATCTCCCCACAATAACGTGGTGCAGAGCAGTGCAAGCATTGTGAGCGGGAGGCCATGTTGGTAATACCAGAGAAAAGGGAGAAGTGAGAGCCAGAAACGGAGGTGAGTGAACAGGGAAGGCAGGCCAGCAAGGAAGGCAGAAGAAGGCCAAGTCAAGACTACTGGGGAGGGAACAAGGAAGAGCTTGAGCAGCGTTTCACCCAAGCTTGGTGAGCGCCGTGTTTTTATGAAGCAACAGGGCCAATGAAAGAGGAACACTGAAGCACTGGTTGTCCATATCAGCGGACCATGCTGCATTCACAGCGCATGCGCGGAAGGCAGCCGCCGGTCTCCGGTGCATGTGAAACACTCGCAATGTGGTGGCCCCAATCGTGGAACGCAACCTACTTGCCGGTGTCATATCGAGAAGTCCCAGAGCCTCCACCAAGCCCATCAAGGTGGGTAGACACAGTGAGCAGCTCCTGCAAGTGCCTTGACAGGCTGCCCACCCCAAAGACTAGAAGGAGCACCAGGCTTCCAAGGACAGCAAAGGTACAAACGGCAGACCAAACAGGGGCGTGGAGACCTAATGCTGGTTCCCAAGAGTCGTTGCAGGCCGCGTAACCTTTCCAAGACACCAGGTAGTAGAGACATCCACGGCGGAAGTGGGCATCACAGATGTTGGTGACTTCAAACTCAGGGGCCCGATTCACCAACAGTGGACCTGGTCTTGTGCGAGGACGATGGTAGGTATCAGAACGAAAAGGCTTAAACAGGGACACGTAAAAGACAGGTTGGATCTTGGAGGTGGAAGGCAGCTGCAGACGGAATGCCACTGAAGAGAGATATCTGGTAATGCGAACATGGCCAGCGTAATGAGGAGCAAGCTTCGGATGCACATTATGCAGGGGCAGATGCCGAGTAGAAAGCCACACTTGATCACCCACATGATAATCCGGTTCAGCAAAACGGCTTCGATCGGCTGCCACCTTGGTAGCCTCTTGAGAGGTTTGGAGATGAGTCATGGCTCGTAAGTGAATGTCCCGTAAGTGAGAGACCAAGGCTGAACTGGTGATGTGAAGGCCAGGAGTCACAGGCGTAGAGGGCAGGAGAGATGGATGAAAACCCAAACAACAGTAAAATGGGCTAATGCTAGTGGCAGAATGAACTGAGTTGTTATAAGCCATCTCAGCTATGAGCAGATATTCACTCCAGTTCAACTGCATTCCACAAGTGTAGCATTGATGGTACTGCTCCAGCGTCTGGTTGGTGCATTCCTTCTGCCAATTAGTCTGGGGATGGTATCTGGAACTGAAAGTGGTGGTCAATCCAATAAGGCAATATAGAGTGGTCTAAAAATAAGATGTAAATTGAGAGCCCCTGTCCGATATTATTTTTTCAGGCAAACCATGTATCCAAAAAATGTGGGAAAAGAAAACTTTTGCCGTCAAGGGGGTGGTAGGCAGTCCAGGTAAGGTAAGGAAATTAGCCATTTTGGAGGAGCGGTCCACCACCACCATTATGCAGGTAAAGCCATTGGAGGGAGACAAATCAACAATGAAATCAGTGGCAATGGTATGCCAAGGACGGGGAGGTATAACCAGAGAATGTATTCACTGTGTAGCCGTTGGTCCCTGGCACATGCGCAACATTCGCAACATGGTCACCCCCAGTCGTGGAATGCAACCTACTCACCAGTGTCGTAGCAAGAAGTCCCGGAGCCGCCACTGAGCCCGCCAAGGTAAGGAGACATGGCGAGCAGCTCCTGAGAGCGCCGTGACAGGCGGAGACAGACCAACTGTTCACGTACCTTTATTTAACTAGACTTACCCCTTCCCTTCTGACGCCATCACTTCCTTCTCCACCTGCACCCCAACTAAGTCCATCCCACGCAATGAGACTAACAGGCCTCATATGCTAACATGACACCCCCCCCTTCTTGAACACAAGGAGGGATCAGTCCATTTCCACTATGAGTCTCATGGGCTTCATCTTGGCTCTCACTGGTCGTCCAGTGGTCTGGAGTTTCGGATCAGCCCTTGGGGTAGGTTGTCACACCATCTTGCTTTTGTCCCATTCTTCCTCTGATGCTTCACTGTCTCCCAGGTACGACTCATCCGAGTCCCCGAATGTGTCCTCTTTCGTTGGCCCTCTCTGAGAGTCTCCCCCCCAGCTTTCTTGACGTGAGATATGTTCCGTGTGATGGTCCATTCATCGCCGTCGCTCGCTGTGACTATTGTGCCATTTCTGTTGGCTAACGCCAGTGGCAGAATGAACTGAGTTGTTATAAGCCGTGTCAGCCATGAGCAGATATCCACTCCAGTCCAACTGCATTGCACAAGTGTAGCATCGAAGGTACTGCTCCAGCATCTGGTGGGTGCATTCCATCTGCCCATTAGTCTGGGGATGGTATCCCGAACTGAAAGCGGTGGTCAATCCAATAAGGCAATATAGAGTGGTCCAAAAATAAGATGTAAATTGAGAGCCCCTGTACGATATTATTTT
Organism: Ambystoma mexicanum; assembly: GCF_040938575.1. NCBI lineage: Eukaryota > Metazoa > Chordata > Amphibia > Caudata > Ambystomatidae > Ambystoma > Ambystoma mexicanum. Next base: position 944,454,067 of record NC_090931.1, on the reverse strand, counting down.
CTCAGGCAACCCATGTATCCTAAACATGTGGGAAAAGAAAACGTTCACCATCAAGGGGGTGGTAGGCAGTCCAGGTAAGGGAAGGAAATTAGCCATTTTGTAGAAGCAGTCCACCACCACCATTATGCAGGTAAACCCATTGGAGGGAGGCAAATCAACAATGAAATCGGTGGCAATGGTATGCCAAGGACGGGGAGGTATATCCAGAGGATGGAGAAGACCAACTGGGCACTTATGTTCGGACTTGGGTTGGGCACAAACTGGGCAAGGCAGCATGCAGTCACGTACGTTTCCCTGCAGACCTGGCCACCAGAACTGACGGCTTATAAGTTCTGTAGTAGCACTGTGAGTGGGAGGCCACATTGGTAATACCAGAGAAAAGGGAGAAGGGAGAGCCAGAAAGGGGGGGCATCGAAGGCAGGCCAGCAAGGAAGGCAGAAGAAGGCCAAATCAAGACTACTGTGGAGAGAACATGGAAGAGTTCAAACAGCATTTCACCTCAAGGAAAAGGTTGTGATGCACCAAGCTCGGTGTGTGCCTTGTTTTTATGAAGCGGCATGGCCAATGGGAGAGGAACGCTGAGGCACTGGTTGTCTATAGCAATGGACCACACTGTATTCACTGTGCAGCCGTTGGTCCCTGCTACATGCGCAACACTCGCAACATGGTGGCCCCCAGTCGTGGAATGCAACCTACTCACCAGTGTCGTAGCGAGAAGTCCCGAAGCCGCCACCGAGCCCGCCAATGTAAGGAGACATGGCGAGCAGCTCCTGCGAGCGCCGTGACATGCAGTGACAGACCAACTGTTCACATACCTTTATTTAACTAGACTTACCACTTCCCTTCTGACCCCATCACTTCCTTCTCCACCCGCACCCCAACTAAGTCCATCCCACACAATGAGGCTAACAGGCCTCATATGCTAGCATGACACCTCCCCCTTCTTGAACACGAGGAAGGATCAGTCCATTTCCTCTATGAGCCTCATGGGCTTCATCTTGGCCCTCACTGGTCGTCCAGTGGTCTGGAGTTCCGGATCAGCCCTTGGGGTAGGTTGTCACACCATTTTGCTTTCGTCCCATTCTTCCTCTGATGCCTCACTGTCTCCCAGGTATGACTCACCCGAGTCCCCGAATGTGTCCTTTTCCTTTGGCTCTCTCTGAGAGTCTCCCTCCCAGCTTTCTTGACGTGAGAGATGTTCCATGTGATGGTCCATCCATCACTGTCGCTCGCTGTGACTATTGTGCCATTTCTGTGGGACAATGTCAGAGTCCTGGGGCAAAATGTGGGGTCCTCCTTCCTTTGTTTCACCTGTTTCACCAACACCTGATCACCAACGTTTAACACTGTTTCTCTGGCTCCACTCTGGGTGTCAGCCGTTTCTTTCAAAGTTTGCTTGGCAGCTGCATTGCGTGCTCTCATGTCACAGTCCTTGTTGCGCGTCTCCACTTCCTCTGGGTTCTGAGGGATCCGTGTTCTGAACATGAGGTTGGATGGGCACTCACCATAGGTGCAGTGCAGAGTATGCCGGTACTCTCTCAAGAATTGATATAGGACTTGTTCAAATGGCTTGTCTGTTACATGAGTTTTCTGCAGCATCCTCTTAATGCTGGACGTGAACTGTTCGCCCATGCCATTGACCTGAGGCCAGAGGGGTGTTATCTTGCGATGCTTGAATCCCATGTAGTCTGCAAAGTTTTCAAAATTGTGACTCATGAAAGGCAGCTCATTGTCTGACTTGATAGTCTTCAGGATGCAGTATGCCATGAGAATCCTGTCCAGGGCCGGGATGACCGCCGTAGCGGCTGTGCAGGGTATGATTTGAACTTCTGGGAACCTTGAGTATTCATCAATTAACACTAGTATGTAAAATCCAACTCTCATGGGCCCAAAGAAGTCAATTGCCAGCTCTTCCGAGATGCCGCCTGGCAGGCACGACATCTGCAACGGGTGAGGCTTGGCTGGAGGGGCCACCACCCTGCATATGGTGCAATTCTGCAGTGCATCCTCCACACTGCTGTCTAGCTGGGGGAACCAGAACTTCTGGTGGAGCAGTTTCCTAGTAGAAGAAATTCCCTGGTGCCCCTCATGGGCGAGATCAATGACCGTCTGGCGAAGGGACCTGGGTATTGCGATCTTGCTGCCTTTCAGGACGATGTGGTCCTCTGTGACTGTGAGTTCCTCCTCGACAAGGCACAAACTCTGCAAGTCGTCTTGGGTGGGCTGATTCAGGTGTTTGGTCATGGCTTTTGCATGTTTCATCCTTCCTGCTTGAAGGCACCAGACTATTGTGGAAAGTGCAGAATCAGCTTCAGACTCTTGTAGTGTCGTCCAATCAATTGCGAATGGCTTCATTTGGCGGATGACATAGTTGCGGTATTCTTCCTCTAAGGATTGTTTCTGTCGGCCGACCCCCACGGGTGGCGTGACAGGTAGTCTTGCAGGTTTTTATCCTTCCCTGGCCTGTGGAAACAAGATTTTGGAATTTATGATCCTGTAGACGCAGACCCCATTGAGCAATGCACAGGGGCATCCTGGCTCGTGGACTGCTATAGATCGTGAGCAGGCCTTGGTGGTCGGTGATGATAGTAAAATCTTTGCCGTATCGAAGAGGTGCAACTATTTGCAAGCCCAAACCACCACCAGTCTTTCCTTTCTGGCCTGTGAGCACTGCTGCTCTGTGTCCGTGATGCTCTGTCTCACATTTGCAACCACCTGTTAGTGGTGGGGTGTCTTTGGATCAATTTGTGCCAAAATGGCAACAAGTCCCATCATATTTGCTTATACTGTCATTTCATGTCCTTAGTAGATGTAAAGTAGTCCATGTCTGCTGCCGATGCAATCTTTGAGCGTATGTCTTCAAAACTGGCCTGAAACTGCAGGCTACCAGATGAAGGGCTGATCCTCCTTGGTGAGTTAACGGATTGACGCATTGATGGTGGTGTAATTTTCCAGGTATCTGGAACAGTAACTGGCCAGCCCCAGGAAGGATCTTAGGTCCAAAATAGTGTTGGCCTGGATGTTTCCATCAGGGGATGACACCTTTTCCGGGTCTGGTCTCATCCCCAGTTTTGAGAAAATGTGTCCAAAGAATTTCAATGTGTGTTTCCGAAATTCACATTTGTCCTTGTTCAATGTTACTCTTGCTGCCTCCAACGCCAGACAGACACTGTGAAGCATATCATTGTGCTGACTTGGGGATTTGCTGAACACCAGAATGTCATTGCTATAATTTAAGCAATTTGGTATGTGTTTTATGATCTGATGTATCTCCTCCTGGAATATATCTGCCGCCGATGATATACCAAAATTAAGTCTCTTGTAGCGAAACAAACCCATGTGCGTGGCAAAGGTAGTGATGTAGTGGGATTCAAGTGCCAACTCCAGTTGGTGGTAGCCCTTGTTGAGGCCGAGCTTGGAGAACATGGTGGCACCTTTTAGGAGGAGGACCATATCAGTGATCTGGGGCCTGGTGTCGTTCCCTCTGGATGGCTTTGTACGGCCCGCGCATGTCCACGCACAAACGAATGAAACCCTCTGCTGATTTCTTTGGCACTGGGACATTGGTGAGACCCACAAAGTTGGACCCCTCGCCCGTTAGATGTTGTTGAGGTCCAGTAGCCGGCGGAACTCCTCTTTGGACCTCATTCTGAGTCCGGTGGCAACAACAGTGGTGGTAGGCTTACCGGCACCGTTGTTTCCAAACCGGCAAACATATAATGAAGCCCTTTGACTTGATTCTGAAAGTTGATGGGAATTACCCTGTAGTGCTATGCAACCAGTTTGACCGTGAGGTCGTTGTGCAGCTGCATCTTACAGTTTCTACATTTTCTCAAGCCTTTGAACAAGTTCAGGAAAATTGCAGCAGAGGATGTGCACCAGGCCCATGTCCAGCGCTGTTTTGAAACTCAGAATACATCTGTTGGCTCCTGTGGATAGAAATGCAGTTGTATGCAGGCCGTGTGCGATTTGTGTGCCCACATGGTGATGAACATGCCCTTGCAGGGGAGCAGGATGTAAGACCCGCATGGGTAGATGTCCACCTTTGAAGGTTTCCGTTTTGGGGGTTGCGGGAGCTTATTGTATGTCTCTTCGTTCATGACATTTACGGTGGCCCCTGGGTCTATGAGGAATTCTGTGGGTGTATTGGGGAATTGCATGGTTAGCGTGGGGCTATGTTCTTTGGGTGTGTCATTGTGTAGTGCCCATATGTATCCTCTTTTCCGTTGGGCCACAGAGGAGCCTGACGAGTCACTCCCGAACTGTGAGCCTGCCGCTACGTATCAGAGGTTTCGTCTCGGCCAACGTGACATCCTTCTTTCTGGAGATCTATGTGGTTTCTGTTTGTGGTATTTCTCGGATTTCCCTTCTGCTGGCTTGTATCTCTGGGGCTCACGGGTGCTTCTGCGTTGCTGTGGTATTTCTTGTATCGCCTGCTGCCGGACGACAAGGAAATGTAAGGTGGGGGTTGAGGAGTGTTCTTGCATACTGCATGGAAGTGGTCCTCTCCTGCGCAAGCTGCACACTTCTGTCCCACGGCGGGTCATTTGCCCTCGTAGGGGTATTCATAACCGCACTGGTAGCATGTCAAATTCGTTTTCCTGGCACTTACCCCTGGCACGGGCGATCATTTCTGGACAGACTCACAGTCTTTAGTTCGCAAGAGGATTTTCAGTTTTCCCATATTCTGAACTTGTAGGGAGACGGACCGGGCCATGGCCAGAATGTTGTCCAGCGATCTCTGTTTTGTAGTAGTTTTTGCGAAAATCAGAGGAATCAAACCCTGATATTACTTGGGACCTGAGTGCCTCATCATTGGAATAACAGTGAAAAGCGTAGTGTTTCATGTGGATGCGTAGTCTTATGACAAAATTGTCAAGGTACTCTCCCACCTCTTGGATCATTGTGTGGAATTTGTGTCGTTCGTAGTCGATATTGGTATGTGGGACAAAGTAGGTGGCCAGGGCATCATGTATTTCCTGAAACATCGCTTTTTCTTCATCCACCAGCTCATATAGGATCTAGTGCACAGTTGCACCCACAGCCAAGGTCAGTAGGTTCTTCTTTCTCTCCTCGTCTACATACTCCATTGCCCCTATGTGCACCTTGAAGTCTTTTGACCACCGGACCCACCCCAGGCCCAGATTACTGGTGTCAGTCAGGTCGAACACCACTGGCACCTGTCATGGAATGGTTTTACCCTGCGCATGAGGAATGTCTCTGAGGGGCACGCACGGATGGTGGCTGGGATGTCTTCCTCCAACATGGTCAATCAGCCTCCCAGTCTCAGTGGTGCCTCTGGGCCCACACCGTTGTCTACTGGCGGGCTCCCCTACATGCAGTGCTTGTTGTGAGCCAACTGGGCCTTATTCAGTGAACTGTGCCCTTTATTCTTAGAGCTGGCTGTGGGGAACAAGTCAGTACTCACCCCCACTGTCCTGGGTTCTGCCTTCTTTGCCGTCGGGGAAACCTCTCGCGTGCACACGTGCACCACCGTGCACAGGAAAGGGGGGGGGCTGATTGCCGCTGTCACCCTCTCCTGCGCGATCGTGGCGCAGAAGGCAGGGCCTGCTCCTCAAGGTCATTGGTGCAGGCCGCTCTGCCTGCGAATATCGCTGCTGTTGCCTGATTGTAATACAGGGGAGTGGCAGGGTGATTGCAGGCCGATCTGCCTACTGGATTCACTGCAGCCGCCCAGGAGCGTCGAGCGGGTGGGGCACAGTTCTGCCTTAGATGGCACACTTTGCTGGAACATGTGTGGAAACCGGAATCTGCTCGTCGCCAATGTTCTGTTTGGGCAATTCAGCCCTACACTACATGCATTGGGGTCCAAGTGCTGATCGGCCCACTGCCCGTGCCACGGGTCGGGCCTTCGGAACAGAAGAGGCGGAGACGGACCAACTGTTCACGTACCTTTCTTTATCTAGACTCTAGACCAACTGTTCACGTACCTTTCTTTATCTAGAGTCTAGATAAAGAAAGGTACGTGAACAGTTGGTCCGTCTCCGCCTCTTCTGTTCTGAAGGCCCGACCCGTGGTATTTGGTTGGGGGTGAGGGGGCCATGGGGCATAGTATTTGGTTGGGGGTGAGGGGGCCATGGGGCATAGTATTTGGTTGGGGGTGAGGGGGCCATGGGGCATAGTGTTTGGTTGGGGGTGAGTGGGACATGGGGCATAGTGTTTGGTTGGGGGTGAGTGGGACATGGGGCATAGTGTTTGGTTGGGGGTGAGGGGGACATGGGGCATAGTTTGGTTGGGGGTGAGGGGGCCATGGGGCATAGTGTTTGGTTGGGGATGAGGGGGCCATGGGGCATAGTGTTTGGTTGGGGGTGAGGAGGCCATGAGGCATAGTATTTGGTTGGGGGTGAGGGGGCCATGGGGCATAGTATTTGGTTGGGGGTGAGGGGGCCATGGGGCATAGTGTTTGGTTGGGGGTGAGGGGGCCATGGGGCATAGTGTTTGGTTGGGGGTGAGTGGGACATGGGGCATAGTGTTTGGTTGGGGGTGAGGGGGACATGGGGCATAGTTTGGTTGGGGTGAGGGGGCCATGGGGCATAGTGTTTGGTTGGGGGTGAGGGGGCCATGGGGCATAGTGTTTGGTTGGGGGTGAGGAGGCCATGGGGCATAGTATTTGGTTGGGGGTGAGGGGGCCATGGGGCATAGTATTTGGTTGGGGGTGAGGGGGCCATGGGGCATAGTGTTTGGTTGGGGGTGAGGGGGCCATGGGGCATAGTGTTTGGTTGGGGGTGAGTGGGACATGGGGCATAGTGTTTGGTTGGGGGTGAGGGGGACATGGGGCATAGTTTGGTTGGGGGTGAGGGGGCCATGGGGCATAGTGTTTGGTTGGGGGTGAGGGGGCCATGGGGCATAGTGTTTGGTTGGGGGTGAGGGGGCCATGGGGCATAGTGTTTGGTTGGGGGTGAGGGACATGGGGCATAGTGTTTGGTTGGGGGTGAGGGACATGGGGCATAGTGTTTGGTTGGGGGTGAGGGACATGGGGCATAGTGTTTGGTTGGGGGTGAGGGACATGGGGCATAGTGTTTGGTTGGGGTGAGGGGGCCATGGGGCATAGTGTTTGGTTGGGGGTGAGGGACATGGGGCATAGTGTTTGGTTGGGGGTGAGGGACATGGGGCATAGTGTTTGGTTGGGGTGAGGGGGCCATGGGGCATAGTGTTTGGTTGGGGTGAGGGGGCCATGGGGCATAGTGTTTGGTTGGGGGTGAGGGACATGGGGCATAGTGTTTGGTTGGGGGTGAGGGACATGGGGCATAGTGTTTGGTTGGGGGTGAGGGGGCCATGGGGCATAGTGTTTGGTTGGGGGTGAGGGGCCCATGGGGCATAGTGTTTGGTTGGGGGTGAGGGGGCCATGAGGCATAGTGTTTGGTTGGGGGTGAGAGGGACATGGGGCATAGTGTTTGGTTAGGGGTGAGGGGGCCATGGGGCATAGTGTTTGGTTGGGGTGAGGGGGCCATGGGGCATAGTGTATGGGGCATAGTGTATCTAGGGTCAATAAAATATATATAAGTTAATGAAACAGGCGAGATACAATAACTAAATAGAAATAAATTATAACAATGGAAAATATGTAGTACAAAATGTAAGTTTGAAATGCAAATAAAAATCGTTACCCCTCAAAAACATTCTTTTTCCATGTGTTTAGTACAAATTGGGGGTTTAAAAAGCCTCCTGCCACGCCCTGCCTACCGCCCCGCCCACATTTACTTTTCGGCCCACTATAGCCCTCATGTAAGGTACTTTCGGCCCTCTGTCAAAATCAGTTGTGCACCCCTGATCTAGACTAACCTCTTGCCTTCTGAGCCCCCAATTCCCTTCTCCACTCCGCACCCCAACTAAGTCCCCCCCACACAATGAGGCTAACATTGGCGTAAACATTGTCACAACGTTTCCTTGTGCTGACTCAAAAATGCCCAACATTGGGCCAAAGTTGCCCAGAGTACTGCAATTTATGTACTCAGGTCACATGTATCAAGGCTGCTGTGGAGTTGGGAAGAACATTACGTGGGTTAGTGCACACTTGATTCAAACATCTCTTGCTTATACAACCTTCAAACATACACTCTCACATCCACACACACAGTGCACACGTACGAACACTAGACATGTTCACACTGCACTCACCCACCACTCCATAGTTACACAGTTTTCATTAATGCAGACATTACAGTGAATTCACATACAAGCTACAGCAAACGCACTCCATACAAGTTTGTCCACATTGTCAGCAACCTGCGCCTGCTTTATAGGTTGCCAGTGTTTTGCCTTTCTTTTGCCCGAACGTGAGAAGGTGTTTCCTGAGCGTTGACGAGGTGCACCCTTCTATGATCCTTAGTCTTATAGCTTCTTCATCATTGAAGTTGGCGAAGTCGCAGTCTCCTATCTTCTGCTGGAGACGTATGACGAACTCCCCAATCGATTCGTGTGGACGCGGCCTGTGTTGGTTGAATGCAAGGCGTTCGTAGTCTTTGTTGGATCCTGTTATGAGTTTGTCGTTTAGTGCACCGAGGAGACGTTGGTACGTGGTTTTGTCTGTAGCTGGGATTGTCTTGATGATGTCCTTTACCTCTTTTCCTACCAGGTTCCTAAATATGCTAAGTTTGTTTGGCGGGTCTTTGTTCCCAATTGCACCTACGAAGTCCTCAAATTCTTCCATCCACTCTTCCCATCGTTGGCCCTGGTCGTGACGTGGGTTTAATGTGAATGGGGCAGGTCGCCTCATTAGGCTTGCGTGAGAGGAGGGTGCTCCTGGTACTGGTGGTTGGGTATTGGGGTCCGCTGCATCCGGGGCCGACATGATGGTGTCGCTTGGTCTGCTTTCGTTAGTCGGGTGGCACGTGGGCGTTGGTCACAGTTTACTCTTGGTGCTATGGGTTCCTGTGTGGGTCTCACATGGGAAGCACAGGCTTTCTTTCTTTTGTTGTGGTTTGGTTTAACTGTATGGTCTCTTTAAATGTTACGTGTGGGGAGACACGGGTTTTCCTTCTCCCTCGTAGCGTGGCTCACTCCTTTATTTTTGAATGTCACTTGGGGAGACACGGGGTTTCCCTCCTTCTTTGGCTTTGGGAGTCCCTTCTTTGTTTTGGTTTATCTCTGTCGTCTGTAGGGGTGTCACTCATGGGAGACACAGGGTTCCCCTCTCTGCTGTGGCGGTCTCTGTCGCACAATTGCTTTAATGTCACACGGGGAGACACAGGGATTCCCTTCTGCCGTAGCGTTCTTAGCTTCTTATCCCCTTGGGTGTCACGTGGGGAAACACGGGGATTCGTATCTTTCTTACTTAATTGTCCCTTGGGATGTCACGTGGGGAGACACGGGGATTCCCCTTTTCCGTATTGTAGTTTCCCCGTATTATTTTATGTGTCACGTGCGGGAGACACGGGGATTCCCTTTTGGTCGGAATGTGGTTTTCCCGTATGTGTTTGAATGTCACATGTGGAGACGCGAGGTTCCCTTTCCCCGACACCTTACTTGCTGTGTGGTTGCCGCGGGCCAGCGGGTCTTCTCGCGTCACGGTGTTGGCTCTTCTCTCCTGGGCGCACGGGCCCGCCTGGATCCTCCGGCGCTTTCTCCTCGCTTTCCAGGCACACGGGCCTCTCCGTCTCGAGGCGCACGGGCTTCACCTTCACGGCACACGGGCCTCCGGTCGATGACGGGCGCACGGGCCCTCTTCGTCCTCCCAGGCACACGGGCCTCTTCCTCTCGAGGCGCACGGGCCTCACCTTCTCAAGGCGCTCGGGCCTCAGCTTCTCGAGGCACACTGGGCCTCAGATCAGCGACAGGCACACAGGCCTTCCTCGGTCACTTCTGGGCTCACAGGCCCTCCGACAGGGCGCACAGGCCGCTGTTGGGCTGCGGGGCACACGGGCCCTTCAAGCTGCTGGGCACACGGGTCCTTTTCTTGTGTTCCTCTTCACTGCGGGGCACACGGGCCCTCCTCCGGAGCTCCTCACCGGTCTCTCTCTGTTGTGGGCGAACGGGTCCTCCGTCTCCTCCGTTGCTGGGCACACGGGCCCCTCCTCACTGCAGGCGCACGGCTCTCGGCAGCTGCCGGGCACACGCGGCCACCATTGGTTGCTGGGCTCGGAGGCCCGTCTGTCTTCACTGCGGGCTCTCAGGCCCCCGGACACAGCTGGGCACATGGGCCCCTGTTGCTGCTGGGCACCCGGGCCCTCCACTACTGCTGCTGGGCACACGGGCCCTCCACCACTGCTGGGCGCATTGGCCCTTCCCCACTGCTGGGCGCATTGGCCCTTCCCCACTGCTGGGCTCACGGCCACGGGCCCTCCTCCACTGCTGGGCTCACGGGCCCTTCCACACTGCTGGGCTCACAGGCCCGCTTTCACTGCTGGGCTCACGGGCCCGCTTTCACTGCTGGGCTCACGGGCCCGCTTTCACTGCTGGGCTCACGGGCCCACTTTCACTGCTGGGCTCACGGGCCCTCCTCCACTGCTGGGCTCACGGGCCGTTCCACACTACGGGCGCACAGGCCCTCCGTTACTGCGGGCGCGCCGGCCCTCGGTCACTGCGGGCACACGGGCCCCCGGATGCTGGTGGGTATGCAGGTCCTGCACCCGTACTCCTCCGTTGCAGGGCTCCCGGGCCCTCCGTCTTCCTGTTCTGCTGGGCGCACGTGCCCTCCATTATTGCTGGGCGCACGGGCCCCCACTGCTGCTGGGCACCCAGGCCCTTCTACCTCCCGCATGGGGTGTCACCTGTACCATTTCCTCCACGGCGTGGGACGTTTCCCTTCGTCGCCAGTTGTTATACTGCTGAGGTGGGCCATTCACACGCACACCGAATGACAGACACAGGAGCCATTGCCTCTCCAACCTTCCCTTTATTCCTCCATCCTCTTACTGCCGTTTCCCTTCCCTTGCTCCTCCCCTTCCTCCTGCCTCCCGCTCCCTCCCATAGTCCTGGGCTTCCTTCTTAAAGGGGCTCTGTCCTTTTTCCACTTACAACACCAGCCTCTCTGAACGTGCTTGATTAAGAAATCAATATTTAATTAATTCATATGCTTGTATTTCGATGCTTCTGGGGACTTGGTGCATCGTGCTGGGACATGATAGCACTACGTCTTTTACTGTGATAACGACGACTATGTGTCGTACATGGGCTGTTCCTGAGGGGCTGTGTTTTGCCGCCAGTATTGAACCACTGCTTGATGTTTTCTTTCTTGAACCAATACATCCTGGAAGAGCCAGGGACTTTGTTCCCAAGTCTTAACAGTATGGACTGGACACTCCCTCCCTACATGTCCTTCAGGGCCACAAGGCGGAAAGAGACACACATTTCTGATGCCGTGTCTCATCCTCATAAAGATGACAACTTACAGATCCAATCTGTATTGGTCCAGTACCCTCAGAAAAACCTGGGAACTCTTACAATTGGGTCGGACTGCCTTGCACAGTTGTTTTGGGGACACATAAACCCACCATCTTTCCCCTTTTACCTTTCCATTGTTCAGTCTTGCAAACAATAATCATTCTGTAGGACGATGTTCACCAGTCCTTGAGGGAAAAAAACTTGCCAAGTCCTTGCTGAGTTCATCCTGCTCAACCATTCGAGGCTTTTTCAGAGCAAGGTCTAGTGTGTTCTCTCCAACCCCTTGGTTTCTGCAGCCACCTGCATGAATGTTCACGGTATAGGATGAGATGTGCATTATTCCCTGTTTTAAGTCACATGAGGCGCGCCACAGCACAGGAATCTACATCCTCTGAATCACCAAGACTGTACAGATGTTTAAAGCAGAAAACCAAAGGTATATCTCATGATAATGGTGGCCTATTTAGAATTTAAATAATAAACCTAACTTGGCTAGTGTGACATGATATTTTAATCAGCAGGGACACTTAAACAAAATAGTTCTGCAGTCACAGTCTTACTCAAGTACAAAGAAACCATGATAGAGTAGTGGAGCCTCTAGAAATCATTGTTAGGGGTAAATATTGGGCGGTTCTATTAAAACGGGTAATGTTGAACATATATGCACCCAAACTCAGATGAAACTAGTGGGGCATGTGTAATGGGTAGTGTTGAGCATACACGCATGCACAGTCACATACAACCACAGGGGCAGATGTAGTAGGTAATGTTGAACATACACCCATGCACACTCAGATGAAACTAGATGGGGCCCCTGTAATGGGCAGTTTTGAGCATAGATGCACGCACTCTCATAAATATAGTGTTTCACCCCCCAAATTCTCTCCGGAAGCTGTTTCCCTACCCACCCTCAGCCACACCCTCTTCTACGCTGGTGAGTTTTCTTTGAAATTGGGTGGATTTCACCCCCAAGCCTGCCTTTTTCTCCCTCCTGCCTCCCTTTCGCCCAAATCCTCCCCCTTTAACCCCGACCACAGACACATTGATTAGCACATACAGAAATGGAAACACGCATGGTTACCCGCTCCCCTGCCGCCGCTCTTCCACACCACAAACATTCTCCCTCCTCCAACACAAACACACAGACACACAAACTCTCACAAAATCCCAATACCCTTACTTGGGACGCCCGCGTCACCCCTCTTTTGGCTTGGCCATGCCTGCCAGCTCCTGCAAGCACTTGTGTATGGCAGGGGCGCGACAGTTCTGTTTAGAAAGACTGCTGAGAGCGATCTCTGAGCTGCCTTTCTAAATCAGTCTTTTTTCAATTCTTTTTTTTAAAACGATTTGTTCACTTAGTACCAAAACTATAGGGGCACCAGCAATGGTATAGGTTATGTTTTGTTATCCAATATTTATACTTCACCCTTGACCACTGTACTGGTCTTACAACACCTACACCTTGTCTGAGGTTTGGCGTACTGTGGCCCAACCTGTGTGCCATCTCACCTAGTCTCTTAACAGTGAACAAGGTTGGGGGGATAAGAAAGCATATATATTGTTAGACAAACCATTACAGCATGGTAGAAAATACATGGCATGAGGGTAGAGGTGATATGGCTTGGTTAGTATCAATCCATGTTTAAAAAAAATGATATTAGTTCTTGGTAAACATGAAAAAGTGTCAAGAATAAGGAGCTGATTTAAAGCAAGGCTATATTGTGGCAGCAGCATGTAGACCAGGTGATGCCTGATTAAAAGACAGTGTTGGTCTGTGGTTGGATGATATTTTGAACATACCTAGATGCATGCTTATGTTTAATGTTTTAATTGGGTGACATCTAGTTCGGGGGAATTTTCCACCCACACCAAATCAGGAGCGGACAATTTTTATTTATTAAACAAAGTTCTTTTTATGAGCCTGGGACACGCCATTTTAACAGTATTGATTCCCTACAGCCTCCTTTTGGGACAAGAAATACACAGGGTTGCGTAGGAGGTCTATTTATTAAAATAATATAGACATACTCAAACCAATTAATTTAAAATATAAACAAATTATACATTTTCATAATTCCCAAGGAAATCCCAATGTCAAGGGCTAATGCAATGAAAAAAGTTCATATATTTGTCACTTGAATTGTCAGAGCTGTATTGAACTTCAATGTATTTTTTTTCTGAAACACATACCCCATAATATGTACATTTGGTTTACTCAGAATACACATTCACGATGCATTGAAAAGTGAATGAGGTTTAAGGACTTTCATTTTCAAGAAAACAAAATGAAAGCAGAACATCCCTGCCTACTGAAATTTCTCTACTTCTCCTTTATTAAACATAAACCCTTCCCTTTACTCAATAGACATGTCAGTATTCCCAAAAACATTCTATAAAACTCAATTAAAAAACAGGTTAGTTGAAATTCCTGTGTGAAAATCCCTTGAAAAAAGACAAATGTAAATGTAATGTGTTTGTTTGCTAGGTTCCTTTCAATGGGGTTCCTATTGCATTACTCCTGTACAAAGTGTACATTTGTCATTTTTCAAAGGGCAATTTAAAGTTGGGAAAAATGATTGGCAGGTAAAAACCTTCTCCCTATTTCCTTGAATGTTTTGAAGCTAGTAACAGTAACCTGTTCAATGATATAATCACGAAATGACTTCAATTACAATATTTTTCTAGGCATGTACAAAGTGAGATATTATTAGGCTCCCATTCTGTACTTGGCTATTACATGGAAAAAGTACCAAGGAGCTCCCAATATAAACACAATTTGGGTCTATTTTATCAAATGCAAAGATCCCAGATGCACTTACACTTCTGCAATATTTACTAATTTACTAATTTACTAGGATGTAGAGGCAATTGATATACTTCCTCCCCAACCTTCATTACTTTTAGAAATAAAAGCTGGGATTTAATTTATTCCCCTTTAGCATATACTGCCCAATAGAATTATATATCCCCTTGGCATTATACTTACATAGGAATTTCGTTTTGGCTGCCTCACAGACAGGAGGATACCCTCTTAAGGAACAATTCAATTCTCCTGTTCTGGTAACAGGTGGCCATCAGTAAGCAAGATGGGCCAGCTTCCCTCCGCTGCCTGATTTCTCTCCTTCTGCATTGGGCCTCTTTGTTTCCTTTTTCCACCGAGAAAGACTTTGGGTTAAATTCCATGCTAGCCTCTCTTACAGCGGTCTGCCAGTAATCCAACATGAGTCCAAGGTAAAACAGACATTTCCATTCTCCTCTCTGTTCATATTAATTCTTCTTTTTATCTCCTTCTTCTAGTCTGTCAGACAGTCCATCCCAGTTAATGAGTATGTGTGTCCTCTTCAATCTATGGGTTTTGACTTTTATAAATTAGAAACCATTTCCCTTAGAGGTATGTGTCATTTCTCTATGTTGATTGGTCAGGCTATGTGATTAGTTAGTCTTCCAAAAGTGACATCACATTAAACCAGCCCCTTTGTACTCCTTGGGCATATGATTGAAGAGGGTAGTCCACTCTAATGAGAGTAACTTGTAAACCCAGTTTCTCTCACATTTAGTGTGATGTAATCTTGCAGATTGCTACATTAATCAACTGTGCGTTCCTAAAACATGTTCCTCACATGTGACTAAGTTACTTATTAGTTTGTCAGATTACTCTCACTCAAGGGAATCAAATGATGCTAGTCTAATCTCGACTTGACCTGTGATCTATGGTTGACAGATTTATGTGTTTTATTCTCTGATAGTTTCACACAAATAGTTCATTTCCATTTCAAAATAATGGCATAACGGGCACAGATGCTAAGATATGTAAATCACTGACGTGACGTTTCTGTGTAGCAAGATTATACATTTGTCCAATTTGCATAATTAACAAATATAAAAAATACTGTTTTACATTCAGCTCACAGAGTTTTTCACCCTGAACAATTGCTACAACCTTTCTATCTTCAAAAGATGTTCAAGAAAATATGATCCCAGTAAAATTTAAAACTGCAATTATTTTCCTTCCATAGTGACGGGTTCACAAAATATTAATGGTATTTCCAGTTGCTGGCCTGTCAACAGACCTAATGTGTTGGTCCCTATGAAGCTCATAGCTGGGCTTTTTATGACCCCATAGTGGGGTTTTGTCATGGGAGTCCTTGTCCAAGAATTCTTTGAAGTTCAGTTGATTGGAGTGATTCCACCATCTGGCAATTACTGATGCCAGACATCAGGTCTTTGTAAGCCTGAATGGTATCCCCCACTAGAGGACCTACTTGATAAAAAGTTGCCAATTACGAGCCTAAGTTTTGAAAATATGTTCTTTTTATTTTTAGGGAATTGTTGGTTCTACTCAGTGATGAATGGAGGTTGTAAATAAGCATCATTTATTTTCCTTCAAAGGCCTGGGGTTGAGAACAAAGAGAACATTTGGTCCTTTGGTGTATCCAGGCAGAGTCATGAAGTTTACAGCCCAGCCTCAAAGGCTGAGCTTACACTTCCTTTGGGAGAAGATCCCCACAGCACTGTTGCTGTGGCCAGAGAAATTGCAATGATACTGTCGAGCCAAATGTTGCTGTTTCACTCACACATGCAGCTTTTAAAATTACTTTTCTTTTCTTATTTTGTTTTAGGATTTGTGCTGTTTTGTGCACATACTTGGCACGTTGCCGAACTATTGTTGCTTCCAGTTCCTAACAACATTTTGAACTAGGCCCTAAATTACACTGCAAGCTATTATAATGGGAACATTCGCAACTATCATTTTGTTGTAAATAATCCCTTCCTTTCGTAATTTTGGAATGTTAGCTGGTGTTCAGTGCATGTTCAGTGCATTCTTTTTAAAAGTGAATGTAGTCACTTAATGATAGTTGGATGCATGCACCCACCATAATTTATCAACAGAAATGTTTCTGGATTTGCTGAAAGTACTATTTCTAGGCTTTCACTTGATTATAATCAATGCATTTTTCCTCTCGCACTCCACACTTTGGAATTAGTCAAATGCGCAACCATAACCCCACATGCATCTGATTTCATACAACATGAATGACACTTTGCATAACACTTCTGCCATGAGGATGTAGCTACCTTTCATGACAAAAAATTCGAACTATAGCTACACACCTAACTATCTTCTTACACACACCCCTCCAGCTTATTTACCTAGAGTACCTCTCGCCATGACAGACAGAGTCATGGGTATACCTCCTTGTTGTGTTAGATCAGGCAGACTGGAAGCAGGCAGACAATGAGATACATGAGTCTCTTGACGAAAAACCCCACATGGTATGGTCAGAGTGTGGCTCATTCTTCAGGCCGTCCATGTCTGTGCATTGTGGGACACTGGTAATGCACGTGCCCTGGTGCGCTCTCCTCAATGCTGTTGTGGGCCACGCTCCTTTGGCCCATGAGAAGCATGCAAGTGCAACAACCTATCCAACTGAACCATCCTAGTAGACGGCCTGTCTATCCTCAGCCCTGATGCCTGGTTGTACTGGCTCAGAAATTAACCCATGAACCAGCAGGCCGAATTGCCTAGCTTCTGCAGACACTGCCAGTGCACAACTTATAGGTAAGCAGGCTTCTCGCTGCTGTTGACCACTAGGCCGAATTATAGTAATTGAATTTGAATATTTATGCTTTTGATGACATGAGTGGTCAGATATGAAGCTCAATATTCTAATTTGTATCTGTGCCTTTCTGTAAAATAATGCATTCTTAAATTGTTCGTTTCACAGTAGCAATCCCAAAACCCTGTTCTGTTGTAAGGAATAGTATATTCACAGTAGTTAGTGGGCGGCCTTTAGAGCTTGGTAGCAGTTATAACAAGTAAACCGAGAACACTCTCCTCACCAACTAATGGAGAGAGTATTTGCAAGAAATTTGTTTCATTGATATTAAAGACGTCAGCACCATCCGCCTAATTTTAGGAATTCAAAGTAGCTTTTGCTCCCTTTAATTGCTTTAGTGAGTTCCGGACATCGGGCTGATACAGTGCAGTGTTGAAGCCAGTATTCGAACGAAGGTCATCTGGACCAGTGGCTATGTATGAGGCACCTGCTCACAAGACGACGGAAAAGTATGCTTGCAATACCTGTGAAATGGCTTATTATTGGTCCGTTGTAGGGAATATTTAAACACTATTAGGTTTAAACGGCGTGCAACTTTTAGACTTTGCCAGCAACATCACAGAAATGTACAGTCCCCTCCTGGATTATTTTTGGGTGTTCACCTGCATTTGGCAGGTGTCTACTCGGGTTAAACTCATGGCAGGCCCTGTACATGCGCGTAAAGTTAAATGGGTGCTCTGCCCCAAAAATCTGATTTCAAAACCCTGGCTACATAAAAGGAGGAGATGTATACCCATGAGTCATGACTTCCTGTTTTGTGGCCATTTTGGAAGGGGCATGTGGGAGGGTGTTTTCACACTGGCACTGTTATGAGTCTCTACGCACAATATGTAAACTGTGAGTGTTTTCAAAGTGAGGGATTGGGGACATGAGGCTCTGTGTTCACTCGCCCTAAGGGTCTGCCATCTTGCTCTGTCCTTGTGGCCTGCCGAATTGTACAAACGCATGTGAGGTTGGTTTGTGGCTGTCCAAGACTGGGGCTGTTTATTGACAGGAGGGTACACTCGTTCAAACTCTCACAATGAATATGGGGTGAGAGGTGTTAAGGTGACTACGTCCTTTCAGTACATTCTCATCATAAATGGACCAAAAGGAGATCTACTACTGTCTCTGGTAACTGGATGCACTCTCCCAAAGCATTTACAGTATGTACACATAGGGAGAGTTCACAAAGTGCTGGCTGGCTTAATTGAAACTCATTGAGTGTAATCGTAGTGTACATATTGCTGGGCACAGGGCTCTCTCCACTGAGACCATATGGGTGTACTCAAGAGAGTTTCCACAGTACAGGTTGGCACTGTTCTATTCATAATGAGTACTATTAGCTGCACTTGGAGTGTATACTTGGGGTCTGTGCATGGCACTGGCTTCATTTTTCTCCGTGTGTACACACAGTACAGGTTGACCAGGGTGCTACCTCCATTTTGACCAGTCCGTATAGTAACAGAGCACAAAACATTTTTTGCAAGGCTGTTGAATTTCTTGAGGCCCATTTGTAATTTTAGCCATGTCTACACTCGGGGTCGGACTGGGCCACAAAATTGTCTCGAGCACCAATTAAAAAGTGGCCCACAGCTGCAAATGGCATTTCATTCCTTTTGTGACGCTGTTTCAATTGTATCCAAGGGGGAGTGTTTTGCTAAAATGTGATTCAAAATGTGCATTTTAAAGAATGTATTCAGCAACACTGGTCAAAACAATTAGCCGCATAGTGAAGTAACTCATCAAACTGGCCCACATGGCTCAAAAGAGTGGCCCACATTGACCAAAAACACTGTCCCACACCAGCATTTTGTGTTTTTGGTTCAGCCATGGGTCTATTGCCTTATAGGCCAGTCCAAACCTGTCTACACTCTGTGTACATAGGTGGCTTGAGACCTGTGGTTACTTGTAATGTACATGCAGCAGAATTTAGACACACTGTCTTTCAGTGAGAGTGTACACTTAGGTTGCGTGCACAGTGTTGGCTTCATTGACACTTCACTGTGCCATGTCATTTACCGGGATTTCTTGTGCTTGTGCAATGATGACTTAATTGACCCATATAGTAACTGTACCCAGTGTACACACATTACAGGTTGGATACAGTAATGCTTCATTGTGACCCAATCAAGCTAGTCGAAGTACATAATTAGTAGGTATTGGGTATGCTGCTGAATTCTTTTGGGCTTATTTGTAATGTCGGGCATGTGTGTTCTCAGAGCATACATGTGTTAGGGGGTGTGCACCATGCTGGCTTGAGACAAGTGTGTGCTCGAGATGTACGTGCAGCAGCTGAAGCTGGACTCGTTTGTTTAGAGACAGTGTAGTGTTCACTTAGGTCTCGCAGTCCTCTATACACCCTCATCAATCAACCTTGACCATTTGCTGGAATTATCAGAACAACATGATCATTTTCTGAGTATCTTTTGTGATTGACCATTACTTCCTGATGAACGTGTTTTTGACCCTGATGCTGCAAAGGCCCTTTTGTTCCACAAAGCACTTCGAGCCACCACTTCTTTCATTATCTCCCAATTTGAGAAGCCAAGGGACAGCCATATGAATTGTCCAGGATCATCATCATCACATGTTTAGGTCATGCACAGAATCCAGGTTCTAAATTATGCAAATTCCAGTGTTGACTGTGCTAGCACTGGCACACTATCGGCGAATGAAGCATGTGTGCAGTGTGCCAAATCAATAAAGGATCTATCATCTATTTGGTATGTTACATTTTATGAGTTCATTACAGCTCTAAATTGGGTGTCAGTAAATTAAACATCTCAAGCGAAGAAAGGTTTGATGTTTATGGGTAGCATTCAAACCTTTCGAAGATCGTCCACATATATGTAGAGTAATATTGTACTGAAGCAGGCATGTGGAAAGGCAGACAGCCTGTCTGATTCAGGATTTGGCATTGGGCACAAACCACATGTTTAGTTGAGAGGAATTTACTTCATATCTTTTTTACTATTACCCAGACTGACATTGCACTCATTAGTCTCAATATCACTAACGATATATATGGGTGTCCCTAGTCAAACAACTGTATCATATTGACACTTAATCATGATATGCAGGTCAACCTGTAGCACTGCTGTCCCAACACACATGTGTAACCAATTTAACCAATTCAGCATATCTTGACTTAGGTAAGGGCTAATGTAACTGAGCCACCTATCTAAGTAATGTATCTGAGCCATGTTATCGAGTGGCCTATGTAATCTAGCCACCTACCTAGGTCGTACAACTAAGACATCTTCTTGTAGCAGCGCCTCGATGCCCGCGGGCTGTGTGTGGGCTTTATAAATGCAAATACATACATATATACATAGATATACTTTCCGAGAGAAGCAACTTATTTAAACATGACCTTTTAATCCTTATATATTGAAAAATAGGTGTTAATTGCTTACTTTTGGATGTATTTTATTCAACATTTCTTTGGGGGGAACGCCACAATCCCCTCTTAGAATTGTAATTGTTTATTTGTAAATGATTGGTCCAACTCATTTACAAATAACAAATATATTAAAATTAGCACCAGTATTTTCAGTTGCAGCAGGGAGTGCAAGGATGGAATGGGCAGAGTGTCTGATCTCCCTTCCGCCCCTATTGGTATTTATATAGCTTGGAGAGGTTTCCTGTTGAGTGGATTACTTCTTGCCCCAGTACTCTCAGCCCAGCTCCCATCAGGAGGACAGACTCCTGACCCTTAATAAAAGAATGCAAGTTCTGTAGCTATCTGCGGTAGTAACCAGAGAAAAACAAAGTAGTGGAAAAAGAAAAGGCATCCTGCTTCCCATTTTTCAAAACTCTTCATAAAAAGCTCTTAGAGGCACTACTACTACCAGGGGTAAACCTAATCTGATGGGGTTTGTGAGGGAATACACACATTCATAGACAAATAGTACCCATACCAGAAACAAATCGTTTCTTGGGATAAATAACTGTCACAGTGACTGTTGAACGTTTGGAGCAATCACTGCTGACAGCTAGTGCTCCTGAGATGACCTTCCGCAGGTATTTTTCAGGAATTCCGCGATCTTACATGGGTCGTTCTAATTTCATTAAGGATGCATTCAGCACTGAAACTACTTGGTCCATATCTACAGTTGCGGGTATTTTGGGACAGGATTTCCATTTTTTGAATACTTGTGTTTCTCTACAACTTCTACATAGTGCCCTCATTTTTGAAGGTTTTTCGAATCCTTAAAGGATCATTGGATGTTTGGCTTGGTAGTGTCTGCTAATTTGGACAATGCTTAAGACACATAAAGTGCCGACAGACACGATGAACGAACTTCGTGCAACTTGTATATGTCACATTTGTTTTTTTTTTGGTTGTTTAATTCACGCAGTGTCCTCACTTTCTAACGTGTTTTGTAATCCACAATTGAATTTTACAACTTAGTTTTCTATGTAAACATGCACAAATGTGACATTGGGCCTCATTCCGAGACCGGCGGTAACCCTGCTGGTGCTCCCGTGACAAGTCTGCCTACTGTGGCAGTCGCGCCCGGCTGGGTCAGACCTGTCGTGCACAGCGGCTCCAGCAGGCAGACTCGTAGTTTGCTGGTCCGGAAACAGATAGGACCGGCAAACTTAAATTGAGGCCCATTATCTTTTTGTACGTAATGTATGTGTGGCATAGATTCTTTTATTTACAGGTGCATTTAATAGGATGAAATTACCTCACTGGACGATTGAGCACTCCATTTTTCAATTCTTTATCCCAAGCCACCATGCAGTCAAAGGCACCATTTGCCATGTATCTTGCAAAACTGTGCTGTCACGTGCTATTCCAACCGTTTGTATAAAATGTCGCACATGTCGTTGGTCAGTCTTCTTTTTTGTAGGCGGGTGTATTTTCTGTCCCGTTCGAGCCTTCCATTCTGAAAACCTGAGCAGGTTTTGATGCTAATCCGATATTTACACGGATGTATTTTGTTGCTATTGGTTACTGTTTCAAGTTGTCACAAGTGAAACATACCCTCTTTCTTGTTCATCAAAAATAACACACTTTCTTAAAAATAACAATGTCACTCCAAACGTTGTTCCTTTGTTCACCAATCAAGTGCATGGCTGAGGTCCCAGCCATGCAGCATCTCGCTGCCCTTTGCTTGTTGGGCCCCCTTTCCTTTGTGGCAGTGAAATTAATGCATCGAGACGCAGTTCAAAAGCACAAAGCATCCTTTATCTGCTGGAGGGTTTGTGGCCTGGAAGGAGCACAAGGGGGATTTACAACCTACTGGCATTTTACATGAGCGGCAAATTAAAAATAAACCTTTTGGCAATTTTCCCTGGAATGTTCAGTCTGATAAGCGCTCACTTCTGCTCACGCGGTACTTAGTTGTGGGATACGAGCTGAAGGTGAACGACAATAATTTTGGCTCAAAGTGCCACATTAGGACCAGCAAAAGAGGTATTTGTAGGTGAATATCAGGGGCGCAACTAGGCGAGCACTTCAGGGGTGGCAGGGGGGTCTAGAGGGTTTGGGGTGGCTAACCCTTCAATGTTGGAAGGGGGCTGACTTCAGAGACTTTGGGGGAGGGACAGACTGGTGTGGGGGCATCTAACTTCTGTACATTTGGTAATTAGACTATTCTAGTGCAGCTTCAATGTTACAAGCAGTTAACTCTCTCACCACTGAAGTCACACACTTACGGACAGTTGTCAGAATGAGCTGTCTCTTGTCCCCCCTACCCTTCAAATCACTCCCCTGACAGGCAGGTACTAACACCTCATCACGATTTCAATTGCCTAAAAATGTACGCATACGAATGCATTGCCAACAAATGAAATGCTTTACATTAGTAATTGCTCGGCCTTTGTTAGCTGTGCAGTGTATTGTCTATGTTCTGTCCTATCCTGCCAGGGCTTTGTAGACCATGCAGGTCAAGTCACACTAATACACATTCGCACCTGTATCTTACCATCTTTCCAGTTCTCCCTGCACTCATAGCATTGCTCATTTGTCATGACCACATGCACGTAATTTCTTATCATGCCGCTGCCCATTTTTTACTTGCTATCCCTGCAATCACTCTTTCATGGAAGAAGTGTCGCTGCCATCAAAGAATGACAGCAGAAATGGCCAATACGAAATGGGCAAAAGCTATGCAAAAGGTGTCTTTCCTAATTTAGGATTCTAAAAATGATTTCAAAATTGGCCAAAATAAATGACATTGAATACTTCTAAAATTGGTTTGATGCTCCTGGAGGGGACCAGGGCGCCCACAGACTGCTGTTCCATTTTTCATTTTCACCGACTCAATCCTGTTAGACATAGAAAAAATACTGTCTAATATGACTAGGAAGAAATTTAACAAGCATCGGAAGCACCCGTTTTGGCTTTTGCGTAGGCATATAACAGGCATTTGTCAGGTACTGCAATAATGATACTATGTGGGCAAAATTTGGCAATATCTGGAAAATGGTATGAGAACCTGGGCATCTGATGTCAGTGCCTGACAAATGACTATGCAATAACTAAAGACAAGCCCAAACTCTTGGATTTGACAAAGCTTAGTTTTTTTTTGTTTTTATTAGATTTCATTATAAGGGACAGATGTGAGGGCACACACATTGTTTTGTAAATCAAGTGGCAGAAGGCACACTTGGTTAAGAAATTTTTGTTACACCAGCAGATTGCTTAAAGCTGCAATTAAGCCATTAACTCCAGCAGACTGTCTAGAAGTAAAACTGGAAGGTAGGCTCAGTACAGCACAAGATATGATATAACTCCATGATAAAGCTAACTCAAATAGATCAGAGGAGAGTGTGTTTTTAGGGGGTAGGGGCAGGTTGTGGGTAGGAATAGCCTAGTGATTAGCATGGCCATCGGCGGCCAATGCATTTGTACATTTCTAAACAGCACCCACATGCTGCGTCTCACTCCCCACACCCCACCTACCTAAACAAAACACAAGATGTGATGGCTGGAAAGTTTAGAATCGTTCAGACCATCGTTCTTCGGCTGCCAAGCCATTACAGAAGGGTAAAGATAATATGCAAATCAGGCTTGGTCCCATCCCAAAAGGGGCACCCCAAAAAACAAGGCCTATCTTTCCCTATCACTACGGGATGTTACCTACCTACATTACTAACGAAGGTGCTCATCAGTCGTTAATCAATGTCCACAAGAAACAGTCCTCTGTCCAAAACTAACCTAACCTAACTGACCCTACTACTATTATAATCAACTAAGGTCAGGAGAATGACTCCCTTCTAATGGTGGCTGTGCGCTTGCACTTGTGTTCTCTTATGTTACAATTCTGGTTAATTTACAATCTGTAAATAGTTTCTCGTTCTTCTCTGTATTAAATCCCAAAACTGCCTTAGGAGATTGGTACTCTTGCTCTCCTCTTGTATAGAGTGTTTCCTTACTCTTGTAGGTCTCCTTATTTCTTGGAGGGCTCTAAATGTTCTGGTATAGTGTCTTTTTATCTGTCTCTGTTTCTTGGCTGTGGGGTGATTTTCCACTTTCCCCAGGGTAGAAGTACTCCATTTCCATTCCTCTCACCCTCTGTGATCTCTGCACTTCTTTTTATAACATTAACACACTTTAAAGTTATTAGCTTGCTTTCCACACTTTCATCATTGATACCGGGATGAATTTCTCTGAGTCTATAGCGATTCCCTTTTGGCTTCCTGGTATTCCCGTTCTCTCTTTCACCTTCTATGTTGCAGGGGAACTTCTCTGGTGCCTGCAGGTACTGTGAATCTGCTTCTTCCTTCCTTTGGCTTCTCGGTTCACCTTCCGCGACGTCCGCTTAGAGCACGTTCCTGTCTCCTTCTCTGTTTCTTGATACTGCTACAGGTAATTGTTTCGGAGTTGCTTCCTCCCTCTGGTGGTGTCGGCATCATTGAGGGGGCTGCCTTCCCACCACAATTTCTCTGTGGTTATGCCACCACTGAGCTCTAACTCCAGCCTTCCTGGCTTTCTGCTTCTCAGACCTGCTGGGCTTCCAGCATTTCCTGCGCCAGCTTGGTGCCGCCCTGTACTTCAGGGGCTCCGCAGTCTACGTCAGCTATGCCTTCATCAGGTATTCTACGGACAGGAGGTTTCCCCTGGCAGTCTCTGCCTTCTGCTCTCCCTCTCGCCTTCTCTCTGACATATCATCCCTTTTCAACAAACTCAGCACAGTCCATTGGAGACTTTGATTTAAAGGGATAGTTTCATCTTCTCTTTGGTAATGGTATACGTTCACTTTATCTTCATTCCAGTCATGGAATATATACAAATTTGATGTATTATATATTTCCATATAGGCCATCACATGGAGGGCATCAGAGGGCTCCTCATGGGAACGGGATTCCTTGTCCCCCAGGAGGTTGTCTCTCCCAGTGAGGTCCTACTTGTCTCATCCTTTAGGGAGGGTGCTGCACAGCAGACTCTGTTCCCTAGAATCATAGAGGGGGGCTCTCCCCTGGGGAGAAGGGAAATATTCCCTCAATTTGTCACATGCCCTTGCCCTTATTTCCATGGCTTCTCCTTCTTGATTGATAGGGAAACGGCGTAATTAATAAGTTCCCTTGTTCTTGATCTTTTTGATGTTTGACCGTAAAACAGAAGTGCTGTAGCTCCAACCTAGATCCATTACTCTGGCATTGGTGTCTTTTCATAAAATGTTCTTAGTTAGCGGGGAGTGATCCGTGATTAATCCAAATTTTCAACCTGTTGAATAGTATCTTAACTGTGTAACAGCCCACTTGATGGCGAGAGCCTCCAGTTCTACAGTAGCTTAGGATTGTTCTCTGGGAAGACGTTTTCACCTCGTATATAGCACAGGATGTTCTACACCGCCATGTTCTTGTGAGAATATGGCATGTAGATACACCGTAGAACATTGGTTTGTAACAAAAAGTCTCTATTGAAGTATGACATCTTAAGGACTGGTTCATTTGATAGTACAATTTTCAGACTGTCGAAATGTGCTTGTTCTCGTTTCTCTCAAAAGAGCTTTTGTGGTTGGACATTCTTGCGTTTGCCTGCCAGGGTAGTGGCTAACGTGAAAAAATTAGGTATGAACCGCCTATAATATCCAGTCAGTCCAGCGGTCAGGTCCTAAAAATAAAAGTGCACATTTCATTAAATTGGCTTTGCATAACCACCCAAATTTCACATGACAAATGGAATGTGCCTTTCATAAAACCAACACACACAAAACCAAGGAATGATATGTTCTTCTAATAGTGTTTTTGAAAACCTTAAAAGGTGTGCATGTTTTAAACTCCAAGAACCAATACAAATGTTTTTTCTGGAACTTGCCGTACTGAAATGGGACATTTCACTTGTTGTTTGTTATTTTTAATCAGGTTATATAGTGCATCTGGCTGGCAAACCTGATGATTGCAGGTTCGATTCCTGAGGTCGGCTTTCATTCATAAATTCAAAGAGGATTTTCATAGTTTCTCATTTCAGCTGGGGGTGGGGACTGAGTCCACCCTCTGAAAAAAGTGGGTGGACTCTGTCCACCCACGTGTACCCTCAACTTGAGCCCTGAGTCAGTCCCAGGAAGGCTCATAGATCTCTCCTGGTCTTGGGGATATGAGTTAGTTGAACAGCCTTTCATTTTGTGGTTGTATTAGACCATTCCCTACAATAAACCTGATGTATTTCAGGGCGGATTGAGCAAGATGACACTTTTGTGTGTTGGTAGTGAGGCCAGCTTTTCTCAGGGCCCTAGTGATTTTGTACAGATGATGGATGTGTTCTAGCCGACTATCGCTATGGATCACAATATTGTTCAAGTATGCTCCACAATAAACTGAGTAGGGTTTTAATAGTCTATCCTTTAGCCTCTGAAAAGGGGCTGGAGCACTGTGAAGACCGAAAGGTAGAACATTAGATTGTAACAAGCCTTGTGGAATTGAAAACGTTTCTTTTACTTAGTCACTTGGATTCACCCTGACCTGCCAGCACCTCTTGGTTAGATCTAAGGTTGAGATGTACTTGGCCAAGCCCAACTTTTCAATTAGATCATCAATTCTCAGCATGGGGTAATTATTCAATACTGAGATTGAATTTAGCAGAATTGCAATGATATGTCTGGTTTTGCAACCAATACTATAGGTGAGGACAAAGGACTCTCAGAGGGCTCGATTATATCCACCCTGAGCCTTTCTTCTACCTCTTGTTTGATTATTTTCTTCTGAGCTTCAGGGATTCGATAGGGTTTTAAATTAATGGTCTTCCCTGCTGGAGTTCTAATGAAATGGAAGAAATTAACCACTCTGCCTGGTTGGTCTGAGAATTCCTCAGGAAACTGGTCCAGTAAGTCTCTGATGTCGGTCTGCTGGGAAGGTGACAGGTCGGAAGGTACTAATGTATGTTCTCTATCAGAGTCAGAAAGGAGAGCGACCATGGTGACAGTGGTATTTTAGCTAGGGTCTACTTTCTTTTCCAAGATGTTATATGGACCGTACCATTTAGAAATCATCTTGTTTTCTGGGGTGGCAGAAGAACCAAGGCTGATTGTCCAACTGAGAATGTACGTGTTTTGGTACTCTTAGTATATGTAGCCTGCTGTTGTTCTTGTGCTTATCCCAAATATTGTGTTTACATTTTCTCATACTGCTGCCATATGAGCTTTCAATTTTTGCGCAGTCTGAAAGATGGGTAAAATAGATTCCTCTTTTTCCTCCCAGGGCTTTTAGAATGTCTAACACATCTCAGTACTCCCTCCCATAGAGTAGGCCAAATGGGGAATATACCAGGGAAGCTTGGGTGGGGGTCATCCTGACTGCGAACAAAGCCCAGGGTATCATCACATCCCAGTTCTTCCCTCCAGCTTCGACCAGTTTGCGTAGCATTATTTTTAAGGTTTGACTGAAAAGCTCTACCAAACTGTTGGTCTCTGGATAGTACATCAACATTTTAATGTCTTATCAATGAGCCACACACATACCCTGGTCTGTAAGGATCTCTTTAGGAAATCCTACTCTCGAGAAGAATGGTAATGCATGTTTCAATATTTGTTGTGTTATTACATATGGGAAAGGCGTCTGGATAGTGAGTTGCATAGTCCATAATTACCAGAATGTAGTGATTCCCTAGCTTAGATGTGTGAAATGGGCCCACTATGTCCATTGCTAGTCTTGAAAATGGGACATCAGTAATGGGTAAAGGCTTTAATGAGTCGGGTGTAATCGGAGTGGTTGCTGTTGACAGATCTCATAAGTCAGTAGAAAATTCTTGATATCAGCAAATAACTCTGGCCAATAAAACCTGGGTGTTAACGGACTTTGAGTATTTCCTTTTCCCTGGTAGCCGACTGTCAAATGAGAGTGTGCTAATTCTAGAACAATTTTCCCATGATTTTGTGGGAAAACAAGTTGTTTACGCCAAACTCCCTCGGTGGTTACATCGCCCTGATAAAGTGACTCTTTTTTTAGAAAAAAGAGGGGACTGACTTGACTCTGTCTCTTTTCTTCAGCGGTGACCTTACTAAAGGCTTCCGTGAGGATAGAGTCGTTCCCTTGGGCAAAGGCGAGATCAGTTAAGGGGGCGACCTCTTCTTATTCTTCATGTATTTTCTCTACTCTGGGGAAGGTCTGCCTCTCCGAAACCTTTGGTTCCCTGTTCTTTTTCTATTTTCTCTATTACTTCTTGGGGGTACTGAGAACAAGGTATTTTCCAGAATCCATTGGGCCGTCTTCTCCCCTTCCTTTATGGTATATGGAGTATTCCCCTGATTGTGCAGAAGGATTTTGATATCCCCAGGGAAGAATGAATGAATGACTCCTGCCACAACATACAACCCATATCTCCAGTATAAACCAGCTTTCTATGCTAATCTAATACAGGTTCCTTGGCAGGGTGCTCAGGACACGCCAGTGGGGATTAGGCATCTCTCGCCTGGTGGTATTTCAATCTCCTAAGTGCTGTGTAAGTCAAGTCCTATGGACTCAGCTGTGGCTACCATAGGGGCTTTGGCCTCGGGACTCAATTTGCTGAATAATACGCGTCCCCACCTTTTGTCAGTTGGAATACATCCCAAAGCTGACACCATATGTGGTGGATCAGAAGAAGGACACGTACACTGTGAGGACATTTTGACCATAAGTTTATTAACAATTTAAAAAAGGACTATCTTTCCCTGTCACTGTAGGGTGTTGCCTACATTACTAACTAAGGTGCTTGTCAGTCATGATTCAATGTCCAAAAGAATCAGTCCACTGTCCAAAATTAACTTAACTTACCCTACCACTATTACAATCAACTACGGTCAGGTGAATGACTGCCTTCTCCTGGTGGCTATGCATTTTCACTGGCGTTCTCTTATGTTAGAGTTCTGGTTAGTATACAATCTGTAAATAGTTTCTCGTTCTTCTCTGTATTAATTCCCAAAACTGTCTTAGGGGATTGGTACTCTTGTTCTCCTCTTGTATAGAGTTTTTCCTTACTCTTGTAGGTCTCCTTCTCTCTTAGAGGGCTCTAAATATTCTGAGATAGTGTCTTTTTTCTGTCTTTGTTTCTTGACTGTGGGATGATTTTCCACTTTCACCAGGGTAGTAGTACTCCAATTTTATACCTCTGACTCTGTGATCTCTGGGCTTGTTTTTAGCACATTACAACAGTTTAAAGGTATTAGGTTGGTTTCCACACCTTCGTCATTGATTCTGGGATGAGTTTCTCAGAGTCTATAATGATTCCCTTTTGGCTTCCTGATATTGCCATTCTCTGTATTACATTCTATGTTGTAGAGGAACATCTCTAGTGCATGCAGATACTGGGAATCCACTTCTACCATTCTTTGGTTTCTTGGTTCACTTTTCGTAATTTCTGCTTTGTGCGCGTTCCTGTCTCTTTCTTGGGTTCTCGATACCACTACAGGTAATTGCTTCAGGAATTGCTTCCTCCCTCTGGTGGTGTCGGCTTCGATAACCACCATGATTTCTCTGTGGTTACGCTACCACCAAGCTCTCCACTCCAGCCTTCCCAGCTTTCTGCTCCTCGTACCCACTGTGCTTCCAGCATTTCCTGCTCCAGCTCGAAGCCGTCGTAAACTTTGCAGTCTACGTCATCTCAGTCTCCTTCAGGTATTCTATGCACAGGGGGCTTCCCCTGTCTGTCTCTGCTCTCTCACATTTTCTCTAGTGTGTCATCCCATTTCAACAAACTCTGCACAGTCCATTGGAGAATTGATTCAAAGGGACACTTTCAACGTCTCTTTGGTAATGGCATATGCTCACATTATCTTCATTCCAGTCATTGAATTTATACTGATTTGGTATATTAGATATTTCCATATAGGCCTTTAAATCTGTAAACTCAATATTCTACAATTACTAAGCATTATGCTAAGCAGCACTTCATTAAAAAAAAAAATATAACTAGGGCAGAAAAGATAAAAATAAAATGTAATAAAGTGTTGCCAGATTTACTGTTACTGGAAAAAGCAGTCAATTGATCCCAAACTGTTCCCTGTTTAACTGCGCTACAAGCAAGCAGTGATCAATTCAATCAGAGCCGTGTAACAAATGACATTGCCGTTGCCAATAAATTATAGTACGGTCATTTTGCCCTTTGCCAAAGATTTAAGTGGGAGATACCATTGTACTGAGGTTTTCATCTATTCTTTTTATTCTCGTAAACCACTGTCTCTGACGTAAACTCTTCTTTTTATCACAAAATTCTGGGTCCTGAACCAGACATCAACTCTGGGGAAACAAAGATCCTCGGGAAACCAGTATCCCAAACCAATGAAATTGCATTTTTTTTCAATGTTATTAAGTCTGAGTATTTGTGAGAACAATTGCTCAATCTTATATCATCTAGAATCACCCTATTAAAATGTAATTCTAGGTTTGTCCAAATACCGACACAAAGCCACAGCAGAGCTACTCTAATCTTATCCTCCAAATAAACCAAGCTTAGCTTGTAGGGCATAGGGAAATTGAAGCAGATTGAGGAAGCTGGTGGCTCGGTCTGAGACATTTATTTTCTTTTACTTGATGAGAAGGAACAGGTAAATAGCCCCAAACCACAGCGGCCTAGAGGGTGAGTGATACCTATTTGACGGATTTTGCTGCCTCATGTGGTCTAAGGATAGTCCATCAGCCCTATTGTTTAAATTGAACTATAGCCCTATTGACTTGTGAAGTCCTTACAGTTTGGTTTTCAATGTGGGGCATCTAAGTATTCATGTTACTAATAGTTACTTCTAAGTATTGGAGTTTAGTTACCCTATTCAATGGCTCAGCCATGATGGTTATACTCATTTCCACCATACAAGTTGATATCCCCATACACATAACAAATGATATGATATGATTCACTGCTAAATCATGTTCCACCATGTAATCATTATATGTCTCTATCAGTCTGTACAAGGGTGCTGGAGTTTGACTAATAACAACCACGTCATCGGCATAGTCCAGGGTAGGGACATTCTGGTGTCCAAAGCATGGCATTTCTTTTGTGATTTTGTTTAATTTGCAGGCTATGGTATTTACAAATGTAGATAAAAGCAAAGGGGCCAATGCACATCTCTGGCATACTCCCATTTGGTGTCAAAATGGGTCATTGACCTCATCACTGGGGCCATATTGAACTCTTGTAAATCAGCATGTATACTGACTAAAACAGATAGCGAATTGGGCGGGAGATGAATATTCTTGAGAAAGCACCATAGGACCAGAACCTCTGCACAAAACTAGAGAACTCTACAATCATGTGTTTGCCTCCTTATATACCTTGGCCTATAACCACCCTAAATCTTAATTCCACCATAGCTAACACACAAACCCTCAGCATGCACTGAGCAGCAATGCAGTTCTAATCTATGTACCCTCAACATCCCACTCATGTACCCTCATCAACATACTTCACCCAAGTGCACATGGAACCTCATGTTCATCAATGCTCACTCCACTGTGCTCCATTCAGCAGACATTACTGACATGCCCAACCTTGACACACTCTTCATAACAGAAACATGGCTTACACCCACTTGCTCCCACATCCTGGACATTCTTTTCCCTGTCAACTACAGCATCCAACTTCTCAATAGTACAGAAATACTCAGTAGGGACCTCACAGTCACACACAAGACTTCGGGTACATATAGGTTCTACATATACGTTCCAGGATTAATCACCCCTCAAATCCAATGAGCTCCTAACATGTCAATTTCCTCCCTCTCAGACCGCAACTTCTACTTTCCACCTGATCTATCACCTCCCACAGAGTATTAAAAAATTCCTGAATGAAATCACTGATCTCATCACTACATCAATTGTCAACCATCCCCTCAACATTTTACTAGGAGTCCTCAACCTGGAATGCGAACAACCGAGAAAACCAAAGAAGCTCTACTCAAACTCCTGGACACCTTCCACATTACACAACTCATCACCTTTTCCACTCAGACCAAACGCAGCACTTTTGATCTATTATTCACCTAATCCCCAGACATCAAGTGTATCCCACCTACACAACTGGACTGGACTGACTGACCATGTAGCCTTCCCTATTGAGCTCCTGCACTCAAAGCCCCTCCCCCCATCAAGGGCAACTGAAGCCAACAAAACACCACAACACTCATTCAAAAACATCCTCTTGGACGCCTTCAAAGAAAAAACTCCTCCAACCTGGCTTGCACACTCACTCCTTCATATGAGGTCAAGAACCTTCTAAATCAGTTCAACCACACTCTATCTGACTCTGCCAACATTCTTGCAACATTGAAACAATGAACCAACAAAACCAAGCTATTTGCACACTGGTATACACAAGAACTCACTGACTGTAAATGTGCCATCGTCAAGCAGGAAAAGACCTGGAGAAAAGCACAACTACAACACAATCTCACTCCCCTCTTGCTTCTACACTCTTTTTGACTGCTTACTCTCTGTTCTCTCCTCCTCTCCCTTTCTCCGTTTTCCTATCTCCTCCCCTCCTCCCCTTACTTTCTTCTATGCACTTACTGTATCAGAATTGTCCCTGGACCCAGTATGATAGCAACCTCGTCTGTCTCATCCCCCTCCCCTTACTTGTTTCCCCGCCCCCCTCCAGCACTATCTGAAATGTCGTCAGGACTAGTACGATAGTCGCTTGTTTTGTTCCTCCCCTCCCTTTCTGCTCACCTCTCCCTCACCTTTTGTTTTTCTCTGGCTCTACCAGAAATGTCATCAGGCCTAGTACGGTAATCGCATGTCTGTTTCCATTTCCTTCCCACTCTCCCCCTTCCTTCCTTATCTATGTCTTAGCTCTTGCACTATCTGAAATATCATCAGGCCGAGTATGATGGTTAATTTCACATCCTTACTATCCATGGCCTGTAAGAATGCCATTGTATTTTCCCTTGTTCCCTCCCTTGCCTTGAAGCGCTTTGAAACACATTGTGTATAGGTGCTATATAAATCAACTATCATATCACCTTGAAACACCTTCACTCAGCCTACAGGACCCCCATCACCTCAGCCAAAGTACAATACTATATGGCATCCATAGCAGAAGCCTCCAACAAGCGCAGGGCCCTCTTCAAGAGAAAATGAGTGGAGTTGGACAGAGGAGAGTAAGGGAAGGTGCAGAGTAGTAAGGAGATAGAATGGGGTATGAGTCTCTAACGGCACACACATACACCACTCCTCAGAACTAACCACTGACAGTGTAGGGACAGTTTAGTAATTTCCTGAGGGAGGCTAGATTGATAAAGTGGTTGCCTTTAGGTCCTCACTGGTAGTGAAGGAAGAACTTAGACAGTAGGGGTTATCGTGCGGTAGCACTAACCTGGGGGTACGAATGCTGGGATTAAGCAGAGTATGCCAAGTGAGACGAGAGAGCGTGGGACGGCACTTAGAAATCTCTGAAACCCCCCCTCTCTATCCAGTGCATTGGAACATTTTGCCAACCTACCTCTGCCTTGCATAAGCTCAACAGTACTCAGTAGAACAGTCCGATAACTGGTGCTATATTTATAATAAAACCTGTGAAACTTTCAGTGGGACTCTGTGAATTATTCAGGTCCTCTGTGACAGTCCCCAATGCACTACAGGCCTATGGTGCACCTGCGTGACCAGATCCTCCAAAATTGTCTATGGGCCTCATTACACGGTAGGCGGTAGCCATGGCACTATTAGCGCCATGGCTACCCCCTTACCGCATTCCGGGTCCGTGTTCCCGGAATAGGGACTTACCGGGTCATTCCGTCCTTGGAGGATCCGGTAAATCCCCATTCTGGGAACCATTCCCCATTCCCATTTGAGCCCCCATAGGGCTCAATGGGAATGGGGAAGTAGCTAATAACAGTACCGCAATTTGCGGTACCATTATTAGCTCTGAAGTCCCTTAACGGGACCCGTCCTTAACACCAGGGGGGTCATTACGAGGTTGGAGGTAAGGGAAAAACAATGCCGGTAATGGATTAACGGCATCGCTTACCGCTCTGCACGATTATGACACGCCAACCCGCTATTAGCGGCACCGTAATTAATGGTGCCACTAATAGCGGCATGGGCGCGGGCACGCGACCCATCATGCCGGCAATACCGGCATGGCGTAAACAGGAGAACATCACAAGTCAGGCGGACATGCAAATAACGGCCTACTGAAGCCCGAAAAGTACCTTACCGGCATGGAGCAAATGCTGGCATCGCGGACCACCCGTAAACGGCCATGTGCAGTGTTCCCAACTGCCACAGGTGCACACAATCAGCACCGGTGGAGGCAATATAGACTGGGCCAGCACAAAAGGAGCACACCCCACCCTTTCCCACACCCAGTCACACACCAAAATGATTCCCATACTACTAGCAATGCTGGGGCTGGAGGACATGATTGCAGTGGAACTCCAGCAACAACAACAACATCAACAACAGGCAGCACAGACGAGGCGCAGGAGGAGAACGAGGGTTAGGCAGGGCCAGCATCCCCCACCAGTGCAACCAGTGGTACCACGCAGGCAGCCCCCAATCCCTCGCATCAGAGCCAGTCCATTCAACCTAACCCCTGAGCAGATCCACACCCTGTACCGTCTGGACCGGGACACCATCACCACCATTGTGGACATGATACATGACGACATTGTCAGCCTGATTGAAATACGCACCGCCATCCCACCCCTACTGAAGGTAGTGTCTGTGCTCCACTTCCTGGCCACAGGCACCTACCAGCACACAGTGGGGCACATGCATGGCATATCACAACCATTATTGTCACGTACGCTGAACCAAGTGCTTGATGCCCTCCTGAAGCACACAGGTGACCACATTTTCCTACCACAGACAGCCCAGGAGATCTCCAACACCAAAGTTGGTTTCCATTCACTGGCCGGCATCCCTGATTGCATTGGCGCCATCGACTGCACCCATGTGGAATTGGTGGTCCCACATGCCATGGAGGTAGTGTACCGCAACCGTAAGTTATACCACTCCATCAACGTGCAAATGGTATGTGACTCAAACAAGATCATCACACATTGTTGTGCCCGATTCCTCGGATCAACCCATGATTCAATGGTCATGCGGAACTCCACGATACCACGCTACATGGAGCGACATGCAGGGCAGAGATCCTGGCTTCTCTGTGAGTTGCATGTTAGGCTCATGGAAATGCGATGTGGGTAGGTGATTCGGGGGAGAGATGCATACTTCACCTGGCTGAGATGGGGGGAGAGATGCATACCTCACCTGGCTGAGATGGGGGGAGAGATGCATACCTCACCTGGCTGAGAGTGCCTGAGAGAATGGACCATGCTCATACCCCAAAGCAGGCCAGACTGGACCTGACACCTGACCCCAAAATGCAAGACGTAAGCTGCCCTACCATGAAAATGATGCAGTGTTACAACCATTCCATAGACATCAACATGTGCACTGTACATAATCAGACCGTATCCCCCGCACCACAATGCAGCGACAAGCAATTAGTATGGCCAATGCACAGCACCAAATACCATCAACAGAAAGGCCAATCCTCCATTACTGCGTACAAACAAGTCACATGAGGGGCAAATATATTAAAACACCACTACACTAACACAGAGTTCCACCAAAACTGCATGTCACCATTTGTCGTGCATAGTGAGATCATCATGAGGCTGCCATCAACGGTGACAGGATGAAAGCATAGAAATGACTGCACATCAGCCAGATCATGGGAACAACCAGCGTGGACTAACACAGTGCATGAGCACTCACAAGGAATAGGACCCCCCTGCACCCACTAGACAATGGCACGCACACCTGTCCATAAGAGGAATACACACATAGCACTCACATCGTGTGTCTCTATTCATGCATGGATATGTGGTTGCAGACAGGAAATAAATGCATATCAAGTGTCATTGATACTGGTCCCATATGATGTGATGACTTACACATATACATTGTTGCACACATGCAGGTGATGCAAGCTATCCCTTGAAGAGGTGGCTCCTTACCCCAGTCCGGAACCCGCAGAACAGGCACGAGGAGGACTACAATCGTGCGCATACACGTACCCGTGTGGTGATTGAGCAGACATTTGGCTTCTTGAAGGCACGGTTTCGCTGCCTCAGCAGGTCTGGTGGGGCACTCCTTGGCCATGAGAAGGTGGGCAAGATCGTCATGGCATGTGTCATGCTACACAATATGTGCATCAGACGGAATGTGCCTCTGACCCCTGACGCTGAACTGCAACCACCTGACGATGAGGATGAGGAGGGTGGAGATGGGGCTGCACTTCAGGGAGGGAGCGATGGACAGGAGGGACGTGACATGCGTCTGACTCTGATTAACCAATGTTTCTAGCACACATGGATGGGGAGTGTGACATGGAGGTGGCACTCAGGGCACTGGGTGTGTCAGGGGCACGGACACTGTAGACTGTTCACCAATAAAGCACACGTACACAATAAGCAATGTCCGCACATGTGAATTATGATTTTCCAACAGGTGTATTAAAGAAACATAACAAAGTGCACAAGCCCTCCACCCCACACACCCTCTTCCCCTCCCCCCTCAACTCCCCCACACACCCTCTCCCCACTCCCCCCTCAACTCTCCCACACACCCTCTCCCCCCTCAACTCCCCCACACACACCCTCTCCCCCATACCCCCTCAACTCCCCCACACACCCTCTCCCCCCTCAACTTCCCCACACATGGTGTGCACTCGCATGCACCCTAATTCAACATGAGTTCAGGATGCCTGCCAGAACCTACACCCCTTCTCCTCTTCCGGCATCAGGTGGACCCTTGGCCGACCTGCGCAGGTTCTGCCCAGACCTATGCAGGGGGCTGGACCTCGTGGAGCTGGCATTCGATGATGTGGCAGGTTGTTCATCCACCTGTGCCGGAACCATGGCCTGCATTGCTGCCCCCATTTGTGAGAGGACCTGCCTCATTGCTGCCAATTCGCTACAAATGTCTTTGGATCTTGTCTCTATTGCAGATTTGATGGAAGAGGCGCATTCCCTCATCTCATCCCTTGCATGTCCACATTTTGTGATATGCTGAGTTAACAGCCCTAACAGCTCCTCCTGCCGCTGTTGAATTGCCCTCATCCCCTCTTGGCTGATTGGGACACTGGTTGAGCTATGAGGTCCCACTGCAATCGTTGGTTCCTCATGCAGGCTTTGCGGAGGGCTGAAACTGGTGGCCCATGACTCCCCAGGAGACAGCTCTTGGCTGTTGATGTTGTCAATGCTGGTTGGTGAGAGTTGTGGTGAATGCAGTGGTCCTGTAGTGGCAGTTGTGCCTTGTGTGAGACTTTCTGCCTCATCATCGGACACGGCTGCTGTGGCAGCTGTCTCCCCAACAATACTGCTGGCACCCAAAACAGTGCCTTCAGCCACTGGCTCCTGGGTGTTGGTGGCTGGTGTGGGTGCTGTGGTGTTGGCCGTAATGGACATTGGTGCTGGAGGTACTGGGGTTGTCTTGCCCTTGCGCAATACTGCAGGTTGCCCTCTTCCCCTTGATGTAGAGGGGCAGTTTGGTCCCCCCATGCCCCTGGCCTTCTTGTGGGGCATTGCGGCATCCTCCCTGGTGTCCTGGTCATCGGTGTCTGATTGCGTGCCTGTGGGGGAGCAAGAGAGGGAGGGCATTAGTGATGGGTCAACGTGCATCAGGCATGCATTGGGGTTGCTGTTTTTCTATGGAATGGCAGGAGATTGCCATTGGGGTAGTGACATACGGGTTGCTTGGCTTTTTGGTGGGTAATGAAGGGATGTGTCTGGGAAGAGACATATATGGGGTGCATCATGCATGTGGATGAGTTGGTGCTGTGCACTGCCTGTAGGCAGTCTTGCAAAAATGTGTTTGGTGGACCCTGCCTTCCATCATTGCACTGTCAGTTCAGGGGGACATCATCATGTTGTACTTTAGAGTGTTTATTTTGTGACACCTACCTGCATCTGCCGATGACAGGGCTCCTCGCTCCATGTCCCCTACTCCTTCTATGGCCTCCATCCCAATTGTGCTTGCGCAGATCTCATCCCACGGTTGCAACTTGATGGGGGAGTCCACACCACCACTTGTAGCCATCCCCTGTTTCCGGTTGACCGCAAGGATGTTGCGCACGCGTAAGCGCAGGTCGTCCCAGCGCTTCCGAACGTCTTTCGGTGTGCGTGGTGTGGTGCCAACGGCACTCACTTTCTGCGCCACCTCCGCCCATATGGCCCTCTTGCGCAGCAATGCGGGTCAGGACATGTTGGTTGAAAAAACAACATCTGCATGTTCCTGCAGCGTCTTGGCGAGCATGTTCAGCTCCTCCTGTGAGAAGCGCTCCTTGCATAGGCGGTCTGTGCTTTTTTTTAAGTGATTTTGGCATTCTTAGATGCTGCAGGCAATGGTACCAGTGTGGTAGAGGTGTGGTCGGGATTTGGGTCCTGGTTACAGAGGGTGGCAATGGATTGTGTTTTTAAAGATGGCCGCCGTGCTAATTTCCGTTCCTGTGCGATGGCGCTATTTCCGGTTCCGCTTATTAGCGGTCACTGCGAATAGCGGTCACCGCTAATACAGATGGCTTGGATGGCGGTGGAGCTATCTACGCTTCGTGCAATGCCGGTAAGGGCGATTTTTCGCCCTTTACTGTCAGGGCGGTATGGTCGTTACCGGCATGGCGCAAAGCTTGTGCCCGCGAAGTCGTAATAGGTCACTTTTAGCGGTCTATTACCAGCATGGACACGGTATTTGCTCCATGCCGGTAATGACCGGTACTTGCCTCCAACCTCGTAATGACCCCCCAGGTCAGACCTGGCGTTAAGGAAGGGACCTGCTAAGGGACCTCGTAGTAGGGCCGTAAGGGATTACCGGCACCAGTGCCGTTACCGGTGCCGGTAATCCTTTACTGCCTACCGTGTAATGAGGCCCATATGTGTCACTACCTCCAGGCTGACACACTTGGTTTTGGTAGATTTTCCATTCCAGACCATTTAATGTTCTTGTTTGTCTTCAGTTTCTAAAAGCCACACAGTTTAAAAACTGCTAAAATGTTGAAATGCACAAATGTTCAGGTAAAAATGAATCACATAGGGTCTTATGTTCATTAAAATTGTAATTTGACGGCGGGGAAACTTTAAGTTTGTAACATAAGCGAGTCCCTGCCGCCAAATTCTGGTAATTTGCGTTGCAGTGTGCAAATTTAAACGGCAAAAGGCGGCTTGCAAGCGTGTACTCTGCCTTTTTCCATTCACATTTGCACTCTGTGGTGCATAGTGAGTAAAGGCTATCTGGCATGCTGCATTCCTATCGGCATTTACTTTTCATTGTGAGCGACGCTTGCCATGCTCGGCGCTCACAACTAACAAACGCATGTTTAAATGTCATTAGGGACACTGCTTACCATGCATGGCAAGCAGTATTCACAATTACAAGTAACGCTGCCTGACATCCAAGCATGTTGGACAGCGTATATTTGTGGTTGTAAATGCTGCCTGCCATGTAACCATGGCAGGTGGCATTTACAATGGATCCCTTTGGGGTCTGCCTAATTTATGCTGGTGAGTAAAGCTGGCGGACCCCATAGGGATATCCAGCATTTGCGCCAGCAAGAAAATCCATGCCAGTGCAAATGCTGGAGCATATGTATGGCATGGAGAAAGGAGGTGGCGGAAAAACAAGTTGCATTCTGCCCCTCCTCTCTACCATACAAATGGCGT
The DNA here is from genome assembly GCF_040938575.1 of Ambystoma mexicanum. Lineage (NCBI taxonomy): Eukaryota > Metazoa > Chordata > Amphibia > Caudata > Ambystomatidae > Ambystoma > Ambystoma mexicanum. Next base: position 944,414,034 of record NC_090931.1, on the reverse strand, counting down.
TACTCCGGCATTGAACATGAGCCCATAGTAGAAATAGCTATACACAATGACAATGTTAAGATCATTTGCAGCCAACATTAAGTATCTTGGCACTTCCATTTCCATCACTAGGTTTCTGTCAGGAATCGAGGGTGGAAGCTGTGGGATCGATGGACGCTGTAGTCCTCACCCATCATGGCTGCCTCCACTATAAATCTAGGCCCCGCCTCCAGCTCGGCGCGTTGTATCTGTGTATTGCCTACACTTCTACCAGCGCTCAGAGTTGCTCGTAACTTTCTTTCCGAGTTTTCCTTCTCGCTCTCGTTTTCGGCGTGAGCTTGTGTTTCCTCCTTCTGTCCGCTCTGTGTTTTTGTCTACGTGGTTTTCGTAACCGACTATCTGAGTTCTGCCTTTCTCTGCTCGCGATCCCTTTCGCGCTCCGCTCCTTGCTTACCTCTCTGTTTACTTTTTCTCCGCTTGCGAAACCCTTCGCACTCTGCTCCTCGCTCTGCCTTCCTGATACCTTTTTCTCCGCTCGCGATCCCTTTCCGCTCCGCTCCTTGCTTACCTCTCTGTTACTTTTTCTCCGCTTGCGAAACCCTTTGCACTCTGCTCCTCGCTCGGCCTTCCTGATACCTTTTTCTCCGCTCGCGATCCCTTTCGCACTCCGCTCCTTGCTTACCTTTCTGTTTACTTTTTCCCGCTTGCGAAACCCTTTGCACTCTGCTCCTCGCTCTGCCTTCCTGAAACCTTTCTTTGCTCGCGATCCCTTTCGCGTTCCGCTCCTCTCTTAGCCTTCCAGTTAACCAGTTCTCTGCCAGCGAAACCTTTCGCACTCTACTTCTCGTTGATACCTTCCTGTGCCTCATACCGCTTGCGGCTCCAATCTGTTTCTGTGTCTGAGGCATCTGGCACTCCAGACATTCTACAGTGTCCTGACTTTGGAGAAAGCCCTTGCTTTTCGATCCATCATTCCTGAATCTTCATCATTTCAGCCTGGGAGTACCTGCCTTATACCTTGCCCTAGGAACCACTCCTTACCTTGCCTGCAGATCTTCATTCAAGGGTTTTTTCTGCCGTTCCGGCTTTTTCCCTTGGGCACCGAGGCTGGCCCACTGGGAGCCCCCCACGGCAGGTTTCCACTACTGCCAAGGTGGCCTCCGGAGGGGCCAGACCTTACTTGCACGATAAGAAGGTTAGAACACCTAAGGATCTTATCTCTACCAAGAAGAAGGAACGTCCCCGAATCCGGACTACGGTAAAGGACTCAGTATCAGAAGATTCAGGTGAGGAGAAGGGGGAGGTGGAGCCGAAGTCTGACAGTTTCATACTGTTTTACCTAATTCATAAATTGGTGAAAGAGCATCTGATGCATATTTGCGACCAGAATGCCACAAGCCATTATGTGCAGCCACGTCTAGCATGGAAGCTTTGCATTTTGGGGATGCTCATGAGACTAGTCCAGTGAGCATCTATGTGTAGCCAGCCATGTGATACAGGCACAATATATTGTGCAAAAGCAAGACAACCAGAAGTATCTGTATGCATCCACCTTCAGTGAGATGCTCACGCTTTTGTGCCACAGTGTAACTACCTACAACACTTGAGGATCAGACTCAGACTCTGGTGCATGTCCATATGAACCCAAACCTCTGGGCGAGCCTGTTCCAGTGTGCAGGTTTCATAATGGTTGCACATGTGTGACTGGCAGTGTGTGCATTCTTCCAAGGTGCACAGCCATCCTCTGGTGCATGAGTCGGACCAGGTCCCCAACAGCCTTTGTGGGAATTCACCCTTAAAATGTACTTACCCTCGGGTTTACATGTATGAACAAATCCCCACAGGGCACTCTGTGCAGTGTTCTTAGGCATCCTGAGGCTCTGGTGTGTGGGTGTATGAACACACCCTAAACCTCCTGTGTATAGCCACATGCAGGGTGCATACTCATCAGGTGTTGCGTGTGTGAGAACACAACATTACTAATCTGTTTGCAGCCACATTCATTTTGCAGTCTCTGCCTGTGGTGCATGTGTGTGTGTCACTACACATCCACAAGCCACACTGTGCCGAGCTACTGGTGCATATGAGTTGAACCAACGTTCCCCAAACCCCACTGTGCATCCACCTCCATGCACGAGTCATATTACGTGTCATATTACCCGGCAAGCATCTATCAACCAACTGCAGAGTTCAGATTCAGCCTGTGCTGCATGCTTGGGACCTATTGTGTGGTATCAATGCGAAATACTCCTTTTCGACAGGAGTTCCCAAAAGGATCTCTCTCACTTCGTGTCCCTCCGCCCACATCTTCCTGTGCCTCATTCTCTGGGAGGCACCACCAGAACCCCTATCCCTACCCCATGCAGCTCCATAGGGCCTCCCCCCATGGCTCCCTTCTGTCATTTTCAGGGACATCACCAGAACACCTGCCACCGGCCCCTGCCCCCACCCCCTTCACTCCCCAATCCATTTGCTTCCACCCAAGACCGACCCTCCCATCCCCCCACTTAAGGCTCCTCTTCGTGGATTGCACAAAGGATGTTTCACACTGGTAACGTGGCAACGTCCATTTTGAAATCCAAGAAGTGCCAGACCCCATACATTCATGTGCTTTTACCTCCTGTTGACGGTTCAACCATCAGTGTATCTGTGTGATTTGCGCGTCCTTCTATGTAACCACTTCACAGTTTACAAATGCAGACTCATCTCCAAGCATGAGATCTGGACAAGCCTCATTTTGCATCTGCCTCCCGCCTGCAGTCTCAGGCTATGGTAAATGTTTGTGAACAGACTGCAAATAAGGGCAGCCACTTCCAAAATGAAGAATTTGGTTTTAGCAGATCCACCAAGAGCTGGTATGTACATACACATCTGTTGTGTTGAGAAGAATCAGCCTCTGGTGCAGATGTGTGGCCAGCCTCCCTCAGGCCTCTCTATGCAGTTTCACAGATAGCCCTAAGAACATTCCAACTTCCAGATATAGTTCAAGGGATTTTATTGAATTTTAGTCATGGCGCTAGGATCATCCCTCACTCTCTCATCTAGGCTAAGAATTTTCATCCCTAACCCAGGCGTCTGTGTTCCCCAGGTTAGTATATGGAGCTAATTGACCCCCTACTTTCTATTTTCTAACTGGCTGTCTGTGAGAGCCTACAGACAATCACTATATCTATCTAAGCTCCCTCTGGGACTTTCTAAGCTGGGCCTACACTATCAATGTTGTTCGCTCTAAAGGGATTGTAAAAGCAATACCTGCAGGAACTCAACCTCTCCCTCCACTGTGTCTGTTACTGATCTCCTCCTTCCTAGTCCACCCCTCCTCCTTCTCCTAGTACATCTTCTGCATACCCACTGGTGACTCTCTCTGTCTATTGTCTTCCTCCACCCTCCAATATGAATTCCTTCTACTCTCTCTACTACTACTCTCCCATGTCCACACCACTACTCTCCCCTCTCCACGCCACTACTCTCCCCTCTCCACGCCACTACCCTCCCCTCTCCACGCCACTACTTCCATTTCCTCTTTACACCACTACTGCTCTCCCTTTCTGCACCACTAATACTCCACTCCACCTTCTACTCCCTCACCCTCCTTTCACTCTCACAATCACTTTCCATTCACTCTATACACTCCCTGTAACACTCTCACTTACCCACCTTGCATGCAGACTCACAACACTGTACCACTCTCACCAAACAATATCTCATCTGCTGGGCTCTTGGTTTGCCACCTCCTCTTCCTCCTCCGATGACCTCACCTGAACAGCCCACAATTTCCTTTTTCCGCCTGTCCCTTTTATCCCTCCGCCCCCCATTTCCTATTGGACTTCTGGTCCTAACCAATCTGGTCCTGTCTTCCTCACCTGGGAGGTGTTACAACAATCAATGCTTACAAATATGGGGCAAAGCCCCACCCCTTTCTCCTGTGCAGGGTCACTGTGCTGCAACAATGGCAGCCACCATTTCAGAATGTCCCAGTTCATGTTAGGGGTCTGCATTGCTGTGAAATCCTAAGCAGACAAGTCTATGTTGCATTGCCTGTGTTAGATCCGGCGGAGCTATTAGTGTGCATGTGCGCCGGTGACCATGGTGTGCAGTGTTGCTGGTGGCTGTGCACACTCTCAGTACCTTGGTTCACTGGCTCTCTCTCTTTCCCTGCTGGTCCTGGAAATTAGATGACTGGAGGTGTCTAATGTGAGGAACCGTTGGATTGCTGTCTTGTGGTTGTTCTGCTTTCTTGTGGTCGGTCTGTCCATACTTTGACTGCCTCGGTAATTGGTCTACGAGAAAAATTAAGAAACTAATCAGCATGGTTCTTAAGCGGTGTCAATTGCTTACTTAACTCTCCATGTATGTTAAGTATATAGATTAATGGGCACAAAGCAGATTCTTTTCATCTGCAACCTGGCTCTTAATATATTGGCATTTTGCAAATGTTTCTAAATTCTAATTGTATTCTTGTTGGTATATTTTTTAACCTGGAATGCGATATTAAATAACATTTTTCTTACCATGTTTTCTTTAATGTGGTCTTTGAAACACAATACTAGGCATGATGTATAGTTAGGTTAGTTCCTAACTTTACTCTGGTGTGTGGACAAACACTGAACCATGGTATTGTGCAAGTCTTGGCAAAGCACATTTCAAAATCTCGGCTTCTCTGTGAATTTGCTCTAGCTTTGACAAATGGACCCACATATATGCACTGGAAGGGAGGAATCCATCAGATGTATTTCAACAGTTGTACCTGTATTTTTAACCCATGGCTTTTTAGGTCATTGCCCTTAGAAGCCATGGGCTTTTGATGTAGTTCATCCATTTTTATTGATTGGGTTTGGAGTAGCTGGGATAACATTGTCTGGCTTCTGGCCTGCCAATCCTGACAGCATTACCGTGGGTACATGTTGAGTGGTTCTACTGTGCCATATTTTAGATGGTGTGATGAAATCACCTGCCAAACCTTGGAGACTGTCAGTGGGGTGGTAAAAGAGGTTCCGTGCCACCCCAACCTAGGGAATGTTGGCCTGAAGAGTGTATAGGGGGATCCCCAGACCTCCCTCACTGAGTTCCTGCACTAAGACATGGGGTAGTCACAAGGCTCGACATAAGCACTCGGGCCTTCATTGACAACATCTATGGAAAGGGGGTTAGTTCAAAACGTCTGGTGGGCAGACATAGGGGCATCCATAATCCCCCTTGAGACAAGACCTAGGATACTTAGGGAGGTGTATGTGACATAGCTAGTGCCCCAAGTTTGCCCCAAACAATCAATGCAGAAAGGGAGGCTTGCATTCACCGTTGAGTTCTCTGATACATTGGTTCCTTCAGTGCTGAATTTGGGAAAACACAGTTAATTCCTTGAGCACCATTGCTGAAGAAATCCTCCAACATTCAGAACTTCACAGACACTATGTGGAGATAGGTCACCAAATGCTGATGAAATAGTTTGGTATTCATAACACCCTTTGCTGGTCACATAGATATTTACATGAAACACTGAATGAAGAGAAACCTATGCGCATCAAACGAGTGAGCCTCTGGACAAACAAATTTAACTCCCGCCAGAGATGTGGGAGAAGAAATTTACATTTTATACCTTGTGAGCATACATTGTGAGCATTACATTTTACCCCAGCTCACCAAAGACTATTCTGACCTTAAACTCACATGCTGGGGAAACCGATGCACTCAGTGACCACATGACCACAGTCACATTGGCCCATGGCAGACAGCCACAACTCCTACTGCACAGGTACATACCAGGTCCCTAAGCACCACGCAAAAGGGCAGAGACCAGACTTAAAAAGCAACCGGGTCAGTACCTGGGTGTAGGTTGTTCAGGAAGGAGTTGAAGTAGTGTTCAATCCATACACAACTCACCCTTTAGCAGTGGCTATACCTATTGTCAATTGGCTGCAGGCTTAAGATTCCTAGAAGTGAATAGGAGAACAGTAGGATGCAAGGACTATATTCACCTACAGCTACATTATTGCCAATATTGGGGACTGCTTGTTTGACAAAAAAGGATCCACTTCAAAACTCTATTAATCGCTTTCCGGCTACTGCAGCAGGGGCTCAGAATTGATTACTAGGAAAATTACATACTACACACCATAAAGAACACACCAATTCAGAAGCAGCACACTGCTAACAATACCAGCCTTCAACCAAGAAGGGCATGGAGAATACACGTTCTCTCTTCTAGTAACCAAACTCTGGAACTCTACCAAACACCTCTGTACAGTACAATATCACCTAACCTCCAGAGAACAGCTACAATCCTGGCTTGCTAAAACCTGGCATTTCAACTAAATTCCCAATAATATCAGCACCATAACCCCATCACGTGTGCTTCCTCCCAACCCTAGGCTGCGTGTGCCCACTTGCAACTTAGGCTGTGTGCACTCCCACGCAATTTCTGTCTGCGTGTGCTCTTTTGCAATTTAGGCTGCGTACGCTCCCTCGCAATTTAGGCCATGGGTGCCCCCTCTCAACTTGGCCGCCTTCACTCCCCCACAACTTGGCCGTGTGCGTTCTTTCTCTACTTGGCCACGCGCACCCCTCCTTCTCTTAGTCGCTACGTTCCCTCGCATCTTAGGTCCCCTCATTCCCTGCGGCCCCCTCCCTCTCCTCTCATCTCAGCTCCCTCCCTCCCTTGATCGATTGTGTACTGTTCTTGATGTTTTTTGTTGCTCCACGGTTGTTGGCTCACATTGTCATTGCCTGCATTCCTGGTGTGTACATTCTGACTTCTAGGTTCCTTTTTGTGAATGACCTTGTGCATCCTGACTTGCTTTGATTTTGTGCTGTACTCCTTTGCTCTGATACTGTGCTGTTCCCCACAGTTCTTGGCATTACACTACACTGCCTGCTTCTTCCAATCTAGGTCGCCTGCTGTGCTCTGTGCTTTATTGTTGGCTCTATCCTTCTTTCCCTCTAGGTCTCCTACTGCGCTCTGTGCTTTGTTGTTGGTCCTTATTCTTTTGTCTCTTCTAGGTCCCCTGCTGTGCTTTGCACTTTTGTTGTTGGTTCTTTGCATATGCATCTTTTTTCTTATAGGTTCCCTATTGTGCGCTCTACTTTGCTGTTGACTTTGTATTGCATTTGATTTCTCTGGTCCGTTGCTTCTTGTCCATTATTTGCCCCCCCTCCTTTTGTTTCCTCCCCAGATGTTCCCCTGCCTCCCCCCTCAGCGCTACCCTCCCCCTTCCGCTGCTTGGGCTCCCCCCTATCACTCCCTGTCTTCCTCTCTGCACCCTCTATGGTGCTCTCTGTCTCACCTATCTTCTCTAACTGCTTTTCTATTGACTATCATATCCCACTCACTAGGTCTGGCAGGAAATAGCTCAAAAAGGACATCCGGGTCTCCAATCCAGGCCTCCCTATTGGTGATACCTACACCAGTGCTTCCTCCAGACTGACCCTTACTGATATCCTCTTTGTCGTTCACTCTCCAGGCCTATGGACCCCCATATGGTCTCTGTTCTCTCTGCTTTTTCCTCTTCTCCCATTAATGGTGGCACCCAGTGGGACTCCCTCCTGACCCCCTTCCATGCCTCCAAGACCATCATTAATGTCTACTTAAATGGCACCGTCTTGGTCGAGGGCCCTCAGGCCAACCTCCTCATTTTTGATAGACGCTTTCTGCGCCTCATCAACCTTCCTCTACTGCTATCCCTTCTTTCTCCTATCTGGCTCCTCTGCCGTCTCATCCTCTGCCACCTCTACGGCACCCTCTGCTGCTTCTCTTGTCACCCTGTTGCCTCCCTCCACCGCCACCCCTCTGGCACCCTCTACCTCCTCCCTGGCTACCTTTCCTTCTCCTCTGCCCATCCTCAGGCACCTCCAACACTTCCACAGGGCGTACCTCTGACCTGTACCCCTTGACGTAAGTCCTTCACAGGAGCCAACCTGCTCCACATTGCAACTCTCAACTCTTGCTTAGCTGTCAAACACTCCTCTGACATCTGCCTTCTTCTGTAAGAACTTGATTTGGATGTTCTTGGTCTCACCGAGGCTTGGTTCACGGCCAGCTCTGTCACAAGCTTAGACACTCTGCTTGCAGGGTTCCATGTAATAATGTCGCCACAAAAATCTCGCCATGCAAAAATATTGCCAAAAAATGGCCGTTTTTTGTGGCGACATTATTGCATGGAACATGCGAGGGACACCCCCGCAACCCTTTTTTTTTTTTTTACATCTTTTTGTTTTTGTTGCCCTTGTCCCCATATACATGGTCACCCAAATAATATCGCCACGACATTTTCCTGGCAATATTATTTACGGCGACCATATATATGGCGATATTATTACCTGATACCTCTTGCAGATGGCTACAAGATCCTCTCCGAACTTAGAACCAACCATCCCGGTGGGGGTGTAGCCTTGATCTTCCTGTAGTGAATCCCTGCTTCTATCGTTCCTATGCAGGACTACTCCTCCTTTAAATGACTGGTCTGCGGGCCCTCTCTCTCTCCTTGCCTCGTTATCACTGTGGCCACTATCTTCAGGCCACCTGGCCCTGTTGCCCTCTCCCTCTCTGAGTGGGCTGACCTCTCCTCTTCCCTCCTCACCTCTACCTCTCAACTTCTCCTCGGAGACCTGAACATCCACCTGGATTCTACTTGCCCTTCTTCAGGACTCTTTTACAACCTCTGCGACTCTCTCTTTCTTTTCTTCCCTCTGAGCCGACTCACTCTGCAAAGCACACCCTGGATGTTGTGATCTCCTCAGACCTCCCCTTCTATAACTCTCTCACCACTCCTCTCTCCTGGAGTGATCACGTTCGCCTTTCCTCCCACCTCTCTATCTATACCCCTCAGGCCAAGCCAACTTCAGCACTTCCACCTACCTTCTCGGTCATCTGACCCATGACGCGTGTGCCAGTTGAGGCTTTTGCCGCTACTTTCAATCCTCCTTCTGCACCTTTGGTTGACTCACACACTGACACAGCCCTTTCTAACCGTCATCTCTCTATCTCTAACACTCTTGATGTCCTTGCCCCAGTCATGAGGATCTGTTTAAAGCCCAAATCAAGTGCAACTCTTGGTACGATTCTGACCTCGTCACCCTTAAATGCAAGTGCAGGGTGGCTGAGAGGAAATGGAGGGCATCAGGCGCACCCACTGACAAAATGGCCTCCCGCCTGCTCCAAAGCCAATACAGACTCTATGTTCTCGTTAAGAGGAGATCTCACATCCAAGCCAGCATCTCTGCGGCATCTAACAACTCGGCCAAACTCTTCAAAATCTGCAAGGAGCTGGCCAATCCTGCTGCAGTCTCTACCTCTGCTGTTCCCTCCCAGGCCCTCTGTATGGCCTTGGCCTCTCATTTCATCACTAAAACGCTAGACATCCTCTCCACCCTCTCTACCTCTACTTCCTTCTCCTCCTTCACTCCTGGCCCGCCTTGCAGCCATCTCTCCGCCTCCTTTCTCCTCTTTTCCTTTGTTCAACGTAGACAATGTTTCTAGACAAGTGTGATCTATGAAAGCCTCATCAAAGCAGGTTCTCCCCTGCTCATCCAGAACCATCAAGGACCACATCGGCACCCTTGCTCCAGCATGGCCGATTTCTGCAATCATTCCTTTGCCACTGGAAACTTACCCTCCCCCCTTAAGCACTCCCTTGTGCACCCTCTTCTAAAAAAGCCCTCTGCTGATCCTTCCTCTCCAGCTAACTATCACTCGATCTCCACCACTCCTTTCCTGGGCAAACTCTTGGAAAAGCTGTCCAAATCCCAGCTTAATCTGCACACTGAATCTGTTGGTTGTCTCCACGACCACCAGTCTGGCTTTAGAGCAGCCAGAGGCACGGAAACTGCTTTCCTGAACACCCATGAAGCCCTGCTCTCTAACCTGACTCTTACCTTCCTTCTGTCCTCATTCTCCTTGATCTTTCTTCTGCTTTTGAGATGGTCAACCATGTCACCCTGCACAATCGCCTCCCTGGTAACATGGGTATCACTGATCATGCTGCGGCTTGGCGGACCTTCTTTCACACTGACCGACCATCTCAGGTCCAATTGGGGTAATTCCTCTCTTCTATCTCTCTCTCTCTACTTGTGGTATTCCCCAGGGGTCTAGCCTTTCTCCCTGGCTTTTCAACCACTACCTGAGTGTTGTGTGGATGACACCCAGCTGTCTTGCATGCTCCCCTCAGCTGCCTCTTCCCTTTCTCTCATACCAGACTGTCTGATCACAATTCAGGAATGGTGTGCCACTAATGATCTCTGCCTTAATGCCAGTAAGACTGAGATCCTCCTCATCGGAACACCAGCTCCCTCCTCTCCTCTCTCTCTCTGGCCGCACACTCTGGGCCCTCTGCCAGCTCCTACTAGTGAGGTTAAGAACCTTGGTGTCATCTTCGACTCCACCCTCTCCTCTCTCCTCACATCTCTGATGTCTCTAAGAAGTCAAACTATTAGCTGCACCTCCTCAGAGGTATTCTTCCTTTCCTCACTTTCCCCCAGAAGCTCCCGGTCTGCAGAGCTCTGGTCCTCTCTGGGCTGAACTACTGAAATAGCCTCTTTCTAAATCTGCCTGCCTCTACTCTCCAACCACTACAACTTATCCATAACTTATTATTTATTTATTGTGATGTAGTTTAAATTATAAACTTTACACAAAGGATAAGAAATAAATTTCATAAAATTAGCATAACATTAAAATATGCAATAAAATAAACAAAGATAAAATATCATCTTCATGAGTCCAATATTGACCATACAGTTATCTATAATACATATATTGAATTACAATTGTTCGTTCCCTACAATTATTTAGAGTGTTATGTCCAGCCTGACTTCAATCCTCAGCCAGATAGTATACAATGCTGTCAACAAACGCATACTGTTAGAATTGATACAATGGTTCCAAAAAAGATCATCCTTAATATACTCATTGTTGAAAACATATTTGTCCAACAGGGGTTTGAATGTGCTGGCCATCTCAGTGCATTCCGTTAGAAGATGCTTTGCCGTTTCCAACAAATCTAGAACTTTACATAAACGGCATGTTCGCAAAGCAGTTGCTATCTTGGCCTTTCTTCCCGTGACAGTTAGCGTAGGCAATTGATCCAGTCTGAGCAACAGGATAAACCGTCTAAGTCTAACTGATGGACATATATCAAGATATCTCTGTGGTTTCTTAAATTCGTAGAGTCTATGTTGAACGAATTTATAGCTTCTCAGCCTCCCTAGATGCTCAAAGTTTTCAATCCAGTCCCAGAGGTCAATACGTTTACACAGAGCCCTTTGAGCTCTCTCTGAGTAGCCCCCCTCCTTGTTTTGCCACCCAATGTCAGAATACAGTTTAGTCATTTGGTCAATTGTTGTGGTACTCGATTTCTCCCTGGCTATTTCTTGATGGACAGCTGTTAATAAACCATTACTGGTATCTCGAGTCATTTTTAAATAGATTGATGCTCGCTTCTTCAGTACAAGTGCCTTTAGAGAAATCAAGCCCAATTCTAGTCTTATTATAGCCATCGGTATACAAGGGGCAAGGCCAAGAATACTACGCCAGAATTTTCCTTCGATTACCTGTAGCCAGCCTAGATCCATCTCCGATAGAGATTCTAAGCCATAGATTATGGCCGGGGAGAAGGCTTGTATGTACAGCTGCCGAATACCCCATAGCGTAAATCCACACTGCTTAATGGTGAACCTGTGAAACAGGGCCGTCAATTGAGCCGCTCTAATTACCCGCCCCTGTTTACAGGCCACATAGTCGCCAGTAGTTTCAAAATCTATGCCCAAGTACCGATATTGGGGAACGTAGGTAATATCCTCCAGCCCTACCTTAAGTGATACACGTGATACTCTCTTTTTTGTGTATCTCATAACCTTTGTTTTCCCCAAATTGATACTCAGGCCATTAGCCTCTGCATATTTCCAAAGGGCCGCCGCAGATCTGCGTATTCCACTGATGGTGTAGTCGAAAATCACCAGATCGTCGGCGTAGGCCAGGACAGGGCAAGAGGCTTTGCCAATTTTTGGCGGGCAGTTGTTTACGGCGGCTATTACTTCGGGGATGTCAAACACATATAGATTGTATATTAGGGGCGCTGTAACACAGCCTTGCTTAACACCCTTATTTTGTATAATATTAGAAGTTGTGTGCCCTTCTTGGTCGAGTTTCAATTTTACTGTGTTGTTTTGATGTAGAAGTCTCAGATAATATATGAGACCTTTGGGGCAACCCATTAAATTTAATTTCCACCATAGACGTCTTCTGGGGATAGAATCAAAGGCTGCCGCAAAGTCTATGTATAAGGCATATAGGGGAGGGGCCCCCGGCTTTAAGGCTCTAGTTCGTAAGATATCCATGATCATGATGTTTTGGGAGGTCGAATATCCCTGTCTGAACCCACTCTGGAATTTGGACAGTACACCAGCATCCTCAGCCCATGTTTGTAGTTCTTTTAATAGTAATGAGGCAAATATTTTCCCCGTGGCATCTAGCATTGAAAGCAATCTGTAATTACTGGGATCGAGTCTATTTCCTTTTTTAAACACGGGGATCAGTATTGCCTTTTGCCAGGAACTAGGTATTTTACCAGTTTTGATAATTTTCTCAAATAATATACTCAATAGACTGGCCCAAAAAGTGGGATGCGATTTGATAACAATATTGGATAGTCCGTTAGGTCCTGGTGCTCGTGATGATTTTATCACTTTTATTTTATTAAGAATAGATTCATATGATATATTAAATGGAGCAACTGTTGGAGGACTATCCAATGCTGATAGGTTATTGTCCTCCGCCTGCCGGTTTTCCAAGTACCTTTCCCAGACTCTGGTTTCAATGGGATTGGTCAGTATCGCCTTTTGTGGGTCATATGCCTCATTTAACAGGGACCAGATGTCACGAGTATTCCCTTTACATATGGTCCTCACTGTTTTTTGCCAGGCCAATAATCTGTCTGCTCTTTTTTTTAGCTTTAATGGCCGCTCTGTATCTGTTTTTAATCCCTCTGACTGTTACATAATATCTTTCCCCCTGGGCCATGTCTTTTTTTACCTTACGGAGCTCAGCTCTTAGCGCTCTTTTCATGTCTCTAACAACTTTGTCATAGGGCATTCTTTTTTTACTTTCCGTACTTATCGTTGGCCCGACTGATGATGATGCATGCCTTTCTGAAAAAGCCAAAACCCAGTCTTCTATGTCTTCAATTGACAGCTCTTTAAAATTAGGCAACTTTATGTCATCTGCCATTCCCAGAGCCTCGGTTGCCAAAGAGATATTTTTATCCGACCAAGAAATCCTAGTACCGGATTTATTAGTTTTTACCATGCCTATGTTACTAGGCAAAGGCAACTCTCCGGAAATACTAATCTTACATTTCAATGCGGCGTGATCACTCCATTCATTAGTGATCACTATCATGTCTGTCACCAATTGTTGGAGCCTAGGGCACACAAAAATATAGTCCAGTGTACTGTATGAAGTCCCATTTGACCATGTGTGGTGGCCAGGGTAATCGCTAGCTGTTCTGCCATTAAGCATCTCCATATCCCAGGACTCGAATAAGTAATCCCAGGCCCCCCCCTCAGGATCCTTCTTATTGTGTATCATAACCCCGCTTTTTTCTAGTCTGGGATTCGACATTTTACTCACATAGCCTGACATATGGCAATTAAAGTCCCCAACGACAAGTACTCCCGAGTCTCTAGATGTATACAACCACTCAGCCAATAGCTCTTGTAGTGAGTCCTGTAGTTGTTCGCTCAACTTTGCCCCAGGCGGATTATATAGAGTGACCAGCAAAAAGGAACCCCTGGGGTTCTTGGGATCCGGAGTTACTTCGACTGCCATCATATTGCATTCAGCATTGCAGTCAACCTGTCTCGAACCCATTGTGTTAGCCACCCCAATGGTCAGGCCACCATAGGGTCGACCTTTTTCACCCCTCTTTGCTGCCACATGATATAATACATAGCCATCCAACAATAAGGGATCTATAGCCCATGTCTCTTGTAGACAAAAACAGTTACATTTGTCCAGTAACTTTATTGAACCCTCTGGGGATAGTAGATGAGTAAAGCCACGGGAATTCCAAGATAGAATCGTTAGTTCTCATTGGTTAGAAATGATCTCAGGAAGCGCCTCCGCTAACCATTTTAAAATTTGTTGAGCTTCTGATGCCACCATCTTCTTACCCTTAAGTAAACTTGGGTAATCTGCTGTTGCTGAAACCGTATCTTCTTCTACTGTAGGCCCGTCTGGCTCAATTTCATTAAGATCAGCGTCGATTTCGACGTCTACTGCTTTTAGCTCCTCTTTATAGTTCCTTAATAGATCTGCAGTAGCGAGGAACTTGCAATGTAATGCCGATACTTTGGAGTTGGGGCCTTGTAAGGGTTCGACAAATACAAAATCGTCAGATTTAAGGACCCGCAGTTGTGGGACAGAGTCTAATCTTGTCAGGAAGTCTGAACGCGATAGCCATTTACTATTTTTGCTATGATATAAGTTCTTTATCAGACAAATCCTATTTCCCCTTGTCCCCCTTTTGGTTTCATCGACAGCCACTACAGATGTTTCCAGATTTTCTGGGTCCATAGGCGTTTCCGTAGATTTCTCTGGTTCAGGCTCTCCATTGTATTCCTCGTCCAACTCTATACTCATTGTCTCTACTTCAGACTCCTTGTCTGCCCCTTGCGCAGGCAGCAGCCAGCTGGTGAGATAACCCTCTTTGATCGCCTTCCGTTTCTTGGCTCTTGCCACTCTTTTTCTACTTTTTTTGGTAGGTAGTCCCGTCTCTCTCTGATCTTGCACCGTTCGTGCCCTAGAACCACCTCTTTTGCCTTTTCCAGCCCTTTTAGCTAGTCTCTGTTGTTTTCGTGAAAAAAGAGGATTAGGGCTTGGCACATCCTGCTCAGCTTCCAGGCAGTCTTGCTCTTCAATTTCATTGGCGATGTAAATTGCATCTGATAAATTGGCTTCAGCCTCTTCGACTGCCGTCTGTCTTCCTTTATTTTCCTTAGCAATCGACTCCGTATTTGCCAGTATTCGCCCGGACATTTTGAGGAGAATCTTGAGCGCAAACTGCAATGATGCTACTGACGCCTGGATTTCCGCTATTTCAGAGGCCCCTGGAAAGGGCTTGTCCTGGGACTCAACTTCCACATCTGGGACATCCTCTGTGGAAACCATTGCCAAGTTAGGTGAAAATGACAGTCTGTCTGAGCCGGGACCCACCACAATTGGTCCTAAAGGTGAGGTTATGGTTCTCTCCATTTGTGTGCCACTATTAATGCTTATGCTAGCCGGATGTGGTGTCATACTTTTTTGAATGTTTAGACATAGATCTAATAGTGAGTTGTTGTCTATGTCCTCAAAGTCTATCGATGCGAAGGCCTTATTACCGCAATGGGCTGGTATATCTTCATCAATAGCAGTAGAGTTAATTTCGCTAACTACATTCAATGGAAAGAATTCTGTAATCACTCCTTGTTTTATGGGAGGTATCTTCATTACTTTCTTTTTTAACCTAGTTTTTTCCATTACAGACCCCTTGTTGGCAAGGGTCTGGTTTACAATTTTCACCTTAGGTTTCCTTAGGTTATATGCGGTTTGTGCCCGTTCTATTCCTGCTTGCATAAGGGCAGGAAGTTATTAGTCTCTTTGCGTTATGATAAATCGTTTTCAGTCCGCACCTGGATCAAAGGCACAAGGCCAACAGTCTCCTGGTGGGGATATTGCAACTATAGGTACTTTTGCCTATATGGGTGAGACCGTCTGTATGTATGTAGTCCTCTGTTTGAATTCGTGGGTGGTGTAGTGTTCCTTCTTTAAAGGACTTAACCGGTTATTTGTCTCCTAATCGCCTCCACCTCCTAATACAGATAGCAAGAGGAGAGGCAACAAGGCTCCGCCGAGGCACTACTCCACCGAGGCACTACTCCACCAACCGACGACGTCACCAACTGGTGAGTCGGTCCTAAGGCGCTTCAATGTGCTCCAGTATTCAGAGCCGTGGCACATATAAGATCTCTGCCTGCTTACAAGCTTTGCAAGGCAGCCGGGATCACCCACAGTTCCTCAGAACACGTTGGGGATCTCACTCCTCTGCGGTCACCAGCCACCCTAGTCGCCTTGTAAGCCCGAGGCTGATAGCCCGAGGCTGGCTATCTGCCTGCCTGCTCACCCCCAGTACCCCCAGTACCTTCACACCGGCGGATTCAGCAGGGCTCCCACAATCCGCCGCCTACTGGGAGTCAACTGGAGGCCTCGCTCTCCAGCCGCCTCCAATGCTGCCGTTGCTCCGCACCTGGATGCGGCACACCTCGGGCAGCCCGCGCAGGGACCAGAAGTTCGCCGTCGGCCTCACTCGCCCGCTGCCCAGCCGCAGGTACTCCTCTCTCCTCTCTCCGGGCCCCATTCTCGCAGTTTGCGTCCGGGTCGCAGGGTCCGAGGATCCGAGGAAGGGACCTGGAGCCGTCGTCACACACACACACGCGTCAAGCCGCACCTCGCAAAAAAGGATCACGTGACACGCTGTGGAACTCGTTAGCAGAGGCCGCTTCCGACGCCAGTAACATTCATCTCGTAATGCTCTAACCATTGGCTGCACGTCCTCCAATCCATAACAGGACTGCAAGAGTTGTCCTTGACCTCAAGCCCAGGGATCGTATCTCTCCAGCTCTGAAATCTCTTCACTGGCTCCCTGTGGTGGCAATGATCAAGTTCAAGACCCTTTGCATTGTCCACAAGGCTTTCTGGGGCCTGGTACCGCACTACCTCCAACTCTCTCTTCCTCAACATCTCCCTTCTCGAGCTCTCCGCTCATCCACTTCCAAGTCTCTGAGGGTCAGACGCTTTTCCAAGCAGAGAGTTAGGGACAGATCTCTCTCTTCGGTGGGGGCCTCCCTCTGAAGCAGCCACCCTGCCTCTCTCAAACTTGAGCAGAACCACCTCTGGTTCCGGAAGCAATTCAAGACCTTCTTTTTTGCTTCCGCTTTCTGTCTTCCTCTCCCCAGCTGATGACCCCACTGCTCACCTGGCTACCCTCTGAACTCGGGCCCAGGCTCCTGCATGTCCAGTTTCCCTTGTACTGCCTCTGGGCTCCCCCTGCACCTATGGTCTGTATCTGCAACCCTACAGTGCCTTCTCTTGGCACTTATGAGCCACTCGCTGGCTGCACTTATTGAGTTACCTGCACTTGTCCCCACCCACGACAGTTCTCCCCTTCCACTTCCCTGCACAAGGCCTAGTAAGATTGTTGTGTTGTCCTCCCTCTGTTTCCCCCTCCTTGTCTTGTTGCACCTAGACACACTTGTGTACAGGGGCATTATAAATGCCATATCATATCACATCATATCATATCTATACACCTACTTGCCTGAACGTCACATTCACGGAAGACACTGTGGAGACCATAGAAATCACCATGGATCTGTATGCATGCTGCTGCTAACCCAACAGATTGTGGGTTCATTTGGGGCAGACTTCTTACAACCAAAACATGATCGAATGATTAACGCAACTATATTCAGCAGATACGACAAATACTAAAGAGTTATGACAAAGCTCCCCATGTCAGTCCTATTATGCAGCCCACATCAGTGCGTAACAGCCAAATTATGCATGGCCTCTGAAATCCTTGGCTGTTGCCTTCCAAAAACCATACTCCCAAGGGACCCCACTAAACCCACAGAAACATACTGCCACACAGGACCAGGTACTTCTGCCCTATGCCCATCAATACCACAGGTTTTGTATCTGCCTCGTCTGGTGTGCCACCAACAACCCCTTCCTCTTTTCTTACAGAGCCATGCCAGCAAAGCCCACATCAAATGACAGAACTGTGCAATACAAGGCTGCTTTATGTACTTGCTATACTATTTTAATGCTTAAGCATTATCTCTATAAGATAACAAATATACATAACTGACAAATATGAGGCCTTTCTTTGTGTTTTTATTTATGAGTATAAAGAGGCAGACCCTATATTGCATGAGTAATTGATTTTTGTTCTAATGATAAAACTGTGTAAGGAGGTTATTGATTAAGAATTGATTTGTAGATGTTCTGAGGGTAGGCCCATGGCAATGTTTTTTTCCAATAGTAAACCTTTCAGTTGCTCAGGGGCGGAGGGGTCTCTTGTGCTTATCACAGAGATCCAACTCTCTACAGAGTCTTTCATTGGGGACAGCACTATTCTCTTCCCAAAACCCTGTCACAGCCCCAGGAAATCTGTCGGGTGGAAGATATGCTCTGGCAAGCATGGTCTGAGGAAAACATGACAGAATAGGAATAAAGGTGAGTTATTGTGAATATAGAGGGAGTTGATAAGACCCTCGTAAACTCCCCTGTGGAAACTGGGGCCAGCAACCCTGGTTGGCTTTGTCTACCAGAAGAAGTGAAGCTCCAGCTCTTTCTGTCACAAGTGGAAGAGACAGCAACATCTTTAACCTCTACAGGCGGGATTGGAGAAGGGACGTATTTGCAAATGTTTGAGAGAAAGAACCACAGATACTTCCTAGTTTGCTCTCCTGCAGAGTCCCCCAGGGATCGGCCCTCTCCCCTATTCTATTCAATATGTATATCCATCCTCTTTTGCTCCTTATATTGTTGTCATGATCTCTGCTTCCAAAAGGTCAGGGTTTTCCCAACTCCCTTGGAAGCAGATCCATAACCCAGGTTCCGAGTGCCAACCAGTCCCAATTGGGACCTTTTGGACCCAGTCCTGGCGCCAGTGGCACCAGGCTCATAAATATGCCCAGTCCCAGCGCTGGAAGCGCCGGGCTCATAATGCTTGGGTGGACTTACCTGCAGCAGACCATGCTGCTTACTTGCCTGCCAGTTGAGTCTCTGATCCTCTTCTGTTTGGAACTACTTTTCCTGTTGGGTGGGGCAGGAGCCACTCCCTAGATTCAGAACACTGGAACTCTTCTGGAAAGCAGGAACTCTTTTCTTAGGCGTGGCTGTGGAAGGAGACACCTAAGCACTACAGGAGGCTATTTAAACCACACCCAATGGATGAATCTTGCTTTGCGTTATTCTGCATCCTCAGCAGCAGAACGCTCATCGTGTCTTCTGCATCTGATCCTGGGCCTAAGGAAAAAGGCTTACCATTCTGAATCCAGTCTTCAGCAACACCTATAAAGACAAGAAAGAACAGGTTAGCATTACGGTCTTCAGTGACAGCTCTTCACTTACCTGGTCCATCGGCTGTCACCAACGCCTCGCGCTGCATTCCGGCATCTGAAAGACAAAGGCTTACCTACTCTTCGTGCGCTCCGGAGGTCTTCACACTGCATTCCGGCATCTGAAAGACAAAAGCTTACCAACTCTTCGCACGCTCCGGAGGCCTTCGGCGCTGCATCCCGCATCTGAAAGACAAAACAAGGTGCGTTTAAAGACATTGGGGAACTTTAATACTCATGTGCCATCACTCCTTTCCACATCTAACCCAGTGGGTATTCCGGCACCCTGCAGCCGCCCCGAACTTGTACCTGCAAAATAAAAAGACAGTTAGAGCGCATCGTGAAGCAGGCAACAAGCGCTTACTTACGTGCTTCCAGGCGCTTCTATTCATCACACGGGCTCCATCTTCAACTCACTTCAGCCCGCCATCCGCCATCGCCGGAACCCTGCAAAACAAGAGACATCATTACTAAAGACTTTAAAGACATTAGAATTACTCGAAACTTACCATTCGTGCAGTAAACGACGGACAGCAGTCCTCTGAAGTCAAGCGGCCTGCTCCCCTTATCCAGTGAAGAAACTGGTTACAGCACCCTGCCTCGAGGCAGATGGAGAGCACGGCGTTCACTTACCTAAGACATCTTACCCTTCAAGCCAGACATACAGTGCACAGAGGTCCAGCCCAAAGAGCCAGCCGTGTGTTACACATCACCTTTGAAGATACGGTATACGCCCAGTCAAGACCGGCGCCTCTACAGGAATCAGGTGAGCGTTACAATTGTCACATGTGGTAGATACTACTCTTATGCCGATGATATACAGATTCTGGTCCAGCTTGACCTCACTAGAGTAGACACCTCAACTCAGCTGAGGAGCTGTCTGGAAGATCTCGCCACCTGGATGCTGCAAACTGGCTGAAGCTCAATGGGTCCAAGACAGAGGTGCTGGTGGTTGGCACCTCCTGCCCATTTTCCTTTTGGATCCCGTAGTTCTGGCCAGTTTCTCTAGGCATCTGCTCCACGCCGGCTGCTAGAGTTAAAAATCTTGGTGTGACACTCTCATCCTCTTTATCCATGACACCCCCAAGTGGGCGCTGTATGCAAGTCTGGACACTTCAAAATGCGTACACTGTGCAAGGTGCTCCCTTTTGTTCCGACAAAATGCCATGCCCCCATGGTAGCTGCATTAGTGCTGAGCACCACGGACTATTGTAACTCCCTCTACTTGGGTCAGCCAGGCTACCTTACCAACCGCCTCCTGCTGCTTCAAAATGTTGCTGTCCGGGAAGTCATTCATCCACCTTTTCGAGCCCACATGACCCCGCTCCTTAGGCAACTGCACTGGCTGCCTATCGAGAAGCAAATTCTTTTTAAATCTAAGTGTATTGTGCACCGCGCCTTTTACAAGCAAGGTGCAGAATGCATCCAAACCAAATTTCCCTGCTATGCGTCGTCTCGCCCTTTGCGCTGTCAGTCTGCTCTTCTGATTTTCATCCCCCGAGTCAGACTCTCTCGAATTGGTGGCTGTGCCTTCTCTGTTATTGCCGCTAAAACCTGGAACAGTCTCCCACTGTCGCTTTGTGCGGTTGACAACCATCTGTCCTTTCGCCATGCCTTAAAGACTTATCTTTATTAGGTTCTCCTAATTACTACTGCTCTCCTGCATCACCTCGTGCCAAGATACCTCCGGGTGTATGTGCGCTTTAGAAATGTATATACCATACCATAACATAACATAACATAACATAACATAACATACTGCAGTTTGTCCAGGAAAACCTCCCTCCCCCGAGTTCTTGAGAACTTAACAAGAGACAAGATCTTTGAATTGTTGAAAATATTAAGGAAGGACAGTCCCAGCATTTTACTTTGCTTGAGTTTTGCTCAAGGATGTGCACCTTATGCTTGGAGCTCTTTTGTGGACTCCACTGAGCTCTATGACATCATCCACCCTCACACGGCAGCCTCAACCTATAGTAGAGGCATGAGTGCTGCCGTATCCAGCATGCAATATTATCCTCTCATGCATAAATATGTGCCATTCAAACACCTTTGTGCTGCATATCAGGATGCAGCTTTAGCTTTTCTATATAAATGAGTATTCACCTTTGGTGTATGAGTTCAACCCTCAAATTCCCTTCCCTCTAGGTTGCAGGTTCAGCATCTCCCGAACAGCATCTGTGTGGCGCTTCTACCATGTAGGAACCCATTCTAGTGTATTGCACCTATTCAAATTGTTTAAAGCCAGCTGTATTCTGAAAGATTATCGCCTGTCTATAGGCATGGAGACGAGTGGCTATGCTGTAAGACCAACCCCCTTCCTCTTTCTTCCTTTCAGTTTCTCTCATGGGAACTTCTATTTTCTTCGGTTCTTCTGTTTTGCTTTCCATCCTTAACACAGCGATTGATTTTCGGCGCTTTGTTGTTTTGACACTTTACAATTTATAGAGGGGATGTCGTTCTGCTCCTTTTTTTGCTCTGGATTGTAAAGAGTTCGAAAACAACGTCTTTTTTGAGTGTTGATGTGTCTATCACACAATGATTCACTGTGATGCACTAGGCAGTGGAAACTGGTGAATTTCTTCGACTGCAGGGCGTGCATATTTCCCACTAAGGAGTATGCCTGTCCAAGTGTATCATGGGAGCCCCAACCTTTTTTAATGTCATATTACATTTCTAGTGAATCAATCAATAAATCACTGCTCATTGTTTGAAAGCCTCCCATGTGTCCCATTGCACTTTTTGCCAATCCAAGTCTACATCAACATTTCAATGCAGTAATATTCTGGTTTGCCTACAAACATGTAACCAGCTGTTAAGTTCAGCTGATCTTCATACTGTATGCTCCAGATCTTTTAATCCTTTCTGTGACTCTTCATTCGTTTTGCTATTAAGCCATGTGTTTGGTTTTGATCACACTTTTAAATGCACTGATGGGATGATGTTGTTTCTGGATCATTTCGCTACTGCATTTTTAGAAATGAGTCCTGAGAAAGTGTTTGTTTAAGTCATTGGAAATCCCAAAGTAATAAAAAACCTTTATTTATTTCAGCATTGTTTTTGGAAAGTTTATCAAACTTAACGAGCTTTAGCTTGTGTGTACGGATCTGGTTGGATCACATGGTTGACACATTGGATGAAAGGTAATCTTACACTGGTAAACGTTTTTGTTCCGATATGCAAATGTCTTGGAAACACAACCCAATAACCACAACAATTTCAGACATATATGTCTCCTCCCTTTTGCAGAACTATGGTCCACCTAACAGACTGACATGACCCCAGGCTATCACAAAACACTTCTCCCCTGCTGCGTTCCTCCATGCCTCCCTGTGTCTGTAGCACCTCTTTCCCTCTTTCCCATCTACTTATTTTCCACTCGCTCATTTTCTTTCCTCAAGCAGACCAAGGTCTGGATATTCCTGGCAGGGGCTCATTTTATGCCACTCTGCAAACAAGGCTAGGTGTTCCGACACTACTACTTTGGTGATTTAGTGTGGTATAACAGATTAACAGAACAGAATTTGACAGTGTCAAACACAATGTATTAGGTGGTGGCCTGTAAGTGCTAAGGGTGATAACCAATATGGGGCTCCAGAACGAGCTAAGAAGGTAGAAGACATGATGAAGAATTTTGGATGACAGATTCGTTTAAATCCAGACTATTTTCCACTGCACAGTAAAGTACAACTTTCAGAAAAGCCGGGACGACTCAAATTCGTCCAGCAACACCAAAAACAAAGCGCCAAGCGAGGCATCAAGGCATGTAGTCAAACACCACTAAGTGGACACCAGCCGCAGGCTTGACAACCAACCCACATGCACTCACATTCCCTACTCTAATACACAAATCACAACAGCCATCAGACAGCAGCTATGACCTACAAGAAACTTCGGTCTAGCTGGACACACAACTAATCTACAGCACTAGAACGCAGCTTTGACCAATGAAACATTTCAGGCAAGCTGGTCGCATAAAAAATCTCAAGCACTCTCTAAACCTCCTGACCTCCCCCAGCACCCATCCATATGCCTGACCTTATTGGGTTGCTTAGTGGAGCATGGCAAGCCCACCTAACCACTATCTCGGCCTAATGCGCACCTGCATTCTACTTTAGTCCAACAATTTAAATACTTTTACTCCGGTCCCAGAGGGTATTCCGCCACATGCGCATTGAGGCCATACTAATAGGTTAAAGGTGCAATATAAATGATAAACTAATACTACTACTACTACTACTACTACTACTACAACATTACAGTATATTGCATTGCATTCCATCCATTCTATTCGTTGAACGTGTCCTCAGGGCCAAACAGGTAGCTGGTCCATAGAGATGGTGGTCGAAAGGCATCACTCCATCTCAAAGTCCCTCTCTGGACGCTAGTGCTGGGCACAGTCCTGTGGTGCTCTAAAGCCTCTTTTATTTGATGTAGTTTTCCAAATTGAGCATTTAAATAAATAAGTAAAATAAAATAGTTATTTATTTTTGTTCTTAGGCTTTGCAATATGCTGCAGTGTCTCAAATCACGTTACATGTCTTTACCTCTAAACCTTTTTATCAAGGGCAAAGGAGGCAAATGTAAGGCAGTATGATGAATCCGATGATGCTGTCACTCCTTTCCCTGAGATAGCCTCCCCCTACGTGGTCAGGGGATGGCAGCCGCTACCTGATACTGACCCTGGGGTTGGCTATATGAGGGAGGACCACCTGGGGGGAGGTGACTCTTGGGGAGATCAGATGATATCATTGGGGAAAGTCCGCCTAACCCATGCCCTCCATTCCCTTTCAGGGATGTTTCTTCTATTCCCCATGCCTTGATGGCATATTGTCACACTCCTTCCCAACATCTTGTTAGACATACTTTGGATGCTTCCCAACACCCCACTAGGATAGTATTTTCACAACTGGGATGATCACTCCTAGGGAAGTTCAATGTCCACTTCCTCAATGTCATTAAATAAATGCTCCCATGATCACTAAGACAAGAAAGAGCAACAGAGTAATGACGATCACTAAGACCGCATGACCAACGCAACTGTCTAGTTGTTGGAAAACGAATCATCAAGCCAGTAAGTTTAAAAGTGTGCTGGCTGCAGCTGACATGGAGAAGGCGAAGAGATATCCACAAATGCTGTTCTGCTTTGCAACCCGTGACGACACGGAGCACCACGCTGAGGGGCAGCACACTGAACTGGGAGTCCGCCTAACCCTTTAAGATGAGGTAGCAATAACCTGGAGATGGATGGGGATGCAGAAGTTACTCAAACATCAATATTCGAAATGACTCAGGTAGTTTGCAAAAAGCTTAACTGTTTTAATTTCAATTATCTAAAACAGGGAGTACAACAGACACCAACGGACGTCTTAGCACATGGTTTCTCAATTTGCTTCAGAAAAAACACTGCATTTGTACTAAAAACTCATCATTTTTTACGTCAACCTACGTATTTACTAACATCATCGTACGTGGCAAACTACAAAAACCTAGTGGCAATTGTGATAGGGTCTAAAGGAACATCTAAGTATATGTTCCATACTAGTCTAAGAAAGTAATAGGCTTCTTAACATCCGGTGGGGCAACTAAGTCCTCCCCTAAAATAGGTCACCATGAATGTCACTAAATGCACGACGTCCCATTGGTTACACAAACTATAGGACCCATAATCACACGGCCCCCTACAATTGGTTGGCACTCTAACGTCCGTCAGTACTTTTCCACCTACATTAGCAGCATGCAGGCTGGGCTGCCAGCTGCTGGTGAGCTGGTCTTAACAATAGCTTCCCACCAATTAGCATATCATCTATCATGAACCCAGTGGTCTGCAGTCAATTAAGGCTTTGAACTTGTCCTTGGGAGTGTTCTTTGCTCTGGAGAATTTAGGGAAGTGAAGGCACGCTCTGCCTTCATTCGTAGGTGTGGTCGTCCTGTTTGTCCAACTTTATCCTTCCACGTGACTGAAGACATAATAATTGAGCTTCGGTTGCATTTAAAATACTATTTTCTAATAGACCTCTGACGTCTTCCTTGTTCTGTCCATGCCTTCTGAACAGGAGTTTCGTTCTTTCACACGATTTGTATCCAATGTCTGTTCATCTCATTCTGATACAACTTTGGCTTCTTGGGGCTCATCCAGCCTCGCCTTTATGAATTTCACTCTTGTTAATCCAATTTCTTTTATAACTGTGACACACCAGAAAGGCCTTCCTTACTTATCCAGCACTGCTATAATACGTAGTGGAAACATCCATTCTTTACTCAGTCCTATATATGTATATGTTGGCGCATGCCGCAATCTATTCACTATAAAGCTAGCTTCAAGAATAGGCCGCATGTGTTTCTTTGCAAATGTACACTTGTAAATGACTTGATATCTTCATCATTTCTGAAGCATACGTTTCTGCATCTTGAGCCCAAGATGTCACTTATCTTTGATACTTTCTTGATGCTTTACAGAATATCTGCATTCTCTTGTCTCTGCATCTCTTTTATGTACGTCAGCCTTGTTTCAAGTGTGATGTCACCATTCTTCTCTTCCATTCATCTGGCCTGTTTCTTCCGGGATCTCATTCAAATGGCCATCATACTGTCATGTATGCAGATATGGCTTTCTCAATGGGAACCTTGCTTCCAGGATTCTCCTTGGTATTGGTATTTTTACTGGTACTGCACCTGTCTCACAATCTGGTTCCCAACATATAGGCAATATGGGCGAAGTGGTTGAGGTGGGGGTACTTGGCTCCTTCTCTACAACACCATGATCAATGGTGTAGAGGCAGCCATAAACCAGGGAAGGAGAAGCCCATGTGCAGGTGGTTCACTGCTCGAGCAAGGAAGACAACGGAAACCATGCACCGTGAAGAGGGGCACAGCGAGAGTGCTGCGCTTAGTGGGGCGCACATGGAGCCAACAAGCTGAAGCCAAGGGGAGAGAGGAAATGCAACAAGCAACAGGTAACCCCAGGGAGAATAAGTGGGTTACCGGGTTGCCTGCCAGTGCATGCCACTCCATAGAAATTACACTGATTAATGGGAATGAAGCGAGGGGGAGCAGGACACTACCATGGAGTCCAGAAAAGTGGGTTACCGGTCTGCCTAAGGATGGGTGTCAATTCATGAATATACGGCGAGGGGCCAAAAGGGAAGCCAATAAAGAAGAAAACAGAATAAGGTTAAATGTGCTTGGTCAAGGAGCCAAGGACCCTGTTGATAAAGGAGAAATAAGTGTTGAAGAGAACACCAAGAAGCAAAGCTTGATAAATGATCAGTGGGTTAACAATAAAGGGAAAGTGGTTTAAGAAATAAAATAAGGGAATATACCAGGAGAAGTTAAGTGTCTGTGTAATAAATTCCTGGCAGGAGAGTATACCATGTGAATTTAAGTGTATGTGTAATAAAGTCCTGGCAGGAGAACATACCAGGTGAATTTAAGTGTATGTGTAATAAAGTCCTGACAGGAGAACATACCAGGTGAAGTTAAGTATTTGTTTAACAAAGTCCTGGTGGAAGAGTGTACCAGGTGAAGACAAATGGGCATACAAACTGTGCGATATCTCAAGGAAGGATCATGCCCTTGAGAGTGTGAACTGTTGTATGAACTACTGAAAGGAGAATTTCAAAGAAGACTTATGCCCTTGGGATTATGAACTGTTTTACATGTGTATAGTGGAAGGAGAGTCCTTCGGAAGAAACATACCCTTAGGATTGGCAGTGTGTTAAATTTGAAGAGCAAACCTGGGATATGGAGCTATTTCCTCAAGCACTGTGAATACATCAAGCGGGAGAGTAAACCTCTTGGGTGCTGAAGAATGAGATCATTCTTTATTTTGAACTTGTGGTGTTAGTGGAAGGAACCTGGAAATGTGAACATTGTCCATTGAAAACCTTTTAGTTGGATTTGAACTTTTGTGTCGAACTTGAACATTTGATAAATTTGAGAAATCAAGAGAACATTACTGTTTGAACCTTGGAGTTAAATTTAGAGTGTAAGGCCAGAATAGGATAACGGACACAGGGAATATTTTTTCGATTGGACATCTTGACAAAGGCCAGCCCCTTTAGTTTTTGTTTGAGGTAGGGAAATTCCTCCTAGATTAGGGATAGTGGGGCATTTTCCAAAGCCCATTTGTTTTAATAAAAGTTCATAGCCACAAACATGTCTCCTCTGTTTCCGCGTCTCATTCCTGGCTCCTCACAGCAGTAACAAATCAGAAGACAATTAAGAAAAAAAGAAATTCAATTTCATGAAATCAACCTTTTGAGACATGCCTCGCTTTCAAAAAGGGGCACAAATCTTTCTTCTTGTAGTCAGGAGGTAGCACCTCGTAATGTCACTCGGTCCAGTGAGGAGACCTTATTGTGGAATAAAGCACTGTACTTGTCCCTTCTTTTTTTAATCAATTTTCTACCTGTCAAAACACTTAATACTATACTTTGATCCCAACAATCACTAAGCCAAGCCCATTTGTAAAGCTCTCAATCCAAGTGGTAATTCCTTCCGAGAATGGCACATTGCATACTAGCTTTCACAGCATTTAGAATCCAAAACCCCCAGACCCTGAAGCACCACAATACCACATGCTTCTACCTCATTGTTTGTATATATCATACTGTATGATTGCATATATGGTACTGTATAAATGTATGGATAATTCCAGTTATCTGGCCTTTGAATGTTGTATAGGTCTGGGCATTATGAAATAAGGCCTGGAAAAATGACATGCATTGAATGTATGTTTGACATATCTGACAAATATACATTTGGCCTCATTACGAGGAGCGCGGTAAAAACGGGGTCATTACCGGCATGGAGGTACTAGCGGGTCTGTGCTCGTATGATGCCGCTAATAGCAGGTGATTACGAGTGCGCAAGCACGCGCGAACCCCCATGCTGGTAATGGCCATACTGGCATGCCACTAAAGGCCCTCCAGCCCCCTGATAGTGCCATCACGGGACCCGCCGATACCGCCTCCGCCTAGGAGGCACCCCTTAATACTGACCCGGTAATAACAACATGCTAATACCGGGCTCGTAATACCGGACCCGGAAGTAACGCCATCGCGTCAGAATGGGAAATGCTGCGGCGTCCATCTTTAAAAACACAATCCATTTCCATCCTCCCAAACCACCAGTTGCATTCAGGAGAGACCAGTGGCAATCTCTTCACCATGCCGAAAGCTACCCGTAAAACAACCTCCCGCCTGCGCAAAAAGGGTTTCTCAGACGCAGAACTTAATATGCTGGCAGACACCCTTGCCGCACATGCTGACGAGATAAATCAGCGGAACCTGAAGCGTGAGGTGCAGCAGCGCAAAAAGGAGATCTGGGAGGAGGTAGCCCGCAAGGTCTCGGCTGTCGGAACCACCCCACGGACAGTGAAGGATTGCAAAAAGAGGTGGGATGACCTCCGCCTCAGGGTTCGTAATATCCTGGAAAGCAACAGGAGGGAGGCCATGGCTACAGGCGGGGGTCCCCACTCTCCTGCCAAACTGACCAGCTGGGAGGAGACGGCAAGCACGTTCATCCAGATGGAGTCCATCGAGGGATTTGGGGGGATGGAGACGGGTGCGGCAACATCTGCAGATGGAGGTGAGTGACCCTGCAACGTCCTGGCCAAAGACAATGGCCAGCGACAACACCACCTGCAGGCCAGCCTCGCAGTCCACACCAACACCCAGTGCGCCTGACACCGTGGACACTGAGCTGCCTACACCTACAGCAGTGGAAGGCGAGGCCGTAGACCCACTGACCAACACCGCTGATGCAGAGGAGGAGTATGTGGACCAGGAAGGACTGACGCATGTGGCATGTCCACACTCCCCAGGCCCCGTGCCCACCCCCCGACCCCACATTCAGCCCTCACCCACCTGCAGCAGTGCGGATCCCTGCCTGCACGATTCAGACCTAAGCAGCATCCACGAGAACAGCACTGCCATTGCAGGCCCCGTCACAGCACCCTCGACCACTGCTGCTCCCACCATCAGCCTTGAGGCACGGCTTGCAAGGGTGGAGGCCAGACAGGACTCTATGTTGGACCTGCTTTGGGAATATACCGCGAATGGGGAGGACACGAGGCGTGGGATAGCCCAGGCCATAGTGGCGAACACAGCCGCCATAGCCGCCAACACAACCACCGTCAATACCTCGGCATTGTTGATGAGAGACTGTCTGAGGGCCATCACGCAGGTCCTCACATCCATCCTGCTGCACATGCAGCAGCCACAACCTGCACCAGGAGTGCAAATGACCACAGCTTCCTCCCCAACCACCACAGCATCTTCCTCTGCCCCCACTTCCTCTGGACCCTCCAGCCCTGTGCGTCAAACACGGCGGAGTGCGAGGCACAATGAAATGCCACCCCCGGACAGCAAGAAATCCCGGAAATAGTGTGGGAGAACTATGGAAGTGGGTCAGATGGTGTTGGCGGTGAATGGGAGTATTAGGGGGAGTACATTGGGGGGTTCTGGGGGTTCACTGGGGGGTTTTGGGAGTACATTGGGGGGTTCTGGGAGCTAACTGCAGGTTTTGGGAGTTCACTGGGGGGTTTTGGGAGTACATTGGGGGGTTCTGGGAGTTCACTGGGGGGTTGGGGTTGGGGTGTTGCACTTTCTTCAGTTGATAACAATACATCCGTTGTGTTAAAAGAAATTCAATGGCTGGACATTCTTCTTTTCGTGTGTATCAATTTAATGTATGACGGTGTACAGTGGCCAACTCCCCACATTCCGTGTGCATGTCCACATGGACACAGTGTACAATGTGTCACTGACACATATCTATCAAGGTCCCTGTGGGTCAGAGGTATTCGTCAATCAGTGATTGGCGTACTGCACGGCCATCCTGTGCATCACGCACTGGCAGGGGTGCTGCTTCCCCTCCATCTTCATCCTCATTATCCTCACCCGGTGCATGCATGTCAATGTCAGGTGGCAGTGGTACATTTCTCCGGACGCACATGTTGTGCAGCATGACACAGGCCATGGTGATCTTTGCCACCTTCTCAGGCGCATAGAGGAGTGCTCCACCAGACCTGCTTATGCAGCGGAACCGCGCCTTCAACAGGCCAAAGGTCTGCTCAATCACTACACAGGTACGGGTATGTACCCGATTGTACTCCTCCTCATGGATGTTCCGCGGGTTTCGCACGGGGGTAAGTAGCCATTGCTTCAAGGGATATCCTCCATCACCTGCAAGCGAATACAGATAGGTGTAGGCGAGTCACTCTGAGCTGCCACCTTCAGGATACAAAGTCATGGCTGCAGCTATTTGCTGTCAACCTGCACATGTCCCTGTAGGTATGCACGAATATTGTTTAGATCCTTCTATACTGCAATATGGTGTGGTAGTCTGGATGGCGTTGTACAGATGATGCAGGGTGAAATCATGCATGCTGATGCGGATGTACTGTGGTTGTAGGACTTTGTTTTGCCTCACATTTCTGCTGTGTATACTACACTGTGCATGGTCACACTAGCCACATTGGCACAGTTGCAATCCTGTTCAGTCATGCATTGCTTGACATACTCATGGTGGCCAGGTTGTGCGTCTTACATGTTGTCATTGATATGCGTAATTGGTCAAATGTGTGCCAGTGATTATGGGGTTGGGAGGTTCAGGTCAGGAGTGTTTAGCTCTGCATGCATTCTCCACTCACCATCAATTCCCACCCAAGTGGAGTATGCACCCCCCCCTTTCCCACCCAGGTGGAGTATGCACCCCCCTTTCCCACCCAGATGGAGTATGCATCCCCCCCTTTTCAACCCAGGTGGAGTATGCATCCTCCCCCCCTTTCCCACCCAGGTGGAGTATGCAACCCCCTTTCCCACCCAGGTGGAGCATGCACCCCCCCCCTTTCCTACCCAGGTGGAGTATGCATCCCAATTGCCAGTTAGGCAACTCACCAAGCAGCCAGGCACTTGGTCCAGCATGTCGCTCCATGTGACATGGTAGCATGGAGTTGCGCAGCACCATGGCATCATGTGTTGATCCGGGAAGTCGGGCGCAGCAATGTGTGATGATCTTGCTGGAGTCACATACCATCTGCACATTGATGGAGTGGTAGTGCTTGCGATTGCGGTACACCACCTCTATGGCATGGGGGACTACCAATTCCACATGGGTGCAGGCCAGGGCACCAACACAACTGGGCATGCCTGCCAGTGCATGGAAGCCTACTTTGGTGTTGGCTATCTCCTGGGCAGTCCGTGGTAGGGATATGTGGGTGCTAGCGTGCTTCAGGAGGGCATCCAGCACTTGGTTCAGCATGCGTGAATATAGTGGTTGTGAAATGCAATGCAGCTGCTCCACTGTCTGCTGGTAGGTGCCTGTGGTCAGGAAGTGGAGCACAGACACCACCTTTAGTAGCGGGGGGATGGCAGTGCGTATTTCTATGAGGCTGGCAATGTCGTTGCCTATCATGTCCACTATGGTGGTGATGGTGTCCACGTCCAACCAGTACAGGGTATGGATCTGGTCAGGGGTTAGATTGAATGGACTGGGTCTGATGCGAGGGATTGGCGGCTGCCTACGAGGTGCTACTGGCTGCACTGGTGGTAATTGATGGGCCTGTCTCGCCCTCCTTCTCCTCCTGCGTCTCCTCTGTGCTGCCTGTTGCTGCTTATGTATTTGTTGTTGTAGTTGCAGTTGTTGCTGTAGTTGTAGCAGTATAGGCATGTCCTCCAGTGCCAGGATTGCAACAGCTAGTGGTATCATTTTGGTGTAGGAAGGGGTGTGGTGTGTGGGTGTAGTCCTTTTATACTGGGCCAGGCTCCATTGAGTCCACCTGTGGTGATTGTGTGCACCTGTGGCAGTTGGCTTGATTGCAGATTGCTGTTTATGGGTGGTCCGGGATGCCTGTATGGCCGCCATCGTGCAGGCCCTGATTACGCCTTCGGGATGCCGGTATTTGCATGCCCGCGTGGGTTGTGATATCCTCCTATTACCGGCATGCCAGTATTTACTCCCCGAAGGGGCGCGTGTACACGCCCATGCCGGTATGAGAGGGCACGGTATGGGTAGTGCCGGTATTGGCGGGATGTCGGGTCGTAATTCCCCAGACCCGTTAACGATGCCAGTATTACCATTCCGCCTTCCTTTTTTCATTACCTCCATTCTCGTAATGAGGCCCATTGACTTTGCACGTTATTGCATGTTAATCATTTTGCATGTGTTCTGCATGTAAAGTATAGCTTACCCCTCAACTTTCTCGGGATGATAGCTCAGGGCAACATGTTGTTTGGAAACAAGGCGACACAGAGCAACACAGGTTCGATCTCTGGGTCCACGCTTAGAAACCTCTGGGTATTAAGCACGTTATAAATAACCTATAATATCATATCATATCATAGACAGTTGCCCTTAGGGTTAATATGCTATTTACACTAGTCCTAAATTGACCTTTAGCACTGCACCCCTTAGAATATGGCTGATTCCCACATAGAATTGGGTCCAGTTGTCACAAAGCCACTGACATAGCACTCCAGGCATGAACGCTCTTTAAATTAGAAAAACAATAGTCTCTCTACTTTACCTTCCGTTTCCCTACCTGGCAATCTGGTTCTGACACATACTGGGCCTCATTACAACCCCGGCAGTAGCCGTGCCGGTAAAAATGTCAGGCTATCACCAGAGTTGTGTTTTTTTTACGGTGCCTGGCTTTAGGCAATCACTGGGGTATCACAGCCCAGGACACAATGGGAATAGGGAGGACGGTAGCCGGTGCTACCGTCAAAGTCTGCGAGCAGGTGCCGTTCCGCCCGCCAGGTCAGACCTGTTGGGCGGGTGGGTATCCGGCCCACAAACTTGTACTCTGCTGGTCCGGTAACAACAGTGCCGGTAAGCCTATGGGCACCGTTGTTACTAGACCGGCAGGGTCATAATGACCGCCACTGACTTGACTTTCCCTGGTCATCATGGCTGATAGTTCCAGAATTAAGATTCTGGAGTTTAGTCCCCTGGAACCTTTAAAACGCTACAAGTTCTGCTTCAGCACATCTCATAATGTGCACACTCCAAATGCACCATTTGTACTTGCAAATAGTTCCAATAATTCCCATCCATGCTTATTGTTAAAACTTAAAACACATCACAAGCGTCTTACTATAACATTTACAAAGGAACTGCATGTTAACAGTACCAACATGCTTTTTCAAATATTCTTCATCCTGTTGCTTTAAACCCACTCCCTTCCCTTCCTAACCATCAGATCTCCCTATCCGTCTAAATCTTCTCTTTCTTTTACAGATTGGGCATGAAAACCCTAGTCTTATCACAAAACATCAACCCTCACACAATCCTTTCTGAGGCTACCACAGTGGTGATTTGGTTCAATATAAAATTGATATATATGTTGAATCCCTGCCAGCTATGGCCGATTTCTGCAACCACTCCTTCACCACTGGAGTCTTCCCTTCCCCCCAGAAGCACTCCCTTGTACACCCTCTTCTTAAGAAACCCTCTGCCGACCCATCCTGCCCGGCTAACTATAGCCCAATCTCCATCACTCCCTTCATGGGCAAACTCTTGGAAAAGCTGGCCATCTCCCAGCTCACTCTTCACACTTTATCTGTTGGTTGTCTCCATGGTCATCAGTCTGGCTTCAGAGCTGCCAGAAGCACGGAAACTGCTCTCCTGAACATTCGTGAAGACCTGCTCTCCAACCTTGATTCCAGCACCCCTTGTGTCCTCATCCTACTTGATTTCTCTTCTGCCTTTGACATGGTTAACCATGCCATCCTGCTCAACCGTCTCCATGATAACCTGGGAATCACTGGTCAGGCCCTGGCGTGGCTGACTTTTTTCCTCTCCGATCGACTCTCCCAGGTGCAATTTGGGTCCTTCCTCTCCTCCATCTCTATCTCCACCTGCGGTGTTCCCCAGGGGTCTAACCTCTCTCCCTGACTATTTAACCTATAACTGGCACTTCTTGCCCACTGCATTGCTGCGCTCTACCCCAACTTCCAGTGCCATGCGGACGACACTCAGCTCATTTTCAGGCTACCTTCAGCCACCTCTTCTACCTCTCTCATCTCTGACCGCCTGTCCGCCATCCAGGAATAGTGTGCCGCCAATGATCTCTGCCTTAATGCCAGTAAGACCGAGATTCTCCTCATTGGAACACCTGTTCCCTCCTTTCCTGTCACTTTCTGGCCGGCCTCACTTGGCACTCCTCCTGCTCCCACCTATGAGGCTAAAAACCTCTGGGTCATCTTTGACTCCACACTCTTCTTCTCTCCTCACATCGCTGACATCTCTAAGATGTCACACTATCAGCTGTACCTCCTCAGAGGTATTCTTCCTTTTCTCACTTTCCCCAAGAAGCTCACTGTCTCCAGAGCCCTGATCCTCTCTAGGCTTCACTACTGCAACAGCCTCTTTCTAAATCTACCTGCCTCTACTCTCCGCCCTTTAGAGCTTATCAAGAACAGGACTGAAAGACTTGTCCTTGGCCTCAAGCACAGGGATCGTATCTCTCTAGGTCTGAAATCTCTCCACTGGCTTCCTGTGGCTGCAAGGATCAAGTCCAAGACAATTTGCATTGTTCACAAGGCATTCAGAGGCCAGGTACTGCACTTCCTCAAACTTTCTCTTCCTAGCAAATTCCTTCCCGAGCCCTCCGTTCATCCAAACATTTAGATGGAATGGCATTAGATGCAATGGTTTTAGATGAAATGACCATAAACCATCTTAACACATCCTTCTTCACCCTGCCCACATGCTCCCTGCCCTCAAAACCTACTAATTAACACCATTTACATTATTTTATCGATGTCGATTAGAAACTTGATACTTGAATCGCGCAATGCAGACATTCAGAACTGAAAAGCTTGGCAACAGCAATGCATCATGGGAGATATGACTACCTTTTGGATACAGGGCACCCCATTCTGCACCAAATAAAAACAAAACTACTGGACAGATTTGCGCCAAACCAACAAAGGATTTCCTTTGCGTGCTTCGTACCAACTAATTTCTCATTTGGCGCAAATTTGCCCAGCTGTCTGGGCTGCAGAAGTGAGCAAAAAGTTGATATTTTCCCTGTGGGAAAATAGATTGCAAAGTGGGAAAAGCACCCTTTTTCACCCTTTATATCTTTTGAACCATAACACGGATTTGCATGAAAGCTTCCAGTCCTGGTGGCACACGGGCCCTAATATAGGAATTGCAGGAGGGGGACTGTAGGGTTGCAGATACAGACCCAATTGCAAGGGTTTCCAGGAAACAGTGCGGGTATGCTGCTGGGTGGGGAGGGTTCTGGGCCTGAAATCAGAGGGTAGACATGTGCCCAAAGCCGAAGCAGACACAGATCAGCAGGGGGGATGAAGAGCGAAAGGCAGAAGCAAAGAGGAAGGTCTTGAGGTGCTTCCGGAAAAGAAAATGGTTCTCCTCAAGTTTCAGAGAGGCAGGGAGGTTGTTCCAGAGGGAGGCCCCAGCTGAAGACAGAATCTTTGCTTTTCCTATGGATGATAGATTTCATCTTAAATATAGGGCTCTAAAGTATTATTTGAAAAACATTTGTTTACAAAAGAGTTTAGGTGAAACCAACAAAAACGTAAAGTCTACAAACATCAGAAATAATAAAGTTAAGCTAACAACATAATTACTTTATTAATACATTAAAAAAAAACTGTATTAAAATCAAATATCATGGTAACCTTAACTCACACACCACTTAAAAGCATACAATATTACCATAAAATTATAACAGGAAAAAGAAGGGGGGGGCTTTGTTCAATAGTCTCAGCCGGGCTTCTGCCTGGCCCAACAATTGTTTGGCTTGTTCTCAGTCTTCAGAGTTCCTTTCACACAGCAGGATATTCTTCATAGTCTTTGTATGAAGATAGGGGGTTCAGTCTCTCCTTTTATACAAAAAAGTCTATTTTTTTTAACAAAAAAAAAGTTCTTATTGTAAACAATTCCATTCCTCCAAGATTGTTTAGAAAATAATCAATGTTTCTGTCTTTTCCAGCTTCGAGGCATTGGGACTCCTCAAAGTCCTGTAATTCTCAGATATGTTGATTCAAGTTGTTTCAGATAGGGCGGATGTTCACCCCGTCCTATCAAAGTTATATACCTTCTTTACCTTTTGTTACTGGCGGAGTCGGTTGCAGAGTCTTTGGGACTGATACTGACACTCACTTTTCGCTTGCTCGAGTGGAATTGCTGAAGCTGAGCAGTCCTCTTTCTTTGCCTACTACAAGCTGCTACAAGCTGTGCTTAAAAAGCGACCCCCGCCGCGGAGTCTGGGGCAGAGTCTTTAGGTCTTCGGGTCCTTCCAGTCTGTAGAGTCCAAGGGGATCCATCTACATACATTCAGTGCCGTGGCCAGACGCACAGCTTAGACGCACTCGGATTCATATATCAAGGTCGTGCAAAGGTGACGGCGGAAGAAGAAAAAGGAAAACTTGGGTCCACAGCCGGAGCATCGAAGGACTGTAAACTGCGGTAAGGCGGGGAGTGGCGCGACTTATAATAGCGGGCCGTTGAAAAGCTGCTCCCTTTTCTGCCTTCTGCTTTTAGCGTACACTCTCCTCTGATTCAGTTAACTTTCCCCCGCTATAAACATTGAGACAACATTCAGTGGAAAACACCATGCAAATTGGAACCCAAGAGGTTTTTTGGTCCATTAATTCCCAGGTCACTCACCAGCTGCCGGCCCCGTTGCAGTCATCGGGTGGCTTGTTTTCCATCGCCGCTGGCTACTTATTGCTAGAGATGTTGAGGTTCCCTCTGGCTGGGTCTGTGGCTGAGTGACAGGAGAGTATTGTTGCAGGGGTTCCTCTGCCCATTGGTCTCTGGGCGGAGTGTTGACTGTCTGCCGGCTCCAAGCTCGGAATATTCCAGTGATTGTCCTTGAATCCCCCATGCGCTCTTACTCTGTTTACGGGAGAGGCTCGGTTTGCAGGAGGACATCCTGGGCTCATAGCCCAGGATCCAGAGGTGGAGCCGTGAAACGAAAGCTTGGTACTGCCATTGGAAAAAAACATTTATAGACCAGTTCTAGGGGACGAGTTTGAGATCTGAGCCACTTCTTCTGTGGTGACCCTGTTGCTACGTAAGTCCCAAGAAGAGGTAAATAAGGAATGAAACTGTGTAGCACTGCTGCAATGGAGTCTATAAGGACACCAGAGTAGGAGGGATCTTATGCTGAACCATCAGTCGCTTATGACAGTTATTTATTGGCAGAAAACTCAACACAGATCAATTCTAACAGTTTGCTAACAATCCAAGCCCAAGTACATGCACAGGATGTTCAACAGACCCCAAGAATGGGGGGGGGGGCGGATAAGGAGGCACAGTCTGAGCTGGTCCGGTGTTGGAAAAGGGACTTGGAATGTACTGTCACTACAAAAAAAATTCAGAGAAAAATAAAGGATCATTTTGGAAGAAGAATGAATAAGAGTATGAATGATGTGGAGGGATAAGGGGACCCCCAGTGGGTTTCAACCCCAACAGGTCAAGTAGTCTGGGGGTGGAAGATTCCACAGCTAATTTGGAAAGGAGTGCATCACAAGAAATAGATTATCAAGAGGACACTTCTAGTATGCAACAGGAGGCCACCCCCAGAACAAGAACAAAGAAAAGATACCACAAAGAAGACAGCGAACTTGCAAGCCAGCAATGAAAATTCAGCGCCACTACAAACGTGTGAAGGAACACTTTCCACCTTGAATTTTGTCCTGAATTCATTGGTCTCAGTATTCGAACTCCTCAAAATGGAAGTCCAATCCCAAGCAGGGACCTTATTGGAACTTACTAAAGAGTCAAACTGTGAATCAGCAATGGTGTGGCTTGGCAACGCCATTAACTCGACAATTATTCACACTATGAAGGAAGTAAGACTAGAGAGAACTAAACAAGGGCTTGATATCTCAAGTGATTCAAAAAAATCTTCAAGGAAGAAAGAGAGAAGAAGAAGAATCTAATCAAATGCTACAAGAGATCCTGAAATACCTGCATTATCACCATTAGAAGGTGATGTGGAAGAGGGGAGAGTAAATGACCCAAGTCATTTATTTGATGACACACCTTTAGCAGAATCCACACTGGAGGAATTCATAAGATTATCAAATGGAGTGGAGTGAATTGAGGTAACGGGTACAGGATCACAGCATACTGACACGGAAAAGCCCTCACTGGAGCCGAATGTCAAGGGTTTTGACCCATGTTGACTCCTTAGACTGGGTAGATGTGGGGATGAGCTACTGCCGCCCATTATTCTATCCCAGAACAAACTAAATCAATAGACTGGGTGGATGTGGGGATAAGCTGTCGCCGCCCACATTCACGGCAGAATCCAGGAGAACTGCGCAGTTGGCACAAGACCACTCCAAAGATACAACCTTCTTGTGGGGGGTTCCACATCACCAGTCTACTCTAAGGATGCCATCAAAACAATGTTAAGCAAGGGTCCTATTCTATCAAGCAAAAGACCACTCTATTGAAATGCAGTGATTCAAGACAACTCAAAAATGGATGTAGTACCGACAAATTCCCCAAGGCGGCGCTAGCGGTCTAAACTCTGACAGGAGAACTGGCTGACAAAGGGACCTGAGTCAACTGGACTTCAAAGGCCTGTTGGTTAATTAAAAAATCTTAGCCACCTGCTGTTCCCAGAGGCTAAGAGGCTGAGAACTCTTAACACCCCAGAGACTCACCATAGGAGGCAGGATATCACATGGCCCTTCTGAGTGAGAGGGAGGGGGTTTCCCCTTCAGCCTGGAGGAGAGAGACAATAGCCCCTTTCTGTTGAATGGGGTATGTTAATTTTGAGTGTTTCCTGTCAACAGCCCTCTGCCAGCAAGGAGAGACATGTGATCACTGACCCACCCAGACTTCTGGAGGCGGACCCAAACACTTTGGGGAGTTGAATTGCAACAAATATATATTTTATAGAAACTGTGATAACTTATTGTAACCAAATGACAGGAATGTGCAACTTTGAGAGTCTTAGATTGAAAAATGCCCTCACGATTTGAGTCCAAACTCCAATTTGTACCATGTTCTGGGGCAAAACCCCGCTAATTATGAATATTGTAGACAATGTTTTTAAGCTAGAGATATGGAAAGTTACTGGGATATATGTGGAAGGGAAATGTACCTTTGTATAATTTTTGATGAAAATCCCATATTGCACAACCCACTAAAATCGAAAATAAGTTGCCATTTTTGAATGCAAGCTCCTAGAAATGCCAGAGGCGGAACAGAGACTACCTTAAGCAAGGTGTAATATGTACATGTAATGTCAACCACTTGTGTACCTGGGAAATATGTATTTGAATCAAATATAGATTTGTGGGCAAATTGACCAGTGGAGGATCCTCTGACCCATAAACAGACCTCATCATGATGACAATCCATTTCCTTCCCCCAATCATGGGAGAGGGGAGAATTGGGCCAATGACAAGTAGAGAGGGGCAGTCTTAGCTAGGCCCAGGCACACACACATTTTCAAAACACATAAAAAGAGACTGCTGGGACAGGTAGAGAGATTCAATTCCATTTTCTGCGGGATGCTCTGCCAGGAGACTCCAGACTTCACATCCATCAATCTCCAAAGACCAGAACTTTACTTCAGAACTTAAAGCAAGGGCTTAAACCCACAAACTGAGAACTCTTCTCAGCAGGCCTCAGCATCCTTAAAATCATCTGCAAACTATTCCACAGCCGGGCGAGCTGTTTGAATTCTGTGCCAAGAACTTTTGCCGGAACCGCAGACCAGACCCAGACTGCTGTGAGCAGAACCAGAGATCCGGATCGCTGTGAGAAGAACCAGCGCCTGATTGACCCGCCGAGCAGAGAGAACCGCCGCTGGACGTGTTGACCAGATCCGTGACG
Source organism: Ambystoma mexicanum (assembly GCF_040938575.1). Lineage (NCBI taxonomy): Eukaryota > Metazoa > Chordata > Amphibia > Caudata > Ambystomatidae > Ambystoma > Ambystoma mexicanum. Next base: position 944,374,065 of record NC_090931.1, on the reverse strand, counting down.
AGGCCTATTTCAAATTTATATTGTGAGTACCTAGCAGAACTGTGCAGAACCAATCTCTTAGTTAAAATAATCTAATCCAAACTATTCTAACCTAAGTAGAACTGCCTCCTAGTAATCCTGTCATCTGTCATTCTAAAGCTGCGAGCTGTCATCTGTCATTCTAAAGCTGCAAACTGTCACCTGTCATTTTGAGTTTTACTTTAAATCTGAAAATCTACCTATATTAAATCGTCCTTTCTCCACTTGTCAAAATAGCAGCTCCATTCCTTCCTTTGTTAAAATCCGTTTGCAACCTGGTAATAACTCATAGAGCATTGCTAAAGTGAGCCTGAACTAATACCAACAAGCATCTCTCAATCATCCTGAATCTCTAGAGGGAATTAAAATCAGTTAGCACATTTTCCTATCCATTGCCATCACATTTAAAAGCATTTTGGGCCTGTGTTTCAAACTTCTGCCTGTTTCCTCTAAGCTTGCGGGGGGGGGGGTGACTGAATTCCGTATTGTATTTGATTGTATTCCTGAAGACTGTGTGTGTTACTTCCATCACCTTGCATTGCATATAGGGGGGGTGAATTGCCACCAGGGGAAAAGTGAACATATTATCTCTTGTGAAGCCATATCAATTTATTTTCTGTACTGCATTTCATTCATCATTGCATTTCCTTGAAACATATAAAGCATTCTTTCCCACCTTATTCTTCTGTTCCTATTCATAAGTTACCTCTTGCTGATTACTGCTCATATTCACCAGTATAATATCCATTATTAATCTATTTATAGAGGTGTGACATATATATTGTTGAATTGTCCAAATAAACCTTTTAAATTTGCAAAACAAACCTACTTCTTGGCTCAGTGGGGTCAGGGGGATTCTAAGAGGGGGGTGTTATACAAGGGTTGTCATCCAGAGTACTGAACTGGACATAAAAATACATCAATAAGGGTTTTCCTCAGCATCCCAGACTAGGCATTGACTTAGCTGTAGTGTTGATTGAATATCGCTTAACACGTAAGAGACGGAACCAGCTTGGACAGAGGCCGGCTGTCAGAACATTAGGGGGAGAAGAAGAACAAAAGAGAAGAGAAGAGAAGAGAAGAGAAGAGAAGAGAAGAGAAGAGAAGAGAAGAGAAGAGAAGAGAAGCGAGAAAAAAGAGAACAAGAACACTCGTGCCACAACCTGAGAGAGAGGCTAAAAAAATCTAAGAACCAGAAAAATCCAAGATGCAAAAATTCTGAAATTCTGAATTCCACGAGAAGAAGTGCTATGACAAAAACAGAAATCAAAACCGGCAATAACAGACGGGGCAGATGCACAAGGAGAAAATCCAAGTGAAGATCCATCGGGAAAAAAAGGAGACAAGCATAAAAAACTAAAGAAGATCCAAAAAGAAGATGTGGCAATAAGAATTGAGATCGTAAATGTGAGCAAAGGTCTTCAAATTGTCCTTCAAGAATCATGCCCAAAGGACATGGGGGGGCTGTCAATAAGGGAAAGTTGAAGGAGATGATGGCAATAAAGAAGATCTGCCAAGAAAAAATCACAACTAGAGAGCAGCAGGGTACTTTAGGGACAGGCCCACCATGGGCCCCAATATTTGTAACAAAAAAATCCCCCGTACCAAAATGAAATACACCTGCAAAAAGAGTAAATGCCAACCACATGGGACTGGTCCGAAATTGGCCCCAATCTTCCTAAAACAAAGAAAAAGAACAGATACAGCTGAAGAAGGGTAAGAAACATCTATTATCGTGGTAGAGGCAGGGAAGATTTTGGGTAAACGAACTGCCATTATAGGAATGTGGAACGGCACCAGAAAGTCAACAGAGATTGCTACCACAATAGAACAAGAAAGCATAACCCAAGGTGCTGACAACAGACACTTATCATCAGAGAAAAGCATGGAGGAGGATATTTCTACCTTTGCGATCCGAAAGTCTGCTTGGAGTTAACTGCTAAGACCAAACAGTACAAGTCCTTTTGCAGAAGTGTGATTCTTTCCCATTTCAAAAAGGTGCCAAGTCTCTACCTTTTAGCAACAGAGGATATAGAGTTTGCACGATTCCCCACAGTACAAAATCCTTTTATGGTGGAACTTGGCCTTACATCAAGAAAGGCGCAAAAAGCTATTCTGAATGCCTCAGAAGAAATGGAGAGACAAGGAGTTAAAGTTTTTCCAACATTGTCAGCAGAGGCCAAAAAGGGAAACAGTCAGATTTTGGCTCTGACAAGCGGGCTTCCTTCGGAACGGGGGAGAGTGCAAGTGGGCAGACTCTAGCTGGACGAGAAGAAACAGTCAGGAAACCAAACATGAAAATGCTCTTACCCTCATCCCGGAAATACTAACCCAAGTATTTCAAAAACTGGGAGCGGAAGAACAACATCTTTAGACAAAAGGAGTTCTGCCTGATTAGTTGGAACACTCAGGGCTCCAGTTCATTTAAATCCAAAGAGATGAGGGAATACCTATTTGGGGACAATGACATTTTGCTTTTCCAGGAGACATGGCTCGTCAACCCAATTGAAATTGAGGGTTGTACAATGGATACATTACCAGCATCGCAAAAAGCCAAAGGAACACCATCAGGTGGCCTTTTAATGGCCTTTAAGAACTCCTCAATTAAAAAAATAGTCCCCATATTTAACTGTACTTTGGGGATTCAGGCATGTAAAATAAGTTTAAGATCAGACAAGCCAGCCTCCGAATTAGTAATTGTTAATATCTACTGGAGCCCGGCCTGGTCTGACTTTCAAGCTTTTCTCATAAAATTATCATCATTGATGGAAAAGATTAAGTTGGACTTTGGTGGAGCCCACATAGTTCTGGCAGGGGATGTGAACACTCAGTGTGCTCCCCACATAAATGGGAACGGCACATTGAAACAGCAGAAAATCCCCAAAAGTGGCCGAAACTCGGTGGACTTTTTTGATTCGTGGGGCCTGAAAATGACGAATGGGTCCATAAGTGGGGACATTCCTGCTGCCTTAACCTGGCAATCATCCTCTATATTGGACTACATTTTTTTGTCGACAGGCCTAGTTTCTACCTGTCTATCTTTATCTATAAAGCACGACAGGGTTAGTGATCACTCCCGATTAGAGTTGCTGTTCTCCGATCTATCAGTTACAACTTCAGATATACACCCACAGGAAATAACATGCAAAAAAGGGAACGTACGACTCTCTAAATACAAACAGGAAGGTAGAACCTTAAATAATAACATAGAAAGAATCCCAGAACACATTCAATTGGCTAACTGTCAGCCGACCACATTTTTTAAATGTATTTTGTCTGCTCTCCTACCAAGATAGTTCAGAGCTGGGGGGAAACAACTTCATATACATAGCTACGATGACGAGGATAGCACAAGAAAAAAGGAGCTCAGGCAAAAGTTGAGAAGGTTTAAAATATCAAAAATTAGCCCTGAGAATTATATCATTGAAGCTAAGAAACTAAATCAAGATTATAAGTACTGGTCTATAGTTTGAAGAATGTTACGACTACAACGAGATGGAGAGTTGATGCTTCAGTTAGTCGATAACAAAAATTCCAGAAGTTTTTGGTCGGTTATCGGCCAGCTGGAATCCCAGTCGTTCAATACTCAATGTAACTTGGTATCAGAATCCAGCTGGGCAAAACACCTAACAAAAAACTTGAGAATCAGAAAATAAACTTGTTTAAAGTGGAACCGGACACCCCCTAGCTTTTATCCTTTAATAAGCAGGACATAGTGGACATAATATTTAAGTCATCTATCTCAAGAGCTGCAGGCCCGAATGGGTTTACATATCAAGTTTTGAAAAATAACATAGCTCTTTGGTCCAAGTTGCTAAATCAACTCTTTAGGGAAATACTGAAGCAGCAAATATTCCCCCCATCATGGAAAACTGCAATTGTAAAACCATTCTTCAATGGGGGTGATCGGTTACAACCAGCGAGTTATCGCCCGATAGCCCTCCTTGACATACAAGGTCAAGTTTTCATGAAATTGTTGCTACAAGATCTAACAAAATTGGTGGAAAATGCACATATTTTGTCATGTGATCAAACAGGTTTCAGACAAGGACTCTCCACTGCTCTGAATGGGCTAGTTCTGAGCCTGGTCAGTGAAAATACCAAGGACAGGGGAGATCTTCCCTTGTACAGGGCATGGGTGGACCTCTCTAAGGCCTTCGATCAGGTGGACAGGGCTCATCTTTGGAATAAGCTAAGGAGCTGGGAGATCCCAGAGGGCTTACTATCAATGCTGGTTGAATTACATAAGGACACCACACTGAGAGTGCGTCTCGATGTGCAGGGTAATCTATCAGACCTTATCAGGGTGGAGAGAGGAGTCAGACAGGGAGGCATAGGGGGCTCCTCTCTTCTTCAACCTGTACTTTGCGGACATTGGTATCTCCTTAGAGACGTCAGCGTTGGCCAGTCCGGCGATTAATGGGAGGAGGATTCACTGGCTTGCCTACGCAGATGATATTGTCCTGCTGGATAAAACAGCAATTGGGCTACAGCATTTGCTGAACAGGTTGGGTGAGTATGTAGAGTTAAACTGTCTATCGATTAATCCATCAAAATTCAAAGATAGTGATTTTTAGGCATGCTGGAAAAAAGGTCCACTACTCTAACTGGGTCCTGGAGGGTTAAGCTATCCCAAGGGTAGAAGACGTAACCTACTTGGGATGTAAGGTATACGCATCACCAGCGATACACAAAGTAGAATCAGACGTGAACAAGAAAAGTCAGCAACTAATTCCCCAGATGAAGAAGATTCTCGGCAAGTATTGCAAATTTTCGATCCTCTCCCTAACCAGATTCATTGTAGCGAAAGCCATACCAATAATCCTATATGGATTAGAGGCCAAACCTTTGCTTTGGGACACAAACTGGCAAAAAGTGGAGGGCATGATATGGAAGACAGTCCTTGGGCTCCTGATGTATACAATGACCTCCAGCCTTAGATTTGAGCTGGGCCTAAAATCTTTAAGATCTTTAGCAAATTGGAAACTGGTGTCCCTGTTTCGTCTGATTGCTATGGCACGAGAGAACATGCTATATAGTGAGATTAAGGGCCATCTTGAGCAGTCAAAATCAGAGATTCTCTCCAAATTAGAGACAAAGGTTAAGGTAATTCTGGAAAAAGCAGAGTGAAACCATGAAACATTAACAAATAATCCTTTGAAAATTAAAAGATGAATAGAAGTGAGAGATTGGATTATAACCATTGAAAACCTATGAAACTGAGCTATTCCTGAACTATTCCAGTCAGTTGATAAGAAATTGGGGTATGTACCGAGATATCTGGTAAAATTTCCCAACTGGAAGGTTAGGAAAAACTTCCTTAGAGTTCGATTGAATTTACTACACACTGTAGAGATTCTAAATAAATGGAGGTAAACTGGTCTGTGAAAACCCTTTAAAACAAACACTAAAACACCTACTAATGGAGTGTGAGGGCACATGGCCTGCTAGAAGGACATTATTTAGGAGCTTTGTAGATAGAGAGGAGGGTATACTCTCAGAAATGTTTTTGGAAAGACTAATCGCAGGCCACGAAACAGCTTTGACAATAAAGGTGGTGCAAGTACTAGCAAGAAGCAGCAAGAAGCAGTATGGTTGGCTATTATAGATTTATGTGTATACAGCATAAGTCGGAGGACAGTACATTGGCAATGCTTGCAGAGAAAGGGTGGCATATTTTACTTCTGGGCATCCCCTGAATGGGAACTGTTAAGCAAGGTATAAGGAAATGTTGCATCTTTGAAACAAGATAGAAATTGTTTTGTATTAGATTTTGTTAAAACGTTCCTTTCTTTTTTTATGAAATGTTGTGATAAGTGTATTTTGGTCTTTTAATATTGGATTAAGTTGTTTTGTAAAAGGTTTTGTAACCATATACAAACAAAAAAAGCTTTCTCAGCCTTAATTCAAAGTGCCCATGTTTCCCTCTCAATCCCCCTTTCTTATGATATTTGTACACTTGGGTTTCTCAGGCTCCGGTAACCTTAATAGCTTTTCTCAATCCCCCTTTCACAGGGTGTTTGCAAACTCGGTATCTCAGGTTCCCGTACCCTTGATAGTTTTTCTCTTTCTCCATCTCACAGGGTGGTTGCACACTCGAGTCTCTCAGGCTCTTGTGCCCTTGATAGTTTTTCTCAGTCCCCCTCTCCAGGGTGTTCATACGTTGAGGTTTTTCAGGCTCCCATAACCCTGATAGGTTTCCTCAATCGCCCTCTCATAAGGTGTTCATATGCTCTGGTTTCTCTGGCTTCCATAACCTTAATAGCTTTCCCAGCTGTTGTTCACAATGTTCATACCTTGTAATGGTATTCTCTCCGTTGGGTTTCACAGGCTTCCGCATCCTTGTCAGCTTTCATAGTCTTCACTCAATGTCTCTGTGGGGTTTATCATGCTCCCTTACCCTTGTTGGATTTCCCTGTTGCTACTTGTATGGTTAGCAGCGGTCCGACTTGTGCAGAGCTCAGGGACCTAGGCTCCATCATACAATCTGGTCTCAGTGTCTGTTACCGGCCTCCCAGCCCGCCACAGCTAATTCATGGTCACGCCACCAGATGAGTCAGGTGTCCTTCCATCTCTGCTCCTGTTCTGACCTGGGCTTCTGTTGTGAGATACAAAGTGCCAAATTTGCCAATTAGGGCTTTACATGACTGCATTACCAGCTAAAAAAAACAATAGCTTATTCAAAGTATGTGCTAAATGCTGAAATTAATGTGGGTAGTGCCTACTTTAAGCTGTAGTGAGCTACAAGGAATATGCAGGCCTAGTAGGGGTGGTAGGTCACATTAAGCATTGTGCATAGACAGGCAGGGCAGAGGCCCCAGTTCAGTAGCTAATAGAGACATTATTGGAGGGTTTGGAGCATTATAGCACCTATATAGCGCTTAGATAGTCAATCTCTGAAGTGCTATGGACACTAAGCTATGAGTGCAGGTCTGGTAGAGATTGCTCACATGGGGTTAATTGATTTCAGCTTCTCTATCTTTGCAACTGTAACTCTGCATGGCTTTGTAAACAAATCCTCTTTCCCTGAGAAGGCCTGGTACGGCCTTGCACACACTCTGATAAGACATTCCTGTGCTTTCACAGAGGGGCTCCAAGAAGGGAGGGGCGGAGAAGGGAGCATGTTGGAAATTTACTGAGCTGGGTTTTTCCATGGGCAAACCTATATTTTGCACAGGGAAGTTTCTGGCACTGTGCGTCATGTTGATTGACGGCACAAGAGCACAAAAGATGCATGCACCCGGAAGTGGGCAGGAGATTCATCCGCGGACGGAGTGTGTGTGCCCAGAACAGGCTTTTGCGGCACCCTGCAGAGCTGTCATCTGAGCGGGGCTGGCAGCAGTTAGCTTAAGATGACCAGGGTCTCCAGCGCTGATTAATGATACCATCTCAAGGGGAGTAAGACTGTGTTTCTCTAGGTTTTGTGGTTTCTCTAGGTTTTGTGATTTCTCTAATGAGTTTTGTACTCTTCTTTAACTTGAATACCACATTGATGCTAAATTTACTGTTCTGTTATATTATGCTTTTTGTCTAATAAATGCTACATTTATACTGACGGTATCATTTCACTAGCATGAGTTCAGTGCTTGGCACGATATGACCTGTAATTTGGGCTGAATTGGGTAATTTATGCTCTCAAGGGCTGGTACCTGGGAAGAAACACCCCTTTTCAAGACAGCTTCTCAGTCGGGTAGAACGCCACCCTCCAGGCATTTAGCTAGCATTTCCATCACCCTCTTCGCTGACACAGGCTCCACGGACCTGCATGGCTCCACCCTTCCAGGACGTCAATACTGTGGAGGTTCGCCTCTGCATAGCCGATCTCCACCCTCCGTTGGAGTCACTTTCTGATTCAAAGTTCCTCTTGGGTTTTTTATATGTCCTCACAAACAAAAAGGTTGTGTCCTTCTTCTTTGACTAAGGCACTCAGACGAAATTCAGCATTGCCTGAAGCCAAAGGGTTTGAGGAAACATCACTATTCTGTCAATCTAAAATTATATCACAGGTAAGAGGGTTCTGTTGATGCTCTTTGATGGTGGCTTTCAGGCGAGATCCAGCATTACCTAAAGGCAAAGAGATAGTAGAAGTGTCACCTTTTGGTGGTTTCAAAACAGGAGTAATAACAGTCTTTTCAGTTTCCTTATATGCAGATAACATACTTTGGGCCAGGAGTTCCTTATCAGAATGGGAGTCCTTGTCCCTATGAGGTGTGTCATTCCCAGTGAGGTCCCACTTGCCCATACCCCAAGGGTGGTTCTTGCTTAGTGGGTTCACCCCCTAGCCTCAAAGGGCTTGGCTCCCCTCTGGGGAAAAGAGACAAATAGTTCAGGTTCTTCTTAGTTTAGGTTCAATACTTTTTTAGTTGTTTAGTGTATATTTACTTTTTATAATGTTATGTTTATTGTTCAGTAAATTATATGTATTTACAAGGATGACATGCAACATGTTAATCGATATAGTTGCATACGTAAAGCATGACACTTGAATACTTATATATATTTTGTTATTGTACACTTTTTAAATTTCAAACATTTTTTGGTTGAATTATGCTTGGGTATATTATATTTTAAGTTTATTATGTAGTAATTTTGTGTTACAAAAATATTTTACACTTTTAACATATATTATAGGTGTACATTTAATGTACTTTTGCATGATTTTACATTTTATACAATTACTTGTTTTTATGTGTGAAATTGTTATTTTCTGGTAATGTATTCTTTTAAGTGTGTGGGTGAGTTAATGTTACCACGATATTTGATTTTAATTTTTTTTTCTGTATTAAAAAGGTTTATTATATTGGTACCTTAACGTTACTATTTATGATGTTTGTAGACTTGGTTTAACCTTAAGTCTTTTGCAAAAAAAAAGTTGTTTTCAAATAATTTGAACATTTGTTTTACAGTCATGTGATTATTGATTTTGAGTATTTTTTCTAATACTAGCATTTGTTGTAAAAGCATGTAGTCTAAGTGTGTATGTGGCATAAAAGCATGTTGCATAACAGCGCATAGCATATGTGTATGTATCGTAAGTGCGTGTGTTGTAACTTTCTGTTATAAGACCATGTGTGTTGTATGAGCATGTGTCATAGGGGCATGTGTTGTAGTACTGTGTGTTATAGGAGCGTTTGTTATAGAAGAGTGTGTCATAACAGCGAGTGCTATAAGAGTGTTTGTTATGGGTGCATGTGTTGTAGGTACATGCGTGATATATGCACATGATATAGGTGCATGTGTTGTAGGTGCATGTGTTATAGGAGCAGGTGTCAGGCGCATGCGATAACAGTGTGTGTCATTAGAGTGTGAGTAATAGTAGCACACGTCATAAGTGTGTGCTATAGGAGTATGTTTTATAAGAGTGTGTTGTAGAACCGTGTGTTGAATGATGTGAGTTTTTAGATGTAAACTGTGTAATGTATGAACTGTGAAACTCATACAACTCCTGGTACAGTTTGCATTAAAAGTGTGCATTTATTCCATATCCTTAAAATTGACATCAAATTTAGCCCTAACTTGCCTTTGATGTGAGTTTTAAGGAGATGTTAATTTTGACCAATTGTAAAACCCATACGCTCTGTGTTTACAGCGTATATTCTAGGTGCCCATGTAGTAGGAGTATGTGTTGTAAGAGTGTGTGTTATATGACCAACTGTTTTAGGAGCATGCACCGTGTGTTTATTAGAAGCATGTGTAGTAGATGCATGTGTCATAGGAGCGTCTGTTGTAGGCGCACACGTGGTAGGAGCGCCTGTTGTAGGAGTGTGTGTCATAAGAGTATGTTTTGTAAGAGTGTGTGTTGTAAGACTGTGTGTGATTGGAGCATGTGCCGTAGGAGCACATGTCATACAGCCACGTGTTATGTGTAGTAGGCATGTGTGAAGTAGGTTTGTGTGTCATAGGAACATGTATCATAGGAGTATGTGTCATATGAGTGTGTGTTGTGGAAATATGTGTTGTAGGAGTGTGTGGTAAGTGTATGTCATATTGTGTTTGTGCATTGTATGCCCCATATACATATGGAAGCTCACATTAAAGTTAACTTTAAATTAAATGTGCCTTTTTTTAAAGTATGAGAGGTGTATATAACTTTTCCATTTAAAACTTGTATGCAAATTACAGCTCCTGAAAACCTGCATCAAAGTAAGCTCTGAATTTCCTGTCCATTTTCAAAAGATGTAAATTGTGTAATCTACGAACTGTGAAAATCCTACGCCCCTTGGTACAGTTTGTATGAAAAATGTAACATCAAAATCAGCCCTTATTGATTGCTAGTTTTCAGATGTAAGCTGTGTAATGTACAAAGTATGAAACTCATACTTCTCTTGGTACCATTTGTGTGAAAAGTGTACATTTTTCCATCACCTTATAACTGTCATGAAATTCAGCTGGGACTTGCCTTTGATGCGAGTTTTTAGATGTTAATTGTGTAATATATGATCTATAAAACTCTTAAGCTTTGTATACTGTTTGTATGACTTGCCTTTAATGTGACTTAAGGGCGTGCAGCTAGTGTGTATCGAAAGAGTGTGCATCGTTAGTGTGTGTTGTAAGAGAGCGTCTGGTTGAAACATGTGTCATAAGAGCATTTGTATTATGTCCACACTTTATGTGTAGAAGGCATGTGTGTAGTAGGTGAGCATGCCATAGGAACATGTATTATAGGAGTGCTTGTTGTAGGAGCACATTTTATAGTATTGCATGTCAAAGGAGCATGTGTCGTAGGGGTGTGTGCCATTAGAATGTGAGTTGTAAGATTGTGTGATCAGTAAGAGTGTGTGTGGTAGGAGCATGTGTCGTAGGTGCATGTTTTGTTGGTGCATGTGTCATAGGTTCAGGTCTCATAGATACATGTGTCCTATGGTTATCTGAGGGCACTTGTCCTACACCTACATAGTATGTGTAGTAAGCACATGTGTATTAGGTGCACGTGTCGTAGGAGCATGTGTCATAGGAGTGCGTGTCATTAGAGTGTGTGTCATAGGAGTGTGTGGCAAATGTGTGCTAGGAGCATGTGTGGTAAGGTATCTGTCATATGAGCACTCACCGTAGGAGTATGTGTCATAGATACATGTGTCTTAGGTGCATGTGAGAGCACTTGTCGTACACCTACATATTATGTGTGGTAGACACGTGTGTATTAGGTGCACGTGTCATAGAAGCACATGTCATAGGAGTGTGTGCCATTACAGTGTATGTCATAAGAGTGTGTGGTAAGTGTGTGTTGTAAGTGTGTTAGGAGCATGTGTGGTAGGAGCTGTTTGAGTGGTGTTTCCCAATTTGTTCCAATTTGAAGAGGCGGGTAATAATGTGGAGAGCAAGCTGATCACTTTTTAACTGACCAAAGGCACACCATTTGATGTCATCAAGGCCTTGTTTTTGATCAAGGAAATGCTGTACCACGGGCGCTGTGGAAACTGCATTCCTAATCCTACTGCGATGTTGGCTTATTCTAGTTGAGATTTTCCGAGAGGTCATTTCTACATAGATCAAATCATGCTGCCCAAGACTATCTACTAGATTTTGGGCTTGATCTTCAAAGTCAGCAGGAAAAGTACAATTTCTTCACAACCGCAAAAATTGCCCATTAACACCCACCTCTTTAAATTGGAACACATTTGGATACACTGCTTAAATAGCCTTACGTTGGGTATCAATGATGCAATACATTGGTCAGCATTGATAGAATGACATCCCTGTCCTTCCATACTGAGACTCACATATTGGGGGATTGCCGTTTCTATTCAAACATAGCCGTTTGCTTTTCCACTCAATGACAGTTGGTACTGGTGGGACTAGACCCCTTTCTGTGACCATTAATTGACCGGTACACTAAGTGTTATCATGTCTTTGTCCCAGGATGTATTCATGCAATTTGGCATCGACACACATGGATGCGTGCATAGCTATCGACCAGACCGTTTTGGTAGGTAAGCTCGCTTTGGGAATTACTCTGGCGTCTTCCTCCGATGTTTCATGATACCTGTGAACTCTGGCTTTTCCACAATTGTATTTTGACCCTGGGCTCAATGGGAATGGGGAAGGCGCTAATTACCGGCCCGCAAATAGCAGGCCCGTTATTAGCGCCCTGGTCCCTTAGCTGGACCCGTAAAGATCGTGTGGTCAGACCACACATCCTTTACGGATCCCGCTAAGGGAACTCAGAATTGGGCGGTAAGGGTTTAACGGCACTGGTCTCCTTAACGGTGACCGTTAACCCTTACCGCCCAACTCGAAATGAGGCCCATGATGTTACATCACTGTATATAGGTTATTAATAATTCCTCTTTTAACATAAATGGAAGAACTATATACCTCCTTCAACAAAAATATTTTTTGCAACACATACTTATGTGTGCCATTATCAGCAGCACATGCTAGAGATAAAAATCATGGTTGAAATGCTTACAGCATGAAGCTCAACCATGACCCCAGCCCCACCAAACCACCCCGTTATTCACTCCACCTATCCTGCATCCTATTTCAGTGTCCGCTATACCCTAATAATAGGACCAATGACCTGTGCTCATGGCTTGCAGACATGGCTAGTCTCCTAATCCATGAGGCATGCGATTTAGCTGTGCCGCATTCCCCAATAAGCAAATCAGAGTAGGCATTTGTGTATGCTGAGAGCCAGGCACACTGCCCAAACACCAAAGTTATTTCACTAGTTTTTGTACTTACATTCTGCCACTTTGGAAAACACAAGACAGATTTGCAAAAGCATGCTTTCAAGTCCTTGCTGATTCTCCTTGCATAGATTTGTTTTAATCCAGTCCAGCACTTCAGTCTGTAGCCACAAGCAGAATATGTTTCCTATTCAAACCTAGGGCTTTTGTCATGCTGCATGCCCCAATAAGCAAATCAGAGTACACATTTGTCCTTGCTCAGGGCCAGGCCCATTGCCCAGGCACCAAAGTTATATCACTATTTTGTGTACTTACATTTTGACACTTTCAAAACAATAAAACACAGGACAGAATTGCAAAACCATGCTTTGAAGTTCTTGCTGAGGCTACTCGCACATGTTTGCTGCATCCCGTCCAGCACTTCAGGTTGTGGCCACAAGCAGAATTTTCCCATTCAAGCCTATTTTGAAAATCTTTACCACATAGCTGGTGTCTAGTGGCCATTCCCTCTTTAACCCCATCGCTGGTCCCTTGTGGTCATGGCCATTAGCCAGATTGTTCGAGTCATGGGAAATTTGGTGCAGTTTCATCAGGGGGCGCAAAGTTGTAGGTGGGTCCCAAAATGTCTGTTTTTTCCTTAGACACAATGGAAAAAAGAGTTTTCTCACGTCTACAGCCCAAACCGCACGACGGCGGCAGGAGTGGCGGGTTGGTCCCGAAAGTGTGCTTTTGTAAATTTGGTGTAAATCCGGCAAGTAGTTTTCTTTAAAATGGGCCAAAAGTAAATTGTAATAAAAGTGATGACATGCACCTTGTTAATCAATATTGTTGTATATGTAAAGTGTAAAGTGTGATATTTGAATGCTTATCTAAATATGCTGCATATTTTTTATTGCAATTTTTGGAGGAATTTTGCTTGTGTATATTATATTTTAAGTTTGTTATTATATAGTAATTTTGTGTTACAAAAATATTCTATACTTTCTTTTAACATATTTAATGGTTGTACATTTAATGTTCTTTTGAATCATTTTACATTTTATACAAATACTTGTTTTTATGTGTGAAATTGTTTTCATTTTATGGTAATATTGTATGTTTTTAAGTGTGTGGGGGATTTAAGATTACCATGATATTTGATTTTACTATATATTTTAATGTATTTATAAGGTTTATTATTTTGGTACCTTAATGTTACTATTTCTCATATTTATAGACTTTATTTATTTGTTGGTTTAACCTTAAGTCTTTTGTAAAAAAAATGTTGTTTTCAAATAATTTCAATGTTTGTTTTACAGTCACATGATTATTGATTTTCAGTATTCTTTCTAATGCTAGCACGTGTTGTAAAAGCATATAGTCTAAGTGTGCATGTGGCATAAGAACATGTTGCATAACAGCGCATGGTGTAAGTGTATGTGCTGTAAGTGCGTCTGTTATAACTTTCTGTTATATGAGGGTGTGTCACAGAATTGTGTGTTGTGTGTGTTGTATGAGCATGCGTTTTCAGGACTGTGTGTTATAGGAGCATGTGTTAAGAGTGTGTCATAACAGTGAGTGCTATAAGAGTGTGTGTCGTAAGATGGTGTGTTATGGGAGCATGTGCCTTAGGAACACGTGTGTTATATCCACATGTCATACATCTACATGTTGGAGGTGCATTTGTTATAGGTGCATGAGTTGTAGGTGAACGTGTGATATGATAGAGTGTGAGTAATAGCAGAACATGTCATAGCTGTGTGCTATAGGAGTATGTTTTATAAGAGTGTGCTGAATGATGTGAGTTTTTTGATTTGGTACAGTTCGTACAGTTCGTATGAAAAGTGTACATTTATTTCATATCCTTAAAAATAACATCACATTTCACCCTGGCTTGCCTTTGATGTGAGTTTTGAGGAGATGTTAATATTGTAATAATACCAATTGTAAAACTCATACGCTCTGCATATGTGTGTACAGCGCATGTTGTAGGTGCCCATGTAGTAGGAGTATGTGTTGCAAGAGTGTGTGTCATATGACCATGTGTTTTAGGAGCATGCATTGTGTGTAGTAGGAGCATGGGTAGTAGCTGCATGTGTCATAGGAGCATCTGTTGTAGGAGCGCATGTTGTAGGGGTGTTTGTCATAATAGTATATTTTGTAAGTGTGTGTGTTGTAAGAGCATTTGTGATTTGATCATGTAACATAGAAGTATAAGTCATACGGCCACATGTTATGTACAGTAGGCACATGTGTAGAAGGTTTCTGTGTCATAGGAACATGTAATCATAGGATTGTTTGTCGTAGGAGTGTGTGTCATGGGTGTGCGTGTTGTAGGAGTGTGCGTAATGTGTGTCATATTCTGCACGTGCATTGTATGCCCTGTATATGTATGAAAGCTCACATACAAGTTAATTTTAACTTAAATGTGCCTTTTTTAAATGTAGAGAGGTGTATATAACTTTTCGTTTTCATTTTGTATGCAAATTACAGCTCCTGAAAGCCTGCATCAAAATAAGCTCTGACTTTCATCTCAGTTTTCAAAAGATGTAAATTGTGCAATCTACAAACTGCTAAAATCATACGCCCCTTGGTACAGTTTGTATGAAAAATGTAACATCAAAATCAGCCCACTGATGCTAGTTTTCAGATGAAAGTTGCGTAATGTATGAACTATAAAACTCATACTCCTCTTGGTACAGTTTGTGTGAAAAGTGTACATTTATTCCATCACCTTAACACTGTCATGATAGTCAGCTGTGGCTTGCCTTTGATATGAGTTTTTAGATGTTAATTGGTAAATTTGTGTTCTGTATAACTTATAAGCTTTGTGTACTGTTCGTATGACTTGCCTTTAATGTGACTTAAGAGCATGTGGTAAGAGTGCATCGTAAGAGTGTGCATCGTTGTAGTGTGTGTTGTAAGAGAGTGTCTGGTTGAAACCTGTGTCGTAAGAGCACATGTATTATGTCCACATGTTATGTGTATTGGGCATGTGTGTAGTAGGTGCCTAAGTCATAGGGACATGTATTATAGGAGTGTGTGTTGTAGGAGCACCTTTTATACCATTGTATGTCAAAGGAGCACGTGTCATAGGGGTGTGTGCCATTATAGTGTGAGTCAAAAGATTGTGTGGTCAGTAAGAGTGTGTGTGGTAGGAGTGTGTGTCATAGGAACATGTGTCATAGGATCACATGCTGTCGGTGCATGTTTCATAGGTGCATGTGTCGTAGGTGCATATGTCATAGATGGATGTGTCCTAGGTTCATGTGACAACACTTGTCGTATGCCTCCATATTATGCGTACTAGGCATGTGTCTATTAAGTGCATGTGCCATACTAGCACATGTCACAGGAGTGTGTGTCATTAGAATGCGTGTCATAAGAGTGTGTGGTAAGTGTGTGCTAGGAGCGTGTGTGGTAGGAGCATGTGTTGTAGGGCTTCTGTCCTAGGAGCACTTGACGTAGGTGCATGTGTCATAGGTACATGTGTCATAGGTGCATATGCCATAGATACATGTGTCCAAGGTGCATGTGAGAGCATTTGTTGTACGCCTACATATTATGTGTTGTAAGCGCATGTGTATTAGGTGCACGTGTCATAGGAGAATGTGTTATAGGAGTGTGTGTAATTTCAGTGTGTGTCATAGGAGTATGTGGTAAGTGTGTGTTTTAAGTGTGTTAGGAGCATGTGTCATAACAGCATGTGTCACAGGAGCATGCGTCATAGGTGCATGTGTCCTAGGCGCATGTGTCCTAGGCGCATGTGTCCTAGGTGCATATGTCCTAGGTGCATGTGTCCTATGTGCATGTGTCCTAGCTGCATGTGAAAGCATGTGTCATAAGTTCACATGTTATGTGTAGTAGGCATATGTGTAGTAGGTGCATGTGTCACAGGAACATTTAGCATAGGAGTGTGTTTTGTGGGAATGCTTGTCACAGTACTGCATGAAGTAGGGCCACATGCAACAGGACCATGTTTCATAGGAGCATGTGTCATTAGAGTGTGTGTTGTAAGAGTGTGCGGTCAGTATGTGTTGTAAGATTGTGTTTAATAGGAGCATGTGCGTAGGTGCATGTGTTGTGCCATAGGAGCATGTGGTGTAAGTGCACATGTTATGTGTTATAGGCATGTGTGTACAATCAGTCCTGACTTTGATGTGTTTTCAGATGCTTAATGTACAAACTGTGAAACTCATACTACTTTTGCTACAGTTTGTGTGAAAAGTTTACATTTATTCCATTGCCTTAAAACTCACATCAAAGTCATCTGTGACTTGCCTTTGATGTGAGTTTTTAGTAGATGTTAATTGTGTATTGTACAAACTGTAAAACCCATATGCTCTGTGTACAGTTCATATGAAAGTGTACATTTTCATATGACAGGTGTACATTTATTCCATCACTTTAAAAATGACATCAAAGTCAACTGAGACTTGCCTATGATGTGAGTTTTTGGGAATGTTATTGTGTAATGTACAAACCGTAAAACTCATACGCTCTGTTTACAGGTTGTAGGAAATATGTGCATTCATTCTGCGCTTGCGTCACATACAGATACACTTGAAACGTTAACATGTTTTTTCAGTGCACAAATTCCAGATGAAATCTAGGTGCTTGCAAAACATTGAAAAAATCGAAGCCGCCAATTTTTAGATTGTTCTGCCGACAAACTTTTTCTTTTCCTAGTTGAAAGCTGTTCAAAACGTGATCAAAGTAAAAAATGTTTAAACTATGAAGACTTAATAATCAATTTTGTGTGCACAGGTGGCTACCTCGAAATATTACTGTAGAATATTTTTAGAATTTTTCATGCAGGTGTTTGAAAGTTATTGAGAAAAGTAATTTTCTGAAACGGCATAGAGACTTTGTTTGGAGCATAACTATGCTTTGCGCTAGTGAAAAGGCATGTTTTATATATATACTAGCAAAAAGTGCCTATACATGTGTTCTGCGGACAGACATGATAACACACTCATTAATTCTGAGTCGCTTATCGCTTGATGTGCTTTGCACTGTGCCGTAAACTGCACTTAGAATAGGCGCATGTGGCTTGCTTACATACCCTGGACCTGATGTGGAGGGGAGGCGAGAGTTGGCGTGCTCAGCATACTGGTACCTATTGTGCACTTTCCCCACCTGTCGCTGTGCGCTCTCCCCACCTGTTGCCTCACCTTGGCGCTGTGCTGTGTATTGCAGTGCGTTGTGGTGCAAATATTTTGGAAACAGTGCATCCTAGGGCCTTAAAACATGTATTTGACGTCCCATTGGTACCTTTGAGTTTTAATTCTCGCTTGAAGAAGCTTCCCCACCTGTCCCCTCCCTTTGGCATGGTGCTGTGTGTTGTGCTGGATTGCGGTTCAAATATCGTGGAAACGGTGCATCCTAGGGCCTTGAAACCTGATTTTTGGGGACTCTTCAAGTTTGTTCCTGCCTAAAATGAGCTTTGTCTGGTCCACCTATGAGCACATTGATGTTTCGTCGCTTTCAGGCAACCATGTCATGTGTTGAGGTGATGAAATCTGGGGGAATGGGTGGGGTGTGCAAATGTCATGGAGACAGACATGATAACACTATCATAGACTGTTGAAATCTAATGATCCTGTAGGTCCCTTTGAGTTGCTTATCGTTTGATGTGCTTTGCAATCCAAAGTAAACTGCACTGAGAATGGGTGAGTCTGGCTGGCAGGCATGGAGGGGAGGTGTTGGCATGCTGCAGCATACTGGGACCTTCTGTGCGCTTTCCCCACCTGTCGCCTCACCCTGGTGTGGTGCACTGCTGTGGGGTGAAAATATCTCAGGAAAACGCTGCATCCAAGGGCCTTGAAATGTGGTTATTGAGCCTTAAAGTTTTGTTCCTGGAATCGAGATGCTTGAAATTAGCTTGGTAGGTCCTTCTGTGACCACATTGATGTTTCGCCGATTTTGTGTTTTGTGGTGTGCATATCTCAGAAACAGTGCATCCTAGGGGCTTGAAACATGGTTCTTAAGCCCATGTGTTGTTCCTGGCATCGAGATGCTTAAAATGAGCTTTGCCCAGTTCTTTTATGACCACATCGATGTTTTGCCAATTCTGTGTTTTGCAGTGCAAATATCTCAGAAATGGTGCATCTTAGAGTCTTGAAATGTGTTTTGGGACCTCAAGTTTTGTTTCTCGCATTGAGACGCTTACAATGATGCCCACCTTGATGTTTTGCTGCTTCCAGGCAACCGTCTCATGTGTGCAGGGGCTGAAATCCAGGGAATGGGGTGGGGTGTCCACATGTAATGTAGCCAGTGACACCCAGAGGACCCTAACAGTTAACTGTGCAAAATCTGGTGCAGATTGGTGGAACAGTGTTTGTATGAGGAACAAACAAACAGATTTTCCATTTTATATATATAGAAAAGATTAATATCTTAAAGGCGAGAGTAAACAAGTATAAAGAGGGGAAATCCTATATGGCATTCATTGACTTGGCACAAGCATTCGACTCTATAAGTCGGCCTAACCTTTGGAGGAAGCTTGATGGATGGGGATGCCCCAGCGATATCAGAGACGCGTTGAAAGATTGTTATTACGGAAAAACCTTAAGGGTCAGGATGGGCAGGATTGGTCTCCTCTCTGACCCAATTGCAAATAGCAAAGGTCTCAAGTAAGGTTGCTCCCTTGAACCTGAGCTATTCAATTTGTTCATTTTGTATGTAAAGGAAGCCTTTATCAGATTGCCCCCCCCCCCGAACTGGCTAATGAAACCATTGGTAGACTGTTTTATGTGGACGATGTTGCACTAATGGATCAAACACCGATAGGTTTACAACGACAGCTCGACACTCTGCAAGACTATGTGGGGAAATATGGATTCAAAATCAACCCCAAAAAATCTCGGATCTTGACTCTCAGTGGAAAATTTGGTGGCAAGCACAGAAAAAAAAACGTGTGTTATCTAAGTGGAGAAAATGTAACCAAAGTAAGCTCCATTACTTACCTGGGGGTGTGTTTGAACACCAGCAGCAGCGACGCCTGAGTAAACCATCCTAAGAAACAAAGCTAAAAACCTTTCTGCACAGGGAAGGCTTCTCCTCAACAAATTATGTGGCTTATAACTGGTGCCTTTGATCTCATTCTATCATATGAAGGTGATTGCAATCCTTACACATGGAGTAGAAGCATCCTTTGAATTACCAGTAGAGACCTGGCTGAAATTAGAAGGGCTGTTTTGGAAGAGGGTCCTGGCTTTGCCGAAAAGCACCCCCATCCAAGCAATCAGGATAGAACTCGGTTTGACATCAATATACACGATAGTGGTGTGGAACTCCCTCTCCTTATATCGAAAGTGTGCATTGTCCTACCCTCTTGGAGGCTTTGCTTTGATAAACAAAGCCCTACATTAGAACAACGAAAACATTCTCGATGGATGGAGGAGTATCTGCTAGGCAATTCTGGCAGATTTGGGAGAAACAGAAAGTTGCCTTAGAAGCAACACAGATGGAACCAAACGGAAGTTATACACACAGATTGGATCAACACACAGCAAGAGAGACAATCATACAAATACTCTGGGAAGCCCCTACAAGAGGCCAGGAAACTCAATACATTACCGGAATACCTGCGGAAATTCCCCAACCATCATTTTAGAGCACAGTTCATGTGCTTTTGCTTAAACCTGTTCCCTGCAAAAGAAATGTTGAGACCAAGAGTGCGTGACAGGGGGTTCGATACATCGTGTAGGCTGTGCTCAATGAAAGACTTGAAGGAAACTGTGAGACATTTGGTACTATTCTGCCCAGGCATAAGAGACATAAGGACCAACATCCTGGGTAGATTAATGAAGGAGTACGAGTCGACGGTAGCTGTTGAATGGTGGACTGCGTTTTTATGCAGGGAGAAAGGATTTCGGTGATCCTCGCCTTGGTGAGGTTGCTGAGATTTTTATTAGGATTGAAGAGAGCAAGCCCAAGACTGGGGTAACACCTACTGATTAACTGACATTGATTACTGGCCAAAAATGATATCTCTAATGAGAAACAGAGGAGGGAAAATTTGATTTCAAACATTTTGTACAGTCAGCAGGTATAATGTTTTCTTTTGTAAAAGCAAACACCCACATAAATAAAGAAAGTGCAGAAAAATATATTTATTCAGCTAATTTATAAAAATTCAGGCATATTGCAGCATGAACTTAATGCACAAATATGATACTGCTCAGGCAGTAAGCATTCCGCCATGTGTTCCATCTCTCTTGCAGAGAATTTGTCAGGCAATCAACTTCTTCTAACTACAAAGCCTACTCATATTTTAGTGATCCCTATAGCAGTTTAATTCCTGTAATGGTCACATGACTTCTTCAAAAACAGAGCTAATGCTTTGCAGATCTGGCAGCCAATGTAACACGGTGTAAATTCTCACAGATTTTTTACATTCATGTAAAATCCAATTGTTTAAAATTTCGATTTCTATAATTACTCATTCATACTTACACAATATTAAAAACCACACAATATCCCATACTCTTAAACCAGTTCATCTTCTGACTTTTTCAAGAATAAATATTTTACCCAATTCATTCATTATCACCAACACTACATGGAATACATATTTTTTTTTACACTTTAAGGCCGAGTGCTAGAGTGTTTTTTGGGGATGGAGTATGGTAGTGATTATATTCAGTGATCTACCTGCCAAATCCTGTGTATTTTGTTTTTCTAGATTTTTTTTTCTCTGACTGCACTCTACAGCACCCACATTCAGTATATATATTGCAGAGCCTGCAGTAGCAGCCCTGTAGTTATGGTTAAGTTGCTGGATCCATAGGCACACCAGTGTTTGGAAGGCTTATAACTTTGCCCCCCCCTGAAAATGACTCACAAAACTTTGCAGCCAAAGTATATGGCCCCGTCAGATTGATCCTGCGACATTGGTGATATTTCGTTAAAGGGGGGGGGGCAAAGTTATAGAGGGGTCCCAAAATGTGTGGGTTTTCCCATTGACGCAATGGAAAATAAAATGTGCTGACACCTACTAACCAAACCGCTGGACGGATTTTCACCAAAATTGCAGCAGGAGCAGCGGCTTGGTCCCGAAATGCTTTTGTAAATTTGGTGTAAATCCGTCCAGTAGTTTTTTTTAAAACAACCAAAAAGTAGGTAGAAACAAATGTGTGATATCCGCGTTTGGTCTGCGGACTCACTTCCCTGTTCGCTCCGCGGATGGGCCTCTGTTTGGTCCAGGGGTTGACGTGAGCAGGGGTCGACATGAGGTCTGCGGACATCAGACGTGCCCGCTGATTGGATGGTGAAAAGTGTGAGGTACATTATATTTTCTGAAGCACCGGCCATGTTGGATCCGCGAACACCGGCCGGTTTCCACAGACATTGCGTTGGGGAAAAACTCTATCAATTACAATTTGGGTCATTTAGTGGTGGAAAGAGGGGCTGGGAAGGGTGGGGGAGTCAAAAAAAGATGATATGGGGCTATTTGTGTAGGTTGAAAAAGGAAGGACAGGTGTCGAAGCTGTCCATGGATATCACAGTAGTTTGCGGACAGTGCTATACCCGTAGGCCCATTTAATGAGGTAACACTTTATTGGATGGATGGGTATGCAGAATTTACTCTTCAATAATAAGACCAACTCAGGAAGTTGGCAAACATATCTGTTTTAATAACAATTGTCTAAAACAGGGAGTACAATGAACATCAACAGACGTATCACAGCATATCTCTCAATGTTTTACATGAAAGAATACACTTTTATTTCAAAAACTCATCACCATTGACGTCACACTACGTGGCAAACTAAGAAAACGTATCTGGGATTGTGGTTAGTCTACAGGGAACATCTACGTATACTTTCTATGGGGGATAGGATTATGATTGGGTCTCTATAGTCAGGTGGACAACTATGCCCACCCCTAGTGCAAGTCATCTTCATTGTCATCAAATAAATGACATTTCATTGGCTCTCAAACTATAAGGCTCTTTGCTACGTGGCCCTCTCTAATGGGTTGGCATGCTTGTACCCTTCTGGAATATTCTACTCGCTAGCAGCATGCAAGCTGGTGCTTGTGGGTGGACTTGCCCATGCCTCCCCACCGAATGAGCTCATCATCCATCAGAGTCTATTTCCATCTACCTAATGTGACAGGAGACTGTGTTGTAGCTCAATCTTCCCATTTAATACTATTAAATGAATACAACTTGGCACTAATGGTGTTTTTCCATTGCACCTCAACAGGAGCTTGCCTCGCTTCTCACGTTTATTGTATCCTCTTGAATAGATCACCAGTTTCTTGGCTGCTTCAACCCTTGACAGTGGGCCAGACAAGCCTTCTCGATTCTTGCTCCATCTTCATCTACTTTTCTCTGCTCTGCCACACTTTCAGCCCTTTTGCTACTGAGGTCCTAGTTTGCTAAAATGTGACCTGGAACATCCAGATTCTATACCCCTATATATATTGGCGGCACTGGCTGCAATCTATTCACTACGTATAGCCAGCCTTCATGGTTACTTAGTCTACTTGCGTTGCAGCGTCTGTAAAGTTACAAAGCTACTCATATTTTCTTCAGTGTTCTACGCACTTGCAATCTTCATTCCGCAAATGAAATGTTACTCAACTCTTTATTTCGTCATCAGATGCTATAAGGTCAACCACCACAGCAGTAATATGTGTATAGTAATTATAGCTAATGTAGTAGGAGTATGGCCAGAATTACCATAGTAGCAATATGTTTATAGTAATTGTAGGTAATGTAGTGGGAGTACAAAGTATTTGTAATATGGAGGAATGATGTAATTTACCTGTATATGGTACTTATGATTGTAATAAAATTGAGGATGGTGTTTATAGAATATGTATTTGATTATAACTGCTGTGGTTACTTACAGGCCGATTCATGGAATTAATGTGTGTTGAAATTATCGGCGCAAGCGTGCGAAAGCGTGCGAATCGCAGTGCAAGTGTGAAAATCGAAGCGAAACCCGTGCACAACGATTCAAAGAACTCCGTGCATGTGTAAATCCCTGGATGTGCGCTAAAATTCTGCATGGCGCACACATCTCCAAACAGCGTGCGCTAAGCGCACAGCGAAAGCGCACATAGCGCAGCGCACACAACAAAAGTAGGCGGAACAGGGGGCGTAACGCGCGGAATGGGGAACGACGCGTGAAAATGTGGGCGTCACGGGGGAAGTACAGGAGGCAAATGCACAGAACGCCCACACGCGCGTCTACAACACGTATTCATGGAATCGAACGGGGCTAATGCGTGCGCCAAAAAAGACGCGCTAATCCGGAAACACGTACGCCAGCAAGAAGCAGGCGTATGTGGAACTGCGCAGCATAAAAGTGCGCGCAAACAACAAACAAGCTCAGACGCCAAAATGAATATACCGTTCCTAGCAGCAGTGGTCGTGGGATACCGCAGGAGGAGAAGGATGATCAGGCCCAGAATTTTTACACCCAGAACCAGCTTTTTGGGATGCCTGATGACCAGGTGTATGGGAGGTACAGGTTTCCACCTCACATAAGACTCGACCTGGTGAGTGAGTGGGAGGATGACCTCACATAACCCACCCTGTGCTCCTAAGCACTCAGCCCTCTGGAGAAGGTCCTCAATGTACTGCACTTCTTGGCCACTGGATCATTTCAGCGGACAAGTGCTATAGTGGGGGGGTGTCACAGGCCACGCAGTCACGCTGCCTACACCAGGTGTTGGCCATCATGACTGCACGCCCATCAGTCCGCAGGCACATATACACCTGAAATCCTGGACGGCAGCCTGCCCAGAACACCTGCAGAAAGGCAGGCTGCCGTCCAGGATTTCTACAGGGTGGCACAATTCCCCAAAGTGCTAGGTGCCATTGATTGCACCCATGTTGCTCTACCTCCCCCCAGGGCATCTGAGCACATCTATAGAAACCGCAAGCACTGCCATTCCATCAACGTGCAGGTAGTATGTGATGCCAAGGGAATCATCACCTCAGTATATGCCAACTATCCAGGGTCCACCCACGACAGTTTCATTTACAGGATGTCAACCCTAAACCGGGACCTAGAAGCTGGGCGGCATGGTGATACATGGCTGCTTGGTGAGTATAAATGCCACTGCACATGCATGCATGTCAGATACTGAGTAATGTCACAACCCCACTAATGATACCCATCACCACCTCCCCAGGGGACAGTGCCTACCCTCTGAGCACCCACATGATGACGCCAGTTCGGAACCCCACCACGCCACCCAAGGTAAGATACAACACAGCCCATATTGCAACCCGGGGCATAGTGGAGCGCATATTCGTAGTGCTCAAGTCACGCTTTCACTCCCTTGACCGTTCTTGTGGGCAGCTGTTGTACGCTCCCCCAGTAGTGTGCAGGATCATAGTGGCAGCATGTGTCCTGCACAACGTTGCAACACGCCGGGGCCTGCCGGTGGACATGGTGGTGCCCCCACTTCCCCAACCACATGCACGCCCGCTTCACATGGGAGGGGAAAGGGCACGTGGTGAGGCAGCCCGTACGCAGGTGGTGGCTAATTACTTCACATAAAATCACACATACCAGCTGACAATCAATGATGATGACATATGGGACAGTCAACTGTCACAACCATACCAGCCTGAGATTGGTCACCTGGAAGTATTACATTGTGTGCATCCATACCTACCCAAACACCACCAATGATGTGTCATCAAAAGACATACATCTATGCTGCTAAATTCATTTCCCCCTTGCTAAATACAACATGAGAACAGCACCATGTCACCCAACCCCTCCCCAGCTCCATCACCAAACACACCATGGCATGTCATGCAATGTGAAAGCAAACAAAGCAATGCACAAGACCTGACACAAGTGTCACAAAGTACACTGTCCCTAATGGAAACTGCCCACACACAATATGCTTCCAGTAATGTATAACTAACAGCACACATTTCCAAATACTTACCCCCAACACAATGCTGCAACACACCATGGAAAAATGCAAAAACAGGACAGTACTAAGTTCAAGTAGAGGTAGTCTTACAACCTGAATACGCCAGCACATCGACCCCTTCCAACTGTAGAGTGTTGCTGCCACGCAAATGTCTCAGTGTACTGCATACAACATGAACTGCATCTGCAAAGTAGACGGCCTTGTGAAGACTTGAGGAAGGAACCTGCAGATTAGGAGGAAGACATGGATGCACAAGAACATATCAATACACCATGCAGTGTACAATACAACAACATCAACTAGGGATGTCTACACAGTATTGACTACAGACTGCCCACACAGCTCATGGGAGCCCAACGACACTGTGTAATTCACTGTCACTTGGTCACACCCTTTGCAAGCCCATGGAAACGGGAAGCAGAAGGGGTGTGTGTCTCATGAACCCAAGCATCTAACCCAAACTCAGGACAAGCCTGCATGTGCCCAGCCGGAATACAGTGGATGCCCACGGGAGCCACACAAGGCAACACACTGTAAAAAAAAAAATCAAAAATCAAAAATGGCCATGTGAGGGTCAGGGGGGGTGGCGGAGGCCACCCAGGAGGTTCGAGGACAGGGTGCACACCAACACCCACCTGCGTGGATGTTGCAACAAAAAATAAAACCCTCCTTCGGCTCATGACCTGCACGGCTATGCCATTGTGGGAGAACTGCTGTCGCTCTGCTCATCCTCTGCTGCTGCATCAGGAGGTGGTGGCACTATAGGAGGCAGCCCACGCAAAGCCCTGGTATGGTCCTCCATGGCAGCAAGCAAGTGCGTCTGGAAGGTCTGATTCTGGAGGATTAAAGTGCGGAGATCCCCATGCAGCACATCACGGGTTGCCTGCATTTCTGCACGCATGGCCTCGCGTGATGCCCGGATCTCCTCACGTGTTGCATGCAGCTCAGCTGAGAGCGAACGTGTGAGCTGCTCCAGCTGCTGTTCTGCCCTTAAATTACTGGAAGCCTCAAGTTCAACCGGAGTCTGCCGGAGGTTATGTAGTTCTACCCTCAGGGCTTCCCTGTGGCCCTGGGACTCTATTGATATGGATTCACGCAGAGTCTCCAGTGCGCCCGTCGGTCCCTGTTGGACGCCAACATGTCTTCCCTGTGTGATTGGCAAATGGAGTCTGTTGCCCGCTGTTGTTGCTCCATCTGCCTTCCAGGGGGGATAATGGAAGTGGCCACCCTCTCCATTGCCTGAGCCATCATTTCTACTGATGCTGCCTGTTGGGTTGCCATACCGTACATGGAGTTTTCCCATA
Source organism: Ambystoma mexicanum (assembly GCF_040938575.1). NCBI lineage: Eukaryota > Metazoa > Chordata > Amphibia > Caudata > Ambystomatidae > Ambystoma > Ambystoma mexicanum. Next base: position 944,347,220 of record NC_090931.1, on the reverse strand, counting down.
CAGTATTGCCTGGTGGCGCATGGCCACCGTGTCGACGGGCACCACACCTGTTTGGGGCAAGGCGATCTGCACCTTGCTGTGCTGGCACTGCCTGAGGCAGAGGGACTGCATTCACCCTCTGATCTGCTGGCCCAGGAACAGGATCAGATGCTGTGGAGTGTGACCCTGCATCTGTAACCGCCAAAGGCGGACCTACCAACACTGACATCCCCATAGAGGGTTCTACCCCTGGTGCAGGTGGGTTGGACAGAACAGAATCCCTGCCAGAAACACTTACCTGCGACGGCACATACGTCTCATCATCCGATTCAGCACCTGAATAGAGGTCTGTGGAGGTGCACCCAGAGACACCCCTGGACAGTATGGTCTGCAGTAACATTGGGTTTTCACCCACCACCACACCACATCCCCCACTGGTGCGCCGGTCGTGCCTGAGATTCCTCCTGGGTCTGCACCATCTCCTCAACCGCATCAAGTGCGTCATCACCTGCAAAAACATGAAAGACAACAAATGGAAACAGGCATGAGCACCATAGCACACACATAGGCCGTGACATGCCAGAGATCCAGTACAAGATTTACACATGTCCCACATGACTATAACCCTGCCATGCACGCACTGTCAAAGAGTTGGAAGTGGAGTCAAAAAGGCAGACACTGGGGAGAGCAAGATGGAAAAGCATCACATTTGCAGCATGTTGGGTAGCACTGGCATCACACATCAGGCTGTGAGTGGCATGTCCAATACACATACATGACACATGCCACCACACAGATGTCATGTAGCATAGCCACGGTAAATTACAAAACTACAGCAATATGTCAGTGAATGAGTACTGTCACACATCCATGTCACATCGACATGATGCGAAGATTAATGCTGAATAGTGTTGCTAAATATGCATGTGCCACACACTGAAACACATCCAGTGTCCAATAATACAGTCATTGTGGGCTGATCAATGGTTGGTCACTTTAACATTACATGAAACATCTGTCATGTTCCACATGCAAACAGGCCCTAATAAAAAATTTCTGTAGCCCAATACTCCATCGGCCTGAATGTTGTAATCATTAACATAACCAGGTAAAAATAGTGGGCTTTAAACAATGACTGACGCATATCACATATGTTGCAATAGGGCAGAAAAATGCGTAGTAAAAATGGGAGAGTGGAAACAATCAGCCTGAATGAACACTTACAAAATCTGAACAATGTAGTTGCAAGATGACAGTTCAAGGTAAAGTGCACTAATGTGGGCCTAATTGGCAACTGTAGGCAGAAGGGATACAGTCATACCCAAATCCAAGGCACGTGAATGTATGGGAGGAAGCAAATGGGTGACCCATAACACTCAGGAGTACACACCCTCACCTGGCACTCAATCGGAACCCATCACCCAAACAACATACACTTGGATTACACACGCACGCATGGGCACTCACTGGACAATGCGTCGTAATCAGGTAGATCTCCCACACCTTGGATCTGTTCCTCTGTGACGAAGGTCCCAGCAACAGACTCATGTTCAGTGAGTTCGTTGTCCTCTTGTGGAGACCCACTGCCAGTCACCAGAGTAGCGGCATGATTTGAGGCCAACTTGTTCTTTGCTCTGCATTTCAGGTCATTCCACCGCTTGTAGCAATCATCAGCTGTGCGCCTCACAAATCCAAGGGCACTTATGCGGTCCGCGATGGTCTGCCAGTGTGCCCTACGTTGACCAGGTGTGGTCTTGCACCCTGCAGTCACCAACATTTCATGGCTATGTGCCGACACATAGGTCACAAGGGCATCAAGTTTGGGGTCATTAAAGCTAGGCCTCCTTGACGTGCCGGACTGTGTAGCCGTGTCTGGGGTCTCAGCCTGTAGTGCCAGAGCACCCTTCTTCCTCTTCTTCAAAGGTGGAGCAGAGCCTGAGTGGTTTGCGCCGCTCTGGTCAGTAGGGTCAGAAGCGCAGGTGGACTGGGTACTGGGAGTGTGTGAATGCACAATGACCATAGGTCTTGGTGCAGGCATTGGCTGAAGTCTGATGTTGGCAGGGGCAACGTCAGTTTGATGGTCCAGGGCCGACACTGTCCCGGCTGGGAGACTCAGAGCTGGAGTGGATAGAGCTGCCCCTGCAGCCTCCCCACCCTGCCTACTTGGGGCAGCAGATGACATCGCTGCCCCAGATCCACGTGCTTGGTGACAGCAACTTGCACCACCACACGTGGCTTAGACTTGCTGACCTGGAAGTCAGCCTGGGAGTCATCCTGTGCCGGGTCGGTGCCACAATGGGCTGGTCCAACAAGGGCTGAGCTGGGATGGTGTCAGCCACGTTTCCCTCAACCATGGGGGGGGCATGGGTGTCCATGATTGGTCCTCCACACATGGGGGTCTAGGGGCACCCTACAAATCATGGCCACGTCCCCTACCGCGCCCACCATGCCCACCTTTTGGAGGTCGGCCACCTTTGCCTCCCTTACCGCTTGGTCGCCTCCCAACCATGGCACTGATGTTGTTGTGCGTATGGGAGTTTCAGTAAACAATTGTCCTGGGCAATTGGGGGTGAAAGGGGTAGGGTACTAGATGGAATTTGTACCCTAGTGCTCTAACAAGGCTGTCTGTGATCCCTGGGGGAAGATGACGGGTCACGCAATGCACAGGCACTCCAAAAACAAAAGGTAACGTGCACGGAACCCCTCGTAGACTACGTGCATGGAAAAATGAACCCGCACTACTCTGTGGCACCCAGAAACACAAAAACAAGCGTACGCGTGTTACACGCAGCCTACAATGACCTCTGAAAGGGTACGCGACACACGGGGCAAGCACAGTTGGTAAATGCGTGCGCGACTCACAGTCTGCCTGGAAAAAGAACGTGAAAAAAACGTGCGTGTGCGTGTAGGCAACACCCCTGCCAAAAGAAGAACTGTATGCTGTCTGAGGAGACAGGACAAAAGAAGAAGTGAACGCTGTTTGTGGAAACAGGCCCAAAAAAAATAAAGAACGCTGCCAGAGGTAACAGGGAGTACGAACTTGAAACGCTGTGAAGTAATCGCTTGTGAACCGACAAGAAGGTCAGAATTCACCCACTCGCTCTCCACGAAAAGCACCTACAAGGGAATGGGGTCCTACACGTACCTTTTAAAGTGGCCTACACATTCAGCGTCACTTACGCGTGTACGTGCTAAGGCCCTTTCCTCCAATTATACAAGCTGACACTCGGACGTGCAGTTTCTGGACGTGTACGATGAACATGCACCCGTATTGACGGAAACACCCGCGTGCGTCACGTCACTTACGCGCCTAGGCCCTTTCCTCGGATTACACGCATTCCCACGCGGACGTGCAGTTTTTTCACACGCGCTGAACCACTATGCCCACGTCACGAGGGAAACGCCTGCGCGAGTCATGTCACAGAAGCGCTTACGCGCTAAGGGCCTTTGGTCCAATGAAACCACGAACGTGTGCTGACGCGCTAAATCGCGAAGGGCCTTTCATCGAATTACATGCTGATGTGCAAGATTTTCACGTGCCATATCACTCCGTATGAAGCTGGCCACGCAACAACACACAGAAGACCACGCTCCTGCCCAGAAGGCTGAATTACTTCCCCCCAGATCCCTGAGCACGCTCCCATCTGCCATCTGCTGCTGCCTGACTGCCTGCTGCCCACGTGCCCTGCTATTTGCTGCCTGCATGTCAGCCAGGGGTGCAGTTGCTGTGACCACCCCTGCTGGAACCGAAGACTCCCGACTGGGATACCATCGCTCCACAGCCCAGCCCCAGGACCCAGCTGCCCACCCACTCCTGCCTCTGGGGTGGCCATGTCGGGCACAACATCATCTGGCACCACTGGCAACCCCCAGCCAGAGAGGCAGAGGGCCACCAGCTTCAGTGCCAGGGAAGTTGGTGTCCTGGTGGAGCAAGTCCTGGGGCAGTATGATGCTCTCTTTGGAAGTTTGCGCGCCGACAATGAAGGACGGACCAGGATCTGGATGGACATCGTGACTGCCATCAACGCGGAGGGGGTGGCAGTCCGCGACTTACAACATGTCAAGAAGCGCTGGGAGGACTTCAGGTCCAGGACCCTCAACAAGGCCAGTGCCTCTTGAAGGCAGCGGATGCCAAAGGGCGCCGGGGCCACCTGCCCAACCACCAAATGAGGGTCCTGGAACACATATACCCAGTGCTCCATGTCCAGGTCCTTGAGAGGCAGACCTGTCTGGAGTCGAGCGGTAAGTGTACGGGCATACTGATTTGATGCTGTGCGTGTGGTGGTGTGCCAGTAGTGTGCAGGTTGCACATGTGTTTTCATAGGGCCATGTAGGGATGTGTATGAACAGGGCTGTGAGGCTGCCACATGTGAGTCCTCTTAGGTGTGAGACACATTGATGGTGTATGTGTTGGTAAGCATGCTGTGCAAATGCAGATGTGGGATCACACATGTTTTAATTTCTGTGTATGTACGTTGGCATGGTTGTGGTGTCACACATGGATGGGGGTTCCTGCTGCATGTATCTGCACTGTGTACATGTGCATGTGTGTGTATTTGACAAGTGTGCAACTGTGATGCAACATGGATGCACATGACACTGATATGTAGAAGGCTGAATGCCAGATGTGACATGTATGGCGATCACATCAATGCGACAGTTGGAGGAGATGTAGACATGCATGTAAGTGTGGTGGCGTGTGTGCATGTCTAGTGCACTCCCTGTGTTTCATGTGATGTCAGGCTCACCTTCGGCTGTTCATGCTTTTGTATGTGTATAGATGGAGCTGCCTGGTGCAATATTGCTGTGGAAATGCTCATGTGTGTGAGTTGAAATGACGTCGTGGAGTGTGATGCCATGTCTGAAGTTTGACACTGCCACTCATGTGCAACTGTCATGTGTGTATCAGTCCATTGTACAGTGCCCTGATGTCTGTGTTTTATCTCTCCCTGTCTGCAGCGTCAACTGATGAAGAGGGCGGATAGGGTGCTGTGGAGCACAGCGGCAGGGATCACACCACCAGCCGGAGACGCAAGGCCCGGCTCCCCTCCCAGATTGTCATCTCGTCGGGGAGTGAGGAGTCTGGTGCCGCAGCTGCCAAGGGTAGGTCCAAGAGGCGGAGGTCGGAGGTGGACTCCTCGGCAGCAGAAGGGGCAGCTGAGACCCCACAGGGTCCAAAGGAGGAAGATGGAATGTAGTCATCCAGGTTGGTGGGGGGTTTGGTGGAGGAGGAGGCAGCGGAAGGGACACACACAGGGTCTGGAGGTGGGGATTCTACTGGTGCTAGTGGTGCAGTGCAGGGGCAGGGACAGGAGGCTGCACAGGCTACCGCGGAGGTGCCTGTGTGCAATCCTGTCCCTGATCCTGTCACTGCATCATCTGGCACCAGCAGGGATGCCTACGTCCAGACCCGTTTTCAGGAAGGGGATGAACACACAACAACTGGCCTTCCTCTTCCTGCGGACGTGGCTATCAGGGACCGTGTTGAGCCTGTCCTGGCTGGGATAGCGTTGCGTCAACGGGGCATGTGAGGTGACCTGCAGTCTTTTCGTGAAGAGACTGCACGTCATCTCGGATGCCTCTTTGACCACGTTGACCTGCTGGGACTGGTCACCGGTGCTGGATTCCTCGGTGTGCTGGACCTTCTTGCGACCCCCTCCTCACCTGAACCCCCTACGCACCATTCGTCCTCCATGCCATCTTCCCACCCATGTATCACCTGGGTACACTGTGGAGCTGCCTCTGACCGGTGTCCGGACATTTGGTCGAAAGACATTTGGTCGAAAGACAAATGGTCGACGGAATCTGGTTGAAAACTAAATGGTCGAATTTTTTTTTTATTTATATATATATTTTTTAGGTTTTCGTTTAGGGAAAAAAGGGTTTTTTAGAAATAAATGGGGTTGGGGTGGGACCCCGGGTGGGGACCCCGGGTGGGACCCCCCCAACAAAGTGAAAATACAAAAAAAAAAAATTCAACCATTTGGTTCTCGACCAAATGGTTTTGATCAATTGTCCTGTCGACCTTTTTTTTCGACCAAATGTCTGGTAACCTCTCTGACCCAGTGGCCAGGCTGGTGGAGGACACATCCCTGCCACAGTCGGGAGTCGGACGTCCAGCAGGGGTGGCCACCATGACAACTGCACCCCAGCCAGAGGAGGACGTGCAGGCAGCAAGAGCCAGGGCGCAGGCACAGGCACAGCAGCAGCAGCAACATGGTGGGAGCAATGATGGCTCTGGGCCTTCAACATCGGAGGGGCAGGCATCGGCCAGAGGTCAGGAGAACGCAGGATTCCAAGTGTCTTCCGTGTGGCAGCGGTTGGGCCACGCCATAGATGCGGAGCGGCAGCGGGCGGAAGAGGAACGACTCACAATGGTCAGGGCGGAGAACTCCATGCGGAGGGCACTGAGGCGGGCCGAGTGCCTGGAGGCAATTCGCAGGGAGTTGGAGGTGAACATGTCGTCGTCCCTGCGAACCCTCGGGGCCATGGAAGAGGACCGCCTCCAGGACATTGAGCGGGAGTTCGATGATGCCCTGGCCTGGGACATCAAAAAGTGAGCCGTCGGACTAGCCCGCTGCCATTGTAAATAGTTAGATAGTGTTAGGTTTCCTTTCTGTTTTTGTTTATTTTGGGCTGCTTGGACAATGCACCACATTTTTGTACATAGTTCTTTATTAGGTAGTGTTTTTTGTAGGTTTCATTTCATTTGTTGGGCTCATGTACCCTGGATTGGTAATTTGTATATAGTTGAACAGTGGATGTTTCTCTTTTTTATTTTAATTTCACCATGGCGCAATGGATTTCAGATATCTTTTTTCCCTTGGATTTGCTTTGTTGGACTGAGACTTTGGACAAATTTTCATTTGGATTTCTTTGGATTCTGATTTCATATTTGTTATTCTTTTCCGGACATGCTGCATTTTATTTCTTATTCCCATTATTGAGTGTTTTTTTTTCATTACATTCAGGTTGTGTTCAATACATTTTTGTTTCATACTTCGATGTGTGGTATTCTCTCATTGGTTTCATGCATGTCATGATATGGGTTTTCACATTCACTTGCACCCATTGTGTGTGTGTGAGACGGACATGTGTTCATGTACATACTTGCCATTCGGGATGTATCATGTAATAGCCATTTCTCTGTGGGTGGATGCAATACTTGGTTGGCTCTTTGGGCTGGGGTGGTGTGGGGTGTGATGTGGGTGGCCATGAGGCCCATGATTGAGGATCGTCATGACGTGGGTGCTGGGGGACATGAGTGGGGGCCTGCTGGCAGGCGCCCCTGACTGCTGGGGGGTGGGAGTACTGGGGAACATGTGTGGGACATGAGTGGGGGCCTGCTGGCAGGTGTCCCTCACTGCTGGGGGTCCTGGGGGACATGTGTGGGACATGAGTGGGGGCCTGCTGGCAGGTGCCCCTGACTGCTGGGGGATGGGGGTGCTGGGGGACATGAGTGGGGGCCTGCTGGCAGGCGCCCCTGACTGCTGGGGGTTGGGGGTGCTGGGGGACATGTGTGGGACATGAGTGGGGGCCTGCTGGCAGGTGCCCCTCACTGCTGAGGGTGCAGGGGGACATGTGTTGGGCATGAGTGGGGGCCTGCTGGCAGGTGCCCCTCACTGCTGGGCGGTGGTGGTGCTGGCAGGTGCCCCTGACTGCTGGGGGGTGGGGGTGCTGGGGGAATTGAGTGGGGGCCTGCTGGAAGGTGCCCCTGACTGCTTGGGGGTGAGGGTGCTGGGGGACATGTGTGGGACATGAGTGGGGGCCTGCTGGCAGGTGCCCCTGACTGCTGGGGGGTGGGGGTGCTGGGGGACATGAGTGGGGGCCTGCTGGCAGGTGCCCCTGACTGCTGGGGGCGGGGGTTCTGGGGGACATGAGTGGGGGCCTGATGGCAGGTGCCCCTGACTGCTGGGGGTGGGGGGTGGGGGTGCTGGGGGACATGTGTGAGACATGAGTGGGGGCCTGCTGGCAGGTGCCCCTCACTGCTGGGGTGTGGGGGTACTGGGGGACATGTGTGGGACATGAGTGGGGGCCTGCTGGCAGGTGCCCCTGACTGCTGGGGGGTGGGGGTGCTGGGGGACATGAGTGGGGGCCTGCTGGCAGGTGCCCCTCACTGCTGGGGGGTGGGGGTGCTGGGGGTCATGTGTGGGACATGTGTGGGTCATGAGTCGGGGCCTGCTGGCAGGTGTCCCTCACTGCTGGGGGGTGGGGGCCTGCTGGCAGGTGCCCCTCACTGCTGGGGGGTGGAGGTGCTGGGGGACATGTGTGGTACATGAGTGGGGGCCTGCTGGCAGGTGCCCCTCACTGCTGGGGGGTAGGGTTGCTGGGGGACATGTGTGGGACATGAGTGGGGGCCTGCTGGCAGGTGCCCCTCACTGCTGGGGGGTGGGGGTGCTGGGGGACATGAGTGGGGGCCTGCTGGCAGGTGCCCCTGACTGCTGGGGGGTGGGGGTGCTGGGGGACATGAGTGGGGGCCTGCTGGCAGGTGCCCCTCACTGCTGGGGGGTGGGGGTGCTGGGGGACATGAGTGGGGGCCTGCTGGCAGGTGCCCCTGACTGCTGGGGGGTAGGGGTTCTGGGGGACATGTGTGGGGTCCTGCTGGCAGGTGCCCCTCACTGCTGGGGGGTGGGGGTGCTGGGGACATGTGTGGGACATGAGTGGGGGCCTGCTGGCAGGTGCCCTTGACTGCTGGGGGGTGGGGGTGCTGGGGGACATGAGTGGGGGCCTGCTGGCAGGTGGCCCTCACTGCTGGGGGGTGGGGGTGCTGGGGGACATGTGTGGGAGATGAGTGGGGGCCTGCTGGCAGGTGCCCCTCACTGCTGGGGGGTGGGGTGCTGGGGGACATGAGTGGGGGCCTGCTGGCAGGTGCCCCTGACTGCTGGGGGGTGGGGGTGCTGGGTGACATGAGTGGGGGCCTGCTGGCAGGTGCCCCTGACTGCTGGGGGGTGGGGGTGCTGGGGGACATGAGTGGGGGCCTGCTGGCAGGTGCCCCTGACTGCTTGGGGGCGGGGGTGCTGGCAGGTACCCCTCAATGCTGGGGGGTGGGGGTGCTGGGGGACATGTGTGGGACATGAGTGGGGGCCTGCTGGCAGGTGCCCCTGACTGCTGAGGGGTGGGGGTGCTGGGGGACATGAGTGGAGGCCTGCTGGCAGGTGCCCCTGACTGCTGGGGTGTGAGGGTGCTGGGGGACATGAATGGGGGCCTGCTGGCAGGTGCCCTTCACTGCTGGGGGGTGGGGGTGCTGGGGGAGATGAGTGGGGGCCTGCTGGCAGGTGCCCCTGACTGCTGGGGGTGGGGGAGCTGGGGGACATGAGTGGGGGCCTGCTGGCTGGTGCCCCTCACTGCTGGGGGGGGTGCTGGGGGACATATGTGGGGCATGAGTGGGGGCCTGCTGGCAGGTGCCCCTGACTGCTGGGGGTGGGGGTGCTGGGGGACATGTGTGGGACATGAGTGGGGGCCTTCTGGGAGGTGCCCCTCACTGCTGGGGGGTAGGGGTGCTGGGGACATGAGTGGGGGCCTGCTGGCAGGTGCCCCTCACTGCTGGGGGACGGGTGCTGGGGGACATGTGTGGGAGATGAGTGGGGGCCTGCTGGCAGGTGCCCCTCACTGCTGGGGGGTGGGGTGCTGGGGGACATGAGTGGGGGCCTGCTGGCAGGTGCCCCTGACTTCTGGGGGGTGGGGGTGCTGGGTGACATGAGTGGGGGCCTGCTGGCAGGTGCCCCTGACTGCTGGGGGGTGGGGGTGCTGGGGGACATGAGTGGGGGCCTGCTGGCAGGTGCCCCTGACTGCTTGGGGGCGGGGGTGCTGGCAGGTACCCCTCAATGCTGGGGGGTGGGGGTGCTGGGGGACATGTGTGGGACATGAGTGGGGGCCTGCTGGCAGGTGCCCCTGACTGCTGAGGGGTGGGGGTGCTGGGGGACATGAGTGGAGGCCTGCTGGCAGGTGCCCCTGACTGCTGGGGTGTGAGGGTGCTGGGGGACATGAATGGGGGCCTGCTGGCAGGTGCCCTTCACTGCTGGGGGGTGGGGGTGCTGGGGGAGATGAGTGGGGGCCTGCTGGCAGGTGCCCCTGACTGCTGGGGGTGGGGGAGCTGGGGGACATGAGTGGGGGCCTGCTGGCTGGTGCCCCTCACTGCTGGGGGGGGTGCTGGGGGACATATGTGGGGCATGAGTGGGGGCCTGCTGGCAGGTGCCCCTGACTGCTGGGGGTGGGGGTGCTGGGGGACATGTGTGGGACATGAGTGGGGGCCTTCTGGGAGGTGCCCCTCACTGCTGGGGGGTAGGGGTGCTGGGGACATGAGTGGGGGCCTGCTGGCAGGTGCCCCTCACTGCTGGGGGACGGGTGCTGGGGGACATGTGTGGGACATGAGTGGGGGCCTGCTGGCAGGTGCCCCTCACTGCTGGGGGGTGGGGGTGCTGGGGGACATGTGTGGGACATGAGTGGGGGCCTGCTGACAGGTGCCCCTCACTGCTGGGGGGTGGGGGTGCTGGGGGACATGTGTGGGACATGAGTGGGGGCCTGCTGGCAGGTGCCCCTCACTGCTGGGCGGTGGGGGTGCTGGGGGACATGAGTGGGGGCCTGCTGGCAGGTGCCCCTGACTGCTGGGGGGTGGGGGTGCTGGGGGACATGTGTGGGACATGAGTGGAGGCCTGCTGGCAGGTGCCCCTCACTGCTGGGGGGTGGGGGTGCTGGGGGACATGAGTTGGTGACCACTAGTGCAAGGTGACATGTGGCTTGGCTGGGGGGCATGCGTATGGTGGATGGGCTGCCTGCGGGACATGACCAGGGGTGCAGGGTAGTCCCCTGCGGTGTGGGCTGCCTGCAGGGGCCGTGGAGGGTGTAGAGGGAACACCTGGGAGGACCCACACTGCCAATTCACGTGTAGGACTCCCTGCGCACCACCGAAATTCACATACCCCGCTCTGACAGCAAAATCGCGTGTGAAACTTCCCGAAGCCCAGTTATTCACATACCCCACTTACACAGGGCCTATCCCGTGTGAAACTTCCCACGCACCCCAGGAATACACGTACCCCACTCGCACAGGGCATTTCGCATGTGAAACTTCCCACGCACTCCCGAAATACACGTTCCCCACTCCAATCGTGTGTGAAACTTCCCGCGCACCCAGGAATACACGTACCCCACTCGCACAGGGCCTATCGCGTGTGAAACTTCCTGTGCCCCCCAGGAATATACGTACCCCACTTGCACAGGGCATTTCGCGTGTGAAACTTCGTGCGAACCCCTGTTATACACGCACCCCGCTCCAATCGCGTGTGACACTCCCCGTGCAGCAGGGTACGTGTATTTGGAGGGGTGCGCGGGGAGTTTTACAGGCATTTTCATGGTTGGGGCCTGTGCGCCATGTACGGGATTTGTGCGCTGTGCATGGCGCACGGGGTGGATTTGGGGGCGTAACTGGCGCTGCTGCAGGGTCGCTGCGCCACTCTGCGTTACGGCTGGTTTTGGAAGCTAAAATCCATTAATACGCTGTGCGCGGAAATGGATTTTAGCGCACGCGGCTGGCACAGAAATTCGCACGCACACACTGTGTGCCAGCCGCGTGCACCACTTGTGCGCTGAATTCTATGAATTACCCCCTTAGTGTGGTAGTGTTATGAAGTTACAATCTCTGGTTTACAGTACAATTGGTTAAGCAGGATAGTTCATAAACTGTAGTTTTATACACATTTTAATATACACTTTTCTTTTTTAGACACCCATAAACAGTACATTCTAAGTACTATGTTTGGTACAACATTAGCGTATGACACACTGCTGTTGTATTAACATTAAATAATCATTGGCTCATTGGAGAAAAAATCTGTACTGAATTTAAAAAACGGATTGCAGCTACGTGAGTGTAAGGGTGATAGTATGTTTGTTTGAAGTATATTATGATTAAGGGAATGCTTGAAGAAGTTAGATACCTGTTGGCATATTCTAACTACATTCAAGGTTAGAAGATGTTTTGTCGTATAAGAATTGAGATGCCATATTGGAAGTGCTTTGCAATGAAGGGTGTTTTTCAAGTAGTTAGATACCTCTTGGCGTATTGTAACTAGATTGACTTTCCAAAGTGCTATTGTAGTATTATGGATGTAATTAGATACCTGCTGGCGTATTCTACCTGTTAATTGTGCTGTAGTTTAGTGACTCAATTTGGGTTGCAGGAATATTAAGTAGGCATTTGTTAAATGTGCTTACAATCTATGTTTTGGAGTAACAAAGGTATTGTTACATTCAAACCAACCACTTCTTTTTTGACATATGCAGTGTATGCCCTGGAGTTGTTGTGGCACCAGTGTGGTATACTCTACCAACTGTTGTGAAGGTTTTTTTTCCAAGAGATACTTGGACGTGTGTGAAGCCTGTAAACTTACAGTTATTTTTGGTACCATCTGAATTGTACCTTAGAATCATTAGTGTGACATATTGGGTATGTGAGTTTATTTGTATGGTGGAACGATTGTCTAAATTGCAAAAGGGGGAAAATATGCCCTGATTTGCATTTTGCAGAAGCTGGTGAAATGGAATGGATTCAGAATTTGGTATGGATACATATACAAATCGTTCATTAGGGATGTGGTCTTGTGAAACATGGTTGCAGAGAGTGCATGTATGTTTCCACGTGTATGAAATCTGAAAGATTTCCTTCATAGGGATGTTTTTGGTTTCCAGTACTTGTAGTAAGTACATTAGGAATTATTGTGGATCTTCCTGTGTGTGTATGGTAAATATTACCATTCCTGCACAATAGTCATATTCTTGCTTATACCTGAGACACTGTAAGTGTTGTCAGGATTATTTGTGGCCTTTCTGTGAAGAACAAGCCTTTGCAAACACAACTGGTCCAAGTTGTTTAAGTAAAGGTTGTGAACAATTGGTGGCAATTGAAAGAGAAGGTTCATTGTTGCATTAGCATAACAATTTACTACAGTTGTGTTTTTGAATATAAATCGACCAGAGAGTTCTCTTTGTGGATCATTTTTATGGGCCTGTAGATTTTTCTGGAGAAGAGAAATGTATGTGTTTCTTTTCTTGTGGATGTGCAGTTGATTTTGTACTAGACAGCTCTGTGGTTGTATTGTTTGATACAGAAGGAGTTGGTTGTTGTTCTTTTACTAGTATTGTTGGGCAATCTGCTATAGCTTCTGTTTCTATTATTTGTCTTTTAAAAGGTTTATTTTTTGAGGAAGAGGGTACATATCTAGATGGTTATGTATAGTGCCCATAGCCTGTTGTATTCTAGGATGCAAGTAATGTCAGCATTGGCCTTGTTTGCATCAATGTTAACTAGGAATAGACCATTGATTGTAAGCAGACGTGAAACTGCTATGTAACTCATACCTTATTTAAAGACTGTGCTCCCAAAGTCAATCAATGCTTGATCTAAGGTTAGACATTGTGTTTTGTGAATAGTGACTGCATATGCAAGAGATAGAGAAAATTGCTATCTACTTGTCAGAAATTGACGGGACACTTGACCACGTAGTGTACCCGAAGATTTCTTCCCAACAATACTATCGACTGGCTGCTAAATAACAGACAGTCTATAGCATTCTTTGAAAGATGTAAACCCACAAACCCACCAGGAGGATCCACAAACACACCAGGAGGATTGTCCACAATGGCAAAGTCAGCAACTCCAGGTACCTAAAGACAAGGCCTGGATTTAACACTAGCACAATTACACAATTTCCTTAGAATCTAATTGTAACGCTCACCTGATTCCCAAGGAGGCGCAGATCTTGACTGGGTTGTTACCGTGTCTTCAATTGTAAAGCGCAGGACTCGGCTGGTTCCCTGGGCTGGACCTCTTCTCACGGTATGCCTGACTTGAAGAGTGAGGTGTCTGCAGGCAGAAGAACAAGGGGTTAATGAACGGTGGTTGGACGGACTTCTCTTCCTCACTCTCTCTTTCCTTGAGGCCCAAAGGATAGGTGTGCTCACCTTAAGTAGGTGAATGCTGGGCTCTCCATCTTGCGTCTGGTGCAGGGGCCGGGTACCAGTTACTCCACTGGTGATATTGTAAACCTCTTACTTGCAGAGGACAACTTTGAGCGCGAGGCCGTCGTTAACTGCATAATCGGTTCCTTATATGTATCTGAACACCTTTAATGAAGTCCTTTTCTCTTACAGGCTTTGGATGCGGTAGGGGTTGTTTAATGGACGCCAAAGTACGTGCAAGTGCGTTAGTAGGTGGATGGCGCGCGTGAAGGCACGTAAGTTGAATGGCTGCTGATGGTTTTAAATGCACTCTTTAATGTCTCTTTTTCTCTTGCAGGTTTTGGATGCGGTAGGCGTTGGTTCATGGACGCCAAAGTTTGTGCAAGCGCGTAAGTAGGAAGATGGCACGCGTGAAGGCACGTAAGTAGAATGGCGGATGATGGTTTTAAAAGCGCTCCTTACTGTCTTTCTTTATTTGCAGGTGCGGGTATGCAGCGCTTGTTGGAATCCGGAGCGTGCGTCGCACAGGAAAGCAGATCAAAATATGCAAAATGACTGATCAATGTTCTTTGCCTTTACAGGGATCGATGGACTGCCAAGGAATGCGGCGTGAGGATTGGAAGATGCCGATGGATCGGGTTAGTAAAAATGCTGGCTTTTGGCTTTAAGTTGGCTTTTGCTAAACTGTTGTTTTTTTTGTGCTGGCAGGTGCGGCTGAAGACAGGATCCCAGGAAGGTAAGAGTTTGTTCCCACAGGTGCTGGAGCTGGAGTTTTCACTGGAAGACTGGAGCTGACTCGGTGAGCGTCCTGCTGCTGATGCAGAATAATGCGAAGCACGTTGCATCAATCGGGCGTGGTTTAAATAGTGTGCAGGAGTGCTTAGGCGTCTTCTTCCACTGCCTCGCCTAGGTAAGGAAAGAGTTCCAGTTTCCAGAAGAGTCCCAGTGTTCCTGATCCAAGGAGTGGAGCCTGCCCCACCCAGGTAAGAAAGTAGTCCCTGTCAGAAGAGGATGTGGACGTCATCTTGTTGGTGAGTATGCAGCATGGTCTGCTGTAGGTAGGTCCACCCAAGCACTTTTACACATTTTATGAGCCCGACACTTCCAGTGCCGGGACCGATGATCTTTATGAGCCTGGCGCCACCGGCGCCAGGACAAGGTCCAAAAGGTCCCAATAGGGGCCGGCTGGTGCCCGGAATCAAGGTTATGAGCCTGCTTCCAAGGATGTTGGGCAGGTCCTGCATTCTTGGAAGTAGTGATCATGACACTAATAAATAACAGAACCCACCTCTAAGAGAAGGATGAAGACAGATGTTGGTAGGTCTGGCAGTAATGTCTATCCTCCCATTCTAGGCAATGCAAACAGAAACAAGAGTGTAAGTAGTGGGAAAAACTAAACTGCTGAGAAAAGTGCAATGTGGATCTGTGCCTTACCATGAGCCCAAATGATGACCAGCGTGGAAACAGTAAACAATGCCCTGGTCCAAGGAAGCAACCAGCCCAACTGTGTCCGATGAAACGAGGACGCCTTCGTAGAGTCTCTAGTCCCAATGGAGGAACCCGATGAAACGAGGATGAAACAGATGGCACACCAGGAAGGCAGTCACTAGTCCAAGGTGCGCGGTTGAAATGGAACGGAAAGGGCTGTTGCTACCCCAAGACATGAGGCAGTTGTTCCGAAAGAGCGATGTGAGTGGCAACACCAGGCAGATCCAGTAGACCAGATTCCGAGGTGAAACACTGGAGGAACTGATGAAAACCGGCAAGGTAACGTAGCAGTCAAGGATGAAGCAGTGGAGTCCAAAAACACGGTCCAAAGTCGGAATACCAAAATTCACTAATCCAGGCAACTATTGCAGACAAGGAGCGGGCAAAAACAAATCCAGGAAAACGAAGTCTGAGGTCAAAAGCAGGAACGGGCAGAGAATTCGAAACGTAGAGTCAGGAAACAAAGCACACTTCTACGTAATCAGAAGCGTGGAAACCATAGAAACCGAACACTATACAGTACGAAAAAAGGTCACATGATATGCCCGGCGGCCAAACGTAATGACTTCAACACTCACGGACGCCATAGTTTCCAAGACAACCACCAGGAACGGCCATAACGTCCAATACGCTGAGCCCTCTGGGAAATGTAGTG
Source organism: Ambystoma mexicanum (assembly GCF_040938575.1). NCBI lineage: Eukaryota > Metazoa > Chordata > Amphibia > Caudata > Ambystomatidae > Ambystoma > Ambystoma mexicanum. Next base: position 944,331,142 of record NC_090931.1, on the reverse strand, counting down.
TGGATCATGCGATGGCGAAAACCGGCATAGATTCTTGTGCAGAACGAGATGCCTTGAAGCGAGCTGGGATCTGGGTGAGGTGAGCGTGTGTTTGCTTAGTGAATGTTTGTTTGTTTGTTTGTTTTATTCACTTATAATGCGCACCAAACCCGAAGGTAGCCGGGCGCAGCAGTACAGAAAATGCGAAGCTTAGGTTGCAGGGTGGGGTCATGGGATACATACACTGTATAAATACAAAATACAAATTATAGAATGCAAAATATCACAGGAAGGCAGCAGTTGCGATTTACATGCCGAATGGATACCAAATATGATAAGAGAGTCTATGTACAAGAGAGTGGGACCATAAAGATCATGATGAAATGTATGTTCTAGGGTGGGGTGAAGGATAAGTGGGCGCCAATAGGCTATTCATTGGCAGTCCTTAGCAGATTGATGTAGTTAATTCTGAATTTAGGGAAGGGCTGTGCCTCGCGTAGAGGATTAGGCAATGAATTCCATAATTGAGCTGCTTGCACCGGGAAGCTACTACCCCCTGCCTTAGATAACCTGAATCTAGGAATGATGAGGCTGTTGGCATTTGCAGTTCTGGCAGGGCGCGAGTGATTTCTTTTTGTGAGTTTATTGCAGAGATAGCTTGGTGCTGCATTGTTCAAGGCTTTGTGAACCAGGGATGCTACTTTGAGGTGGATTTTGTTTTGGGAGGATAACCAGTTGTTTTGACGCCTGATGTTTGAAATATGTGATCTTTTGGGTACACCAAGGGCGGCTCGTAGGGCATTGTTTTGAAGAATTTGAAGTCGGTGGGTAATGGATTTGTTTGCTTCGATGTAGAGGGCATTACAATAATCAAGCCTCGAAAGGATTAGTGCTCTCGCTAGGATAAGGCAGTTGCTATCGGAGAGAAAATGCTTGCCTGCTCTAATGAGCTTGCATGTGTAGGCGGTGGTAGATGCCAATGACTTCACCTGCTTATCAAAAGAGAGGGTGGCATCCAGATAGAAGCCAAGTGTCTTCACATCTTTGGAAACCTTGATAATGTTCCCGTCAATTTCAAATGAGCTATAGTCCTGACTGAGTTTCTTCATGTTAGAATGTGTCCCTAGGATGAGCAACTCTGTTTTGTCATCGTTCAGGCATAGACCGTGGGTTGCCATCTATGCCTGGACGATGATATACACCCTATTCACCAAGGCCAAATCCTTGTTGTAGTCCCCGGAAAGTGGGAGGAGAATCTGGGTATCATCTGCATAGTTGGTGTAGGTGATACCAAGATGGTCCAGATCATCAAAAAGGGGCTTAGTGAATATGTTGTAGAGAGTCGGGGAGACGCATGAGCCCTGAGGGACTCCACATCGGATGGGGATTGGGTCCGCCGCTGCCGAAGGGGAGAACACCCTCATGGTCCTATCACTGAGGAAGGATTCAATCCAAGATATGGCCTCCTTGGAAAAATGTGCGGCAGAGTCTAAATGGCTACAAAGTACTCCATGGTCTACAAGGTCGAATGCCGCCGAGAGGTCCAGCAACAAGAGGAGAGCCATTTTACCTTTATCTCTTATTTCATCTATTTGTGCCTTTAGGTCGATCAGGGCAGTCTCTGTACCATGTTGTGGACGGAATCCTGATTGTCGCTCTCCTAAGAGTTTATGTTGTTCCAGGAAACTTTGGATTTGATTGTAGGCGATCTTATCCAGGATTTTGAGCAGGAAGGGGACTGTTGTAATGGGGCGGTAGTTTGTGGGTATAAGAGGGTCTAGCGTTTGCTTTTTAAGCAATGGTAGTACCCAGGATTGTTTTAAATTGGTGGGTACCGTGCCGGACGTAAATGAAGAGTTGACAAGTTTGGCAATAAACGGGGAGAGATCTCTAGCTGCGTCTTTTATAAGCTGGGCAGGGCAAGAATCACCCTGGCAGTTAGACGGCTTAAGAGAGAGGATGACTTTCTCCACCTCGAGAATCGATGTTTTGGAAAACATGAACCGTGTGACTGTGTCCTGGGTCTTTGGGGTAGGGTCTGTAGTGAGGTTGTTAGGCTTGGAATGATGAGTAAGGGAAGCTTTCTTTTTGGTTATTTTCGTTTGGAGTAGAGAGATTTTATTGGATAAGGCTAGCTGAATGTTGGAGCACCAAGTTTTGTCTTTGGTGCATGTATCCGGGATGGGGATGGGTGACTCTAGTTCTTTGAGGATGGTGAATAGTTCCCTCATGCTTGAATTGGCGTTGGAGATCCGCTTATTAAAGGAGTTCTGTTTGGCCAGATGGATTTCTTTTTTATATTGGGAGGAGATTTCTGTTAGTTTCATTTTATGGTCTACTGAAGGGGCGAGCCTCCATGCTGTTTCGCAGCTCCTCTTAAGTAGTCGCAAATCCTTTCCTTCTATGTGAGTTAATAGGCAAGCTAGAAGAGATAGGAAACCCGTGTCTGAGTGATTGGAACCTTGTGGTAGATGGCCTCCTAACACTACTTATGTACAAGTCTTTGAAAAGAAGGAAACATGCTATTGTCTGGCCAATTATTTTAACTCCCCCAAGTTTGTCAAAGTGGATGTTGACAAACTGAATGTTGTTGTCATGTGGATATGTTTGGAAGCCAACAACTGTACCAATTGCTCCATTGACTAAATCTTGTTCTACGTCATGGTTATGTTTTAGAATTACTCTGCAGTTTAGACACAAAGTCAATATTTTCTCCAATCCGGCTGTGTTGGAGATACATTTTTCTAAGCTATTTAGTTGTGCTGTTGCTTGTTGACACATAGGAAGTGTCATGCCGTGCACTTCTAGTTTGTCTGTGGAGCTGATATGCCATATGGTTGCATTTGTTTTTTCAACATTGTCTCATTTAATTGACTGTAGCCTGCAAGGGTTGGCATTAACGACATACATTTTAGATTTTGTTGAGTTTATTGTTCCGTGACATCAAGAGCAGATCTGTTTCGTCCACATAGCTCATGGATTAGTCTACTGTTTAAGATGGATTTTGCATCGTTAGTAAGCAGACCAAGTCTAATGCTTTTTAGAATGTTAGCATATGTGACGTTTGCAGACTGGTGCATGTTTTGAGTTAATTCTGTGTAGTGAAAATGTTGCTAGAGATTTACATTTCCAATGCTGCTGAGGGTATTGTGTCATTGTTTTTGTCCTAATGTTTTGAAAATAGATTGCCCTTTCACTGCTGTTAACTGTACGAGGTCTCAGAAAACAGTAACTTGTTTTCCTCCAAACAGTTCTTTGTAGTTGGTTTTTAGGACTTCTTGCATTCTGAGATGAATTAAAGTCAAACATGAGGTTGGAAACCATGCTTACTTCATCAATCAGGAGGACTTTAATTTGTTTTAGAATTCTGCCTACTTTAGTAGCAGCTTCTGCTGATAATTTGTTTTGGTGTTCTAATTTGTTTTGGTGTTCTATGGGGAGGAGTAGTAGTCGGTGTAAAGTTACACCTCTTATGTTGTAAGCAGCTAAACCTGTGGGGGCTGTTACTACAGCCAAAAGGTTGTTTGTTAAGTTTTGTCAAAATGTGCTAATTATTATAATGAAGAATTGTTTTTACCAGAACCAGCTTCACCACTTACATACAGGAGCAGATGTTTATAATTTTTACAGCTAAAGGTTTTAGTTTCATGTTTAAAAACTATATTCAATTTCTTGTGTGACTTCTAGATAAATGGTGGGTTGGTTGTTCATCATTTAGCTGTGATTCCAGAACTGACAAGTCTTCCTCCAATTGTTTTTATTGATATGTGGTATTTTCTGCCTCAGTCATAGCTATTTCTGCTTCATTTAGAATGAGTGGTTCTCCAAGTGGGTCTTCACTTCCTGTAATGGAAGGTTGACTGCCCTCGGGAGTGTCTTTGTCTAGTTGAGCTTCGATGTCTTCCTCTTGTTGGTGTTCATAGTCCAACATTTGTTTGTATTGTTTGAAATTATCATTTGTTAGCCTGCTTTCATTTGCTTTGAATGCAGTTTCAAATGAGTCGTAGTCACCTAATAATTCTTTTTCTTTTCTCCAAGGTTTAACAAGTTGGAGTAGGGCCATGTAATAACGTTGTCTATGTTGTGTAGATTTAAATGATAACTTTATATGACTAATTAGACTGGGTTTGGTGTGTTTCACTAGGCTTACTTCACAAGTTGAGACTGATATTTGCCAGTTGTCTCATTTGGTGTGACATTGTTTTTGTAGGTGTAGTTTTGGGCAACGTCGTACAGACACATGTTTTCCAAAGCAGTACTTCTTAGTAGTATGTGTCAATTAAATTGGTTTTTTAAAATGTCCTGGCTGTTGGGATCATTTGTGACTATGTTTTATATCTCTTGGTAGGATTTTAGTACTGATATGCCATCCCAGAGGTCCTTAAACTCTTTTTTCCCAGATTTGGTGAGAAGGATGTGACATATCTTACAACTGCCGTGGAATTGTCTGCAATGTATTGTATGTCTATGTTTGCATTCCACAAGAGGGCAATGATTGGATTGTAATCATTGATGTACTTGGATGCTTCGTCCCTTTTAATATTGCATGTATTTTTAACAGATTTGTCGATTACAATGTGTCTAACAGAAGACATCAAGTTATGTACTTGTCCTTTATGGCAAACTGGTCTAGGGAAGCCAAAGTGGTATAGTATTTCCCTTTTTTATATCTATATCAGCAGTATTTGCCACATTTATGTGTTTGGAAGCGTAACACTTGTGTATGTAGGTCACTATCTGTGGTTTCTGATGATGTCACAGGTAATATATTTTTCAATAAACTGTAAAACAGGGGCATCAATATCATGGCTAGATTATGGAGCATCTTTTATCCGCAAAAGCATGTGGATGTGTGGTGCTCCTCTGGATTGATATTCCTTTCTTGAAAAGAAGTTTTGCACTTCTCTGAGCAGATGGGTAGTTTTATTACATATGAAATGCAGAATGGCAATGAAGCCATGGTGAAAGTACCTTGATGCATTGACAGGGTCAAGACAACAGAGTTCTTCTGGTGTTTTTATATCTATTCCATCTTTAATTTGGTTTGCAGTGCGTAAGAAGTTGTGCAAGTCATCCCATGTGTACTCTGTACAACTTAAAGTAACAAACCATGTGGGTGGGCCTAGATTCCTTAGCTACAAGGTACATAAACCGTAACGTTGGAACCGGTATTCTTTTGTAGCATGCATGTTTCCCAAGATATTTGTGATACTTGACTGCAAAATTTCATCTTTGTCTTTTATTTTTTTTTAGCAGTTGGGTAGCGGATGTGTTTAAAAAGTTAGAGCCTGTTTTTAATGTGTGTGCAGCTCCATAACATAGAGTTGCTAGTTCATGTTCAAAGAGGAGATGGAAAATGTATTCAACATTTTGTCTGAATCTGGGGTTTTCAGAATACATTTATAAAGAACGATATTCTGATCCACTAATTTGCGTGGACCTTTCATCAGATCTTGTTATGTTATGTTAATAGTATTTAATTGGCGCACGTACGCCCGAAGGCATCTTGGCGCTGGCAGCAAGTAATAGCATTTATAAGGTGGAACCAGAACAGATAAGTTTTAATTGTGCGATGAAATGCCAATTGATCCTCCATAGCACGAAGATGGAACGGGAGAGTGCTCCAGGTCTTAGCAGCCATAACTGAAAAGGTGCAGCCACCAGTGTGGGAAAGTCTGACATGGGGAACAAAAACCACTAAGGCAGACATCGAGCGAAGGCAGTGGGATGGAATATAGCGCCCAAATTTGGTTTGCAGTATTCAGCCCCTAGTCCATAGAAGACACAGTGAACAATGCAAATTGACTTAAACAAGATCCGCTTTTCTACCGGCAGCCAGTGCAGCTGCCGTTGAAGTAAAGGGGACATATGCTCCCCAAAAGGAGGATGGAGAATGGCCCTGACCACCGAATTTTGAAGAAGTTGGAGACAATTTATGAGAAAGTGCGACTGAGCCAGGTATAATGAATTGCAGTAATCTACTGCACTTAGAACAAGGGCAGCCACCACAGGGGTTTGAAGTTTGACTGGAATAAATGGGAGAACCTTGTGAAGAATACGCAGTTTAAAATGGCCCACCTTACACACCGCCGCCACCTGCTCAGCCATCGATAGTGTGGAGGACATTTTTACCCCTAGATTTCTAGCTGAAGGGGATGGCAGAGGAAAAGGGCCCAAGGAGAGGGCCAAAAATCAGTAGTCCAAAACAGAAGAGAGGAACTAGTACCGACAACCAGGCCTCGGTTTTATTGCCATTCGACTTTAACCAGTTGGTCACCATCCATGCCCCCAGATCCTCCAGACAACTCCCAAGGCAGGCTGCTGTATCAGAGCAGGTGAGGGCTAACCGAACCAAGATCTGTGTGTCATCGGTGTAAGAGTAAGAACGAAAATCATATGATAAAATAATAAGAAGAAGAGGTCTTATATAGATAATAAACACGATTGGTGAAAGAGCGGAGCCCTGAGGGACTCTGCACTACAACAGTACAGCATTGGAGAGAAAAGAAGGGAGAGAGACTGACTAAGAGTGGTCAGTAAGAAAAGCCATAAACCATACCAGAACTTGACCAGATAGGCCTGCTGCTGCTAAACGGGAGATCTTCCGCCTTTTCCTGTAGGAAAGAGTAGAGGAAAAGAAAGTGCTTCTAGACTTTTTAACATATGCTCATTGGGAATCCTTTGGCTTAATGCATTTGATGTGTTTCTAATGCATCGTCAATTGTGTCTTTCGGGTAGTGGGTGAATTGTATACTGGTCTAAAATGTTGGCTGCAGTAACATGATCTACACGTTCAAATTGGCAAGTTTCTGGTGACTCTTGAATAATTTGTGTGGTTTCTCTTAAGTTTTTGTTTATATCTTTTTAGTATTCATTATTTTCTTTTAGATATTGTAGGGCTTGTCTATCTTTGTTTAAGTCGACTAGTTGTTGCTAAATTTCTTTGTCTTTTGTTGGCACACCATTAACCAATACAATCAAAGAGTGATCTATTGGCCATTGTACTCCTAGAGTTTGTACATTTTCTTTTAGATCTAATGGTAGATATACTACTTTGCCATGGATGTCCTTTAGTAAGTCGGATGCAGGTAATTTGGCTGATTTTGATTGAAGGTGTACGATAGATTGAAATGGGTGCACTGTTTGTATTATAATGCTCTCGTACAAGTTAAAGTGTTGAAGAGCTTTCAAAAGTGGGAATATTTCTAAGTTATTAGTGATATCACCTGATGACATTTGGTTATTGTCAAGCTTTGTGTTGCAGTATGCGCACACCCTTGAGGGGTTAGTTATTTTGTATTTAGCTTCTGCTGTTAGATATAAAGCTAATTGGAACCATTGGGATTCTGCATTGTCTTCTATTTTGTAGGCTAGATGTACTATTTTTGTGCTCTTTTTATAAAACATTCTGCGGCAAAAGATACATATTTGGTCTGTTATTTCAGCAGATGTGTTTTGAAACTTAGCTATTTCTTTCTTTATGACTTTATTAGGATGTTGGGTGTTTATGAGGTTTTCGGTAATGTTTTCTAAAGGTACAGAATTTTATAAGTCACCTTCAGTTCCAAAGTATTTACATTGGATGTGTTCTATTTCTTGAAGCAGTTCTTTGGCTGTTCCATGTAGGAGAATGTTATTTAAATTTTGCAGTTCTAGAGCAAGTCTTTTTGCATAGTATAGTCAATGCACAAGATTCTGTTTAGTAGAATGGTATTTTGCTACCATTTTGATGTGGTGGAAAGTGCTTTTGCAAGCATCTCCTAAAATGCAGGCTAATGACTATCCTCACAGACCAGTGTGGCTGCACACTGGACAGGAGTCCATGGTTAGTAAAGTTTTCATTATACTTTTGTCTTTAGCTTCGCATAGTGATTGAGGAATTGTCGTAAAGGATTGGTTGCGTATTTAACACATTGAGCTACATGTCCATTTGTACACTGGACGGTTTGTTTCGGTGAAAGGAGCATTTGGTTCAAAGTTTGTTGAGGACTTTTTTATATAAGGGTTTCTTTTGCCATAATTGTTTGATCCACCATTTCATACCCTGGACCATTATTGTCATTATTGTCTAAGGCAATTGTTATCTTTTCTTGTTTATAAGCTCCTTCATTGTGCTGCTTGTGTGAATCCATTCAACATCACATAAGTTTGAAAAGGTCTCTATATTGACACTGCATATGTTTAGAAGTACTTTTTGTAATTTATTGATTAATTTAGTTAGTGATTTAATTCTGTTTAAAATCAATATAAACAATTTTCTCTTCACTAGAAAAGCTCAGTCAATTAGAGCTTGCAGGATTAGTCTCCTGAGGTCGTTTTTAAGGGTAGATCGTGACTTTTCAGATGTTTTATAAGATAGTGAAGAACTCTACGGTGGAACATTTTCTGTAACATCATTCTTTTGGATTGCTTTACCATGACTATGTTAACACTGGTAGATAGAGGATTAGGTGTGTTAGTAGGTCTGCTTTTCTTTGTACATAATTATTGACTTTTTATTTTTGCAAGAGGGGCGTTACCTTCTTTTGCTGTGGCTGGTTTAGTTTTGTTTAGTGAGGTTACTAGCTCTTTTGTTTGAATGTTTTCTAAACATTGTTTGAGGTGGATGACTATATGGTGTACTCTTAGTCTTATCTGCTCTACTTTTTCTTTCTTTTCTATGGAATTGCTGTTTTGTAGGCATTCTTTTGTGTCTGTTGGGAAAAGAGAAAGGTTATGTTGGAGATGTGTGCAATGTACATGCATGTATGGTGCATGGGTGTGCGGGTGTGATTGTAGAGATGAATAGAGTGATGTTTCATGGCGAGATGGTATATTAGGTGTGGTTGGAGAGTGTACAGAGGTGTGATGGTGTTGGGTTAGTGAGTAAGGCAGTGGTGGTGTGATGGAATCTGTACACGGATTGTGCTGTTTTGAGGAACAGAGTGAGTGTTGCATTGGTGGTGTGTAGATGGGAATAGTAAGAATGTGAATGGTGGAATATAATGGGGTAAAGTGAAAGAAATGTTGGTTTGAAAAGAGTAGTCTGGGGTAATATATATAGTGAAACTATATATATAGCGGAACTGTGCTGCTATGATTACATATATACCTGGTACATTAATGTACTTACTTTGTTGGATGCAACGGGTATTTGTTTTTTGGTTGTTGATTTCAGTGATGTACTTCTTAAAAGAAAGTTAGTGGGATATGCGTAAATGGTGAAGTACTTTTAGGAAGCAAGGTTCACATTTATAACGGAAGGAGGAGTGGTGGGGAAAAAGTTAACAAAATTTGTGGACCTTCAAAAATGGTTGCTTTTAGCAGCATTTTAATGAAAGTTAAGAAACACATATGTGCATTTGTAGAAGCTCTGTAACGTTTTGTAAAAGAGAAGAAAGATTGATGGAAAAGATTTGTAGTACACTTTAAAATGGCAGTTGGTGCGTGGAATTTTATATGCTAGGAGTATATGCATACTTGCCAGCATGATGCATTCTAATCTGTAGGTGTTTATGAAGTGCTAGATTTTTTGTTTGTGTTCTTGGACTTGTAGTTCCACTTTTACCATTGTGGAAGTTGGAGTACAAGCCACAAAATGCAGAGAAAAAAGTAGGACTGCATAAGCAGCTGAAGATTGGAATGGGTTATGTTAGGAAGTACACATGTAATGTCAATATATTAAACTGTCACACACTGAGTGACAATTACAAATGGTGTACACATCTATTTTATGTGCTTTTACTTTCTTTTATGAAAAATGACACAATGCTGCTGTAAATGCAGATATGCAATTTTTAAACTTTCTTAAAGATGCTTCCAAAAATATTTTGAAAAGCACAGCAATGTATATGTTTATTTGAGGTACATGTCACAGTTTCAAATGAAGTTAGTCGTGTTTTTTTCTTTGCATTTTGGGACTTGTAGCTTGGGTTTTCTAATGGGAGAAGTGGAATTGGAAGTGACAGAATGCAAAGGAAAAAAGACTTAAGATGCACCAACACATTGGAAAGGGTGATGTTGGGATGTATGCATGTGCTGCCAACATATTAAACTGGCAGACAATATGTGCCATCTAAAAATGGTCTACATATGTATTTCATGTGCTTTTTCCTTATTTTATGAAACAGTGACACAGTGCTGCTATATATGCAGATATGTATTTTTTTACTTTCATCACAAGGATTGCAAATAGAAACAGTTTGAAGCGCAGAGCATTGCAATTTATTGCTGCTTCATGTGAGCAGGTGATGAATGCTGGAATGCATGGCATTTGCTAGAGTGGTTAAAAAAGAAATAAAGAGAATATGCTTATTGAGAAGCTTATTACAGGGTAAATAGCAGGAACCCTTTATTATTATATATATATTTGTGAAAGAGTTGAAGAGAACATGTGTTTAAATATAAGCATACCTGTACTATGTTCTGTTAGCTGCAGGTCTTGATGAATCTGGAAATAGAAATCTTGGACAGCTGCAGAGTACTTTTTTTTAATGCAGATGTCTTTCAGTAACGGGAGATATGTACTCTGAGAGTTCAATTGTACATCTGAAGAGTTGAAGTGAGATGACAGGGTTAGGTGTAGAGGTTTTGGATGTGATTGGTGGATGGATGTGTGAATCTTTGAAAGCAGCCAATGAGGGAGGTGTGAGAACATGAAAGTGGAAAGGGTAGAAGGGCTGCCCCTATGTTACGGGGTCCGCAGGCATCGTTGTAGTACGCGGATGACACATGCCACATCCAGATCTTTTAAGGATGCCTGGCCTGGAAAGGGGACTGTGGAGATTAGCCAATCAGGTTTGCTGGGTGTGGTATACAAGAAGAAATGGCAGTAGGAGTTTTGTTTGCAGGAGCTGTGAGAGCAGTGACAACAGCTATGGCTATGTGTTTGAGAAGGCAGACTGTGTGGATTCTGGGGGACTCTTCAATTCAGTCATCGAAGGTGTATGCTGATAATCATGGAATTCTTGGAAATATTTGATTGGCAGAAGTCGAAGCTTTCTGGCATGCAGTTTTTGGTTTAAACTGGGCAAGCATGCTTTCATTCTGTGAGAGTATGGCTCACTTTAAATGTCCAGACATTGTGATTGTACATTGTTGAGGGGACAGTTTGGGGTTTGTGACTCCAGTGTCTTTGAAAGTTGCACTGAAGTATTTCTTTAAAAGCCTAATGGAACTGTTTCCTGCTGCTCAGATTATTTTTTTGGACATAAATCAGAGGGGAACATGGAGATGTCCAAGAAATCTTTTCAGTCCTCAAATAGAAGGCTGAAGGCAGCTTGCAAATAACGTTGTATCTGCATTTGTATATGTTGCAGGAATGTCATCTTTTGAGAATGATAATATAAGTTCTGATGGTGTGAATTGTTTTGTCAAGATGGAGTTCACTTCACAGATCTTGGAAATGCAATTTTCCTTTACAATCTTAGGAATGCATTAAAGAAGTTCCTGTAAGGAAATTGTAAAGGAAGATGTAGAGTGTACAGTTCTACTGTACATAAAAGCAAGAAAAAGGGAAACAAGGTGTCTGTTAACGAACCCCCCCAAGAAAAAACCCTCTTTTCAGAGCCACCACTAAAGATTAAATTACTTAAATTCTGTTTAATTTCCCGCCAACCCCTATGACTGGCTGCAATGTCCACAGACACCGTGGTAGTCTGCGGACGGCATGTGTCACAACCTGGTCTTTTAAGGTTGCCTGGCATAGAAAGGGGTCTGTGGGGATTATCCAATGAGGTGTTCTGGTTGTGGTTTACAGGAAGAGAGGTTAGCAGGTGTTTTGTTGTGTGTAGAGAAGGTGGATGTGGCCAGTGCTAAAAAAAGCTCACTGTGTGGTTGGTGGGAGATTGTTGGGTGAATAATTTGAAAAAGTACACTGAGTTGTGTGGCATCTCTGGTACTATTGGGTTGGAGGGAGTGGAGGTTTGCTGGTATACAGTGTCTGGGCTAAACTGGATGATTTTATAAGAACATGGCTCACTTTCACTGCCCACATATTATTGATGTTCATTGCAGAGGAAAAGGTTGGGGTACATTACTGCACTCTGTTTGCAGGTTTCATTAAAAGATATGTTCCGACGCTTAATTAAACTATTTCCATGTGCAAAGGTTATTTTTTCAGAAATACATCCAAGGGAAGTGTGGAGATGCCAAATGTGTTTTGTGCACAACTTGAACAAGGTGGGCACCTTGTAAATAAAGGTGTGTGCTTTTTTGAATGGTGTGGGCATGGCATATTTTGAAAACGAAAACATGAAGGTGGATGGTGCAATCAATTGAGTGGTGGAGGGAAGTTGACTGATTATGGGAATCAGATGTTCCTTGTAAATATTCAAAATGCACTGAGAAAGGTTATGCGAAAAAGATGTACAGTGCATATGAAAACATTTGTAAGTAGTTTTAGGAAATAAAAATCAGAAAAGCAGAAAAAAAATCAAAACTGAAAAAACAAAAAACAGCTCTTTGAAAAGCCACCAGTGTATAATAAATTGTTTAAAATAAGTGTCAACCTCCCAGCCCCCTTCAGTTGGATGATCTGTCTGCAGACACTGTGCTGGACCACGGATGGCACGTGCCACATTCGGGTCCTTTAAGGTTGCCTGGCATGGAAAGCGGACTGCGGAGGCCACGGACAGTCGTGGTGTCTGTGGACATTGGGGGGATCAGCCAATCAGGTTTCCTGGGTTTGGTGTACAGGAAGAGAGGGTAGCAGGAGTTTTGTTAGTAGGAGTTGCGAGAGGATTGAAAATCGACATGGCAATGTCTTTCAGCAGGCAGAGTGTTTGGATTTTGGGGCACTTGTGGGTCCACTGGGTGAAGGTGTATGCTGAGCATTGTGGAATATTCAAAAATCTTGGATTATCTGCATTGGAAGTGTTCTAGTATGGAGTGCAAGACATGAAGTGGGTGGACCTGCTCCCATTTTGTGTAAATATTGGTTCAATTGAAACATCCAGACATTATTATCATTCATTGTGGTGGGAACAGTTTGGCGAACGAGACTAGAATTTGATTGCAGTTTGCAATGAAGGACACATTGCGAAGGTTGAAGGAAATGTTCCCTAATTACGCATCACGCAGAGACAGATGTGGATGCATTCCAGTTCATTCTGACTACAAATGGAAAAAGCGAGGCACAACGTCAATAAAGCTGTGTGTGCTTTTGTAACGTCAATAAAGCTGTGTGTGCTTTTGTTCAAGATGTTGGCATGACATCAACATTACATTTGATAGGGCCAACATTTTTCGGTGAGATGGAGTTCATCTAACTGATGTGGGTAATCAGATTTTTGCGGAAAACTTTAAAAATGCTTTGAAGCAATTTTTGGGAACGAGAGAAGAAATAATGAAATTCAGTGAAATGTTTTCTTAGTTCAGTTTGTAAAACCAAACATTTAAAAAATATTTAAAAGCCAAAAACACAAAAAGGTTCTTTTAAGAGCCACCCTTTTTGAACGCAAAACATTTAAATGATTTCAATTGTCCCGTGCCCTGAAAATTGTAGATGTCCATGGACTACCGCGCTGTCCACGGACTTTGCAGGATGCACAGGGGCCTATGACTTTTTTTTCACAATTCTATTTTTGGCGCATTTATTCTCTGGGTAGCGGAGGGAAGGGGCACCAACCACAGGGATGAAGGGGCAGGTGGAGAGAGGAAGATGTTGGGAGAGCCTTAATCAGGTAGGTGGCAGTGTTTCTCATGCTCCTTGACTGCAGCCTAGATAGCACTCTGAAACTGCCCAGCTTACATATTGGTGCTTCACAGTATATGCATAGCACTGTGATACTCAAAAGGTAAGGGTCAACAGTGTTCTGTATGGCCTGTGAAGCCGCTGATGGGATCCTCTGCCCCAAAGGAGTATTCTCTGTGGTGAGAGGAGCAGATGAAGATGATGCGGTGGAGGAAGTCAACCTGGTCTTACCTGAGAAAGGTATCGCCTTTCTCAGAGCAGTCGGGTGGGTCGATTTGGTGTGGCGCTACATGGAAGTAGTCCCGTAGGAACACAAGTCAGGTTTCCCATGACTACAATTACAAGTTTGCACTCAGTGCATAGAACCTTGCTTGCACAATCATCTGGGACATTTCCAGCGGTCGTAAAAAACTGCCACACGCAGGACTCCCACTGAGTACTGGTGACAGGGACTTCCTCCACTTCATCCTCTTCTTCCTCTTGATCTTCCTCTTCTTTATCACTCCACCTGTTCGCCTCTCCAGGCCCTCCAGATGATGATGGTGGTGGTGGTGGTGGGAGTGACTGGGCAGAAGCAATAGCCATAAGGGACGCCATTGTATCGAATATACACAGTAGTGAAGAAAAAGGTTCTGTCCACAAAACAGATCTGCAAAGCAGCAAAGAGGAACTTGTGCACTGCAAGCAGGTGCTCTCTTCTGGATAGCCAGATTGAGAATGAGGAAAAGTTATGGGTGGGTCCGTTCTGAGGAACCGTTAGTGGACAGTCACACTGTCCACAGACTACTGAAGTCGAAAAAAGGCCTTGAAAAGTTGTAAAAAGTTGCCGGATCAACGTAGAATGGGTCTGGAAGCTGTGCAAGGTTAAGGCTTCTGCTTGAAACACTGCAGATCAGCTGGAAAAGCACTTTTAAATTGTCCAAGGCCACAGACACTGTTCACAGACACCCCCGTCATGCTGAAGGGTGCGGTCACATGATGATGTCCGTGGCCGTCCATGGGCCTGGTAGTGTCCGTGGACTTATTATGGAAGTTTAAAAAAAGTAAGAAACATTGCATAACAATAAACAAAACATTTATAGTACACACATTATACTTATTTAAGAAAGGGATGGGGTATCAGAATGGGAAACGCAATGAGAGAATCAGGAACTTTTATGCAGTAATTATGAGGCGAGGAAAGTAGTGAGGTTTCATCAAAGCGTATTTCATTAGAATTATTTGAATTTGCTGGGGATGTTTGCTGGGGACAAGGGGAACAGGTTCAAGGAGGACAGTGATAGGGAACATTTTATTAATTACATGATTTTTCACATGCTGTACAAGTTCTTTCAGAACATTACTAAGTTCAACTAATTTGTTGGACAAGTTCATGAATTGATTATTTACAGTTGGGGATAGGGCTTCTGTTTGTGATTCTGGGGCTTGGGTATAGTTCAACGGGGGTGTTGTTTCTTCATGAAAACTATGTACTGTACAAGAAATAGAAATTATTATTTTAGTAAGGTGTGCACAAAATAAATTATTTGTTTACATTAAAATATCGATTGTATGCCATTGGAGATGTTATCATCACTCATTTCTTCTTTTGGGAAGTTATTCTCTAACCATTCAAGTGTGCTTGCCCTTTCTGTGACAAAAAAGGGATTCTGTCTTATAACACATGTTTATGTAATGAAAGCTAATAAAGGAGAAATAAATACAGTGTACTTACTATTTCGTGAGAATGTGTTGTCCAATAAACAACTGGTGTTTTTTTAACCTGTATGCAGAGTTGCAGTGAGGAGATTATATGATGTGTACAATTATGGTTTGTGATTGGTACATTCCATTGCAATGTGTGTTAAATAAAAAGAATTTTGTATTTTTTAACGTGAGTGTTTGGACAAAAGGTATATTTGCATGTTGTAAACATTACAATAAAGAAATAATTCAAACACTGCTTGACAGGTGCTGCAACATGAATGTTTTACTAGTCTTTTGTTGTGGAAAAATGTATGTACTGCTTATACAGAATTAGAAGGAATCATTTTTGCTTTTTTTTTGCCCTTAACACGTGTTTCCCCACTTTACTTTCAGTGGTTCTTCAGGAGGTAAATGTACATATATAGCTATTCTCATTCTCACAGGAGAACATCCCAGCAGCACTCAAGAAGTCACACATGCTTCTGTTGATGAGACCCCTTCCGACCTCTGGCTGGCGACAGGAAGCATTGGAATAATGCCAGACGATTCCTAGCAGTATACATGAGAAAAGCACCTTGGCAGTAGGAAAAATGCACTGTACTGCTTTCATCAAAATCTTCAGTTGACTGAACACACGAGAACAAGGCATGTAACCCAAAAAGAAGACTCCAAAGTGCACAATCACAACATGTACAGTTGCCGAACAGACCACGTGTCGACATTCTAGAAGCAGTCCGCCGAAACAGCACAATTCAATACCACTCCACAAAATGTCCACTCCACCAAACCTAAATTGCTAGACAAGTCTTCTTGGAGGGCAAACACGCACAGATCTTCCACAAAGTAATCACCCATGATGAAAATTGTGCGTCTTGCTATGTTTGCCAGCTGCAGTACACAAAGTTATGGAAAAGTGAATGCCTCCCTTTCCTGTGACGCACACCCAGAGCACCTGATTGGCCAAAGGCCATAATCCCATTTCCAATGGCCAACATGGTGAGAAGGGCAAAATGTGGCACGTGCCTTTCTCCAATCACCACGAGGGAGGCGCCCTGGTGAAGCAGGAGGACTCCTTCTCCCTATTGGTGCTCTTTTCTGTAACGTACATCCTGACCACCTGATTGGCCAAAGGGCATGGTCCCATGTCTATTGGCCAGCATGCTCACAAATACAGAATGTGGCATCTGCCTTTCTCCAAGTACCGCCAGGGCCGTGCCCCAGTAAAGCTGGAGTAGTCCCTCTTCCTATTGCCGCACATCCTAAGCAACTCACTGGACAATCCCCACAGTTCCATTTTTGTGGCCGCCACCCACAAAATCCCTGCATGTGACTTTCGTGCTGCGTGCAGTTGTGGGGAAATAACTTGCAACCAGGGCAGGGGGAGTCCATAGGAAGGGGCGACTCTTAAAAGAGTCTGTTTTTTTGTATGTAGATCCTTCTACAAAAATACCTTTTTTTGTCTGGGTTTTCTTCTACGCACATTAGTTCAATAAACTGTTCATCGCATCCTGTAGATGAGCAAACACAACTGCATTGCCAATGGATGACAACAAAATGCAATTTTTTTGGGAAAAACTCTGCATTTCCACAAGTAATCAGGTCATTGTTGCAGAACATTCCACGAGCGGACAAGAAAGTGTACATGCTTCTGTTGATGGGACACCTTCCTTCGTCTGGCTCGGAACAACATCCATGAGCAGTAGGCCATACTGTTCGCGGTATTATAAATGAGAAAAGCACCTTGGCGGTGGGAAAAAAGCATCCTCGCGACATCCAGCAACCTCCTCTGTCTACGGAACAAATGTAAGCAAGCCAAGTAACCCATATGCATGATGCAGTAATGAATTACGATAACATCTACTACTGGAAACGTGGCGAGGTCTTTGCAAAGTGAATGCATACAGCGTTCCACAATGCGCCCACTACTTCCAAACCAAAATTGCCATCAAAGTTTCTTTGCAGGGCATAGTTGTGCAGATCTATTACAAAGGGATCACCTACAGTCAACACAATACGTTTCACCATGTCAGCCACCCTCAGTATGCAGAGTATAATGAGTAACCGTTTCACCTCCCCTTCCTGTTAACCACACCTACACTACCTGATTGGCTAATCCTCACACTGCCATGGCAATTGGGCAAGGTGGTGTAAAGGGCACATTTTGGCATGTGTGCCTCCAAAAGTAGCATGTGGGCCTCACCCCTGTAAAACTGGAACAGTCCTTCTTCCCTTTGCACTATCTTCTCTGCAGCTCTACTTCATTAGGTTACTACTCTGGTCGGTTTTCTTACTGCTTTTATGATTCTTTTTTTTATTTTTTTATTTTATACTCTTTTTTAATGAATTAATTAATCAAGGTTTTATTATTAGGATTCTGAAATATCATTTCATGTTTTTTTAGGTTACTGGTAAAGAGGCACACACGCATCCACCAATCACATTAAAGCCGCCATCATTGAACACTGTCCCTGCTGTACAACACTTGAAATGTACCATTACACATTTACACAACAAATGTCGTGCCATTCCAAAGCACGTCCACTACAAAGTTCAATGAAAGTATGCAAGATTTCTCCATCCGCATACATCCACATAGCCACCCACGATGTGGCACGTGCCATCCTGAAAGTACAGCGTAATCCACTACCTTTTCACAATAGTTAAGGTGGTGGTGGGGGGTGTTGGATGGTAAACAATATGAAACTGGGCAGGGGATTCAGTCTTCCAGTGTATATGTATAAAGTGTTTTTTTTTACGTCCAAGCAATTTATTTTGTATTTTTTCTGTTTTTTCTGTTTGCCTGTTCTCACCTTTTTACAACATTGTGGTCAATGCTTCTTGCACAGTGTGAAAGAAAACGGCATTACCAATTGCACTCAAATAAATGCCATTTCTACGGAACCACTGCATATTTTGCGACCTCATGATCTCATAGTGGGTGGAGAACATGCCAGCATTCTGCATAAACTGACACATAATTCTATTTATAACACACCTTCCGACTGCTGGCTGGGGACAAATTACACCGTCATGGACCCACACTGCTCTTGGTGTTATGCATGAGAAAATGAGAAAACCACCTTGGCAGTAGGAAGAATACGCATCACTGCGATCAGCAACTTCATCAGTAGGCGGATTAATCGTCCACACAACATGTGACCCAAATGTGCACTTCCACAGTGCACTACGACACAGTCCATGTTTGTGATGGACGCCACATATCTGCAAAGGTGAACCATCACACCTAAACTGCAGTCACCTTGACAGGCCCAGAAAGCATCCATTCCTTCCAACCCGAAATTATCAGCAACGCCTCTTTGCACGCAACACCTGTGCAGATGGCGCACAAAGATATCACTGACAATAAACACTGTGTGTCTCTCCATGTCGACCACCCTCACAACACAGTATTGTGATGAAATGGTACCGCCCCTTCCCCAAACCATAAAACACCCATTCATGTGTCACACTTAGCAGAAGTCACAAACATATAGCAGCCTGCACCACCCCTACACACTACCATTCACACGCTATTGTGTCACTGCCAACATATGCACACCCACTTCACAACCTTCACAACATTGGCCCTACTTCAATAAGTCTGCACACAGCAGAGTAACCAACCACATATAAGTTGCCCTTCAACCATATCCACTTCCATACTCACATTATGTACGCACTGCACCCTGTGGCCACACTACCCAACTTCTCACTGCACCATCTCCGGCAGCCCACCAAATACTGTAGCATGTTCCAACTATCACCACAACCATAGAATGCACAATACACGCTTTGCAACTCACTTGTGCTGCTGTAGCACGCCAACAATGTGCTCCACACACATTCTCCAAAGATCACCACCCTGTGCCTCATACACTTCCAAACCTGCATTGCTCCAGTGGGTCTGCTCCTTGCACACATTCCCTCACCGTAATTCAACAATACATGTCAGCATATCACCAACTACCACTATGCACATATACACCACTGGCACCAGCACTCCTAACCAATATCGACACTGCAATGGACATGCACATCATTACATACAACTCTTATCACCCCTACGCCCTTTCATTTACATACTATTGTCTTACCCACTTCCACTCAGAAAGGATTGTTTCACTTGCAACATAAACACAACATGTTTACAACATTGCCCATACTGCAAGCATTGTGCACACAGCACACCATCCAAGCACAAATAAGCTCCCTTCAACCATACCCTGTAACATACACCTTGAAACACTTGTGTATAGGCGCATTATAAATGCCATATCATATCATATCACATCATATCATATCATATCATACTGCCAGTATACAAGCATTGCATCCAGTGCCCACACAGCGTGACTATTCACTGCAGCATCTGCAACCACAGGGCACCGCCATGGAGCTATGCAGTATCAAATTGTAACAGTTACCATAATGTACAAACAAGAAACTCTCTCCTGCATCCCTGTGCACTTTCAATCACATACTATGGGCGTACCCACTACCATTCACAAAGTATTGTGCCACTGCCAACCTACCCACAATATGTTTGCAACAGTGGCCTGTAATGGCTTAAATGTGCTCCACACCCATTCCTTACATGTCACCACCCTCTCACTCATGCACATTGAAAAATGCATTACTGCCGTGCGTGTCCTCAAGGCCTAGGCTCTTGAATGCATGGCCTATGGCCTTCGGCCATGCATCCAATAGTCTAGGTCTTGAATACACTCACGGCAATGTAATGCCACCATATCAGCAACTGCAACAATCCACATAGACACCACTGCCACCAACATACCTACCCAACCTGTACACCGCCATGGAACTACGCAGCAACAAGTGGCAACAGTTAACATAATGGCAATGTGGGCAGCTAGCATTTTGCACAAACGTGCCACAAGTAGGTAGCAGCACTTCACCCCGACTCCCCCACACCATAAAATGCCCAATCACGAACACAGGTCGCACTTACCAGAATGCACAAACATACGACATCCTCCACCACCTCTACCCACAGCCATTCACAAAGTATTGTGTCACTAACCACAACATTTTCACAACATTTGGCCTACTTTAACAATTCTGCACACAGCATAGGCCTTGAACACACTTACAGCAATGTAATGCCACCATGCATTTCACCATTTCACCAACTACGACCATCGACATACACACCACTGCCACCAGCAGTCCTACCCATCCTGCGCACCACCATGTAGCTATGTAGCAACAAATTGCAACAGTTAACACAATGTGGAAAGAAAACACTCTCTGCTGCACCCCTGTACACTTTCATTCACATACTATAGGCGTACCCACTCCCATTCACAATGTACTGTGTCACTGCCAACCTACCCACATTCAGTTTGCAGCAATAACGCTACTGCAACCAATATGCACACACTGCACTGTGCAAGCACCATCCTGTTCCAGATGCAGGCTCAAACATGCCTTCCTGCGGTGAGTATGTTGCAGCCCTACACTCCTCAGTGCATGCCCTACAGCCTACGGGCTATGGGCTTCGGCGATGCACCCAATAGTGTAATCCTTCCACAGACCTACCACACCTTCATTCACCCATGCATGCCACTATGTGCCCAACTACCGCATTCCATCCACAGAGCACCGCCAACTGCGCTCCCATCCAACCTATGTCATGTGCAATTCACTCCCCATCTGCAAATGACCTGCCACCATTCACCACGAAAAAAGAGTTTGCCGAAAACAGGTTGTGGCAGAAGCTAAGGAACCGTTACGACAGCTGCCTCCAATCACCACAGAAATTACTAGCCTGCATATGTCACATATAAAGCACTTCTCACTTCCCCAGCCATTCCTCCCCCTTATTGCCACCAACACAATGTGTACGGTATATTTTCTAGACCCTTCCGCCACTGCACAGTCCTCTGGCAGCTTTCCCAAAGAATGTTGACGCACAGCACGCTTCCGTCTAACCCACACCCGGCCACATCCAAACTTCTCCGACACCACACCGTACCGCGATCCAACGACACTTCTGTCTGCAGAGCGAACAGGGAAATGGATCCGCAGAGCAGACCCAGATATCACACATTTTTTGGGATGTACATTTCAGTTTTTTGCAAAAAATGTACTGATCCGATTTCCACCAAACACACAGAAGCACACTTTCTTGCCCAAGCCCCCGCTCCTGGAGCAAATTTGGTGAAAATCTGTCCAGCCGTTCGACCTGTTCAGTCTATGGGGAAATAAAATGTTGCGACCCCCCTATAACTTTTGCCCCCCCGCACGAAACCCCGTCCAACTAGATGAAAAAATTCAGAGCTGCCCATATACTTTTTTTGCAAAGTTTGGTGAGGATTCGTCCAGGGGGAGCGAAGTTATAAGCCGCCGAAAAAGTACTCTTCCTATGAGTTTAAGGCAACTTAACCATAACTACACCAAAGTGTGCCATGTAATATATATATATATATATATATATCTATATATATATAGATATATATATTAGACGCAATGGAAAAAAAGGTTTGCTCACGCCTACAGCCCAAACGGCTGGACGGCTTGGTCCCGAAAGTGTGGTTTTGTAAATTTGGTGTAGATCCATTCAGTAGTTTTCTTTAAAAAAGGCAAAATGTAGGTCCCAAAAAATGTCTGATATCTGGATCCGCTCCGCGGACCCATTTCCCTATTTGCTCTGCGGACAGTACTCTGATTGGTCTGGAGGGTAGCGTGATGGCCACGGACATCGAATGTGCCTGCTGATTGGCTGGTGGAAAGCGTGATGTGCGTCATATTTTTCCGAAACGCCCGCCATGTTGTATCCGCGATAGCGCGGTGGGGAACAGGGCTGGGAAACATGCTTTGGGGCATTTGGTGTTGGGAAGAGGGGCTGGGAAGGGTGGGGGAGTGAAAGATGGTTGATATCATTTATTTGTTTAGGTGGAAGAAGACTGTGCAGAACGTGGCAGTCCATGGACACTGCAGTAGTCTGCAGACACGGTCTTGTGCGGGTGGCTTGTCTGGTGAATGCATGGAGCCTTCATTAGGGGAGGGGAGTGGAATGTAGATGATATGAGGATGTTTGTGTAGGTTAAAAATAGTTCATGCAACCAAGAATCTAGGCTCTGGCACAACTACTGCAGTATCATACAGCCATGCAACCAAGAATTTGCCTACAACTATTGCAGTAGGTAGTGTTTGGTGGGCACTTGGAGGAACATGTTTGGGATTGTTTGGTGACTGCACACTGCCTTGTTACACTAGGGGAGTGCAATGTAGATGATATGATCATATTGGCATTGGTGAAAAAGGGCAAATTGTCGTGTGTTGGTTGTGGTCAGTGGCCAGATTCTTGGGTGGATGGGCGTATTATGCTGTGGTGGTGGTAGGCAGACCCTAGACTCTTAGGTGCATGGCCGGAGGCCGGAGGTCAGAGGCTGTAGGCCATGCACCCAAGAGTCTAGAGTCTGCCCACAACCACCACAGCATAATACGCCCATGCTCCCAAGAGTCTGGCCACTGGCTGCAAGTACTGTAACAGTATGTGTACAGAAATGGAATTTGGGAATTGGAAAAACCATTACAATAATATGAGTACAGTAGTCCATAGAGCAGGCCTTTGGACAGCTTACGTGGTGACTGCAGGCAGGCTTTATTAGGTTAGGGGAGTGGAATGTAGATGAAAGGACAGTGTTTGCCTAGGTTAAAAATAGGGCATGCGCCCAAGAATCTAGGCACTGGCAGCATGACTGCATTACCATACGGCCATGCAACCAAGACTATTCCCACAAATATTGCAGTAGCAAGTGTTTGGTGACTGATGAGGGCTTCTTACAGTGGGGAAGTGGAGTCTGGATGATGTGGTGATATTGGCATTGGGGAAAAATAGGGTTGGCGGCCTACTTCAATATGTGCAGATGGTGTTCAAATTGGGAAGGTAAGGTTAAATTGTTGGGTGTAGGTTGTGGCCACTGCCCAGATTCTTGGGTGCATGGCCGTTTTATGCTGTGGTGGTTGTGGCCAGCCCCTAGACTCTGGGGTGCATGGTCGTAGGCCTCTGGCCATGCACCCAAGCCATGCACCCAAGAGTCTAGAGTCTAGGGGCTGGGGCTGGCACAAGCATTGCACAAATATGTATAAAGAAATGCAATTTGGCCTTTGGAAAGAGGCATGACACTAATATGTGTATAATCATTATACATACTGTCAAGGCACTGTATACTTTTTGGAACACAGTGACAAAATACCATTGAAGTGTAAATATCACTTTTGATTAATGTGCCATTGCAGGCACACATTCTGTTTCTTGCACATGGTAATGCAGGACAAATCTTTGTTTCTTTCTAAGTGAAAAAAACAGCATAATATGTTAGGTAAGGCAATTCATAATGTTGTATTGAACACAATTTCACCTATTTGTGTACTTTGTAGACCCTCACTAAACCATCCCAATCTCACCCTTCTTGGAGATTTCCACATATGGCTCGACATCCCCACCAATCCTATGACACACTCTCTGGTTGACGGTCTAGACGCGATTAACCTCCAACCCTACATAAACGGCCCGACTCACTATAAAGGACACACTCTTGATGGCATCTTTAGCTCCCACAACCTGATACATCTAAACCCACCCACCCCTATCATCTGGTCCGATCACTTCATTGTTTCTTTCGCCATTCGCTCACCCGACCTGCTTCCCGTACTCGAAACTGAACCTCCGAATCCACGCAAATGCTGGAAAAAACTAATAGTCGTTCCTGACCTAGCCGATGCACTCCTCCAGTCTCCTCCACCTACCAGCCAACTCAATAAACAACTAACCCCCAACGCCTTTGACTCGTGGCTCAACACCTCACTAATGCGGCTCACACCCTCTTGCAAACCATCAGCCTGCCGTGGCCTGTTCCCTAGATGGTTCACACCTGATTTGAAGACCACTAAACAAGTATATAAAAACCTAGAATGCAAATGGCAGAAAGACAAAACCCAAGAGAGCAGAGCCACCTTGGCAGGACACCTTCATCAGTACAAGGCCGAAATCCGGAAAGAAAAAAAGCCCACTACAACTCCCAAATCCTAAACTGCAAAAACCCCAGCAAAGAACTTCACAAAATCATCACTGAATTCACCAAACCGGAATGCACTACCACCGTCCCGACCCCCTCTCAATCACAGTGCGACTCACTCTCTCTCCACTTTTACGCCACGGCTCTCGAAAGAACAAATGCGCTAACCACCAAACTGGCTCTCTTACATCCACCTGGCAACCCTCCCCCCATACCGGCCAAACCCCTGCCTGTGACCACTGCGAAACCAACGTTCGACTCCTTTAGCCCAATATCACTAGACCAATTTCTCAAACTGCTCTCTGCCCGAAAACCTTCCGGTACTCCGCTTGACCCTTGCCCGGCCACAACCCGTGAAATGTTCGCGTCTACCTGCGCAGGAGAACACGCAAGATCCATCATAAATGCCTCCCTTTCCTCTGGTATTTTTCCTAACGCATTCAAAACAGTTCATGTCAAACCGCTAATAAAAAAACCTTCCCTCGACCCTCTTGAGCCCAAAAACTACCACCCCATCTCAAACACCAGGTTCCTAGCCAAACTCATTGACCGAACCGCCTACTCCCAACTAAATGCCTTTGTCGAAGCCAACCATCTCCTAGACCCCGCACAATCAGGTTTCAGAGCCCGACACGGAACTAAAACCACCCTAACCTCAATCTGGGTTGACCTTAAAATCACGGCAGACTCCGCGGAAAGCGCCGCGTTAATCCTTCATGACCTGTCCGCCGCCTTCGACACAATCAATCACTCAATCCTCCTTGACCGCCTCCACTCCCTAGGAATTTGTGGAACCGCTCTCAAATGGATAGCTTCATTCCTCAAAGATAGGTACCAAATAACGCTACTCTCCACCTATTCCTCCCAAGCCCGACCAGTCAACACGGGAGTTCCACAAGGAGCATGCATATCTGCCCTCCTGTTCAATCTCTACTTGATCACCCTCCCACCAATAATTCGTTCACAAAACATCCTGTGTTACAACTACGCTGATGACACTCAACTAATTCTAAAACTCCTCAACTCAAAACCCAACTGCCGACCTGACCTCGCCTCCTGCCTCCTCGACATAGAGCTTTGGATGACCCAAAGCCACCTCTTGTTAAACCCTTCCAAAACTGAAATCATGGTATGTGGCAACTCCAAACTTCTTTTACACCCACTACCCTGGCCATCTGCCATGGGCAACTCACTGACGCCCTCTAACTCAGTAAAAAACCTTGGATGTACCCATGACACTGACCTAACACTCTTGCGCCAAGTCAACAATGTCTCAAAGTCCTGCCACTACCACCTTAAAACTCTTAGGCGCATCTTTCCATATCTCTCCTTTCCCAACAGACTCTATGCGGTCCAATCAATTGTTATATCAAGGCTGGACTAAGCTAACCCCCTCTACTTCGGAGTCCACGCTTACCAACTGAATAAACTTCAAAGAGCGCAAAACGCTGCAGCCAAACTGCTACTAGTGCTCGGCCTGAGAGACCACATCTCCCCAGCCCTTAAAACTCTGCACTGGCTTCTAGTGGCCCGAAGGGTGACTTTCAAAACCTTATGCGTTTCTCATCAGGCATTGCATAAAACCGGACCTCAATATCTTCAAGACAAGCTAAAACCCTATCACGTACTCTAAGATCAAGCTCAGCCGGCCTCCTAGTCATACCTAAAACAAACTCAGTCAGGTTAGGCGGATCTTCATTCTCAGCCTTAGCCCCCACGCTGTGGAACACACTCCCACCCCACATCCGCCTAACTGAAGATCTAATGTCCTTCTGCAAACTACTGAAAACTTAGCTCTTCCCCTAAAACCAACCCGTAGGCCAACTAACCTAAACTGAATAACAGCATCTCAATGACACCAACCCAACAAACTACTATATCTTGAATAACAACAAGACACATAACAATACAACATCAAGATCCATGCGAGAAATCGACAACTAATAACCGCTAATGTAAACTAAAAGGGCAAACAGAATAGAACGAATAAAGTAGATCATAGCAGTGAAGTAGATAAAAAGAATAAATCATGCCAAAACAGCAATGAGGTTTAAATTAATGAAATGGATGTAATGAGTGCAATGGTCAAAAAGAACAAAATGGGCGAAATGAATAAAGAGAAGAGGATGGAAAGATGAATACAAGAGACTGATGAGTACACAGACAGAAGACACCGACTGTATGAATGCATGGCATAAATGGAAAGTACATAATAGACGACTCAAAGACATGAGACGGGTGTAGTGCAAGAAACAGATAGAGAGCATGGAACGGATCCAGTGCGTATGACAAGTGACATGGCCTGAATCGATAATGCATGATGAATGAACGAAGTGAATGGAGCGGTTGAAATAATGAGAATGGATAAAGCGCATGGAACGGATGAGTGCGATGAGTGGATGAATGCGTTGAGCAGAAGAGTGTGTAGAGTGGATGAGTGTATAGAATGGATGAGAATGTTGAGCGGATGAGTGGGTTGAGTGGATGGGGTGTAGAGCGGACGAGTGTGTAGAGCAGATGAGTGCGTAAGTGCCGAGGAGTGTGTAGAACACAGGAGTGCATAGAGCAGATGAATTTGCATAGCGTATGAGTGTAGAGCGGATGAGTGCAGAGCGGATTAGTGTGTAGAGCAGATTAGTGTGTAGAGCGGACAAGTGTGTAGAGCGGATGAGTGCATAGAGCAGATGAATGTACAGAGCGGATGAGTCTGGAACGGATTAGTGTGTAGAGCGGACGAGTGTGTAGAGCTGATGAGTGCATAGAACAGATGAATGTGAAGAGCGGATGAGTGTGCAGAGCGGATGAGTGTGAAGAGCGGATGAGTGTATAGAGCGGATGAGTGTGTATTAGCGAACGACTTTGTAGAGCAGATGAGTGCATATAGCAGATGAGTGCGTGGAAAGAAAGAGTGCATAGAGCGGATGAGTACGGGGAGCAGAGGAGTGCATGGAGCCGATGGGTGCGCAGAGCGATTGGGTGTGCAGAGCGGAATGGCGCGCAGAACGGGATGGGTGCGCAGAGCGAGATTGATGCGCAGAGCGTGATTGGTGCGCAGAGCGGAAGAGTGCACAGAGCAGAAGAGTGTGCAGAGCAGAAGACGCCGCAGAGCAGAAGAGTGCCCAGAGCGGAAGAGTGTATAAGAACAGAGGAGTGTGGAGAGTGGATGAATGAGTAGAACAGACTAGTGGTAGGGCGGACGGGTGTATGAAGCAGATGAGTGCATAAGAACGAATGAGTGCATAAGAGCGGAGGAGTGCTTTAGAGCAGAAGTGTGCGTAAGAGTGGGGGAGTGCGTAGAGTGGGTGAGTGCATAGAGCAGAGGGGTGCGTTAGAGCGGAGGGGTGCGTTAGAGTGGAGGAGTGCGTAAGAGCGGGTGAGTGCGTGGAACGTGGAGAGCGTAGAACGTGGAGTGCATAGAACGGGTGAGTGAGTATAGCGGGTGAGTGCATAGAGCGTGCAAGGGCATAAAGCGGATGAATGCCTTGAGCGAATGAGTGAATAGAGCAGACGAGAGCGTAGGGCAGATAACTGCATAGAGTGGATGAGCGCGTAGAGCGGATTAGTGCATGGAGCGGATTAGTGCGTAGAGCGGATGAGTGCATAGAGCATGTAGAGCGGATATGTGCGTAGAGCATGTAGAGCGGATGAGTGCCTAGAGCGGATGAGTGCCTAGAGCAGATGAGCACGTAGAGCACATAGAGCGGATGAGTGCGTAGAGCATGTAGAGTGGATGAGTGCGTAGAGCATGTAGAGCAGATGAGTGCGCAGAGCATGTAAAATGGATGAATGCCTAGAGCGGATGAGTGCCCAGAGGGAATGAGTGCATAGAGCGGACGGAACGGGTGAAGTATGTGGATGGAATGGGCATATGTGTATAGAACAAGTGACGTATGTGGATAGAACAGGTGACGTATGTGGATGAGCAGGTGACGTATGTGGATGGAACAGGTGATGTATGTGGATGGAACGGGTGACGTATGTGGATGGAATGGGTGATGTATGTGGATGGAATAGGTGACGTATGGGGATGGAACGGGTGACGTATGTGGAATGAACGAGGGTAATATGCGAAAAGTATGGTGAAGTATATGGATGGTACGGGTGAAATACGTGGATGGAGTGCATAAAACAACTTTGAAATACACAGAACGGATCGGAGTACATGGAACAGATTCAAATGCATGGAACAAATTCAAGTGCGTGGAACGGATTGGAGTGCGTGGAACGGATTGGGGTGCGTGGAACAGATTGGAGTGCTTGGAGCTGACTAGAGCGCATGGAGCGGGCTGGAGAGTGTGGAGCGGACTGGAGTGCTTGGAGCAGACTGGAGTGGTTTGGAGTGCATGGAACGTTGGAAAGAGCATGTAACCCATCATATCACATCACCACGGTTACTCTGTTCCTTACACCATCATTCAACTAGAACACATAGATACTTTGACACCATTCGGCATAGCTATTCTCACCAACATCTGCCTCATACTCCCCATCACTCTAACTAAACACTGCTGGTTTCCCCCCCCCAGCCAGTCGTTCTCCTCAGGCCTAACACAGCCACAACCAGTCTGGATAAATCCTGCCAGAACGAACACATACTCTTGATCTCTCAACCACCACACCTACCGCTAAGAAGCAGCGATTACACAATTGCCACACCAGCGGAACACATATCCGGGGCTCACACGCACCTTTGACTCTCTCTACTGACTTGAACTTCGGTTCCCAAGGGCGTTCAACCTACCAGCGCCTTCAGACCATACCAATAGTACATAAGGCACTATATAAATGCAAAGTAACATAACATAACATAACATACATTACAAGTACTGTGCTTCAAAGAACTGTACTGTGCCATGTGCACAGTTCCTGTGTCCGGTTGCATAATTGTTGGGTCTGTGGGAAAAAAATCCATACAGGATAAAAAAGAACCCTAATATGTGTATTTGACGTTACGTGTCACACTATGCTTCATTGAAGTGTGCAGTACTTACAGAAATGTTTAAGGTGCACAATGACACGCTTTTCTTGTTGCAAGCACTGTTGCAGTAGGAGAAATTGAAATGGTGTATGTGTTTTGCTTTTCAGAAGTGGTGGTGGTATGGTTGCAGCTAGATACCAGTTGACGTATTCTAACTGTTTTTCCTTTTTCACTTTTTGACACTATCCATTCATGCAGTTTGATTCCTGTTTGTGTATTCCAAGTACTGTACTATTGAAAACTAATATTGCAGTATTGTGGGGGCAGTTTGATACCTGTTGGAGTATTCTAACTGTTGCTAGTTTCACAGTTCTCAAGGATATGTTTTGAAGCAGTTTGATTCCTGAAGGTGGATTTTAGCTGTTTCACTACTGGAAGTAATATTGTTGTACTATGGGTGTACTGTGATACCAGTTGGCGTATTCTGACTGTTGATTCTTTACAATTCTTGAAGGGCATTTTTAAAAGAACTTTAATTTTTGCTGGTGGATTTTAGCTTTCATAGTAATGGAAAGTAATATTGCAGTATTACGGGTTCAGTTAGATACCAGTTGGCGTATTCTAACCGTTCATAGTTTCACCGTTTTGCAGGGTATGTTTTGAAGCATTTTAATTGTCGTTCGTGGATTTCAAGTATTTCACTATTGGCAAGTGACATTGCAGTATTATGGGTGCAGTTAGAGGCCAGTTGATATATTCATTGCAGTGGTATGGGTACAGTAAGACAGCAATTGGCATATTCTAACAGTTGCTAGTTTTACAGGCTAGTGAATACAGTTTGTAGACCCTCGTACTCAGTACATTTTAAGTACTATGGGTGAGTCAATATTAGTGCGTGTTTTCCACAGTTGTTGTTTCTGTGTCTATAATTATTGGGTCATTGGGGAAAAAACTGTATAGCATTATGAAACATGTAGAACATGCACATTTGCTGCCATATTGAAACTATTTTCCATTTCACAAACAGCATTGTAGTGCAATGGATGTACTCACGGACCAGTTGGCGTATGCTAAATTCTTACAGTTTCACAGGGCAGAAGGGTATTTTTCTTTTGCACTTACATACTTGTTGGTGTCTATCGGGCAGTAGGTTATGCTACTTTTACAGGTCAGTGAGTACACTTAGGTTTCAGGAATATTAAGTAGACATTTGTTAGATTTGCTGGTAATCTCTGTTTCAGAGTAATGTAAGTATCATTGCATTCAAACCACCCACATTTGCAGTACATAGACCTGCACTGGTTGTGGCACCCATGTGGTAGGTTATGCCTACTGTTGTGAAGGTTTTCTTGCAAAGCAATACTTGCCCATGTGTGAAGCTAGTAAGCTTGCAGTTGTTTTTGGTATCATCTGCGTGGTATCTTAAAAGCATTTCTGTTACGTATTGGCTATGTGAGTTTATGTGTAAGGTGGAATGATTGTCTGAATTGCAAACAGTACATAATATGCCATGATTTGCATTTTGCACCAGCTGCTGAAATGGAATGGATTCCCAGTTAGGTATAGATACATACACAAAGTACTCATTGGGGACTTAATCCTGCGGAGCACGGTTGCAGAGAGTGCATGTATGTTTCCACATATATGAAATCTGGAAGATTTCATTTATAGGTATATTTTTGCTTTCTGGCACTTGCAGTAAGTACATTACAAATTCTTGTGGATCCTCGTGTGTGTTTACGGTGAATCTCACCATTCCTGCACAGTAGTCCGATTCCTGCCTTATTCCTGAGCCACTAGGTGTTGTCAGGATTGTTTGTTGCATTTCTATGAACGAGGAAAATTTGCAAATACAACTGGTCTGCGCCGTTCAAGTAAATGGGCCTCATTACGAGTCACCCGGAATGGAAATAACGGTGGAGGTAAACCCGCCGCCACCGTTGTTTCCATACTGGGTGATATCGAGTCCTGCAGGCGGAGGTGTCATTCCCACCAGGTCTGACCTGGGGGGTTTAACACCATCTGTCTGCAGGCGGACGTGGAAACACCGGCACCATCATGAGATGGTGCCGGTGTTTCCACTTCCCCATTCCTATGGGACTCAATGGGAATGGGGATTTACCAAACTCCGCCTCTGGAATTCCCAGGTCACTGGGGTCGTAATGCCCCGGTAATTCCGGGAATCATGGAGGCGGAATGGTAATAAGAGTCCGCCGGTAACCTGCCGGAATTTCAGGCACGGTTACCGCCGGACTCGTATTGAGGCCCAATGTCTTGAACAATTGCTGGCAATTGGAACAGAACATTGATTACTACATTTGCATAGCAATGTACACCAGTTGTGTTGGGAAATTTGAATGGACCTGAGAGTTCTGTGTCTGTGTCATTTGCTTGAGCTCCACTTGTTTTTTTTAGAAGACCTACTTCTCTTTGTTTGTGCTGTTGGATGTACACTTGCATTTGCACTACATCCTTTTGTGGCTCTGCTACTTGATGGAGTTGCAGCTGCTTTCACTTTCTTTTAACTTCTGAAAGTTTGTCAAAGTGGATGTTGACAAACTGAATATTGTTGTCACGTGGATATGTCTGGAAGCCAACAACTGTACCAAGTGCTCCATTAACTAAACCTTGCTCCATGTCAAGGTTATGTTTTAGAATGACAGTAAATTGGAATCAGTGGGATCGATATAGAATCCTATGCACTATGTACCACCCTCGAAGTTAGGATAAATATAGAAATGAGCATCGGCAGTGAATGCCAACTCCCCAGAGATCACCCACTATGTTCTTAATGGAATTACACAGAGAAATGGGAGATCGGGGCGGGCAATTCGTGCTCAGATTGGTACTGCTAAGGTATAAAGAATATATAATGTAACACTGTTCTATAATATCTGTAGTGTGGTTTAATCCACAGATTGATGCAATAGTACAGCCGACACGTGTTTCGATCTTATGGTCGTTTTCAAGGCCTATTCTGAAAATTCTTAAAGTCAGGTCTTAATGGAATAGCTAGCTTCTATGAGAGAGATATCATGGAATATCGTTTCGAGCTTGTAGTCAAAGCTTCAATGCCAGTCACTTTATAGTGATAATCAAGCTGATGAAAAGGGCAACCAACAGCTAAGTCTAATGGCGGTAAACTATTGTCGATATGAATGGAACAAAGTCCATGTGCATAGATGCCAAAGCCGGTCAGGGTGCAATGTTAGGCTTTTCTGATGAGCAGTCCTGGGTTAAAACCAGCTGTGTTGGAGATACAGATTTCTAAGCTATTTAGTTGTGCTGTGGCTTGTTGACACAAAGGCAGTATCGTACCATGCACTTCCAGTTTGTCCGTGGAGTTAATTTGCACTGCTGGTTGCATTTCTTTGTTTGACATTATTTCATTGAATTGTGTACAGCTTGCTAGGGTTGGTATTAAGGACATAGATTTCACATTTTTGAGTGCTAATTGTTCCATGACATCAGCAGCAGATGTGTTATGCCTGTATAGCTCATGGACAAGATAGATTGGGCATCCTTAGAAAGAAGACCAATCCAAATGATTTTTTGAATGTTAGCATAGGTGAGGTCTGCAGAATGACACATGTTTGGAGTTAGTTCTCTGTATTGGAAATGTTGCAATAGATTTACATTTCCTATGCTGCCAAGTGTGTTACGGCACAGTTGCGTTCTAAGGTTTTAAATGGTGTGAATTGTAGGAGATTTCTGAAAACAATAATGTGTTTTCCTCCAAAGATTTTATAGTTCGTTTTAAGTACCTCTTGCCATCTGAAGTGAATGAAAGCCAACATCAGGTTGGAGACCATGCTTACCTCATCTATTAGGAGCATTTTCATTTGTTTCAGAATTCTGTGTAGCTCCATAGCAACTTCTGTTGAAAGTTTGTATTACTCTAATTTGTGTTGGGGTTCTACTGGAAGGAGCAGCAGTCTGTGTAAAGTAACACCATCTATGTTGTAGGCAGCTAAACCTGTGGGGGCTGTTACAACAGCTGAAAGCGTGTTGTTTGTTAATTTTTGGAGGAACTTACTGATGATTTTTATTAAGAATGTTCTGCCTGAACCAGCTTCACCACTTACATACAGGAGTACAGGTTTATAATTTTGATAGCTACAAGTTTTAGTTTCGTGCTGCACACCATGCTCAATTTATTTAGTTACTTCCAGGAAAATGCTACGTTGCTCATCAATGTGTTGTAATTTCAGCAGTATAACATCCTTTCATCGCCGGTAATTTGAACGTCAGGAATTTAAACATGTACATAATTACAAAAATGTTAAACAAAGTTTTTAGGTGGGGTGGGAATGTCATGATCTCTGCTTCCAAAAGATCAGGACTTGCCCGACTCCCTTGGAAGCAGACCCATAACCCCGGTTCCGAGTGCCAGCCAGTCCCAATTGGGACCTTTTGGACCCTGTCCTGGTGCCAGTGGCACCAGGCTCATAAAGATGCCCAGTCCCAGGACTCACCTGCAGCAGACCATGCTGCTTACTTACCTGCCAGTTGAACCCCTGATCCTCTTCTGTTTGGGACTACTTTTCCTGTTGGGTGGGGCATGAGCCACTCCCTAGGTTCAGAACACTGGAACTCTTCTGGAAAGCAGGAACTCTTTTCTTACCTAGGCGTGGCTGTGGAAGGAGACACCTAAGCACTACAGGAGGCTATTTAAACCACACCCGATGGATGAATCTTGCTTTGCGTTATTCTGCATTCTCTGCAGCAGATCGCTCATCGTGTCTTCTGCTTCTGATCCTGGGCCTAAGGGAACAAAGGCTTACCATCCTGGAATCCAGTCTTCAGCAGCACCTGTAAAGACAAAGAAAGAACAGGTTAGCACTACGGTCTTCAGTGGCAGCGCATCTCTTACCTGGTCCATCGGCTGTCACCAACGCCTCGCGCTGCATTCCGGCATCTGAAAGACAAAGGCTTACCTACTCTTCGCATGCTCTGGAGGTCTTCGCACTGCATTCTGGCATCTGAAAGACAAAAGCTTACCAGCTCTTCGCACGCTCCGGAGGCCTTCGGCGCTGCATCACGCATCTGAAAGACAAAAGAAGGTGCGTTTAAAGACATTGGGCAACTTTATTACTCACGTGCCATTACTCCTTCACCACGCCGAATCCAGTGGGTATTCCAGCACCCTTCAGCTTCTCTAAATCTCCGAACTTGTACCTGCAAGATAAAAGGGACATGTAGTGCGCATCGTGAAGCAGGCTACAAGCGCTTACTTACGTGCTTCTAGGCGCTTCTATTCCTCACGCGGGTTCGATCCTCAACTCTCATCAGCCCGCCATCCGCCATCGCCGGAACCCTGCAAAACAAGAGATATCATTACAAAAGACTTTTAAGACATTTGAAGTGCCCAGAACTTACCGTTCGTGCAGTTAACGACGGACAGCAGTCCTCTGAGGTCAAGAGGCCTGCACCCTTATCCAGTGAAGAAACTGGTTACGGCACCCTGCCCCGAGGCAGATGGAGAGCTCGGCGTTCACTTACCTAAGGTGAGGGTGTTAACCTTTGGGGTTCTACAGGAGAAGAGAAAGGGAAGAGGAGAGAGGCACCCAATAACCCCAGTTCATTAATCCCATATTTTCTATCTGCAGACATATTACTCTTCGAGTCAGACATACAGTGCACAGAGGTCCAGCCCAAAGAGCCAACCGTGTGTAACACATCACCTTTGAAGATACGGCATTCACCCAGTCAAGACCGGCGCCTCTGCGGGAATCAGGTGAGCGTTAAAGAACGCAAAGCCTATCGCAAAACTCCCACCCAGGCGCTATGGAAACCTTGGATACCGACCAGTTAGCCCAGTTACTTGGGGAACTAAGAGCAGAAGTGCATGCAGCCCGTCAGGAAACGAATGCTCTAAGAAGGGAACTGATTATTTCCAAGGAGCGAACAGACGATCTCGCTAGACAATTGCTACAGTCACAAGCCGGACAAACTCCGTTACCCGCATCAGGGGCAAATCTTCCTTCAACATCCTCTACGAACCCAGTGCAGATCAACCTACCTGGGAATGTACCTCTGGCTCCGCCCGAACGATTTTCTGGTGACCCAAAGAGGTTTGCAGTATTTATTAATCAGTGCCGGTTGCACTTCTTATGCCGGCCAGCAGCCTTTCCAACTGATCAAGCTAAGGTAGCTTTCGTGCTTTCGTACCTTAGTGGCAATGCGGCAGACTGGTCGATCCCTCTAGTTAATCAAGATGATCCGGTTCTCCATGATTTTCAAGCTTTTCAGCTCAGTATGGAAAAACTGTTTGCAAGACATTCACAGGGGCAGGCCTTGGACAATGAGCTCCTTTCATTGTGACAGGGTAATCAAGACCTTTTGGCTTATATTGCGTCTTTCAACAGACTGATAGTGGAAGCTCGATGGCCTGAGGACAAAAGGATTACGCTGTTTTATAGAGGTCTACGTGGAGAGCTCAAAGATGTGTTAGCCCAAGTAGTGAATCCCCCGCAAGACTGTTCGGACTATATTGACTTAGTCGCTCAAATTGACCACAGACTGCAGAACAGGAAGGCCGATCGTTCCAAGTTTGATGCTCGAGTATTTTCCAAACCACCAACTCCTACCAAAGGAGTAGACTCCGGGGAACCCATGCAAATAGGGGGCCTGAAAGGACCACTAACACAAAAGGAGCGGGAAAGGAGAAAACAGCTGCAATTATGCCTCTATTGCGGAAACTCGGGGCACTTTCTTCGAGACTGTCCGGTGAAACCAGCCAAGAAGGCAGTAGGAGCTGCAGTTACCAGGGTCACAAACTCTGAGTAGGGAAACGACCTCGCCCGACAAGAATAGAGGTCCTCTTGCCAAGCGTTAAAACCAGTTCCGTGACCTCGCATTTCGTGATACCTATGGTCCTCATTAGCCCTGAACATCCGGATCGATTACATGCGATTGAAGCTTACGTCGACAGCGGTGCCATCGGCAATTATGTGGATCATGAAATGGTTTTGAGGATGAATCTGACTCTTTGTCCAAAGGCTGTAAAGGACGTCATTACTACGGTGGATGGTACGGAGATAACCTCCGGACCAGTAACGCATACCACCCAAGAAGTGACGCTAGTAAGTCAAGATGGACACCATGAGAAGATCGTGTTCGATGTGATCAAGGCCCCTCAGTTCCAGATTATTCTAGGAATTCCTTGGTTAGAGAAGCACAATCCTCAGACCGATTGGCGAGCAAGAATGGTTCAGTTTCCAGAATGTGTCTCTACTTGTCACCCTCAACCTGGTGTTGCACTGGCAGCAATTTCCTCCGAGGCTCCCCAGTTACCTCCTGAATACCTAGAATTCCAAGATGTTTTCCGGAAGGATCAGGCTAACTCTCTACCTCCTCATAGGTCTTATGACTGCCAGATAGACCTGATACCTGGATCTACTCCTCCTTGTAGTAGAATTTATGCCCTCACCGAGCCTGAGAATCTTCACCTCCGACAATACCTGGATCAATACCTAGCGAATGGGTTTATTCGTCCTTCCAAGTCCCCTGCTTCCTCAGCTTTGTTCTTCGTTCCAAAAAAAAAAGGGGACCTTAGAACTTGTATAGATTATCGCGCCCTGAACCAGATCACCGTTAAGAATAGATATCCGTTACCTTTGATCCCTGAACTCCTGGACCAAGTCAGAAAAGCATGCATATATACAAAGCTGGATCTTAGAGGAGCCTACCACTTGGTACGAGTAAAAGAGGGCGATGAATGGAAGACGGCCTTCCGCACCAAGTATGGGCTATTTGAATATCAGGTCATGCCCTTCGGACTTTGCAATGCCCCGGCCGCCTTTCAATATTTTATGAACGATGTCCTCAGAGAGCTCATAGATGTGTGTGTTGTTGTTTACATTGACGACATCCTCGTTTATTCTTCATCGGAAACTGAACATCGGAAACACGTGAAAATGGTCCTCGAGAGATTGCGTCAACACAAACTTTTCGCTAAGTTGGAAAAATGTGTTTTCAACGTGACTGAAGTTGAATTCTTGGGATTCATATTATCACCTAGCGGAGTGCGTATGGATTCAAAGAAGGTCGATGCAATTCTCAAATGGCCATCGCCATCCTCCGTAAAAGGTGTTCAAAGCATGTTAGGCTTCGCTAACTTTTACCGCAGGTTTATCCCCGAATTCTCTCGAATAGTCCAGCCCATCACCGCCTTGTTAAAGAAAAACAAACGTTTTGAATGGTCTACCGAGGCGGAACAAGCTTTCCAGAATTTGAAGACTAGATTTATCTCTGCACCGATCTTAAAACATCCTCGCCCAGAACTCCCCTACATCGTTGAAACTGATGCTTCGAGCCTTGCCATGGTGGCAGTTCTATCACAAAAGGACCCAGTAACCAATCAGTTGCATCCCGTGGCATTTTGGTCCCGCAAATTCTCGCCTCCTGAAATCAATTACACTATTACTGATAAGGAACTTCTAGCTATCAAGTCCGCCTTTAAGGCTTGGCGGCATT
The DNA here is from genome assembly GCF_040938575.1 of Ambystoma mexicanum. Taxonomy (NCBI): domain Eukaryota; kingdom Metazoa; phylum Chordata; class Amphibia; order Caudata; family Ambystomatidae; genus Ambystoma; species Ambystoma mexicanum. Next base: position 944,293,365 of record NC_090931.1, on the reverse strand, counting down.
ATCTTCTGGGGGCCCGACACACCGTTACTGTGATTACAGATCAGCGAAACCTGCAATATTTGAAAACCGCCAAAGCTCAATCCTCTAGGCAACTCCGTTGGGCACTATTCTTTGCCGAGTTTGACTTCATAATTACCTATCGACATGGTACAAAAAACGGTAAAGCTGATGCCCTTTCTCGGATGGGAGTGGAAGAACATTTGATCAATCCTAAACCTGTACCTATCATTCCCGAACAAAGAATTCTAGGTGTAATCGCCACACAATCCATAGAGGAAGTTAAGGATAAAGCCAGGCTACTGGTAACTCCAGCAGACATACAGAATTGGCATCTGCAAGGAAAGGACTTTACGGTGAAGGACAACCTATTATATTTCCAAGAACGGTTATACCTGCCCAGCACAGATTTACAGAAAAAGGTCATCTCTTGTTATCACGATTCTTTAATGGAAGGACATCCCGGTATGACCAAGACCTCGGAAAAGATCAAGCGCTACTTCTGGTGGCCGTCTTGGAAAAAATATATCAGAGACTTTATAATGTCCTGTGGAGTATGCGCCCAAAACAAGAGTCAAAAGGAAAAACCAGCCGGCCTCTTACGCCCTATTGACATCCTGCCTCGCCTTTGGCATACGCTTTCTATGGACTTCATCACCGATCTACCTCCATGCTCCGGATACAATACGATCCTGGTAATCGTGGACCTATTCTCCAAGATGGCGCATTTCATTCCACTCAAAGGCTTACCAACAGCAGCAACTCTGGCCCGAGAATTTCTCGAAAACATCGTCCGACTGCACGGTTTTCCTTCAGTTCTAATTTCGGATCGAGGTAGTCAATTTATTTCTCATTTTTGGCGAAGTTGCTGTCGGTCGGCTCAAATTGATGTGAGACTTTCAACCAGCCACCACCCTCAAACCGACGGACAAACCGAGAGGACCAATCAAACTCTGGAACAGTATTTGCGCTGCATGCTACAACAAACTGAAAAAACTTGGAAAGATATCCTTTGGATAGCCGAATATGCCTACAATAACTCTGTCCACTCGGGAACTGGGAAGACCCCGTTTTTATTTTATACGGTAGTCACCCTCGAACCTCGGAGTTGGATCCACTCCAAGATCTTGGAACACCAGCAGTAGACCACCTGCATTCTACAATCACCCAAGCCTTTAAGGAAGCCGTTTCTCACCTTCAAAGGGCTAAAGAACAATACAAGAAAGGAGCAGACCAACATCGGAAGGAAGCCCCCCAATATCAAGTAGGAGATCAAATCTGGTTATCCACCAAATATCTACCTCTAAAAGGACCACGCACATTCAACCCAAGATACCTTGGTCCCTATTCCATCACTACCATAGTAAATCCAGTAGCGGTCAAGTTGGACTTGCCCCCTCACATGAAGATACATCCGGTCTTCCACGTCTCTCTATTAAAACCAGTGCAACCTCAAACCCGACTAACTACATCTCCAAAACCTATTCTAGTTGATGGAGAACTCGAGTTTGAAGTCAAAAGCATCCTGGATTCCAAGATCTCCAAATCTAAACTATTTTACCTGATTGACTGGAAAGGCTACGGTCCCCAAGAAAGATCCTGGGAACCTGCAGAATATGTCCACGCGCCTCGTCTAATCAAAAGATTTCATCGAACATTTCCTAACAAGCCCAAACCCCCGGAGAAGCCCGGTTTGGGAGGGGCCTTGAGGGGGGTGCTGTCATGATCTCTGCTTCCAAAAGATCAGGACTTGCCCGACTCCCTTGGAAGCAGACCCATATCCCCGGTTCCGAGTGCCAGCCAGTCCCAATTGGGACCTTTTGGACCCTGTCCTGGCGCCAGTGGCACCAGGCTCATAAAGATGCCCAGTCCCAGCGCTGGAAGCGCCGGGCTCATAATGCTTGGGTGGACTTACCTGCAGCAGACCATGCTGCTTACTTACCTGCCAGTTGAACCCCTGATCCTCCTCTGTTTGGGACTACTTTTCCTGTTGGGTGGGGCAGGAGCCACTCCCTAGGTTCAGAACACTGGAACTGTTCTGGAAAGCAGGAACGCTTTTCTTACCTAGGCGTGGCTGTGGAAGGAGACACCTAAGCACTACATGAGGCTATTTAAACCACACCCGATGGATGAATCTTGCTTTGCGTTATTCTGCATTCTCTGCAGCAGAACGCTCATCGTGTCTTCTGCTTCTGATCCTGGGCCTAAGGGAACAAAGGCTTACCATCCTGGAATCCAGTCTTCAGCAGCACCTGTAAAGACAAAGAAAGAACAGGTTAGCACTACGGTCTTCAGTGGCAGCGCATCTCTTACCTGGTCCATCGGCTGTCACCAACGCCTCGCGCTGCATTCCGGCATCTGAAAGACAAAGGCTTACCTACTCTTCGCATGCTCCGGAGGTCTCCGCACTGCATTCCGGCATCTGAAAGACAAAAGCTTACCAGCTCTTCGCACGCTCCGGAGGCCTTCGGCGCTGCATCCCGCATCTGAAAGACAAAAGAAGGTGCGTTTAAAGACATTGGGCAACTTTATTACTCACGTGCCATTACTCCTTCCCACGCCGAATCCAGTGGGTATTCCAGCACCCTTCAGCTTCTCTAAAGCTCCGAACTTGTACCTGCAAGATAAAAGGGACAGTTAGTGCGCATCGTGAAGCAGGCTACAAGCGCTTACTTACGTGCTTCCAGGCGCTTCTATTCCTCACGCGGGTTCGATCCTCAACTCTCATCAGCCCGCCATCCGCCATCGCCGGAACCCTGCAAAACAAGAGATATCATTACAAAAGACTTTTAAGACATTTGAAGTGCCCAGAACTTACCGTTCGTGCAGTTAACGACGGACAGCAGTCCTCTGAGGTCAAGAGGCCTGCACCCTTATCCAGTGAAGAAACTGGTTACGGCACCCTTCCCCGAGGCAGATGGAGAGCTTGGCGTTCACTTACCTAAGGTGAGGGTGTTAACCTTTGGGGTTCTACAGGAGAAGAGAAAGGGAAGAGGAGAGAGGCACCCAATAACCCCAGTTCATTAATCCCATATTTTCTATCTGCAGACATATTACTCTTTGAGTCAGACATACAGAGGTCCAGCCCAAAGAGCCAACCGTGTGTTACACATCACCTTTGAAGATACGGCATTCACCCAGTCAAGACCGGCGCCTCTGCGGGAATCAGGTGAGCGTTACAGGGAAAGGGCAGATAAGTGGTTTGGGGGAGGGGAATAGGTAAAAATAGGTGGAGGAGGGGTTTGAGGGTAACCCCCCTAAAATATGTTTTAATTAAATCGATCAACATTTTCAAGCATGTACATGTTTAAATGCCAGGATGAAAGAACATAGAAACATTCCAGCAGAGCAGAGTTTTCTTCAGATTCCTCATATTGACACATGGGACCTGATTCACAAAAGCATTTTATAATGGTGCAATCCCATGGAAAAAACCTCTGTAAATCAGGCCCATGGTGCTTTCCACTTCAGTTATGGCTAATTCTGCTTCATTTACTATGAGTGACTCTCCAAGTGGATCATGGCTTCCTGTAACAGACGGTTCACTGCCCTCAGGAGTGTCTTCATTTAGTTGCGCTTGAACTTCTTCCTGTTGTTGGCGCTCATTGTCCAACAAGTTTTTGTACTGCTTGAAATTGATGTTTGTTACACTGCTTTCATTTGCATTGAACTCATCTTCATAGGAGTCATGGGTGTCTAATAAATCTTCTTTTCACCATGGTTTAAAAAGTTGGAATAGGGATATGTAGTAAAGTTATATATGTTATGGAGTTTTAAATGATAGGTTTATATGATTAATCAGGCTGTGTTTCCTTTTTTTATTTTTTATTTGGTTGGCTGATAGAATCAACCTTTCAAATACAAAACACATATAAATACATCAACATTTCTAAGGACATATATCATTTCCATATGCACAATTATTAAAAAGAAAACCATAATTATACGCGATGCAAAACACATATATCATCTTGAGAAATAATTGCTATTATTATCTCGATAAATTTGCAGATCGTACAATATTTAAAATATGTCTGCTCCGAACTCCAAAATAGTGCTAATCAAGTTGCTTAACAAGTAATCACTCAAGTTCATTATTGTCATTTGGGGAAATGGCATTTAGATACTGTATTATAGCAATCCTGATTGCCAGTTTCGTACTCCTAAATACTTTGATTCATATTTAATTTTCATTTATTGGAGTATGCACACATAACAATTCACTGAAGTAAGTTTTCCTCATTAAGATTAAAGCTGGATAGATCACTACCAAATGCTGCAGAGTTTCTCGACAATTCGGATTATGACAGAATCAACAGTAATTTAATTCTTTAGGCAGGATTCCTCTCCTTACCGTTATTTCTGTTGTCGGTAAGAGATTAACTCTAAATGGCAAGTATTGTTGTCTGATGTATGGTGAGGGAAAATTTACCAAGTAAACCGACATTATTCGTAGCTTTTTAGGCCCAAATAACTGTTCATTAAAGTCTTTATGGGTGCAACATTTAGCCCTGTTACATATCCAATCATATTGGAACAGCTTCAACTTGGCTCGATCTGGGTTTATTAGCAAGGTTTCTATAGGTATCGCTGCATCAGATAACGCATCCAGTACCCAGCTTCTCCATTTATATGGAAAGGTATGGGGTGAGCCGACAAGATGGTACGCAACTTTGCTTAAGATGTTATTATTTGCAAAGCCTAGTAAAAAATGTCAGAATAGGCTACACATCTTCCATACTAGCTGTGCATTAAGCGAAACCAAACCCAGTTTGAAGCGGATCATGGGAAGCAAAGTGCATTTTAGCACAGATTTCCAGAATCGAGCTTCACATAAATCCCAGATGTTATGCTTCATTGGAAGTTTGGTTTCAACTCCATACAATAAGATAGGCACCACTTTAGCTCGATAGAACATCATAATGTGGCTGTAAGAAAATGTGCCATATTTATACACTAATATGTTTGCCTGAGATTTCAACGTTTGCAATTTAAGATTCATTGATGTAATTAAGCATTTTCAGACAAAGTGTTATAAATTGTCAGACCCAGATATTTATAATCTGGGATATTCAATAATTCCACATTTCGCAGGTGCCACCTAAATTTTCTTTGGGAGATATTTTTGTTCTTATGACAGATGACAATTTGTGTTTTTTCCAAATTAATGATGAGATTATTTGCCAGGGCATAAGCGGATAATTTGTCCAATAGATTTTGAAGCCCACTAGGGGTTTGTGATAATAGGACAAGATCATCCACATATAACATCCAGGCTATGCACTGAGGTTTAGAGTTTAAAGATTTGCACATATCGAGAATAAACAGATTAAATAGAAAGGATGCCAAAATACAACCCTGCTTAAGGCCTCGCCCTGTCAGGATGAATTTAGAAAGTAGACCTTCCATTGTGAGACAAACTTACACTGATGTGTTGGTATGTAGTTGTTTGATTATGGCAATAAGGGAAGAGGGACACACATAGTGAGCTAATTTCTTGTAAAGTAAATCACGATCAACAAATGCCAGATATAATGGCTAGTTCCGGGCTGCACATTGAGATTTTAACATATTCAAGGTGATGATGTTTGGTGATGTTCCTAAGCCAGGCACAAAACCTGCTTGAAAAGGGTCTCTTTTTCTTAGGCTGGATGCCCAATTATTGAAATCCCTAAGCACAATGCAATTGAAGATTTTTCCCAGGGCGTCCAACAGAGCAATGGGCCTGTAACTTACTGGATCAGATCTGCACCCTTTCTTGTAAATTGGGAGAATAATGGAATGTTTCCATGATTGAGGTAATTATTGTATTTGAATAATATTAGAAAACATATTAAATAATATTTCATACCATATTTCTGGGTGTTGTTTCAATGTAAAATTTGAGAGACCATCAGGCCCTGGTGCTCTCGATTTACTTGCTTTGTTTATGTAGTAAAGGATATCCTATTTAGCGAAAGTTAAGGAGTATTTCTCTGCAGACTGTAATGGACTTTGGGAGCATGAATTTGTTGGTGGCAGAAATAGGTTCGAAAAATGTGTAACCGAAGCCTGTTCTGAGACATTATTCGACTGATAAGCAATTTGATGCCCTGAGGTTATTCGATTAATGATGGCCCAGATTTGATTTGTGATGTGCTCTTACCAGCTAGAGCACTCAGCATTCTCGAGCCATCATTTTGATACAAAGCTGCCTTGTGAGTTCGTAACCAATTCTTATGCCTTGTTTTCAATTGGGTTATAACTGCTCCTCTGCTGTTTAGAGGGAGTTTCAAGGCCTGATGTTTTTTTAAACAAAGCATTCTATTTGCTGTTTCTACTTCTTTATTAAATTCGTGTAAATTTGGAACCTTAGCTACCATTGATTTATTTATCTGGCATTGAAATAATTGCATTAGATCATGATATACAATTTCTTGACATTGGCCCACATTTACTTTATGTAGTTCTATCACATAGAATCGATTGAACCTTTTCAGAGATGTTTCACTCCATTGCAGTCTGTTGCATCCAGCATTGACTGTTAAGAGGTTTGCAGGGCTTTTAACTATAATGTCATTTGAAAATTCGGTTACATTCCAATACATTGAAAGGTTGTTGTGATGGCTCAAGGTTGTGGTGTTAATATGGAATTTTGTAATTTCTGCAATGAGGGGCTGGTTCACATAGATGTAATCAATAATTTCAGTGGTATTACCTCTATGCTATGTTGGTTGTGATGGCATGTCATCTGCAAAAGTACCATTCAACATCTGAAGACTGTGTGATTCAATGAAGTGGTTCCATAGTGTCAGTCTGCTGCTGGGCTTAGATGTGCCCAAACAATGTAGATTTAAATCCCCTGCTATGATTACATAAGCTATAGTCTTGTCAATGCAAGCCAGATCCATTAGGGAAGCCATGTCTATCATAAAAATGTGGTCGGAGATACCAAAAGGGTTTCAATATACATTTATCAGGGCATATTATATGTTACCAACAATGAGCGTTATCACCTGTAAAAATGCATTTGGAGATATCCAATTCTCAGATTTAAATAATGGAGCTTGTCTAACAGCTATAAGTAGCTCAGAGGTTGGTCTGCCATGGTTATGTTTTTGAGCTGGATTTAAGTGTACATTATAATGATCCCAATTTTTTGGTGTGTTTTTACTGCTCCGATTTCTGCATCCATGACTGGTTGTAACATGGCACCCATTTTTAATCCTGTTTTAAGAAAGATAGGGGCTATTTTTAGGCCCTCCAAGTGAGGTGAAGTTATAGCCATGGCTTGCTCATTGTCACTTGTCCAGTTTGTGAGCCTGTAGATGTCATGAGGACCGCTTTTCTTTCTCCCTCTACAACTTCTTAGGGGGTCTTCTCTTGATTGAATTTCTCATCTAAGTTCTTGTTCTTGGCCATCATTCGATTTTTTATTTTTCTTTCACATTTCCTCTTAGCTGCTTTCCCTTTAAGTATTTCTGCCTCCTAGCTTCCCTCTTTCTTCTTTTCTTCCACTCAGGGAAGTGCCTTGTGGACAATCATGTTTTTCCTCTTGTGTCTGACTTTCCAATTGGCCTGGGGAGCTGACTGATAGATGTTTATTTACCGGATCTTCATCTTGAAACACTTCTCCCACATTGGCCAGTCTCCAAAACTCCTCTAAAACAGACTCAAAGAGATGTGTATAGTCCATCTGCGTGCTCTCGTCCTCTTCACAAGCATTTTGACATGGTTCCAGTTCTTTTTGATTCAAGAGTTGTAATTGTATCAAGAGATCTTGGTTCATTGTTCCGTTTACCCCCTCAAATTTGTTTTTCAGTGCCATGGATCTTTGGATGGCAGAGAGGTCCATACCCTGTTTTACTGATTTAAGCTTCAGCTCTTGTAACTGTTGCAGGACATTTGTATTAATGATGTTACAGCATCCAACCACGCCCCATCCAATGAGGCTAGCTCTTTTGTCAATTCCAGCAGTGAGCCAGTTTGCGACTGGATTTCACCCTTCAACACTTCAAAAACAGATACCAGTGAGTTTAATACATAGCGGAGTGCGCTCAAAGTGTTTTCGTTTGGATCAACTCCAGCTTGAGCGACTTCTGCTTGCTGGTTCCTGTTATCCAGGTATATTTGTGCTTCTGATGGGTTTCTTTCCTGGTCGAGATTTGAAAGCTCCTGCATTTTTTCCGTGCTGGAAAGGTCCAACTTCCCCAGCAGTTGATCATTTGTGTCAAAATCTAGTGATATCGTAGTGGTGCACCTTTTGGTTCTTAATCTTTCGTTGGGACTCGACATGTACTCATTTTCAGCAATTGAGGCAACTTCGCCTGGGATTTTTCTTTCCCCGAAGTGCTCTTCTATTTTTTTTGTATTTTTGTTGTAGTAATTGTAAATTCCAGCCCTCTTTTCCAATTTTCTACTAAAGTAGATTCCACTCCAGTGATTCAAATAGGTGTAGAGTTGGACGAATCTACATGAATTTGCACTGATACCTGCTGTTTTCCAGCAGTCGGTAACAGATTGCTCCCAACGGTATCTATTGGGCCCACTATGCGACCACCGAGGGGACTGTTGAGTATATTAGGCTCCTTCCATTCTGGGGCTCTGAGGACATCCTGAGTTGGATTACTTCGCAGTTTCCTGGCCACCTCTATCTTCACCTCTGAGTGTGTCAGTTGGTTGATATATTTATTTCCCTTTATTCAGTTTCACAAATGCTTTTGTGGACCCCGAGTACCTTCTGGGAACCTGATTAGATGGGTAAAAAGCACCTCAGTGAATCTAGAATTATTTATTTCTCTCCTGGATCGCAAAATAAAAGGAACCTAGTTCCAACAGTCTTCAGCCGCATTATTTCTCTCCTGGGTGGCAGAATCAAAGGAACTGAGTTCCAACAGTCTTCAGCCACGTTATTTCTCTCTTGGGCAGCAGAATCAAAGGAACCTAGTTCCAACAGTCTTCAGCCGTTTCATGAGAGCATGATTGAGACTCACTCCTTGTAAGAAAAACAGTAATTATTAAGTCATGCGGCTCCAAGGCAAAGAGCGCGCAGTCACCACATGGAGTCTCACCGATGGACCGTTCTTACAATAGAACTTCTGAACTAGAACTTCTGAATGGCAGCGTGTCTTTAATGGGGACTAATAGTTTGAGTTCCAAGATCACGATTTAAGCTCACAAATCTTGGACAGAGTGACCGCCTGCCATTAACAATTTATATTGATGTATATTGTGTCAAGTGGATTTTATGTAAGGAGTGGGAGAGGATGAGCTCTCGTCCCAGTCCCAGCCGACAGCACCGGGCAAACAGCACTGAGTGAGTCCACTCTTAGTAACTCTTCACAGTATAAAGGTTCTCCAGGCGAGTGTATGAATGCGGCAATTCACCTTATGATTGTTGCGGTCAGGTTCACTGCCTTGAACTAGAATTACGTCCAGCTCCAGCAAAGCAGCAAACAGCCAAACAGCAGGTAATAAAGCGCCTTTGACGAGCGTGGGCTTAACGCTGCAAGGGCGTTGCAATCTTCTTTTTGTGCTCCGCTTCCTGGAAGGGCAGAGCAACAGATTTCACAATCCTTAAGGTGACAGTGCCCAAATCCACTCGCTGCTTACAGGGCACAGGGCACAGAGTTAGAATCATGGGGAGCAGTGGTTTCCAAAGCTGAGCCATTCCACCTCTCTGCTAACATGGCCTCTCAGGGCTCCTGTGCTAACATTCAAAGTTCCAGCCAAACAGCGGGTAATAAAGCACCCTTGACGAGTGCAGGCTTTGTTTGGTAAGTTTAATGAGGCTTCCTTCACAAGTTTTGACTATGTATTTACCTTTTCTTACATCTGGTTTAATATTATTCTTGTATGAGAAATGTTGGATATAGGCACATGTTTTCAGTACTCGTGTTTGAGTATTATGTGTCCAGTACATTGCTTTTCAAAATGTCTTGGCTGTCGGAATCGTTTTTGACTATTGTTTCTATGTCTTGGTACAATTTGAGCACCCTTTTTCTGGATGCAGCAGGACCAAGGCTTAGCCAAACTATGTTTTCAGATTTCCCATATAAGGCTGTGCCTGTTAAATGGTCTACAGCTTTGTAGCAATCACATTCTCTATGGGAGAGCATTTTTATGCCAAAGCTGTATAATTTTGGTGACAGTGTTTTGTCAGATGCTATGTCATCCCAGAGGTCTTTCAGCTCTGTTTTCTCAGCTTCAGTTAGGTAGGCTGTGACATATTGTGCAACAGAAGTGGGATTGTCTGCAATGTACTGTATATCTATGATTGCATTCCTCAAGAGGGCAATGATTGCATTGTAAGCATTGATGTACTTTGAAGCTTTGCTTCTTTTAATGCAGTATGTGTTCTTAGGATATTTGCCTTTCACATTGTGTCTAACGGAAGACATGAAGCTGTGTACTTGTTGTTTTGCTGAAACTGGCCTAGGGAAACCATAGCAGCATTCAGTGTAGTATGTGCCTGTGTTTTGTATATCTGCATTGACAATATATGCCACATTTATGTCTTTGAAACCGTAAAATTTGTGTATGTATCTCACTATGTGTGCTTTCTGAAGGGATGTTGCACGTTACATATTTGTGAATGAACTGCAAAACAGTGGTATCACTGTCCGGACCAGATTTAGGTGCATCTTTTATCCACAAAAACATGTGGATGTGTGGTGCTCCTCTAGATTGATATTCTTTTCTCCAAAAGAAGTGTTGCACCTCTCTGAGGGGAGGATTGCTTTATTACAAATGAAGTGCAGCATGGCAATAAAGCGGTGGTGGAAGTACCTTGATACATTTACAGGGTCAAGAGAGCAGAGCTATTCTGGTGTTTTTATGTCTAGCCTTGCTTTGTTTTCGTTTGCAATGCATAGGAATTTGTGCAAGTCTTCCCATGCATACTCTGCACAACTTAAAGTGACAAACCATATGGGTGGGCCAAGGTTCCATAGCACACAGCATGCATGCTTGACGTCTGAACCAGTATTCTTTTGTACCATGCATGTTTGCCAAGGGATTTGTGATACTTGACTGCAAAACTTCATCTTTGTCTTGTACCTTTTGAGGAAGTTACGGAACCGACATGTTTAAAAAATTGGAACCTGTTTTCAATGTGTGTGCAACACCGTAACATAGAGTTGCTAGTTCACTTTTCAAACAGGAGGTGGAATATGTATTCAACGTTTTGTCTGAATCTGGGTCTTCAGAATACATTTGTAAAGAGCGGTTTTGAAATGCTGTTATTTTTATGCATCTTTCATCATACCTTCCCCGTTTTCCAGTAGGAAAGAGCAAAGGAAAGGCTTGTGTTTCTACACTTTTTTCCCATTTGCTGATTGTCTGTGCTGTATTTGGAGTGCAGTGGGTGAATTGTATACTGGTCTAAAATATTGGATGGTGTAATAGGATATACACGTTCAAATTGATCAGTTGATGAGGAATCCTGAATTATTTTGGTGGTTTCCTTTAGGTTTTCCTCAATGTTTATTTCTTTGTAGTATTAATTGTTCTCTTTAAGATATTGTAGGGCTTCTCTAACTTTGTTTAAGTCTAATAGTTGTTGCCAACATGTTTTGTCTTTCGTAGGTACACCATTCACTAGGATAATCTATTGGCCGTTGCACTCCCAGAGTGTCTACATTTTCTTTAAGATTTAATGGCAAATAAACTACTTTGCCACAAATGCCTTTTAGTAATTCAGAAGGAGGCAACTTGGCTGTATTAGGTTGAAGGTGTATTATAGCTTGAAATGAGTTTACTGTTTGGATTATAATGCTCTCATACAAATTAATCTGTTGCAGTGGTTTTGGAAGTGGAAATATATTGAAGCTATTAGTGATAGCCCGAGAAGGCATTTGGTTATTATCAAGTTGTGTAGTGCAGTATGTGTAAAGTATTGAGGGGTTAGTCATTTTGTATTTGTTTCTGCTATAAGATACGGAGCTAATTGGAACCATTCGGATTCCTCATTGTCTTCTATTTTGTACGTTATATCCACAGTTTTGGTGCTCCTTGTATAAATAGTTCTGCGAAAACACACACATACTTGGTTTGGTACTTCAGTAGATGTGCTTTTAAACATTGCTGTTTCTTTTTTGTACGTATGTATTAGAAGGTTGGCATCTGTAAGAGTGTTGCTACACTTTTCTAAAGTTACTGGATTTTCTAACTGCTCTTCACTTCTAAAATATCTGCTTTGGATGTGGTCTATTTCTTCAAGGAGTTCTTTGGCTGTGCCATGTTGGAGAATGTGATTCAAATGTTCCAGTTCTAAAGCAGGACTTTTTGCATAGTACAGTCTCTAGACAAGATTTCATATAGTGGAATGGTGTGCCACCAACATTCTAATGTGGTGGAAGGTGCTTTTGCAAGCAGGCCTGCAAATGCAGGCTAATGAATGTCCTCACAGTCCTGTGTATTTGCGCACTGGACAGGAGTCCATGGTTTGCAACGTTTTCATTCTCACTTTCTCTTTTGTTTTCACATAGTGATTGTGGAATTGCCATAAAGATTTGAAGGATTGTTTTCATACGTTTCACATTGAGGTGCAGGGCCATTTGTAGATGGGACGGATTGGTTCGGTGGAATGAAGAGTTGATTGTAAGTTTGTTGGTGACATTCTTTCAATAAGGGTTTCTTCTGCCATAATGGTGTTGTCTACAATTTCATACCCTCAGCCACTGCTGTGTATGGGCATTGGGTTTGTCTGCTCTTATTTGTATGCCTCTTCATTGAAATATGGCTCTGTGCTGGTTGTGTGAATTCACTCACCTGTACAGAAGTTTGCAAATGTATCTATGTTGATATTGCACATGTTGCAAAGTACTTTTTGTTGTTGACTGATTAATTTTGTTAGTGGTTTCATTCTGTTTAAAATTAATATAAACAATTTTGTTTTGAGGAGCATTGCACTATCAATAAGAGTAACCAGGATTCGTTTTCTGCTGTTTTGATAAGATTCAGAATGATTGTATGGTGGAATTTATTTAGTAAATTAATGTTTTGGAAGCTTCACTGTGGCTACGTTAACATGGGTAGATGCAGTGCTAGCACTACTGCTAGTTTTATTCTCCTTAATACATTTCTTTTTACATTTTGGAAGAGGGGGGTCATACTTTTTTACCTGCTAGGTGGTCCAGTTTTGTTCAGTGACTATATTAGCTGTTTTGTTTGAACATTTGCTACACACTGTGTTAGAGGTGGATGACTATTATGAATGCTTTTAGTTTTATCTGCTCTATTTTTGCATTGTTTTCTAAAGAGTTGCTTTTTGGTAGGCATTTTCTTCTGGCTGTTGGAGAAAAAAGGAAAGTGTTCATTTCAAAGTTGTGAAATGTATTTGTGTGCACTGTACATGAGTGTCTGAATGTCAGGGTAGGCATAAATAAAGGGGTGTGTGATTGTGCAATGGGCTGTTAGTTTTGGTTGGGGAGGTTGTACTAGTAGCTGTGTGTGTTGATGTGTGAAAGGTTTGCTTCAGTGTGTATGACATTGTTCTGTGCATAAATAAGAAAGGACAGTACTATGTTTTCACAATACTAGTGGGTGTTAAGATACTGGTGTTCAGATGAGAATACAAATAGTGTACCTGCTGAGATGCAATGAGTAAGAGTGAAGCAAATACTGTTGGATTGGATAGAGTTGTATAGGGTACTATACACCAACACCACACTGTATGAGTAACAGGAAGAATACTACTATACTACTGCACTTTGTTGGATGTGAAGAGTAGTTTTCTTCTGGGTTTTATCTTCTAGTAGAGACATTTCTGGCTTTCGGGAGGTTGTTCTTCACTGTAATTGCGAAAGAAGAAAATGAGTGGGTATGTGTGTTAATGGCAAAATGATTGTAGTAGGAGAACACATTATTTTAGATTGCAGGAGTATTTGTTGGGAAGACGAGTTAGTAACATTGCATGTGATTACGAAAGTGGTTGTAAAGCTGCTGTTGGCGCAGACAGGTTGCCACTAGATTCCTAATACTTGTTTGGCAGCAAGCTTCCCAGTGTCACTAGGATATTACAGGCCATGTTGGCCTGGAAAGTCAGGTGTTGCAAAATGTTATTCTTTACGTGTGTGCAATTGTTCAGCACTGTATAGGATGGGGACTTGGGAGCATCAGCATTGTTGGTATTGGGGCAGCTGATCCTGTGATAAGTATGCTCTATGGGGCTGCAGTTTTCCAAGTGTGAGAGTTGTTGTTGCACTGTTCATATTGGAAATGGAGTAGTGCAAGTCCTAGCAAGCTGAGAAAAAGGCAGAAGCCCAGAAAGATGTACAGATTAGAAAGAAGAATGTTAGTGTGTGCAATTTAATTAACTTACCCACACATGGATGCTTGCTATATGAGTCCCACTGCAGTACATTGGAGAAATCCTTTCCTGTTCCTTTCATTTATTTATTAAAATGTACAGACAGCATTGTTGTAAATGTACACATGCATTCATTTGGTTTTCCTTCAAATGGTGCTGAAATGAGTAGTTATAAGCGTGGTGCATTTTGTTGAGTTTCCAATCCATGTCACTGGCATGCTTTGGTAACATACATGCACTTTTCTTTGTCTGTGTGCATTGTGGGAGTTTTACTGCAGGTATGTTAGTGGGAGAAGAAGTTTTAAAAGTGACAGAATGCGAGAAGAAAATAAGAGTTTGCACATTATAATGGGTGATATGAGCAAGTATGCATGTTGTAGTAATATATTCAAGTTTCACATAGTGTCGGGCACTTGAACATGTTTTTTTTACAAAAAAATCACAGAGTGCTGCTAAAATTGAAATATGTGGTTTGAAACTGTTATGAAAGTGGGCATTAAAAGAAAACTTTGAAAGCACACAGCATTTTAATTAACTGCCACTTGATTCAAGAGATGGGATGCATGAGAGTATGATTATTGAGTAGGTTTTGCAGGGTAATTGGCAGGAACCCTGTTCAGATGCATTTGTAAAGAGTTGGAAATGTACTGTACGAAATGTATGCATACCTATAGTTTGTGTTGATGGATGCAGATGTGGATGAATCTGGAAGTAGAAATCTTGGAGAGTTTCACAGTAGTTTTTGATGGAAGTGCTTTGGAATAACAGGAGACCTGTACTCTGAGTGTTGAACAGTAAACCTGAAGTGTTGAACTGTGATGACAGAGTTACATGTAGAGTTCTTGTATGTGATTGGTGGATGGGTGTGTGACTGCTTAGCAGTCAATGAAGGAGTGCTGCAAAGAGTGACGTGGAAAGGGAAGAAGGTCTGTGGACACCGCGGTATGCCGCGTACAACAAATGCCACATCTGTGTCTTCTCAGCATGCCTGGCATGGAAATGGGACTGTGGGATTAGCCAATCAGGTGCTGAGGTTCTGCTTTATAGGTAGAGAGTGTAATCTTTTTTTCATTGTTGTGTGCAGTGAAGATGGCAGAGATGCAGAGAGTCTGTGTGTTGATGGTGGGAGATTCCTTGGTAAGTGATCTGCAGAGGGAAGAGGCATTTGTGCCAATCTTGGATTTCAAGGAGTGGATGCTTTGTGATGTGATGTGCCTGGCTGCAATTCGCAAGGAGTACTTGCACTTTGCAGAGATATGGCCACTTTCAGTACTCCTGATGTTGTAGTGGTCCACTGCATTTGGGTTATATCAGTGCTACAGGTTTACTCAGTTCACCTGAAGGACCTGGTAAAGGCACTCATGCTGCTTTTTCCCAGTGCAAAGGTAGTTTTCTCACACATACCACCTAGAGCATTATGGAACAACCCCAATGTCCTCTTTCCTCAGCAAGATGCCGGAAGGTGTCTTGTACATCACAACATGTAAATACCCAAGGGTATATACAAACTGACATTGCATTTGACTATTTTTCTGTGCGATTTCTTTTCATAAAGACAATACTTTTTATTGTTATCAAAAATATTCTTTATTTTATATAATGCATGGAAGAAAATATGAAAACAGTGTAAAAAAGATCTCATGCCTTAAAAGTACATAGCTAGATCTATGATTCCCAAAACATTTCTATCAAACAAAACACACAACCAACTGTGATTAATGCTATGACTCATACAAACCAACCACATTAATTCCCATACATAGTCCATTCATACTTGCCACACAACACAAGATAATTAATTTGTAGAAAAACAGTAGGCCTCACAGTGCAAAGTGCTACTCTGACATTAAATACACCAAATCTTTACAATACTGGCATGTATCAATATATAATTCTGATACAATGATTCTCCACAAACGTCATATAATCTATCCAATTTACTGTCCAGTGGAGCATGTGACAAGAAAGTGTCAACTCGAGTTTCGGCTTGGTAATCAGAGTGGTTTTCATACCGAATCCATCTTCAGGACGTAAAGAGAACCCATTTGTAATCACATTGGTGTGTGTTGCCAATTTGAAAGAAGAGTATCTAATCCATGGACTTGCAGTGGTCATTGGAAAAGTCCCATCCGTCTCTGTTTCATGGTCTTTGCAGCCCAAATGGTGCAGTCCTGGTGTGGCAGTCTCTCCGGTGGACAATATCGAGATCCTGGGCGTGTCTACTTCTGCGTGATGTCATCTCCTCATTCAATTACATGCTGCTTGGACATTGAGCTGCAGCACCTCTCCCAGTTTCTGCCGTGGTATCTCCCCATCTGATGTTAATCATTAACATCCCACTAATTGTATCCTATTTGCAGACAATTCATCCAGATGTCGCAATGTAGCACATAATCATTTCCTCCCGAAGTGACAGTGTCTTGTAAACAGAAGGTGTCTTGTAAACTATAGGCATGTCTGCATTTTTGGGTAGTAATGGGATGTTCGTTTTCCACAATGAGAACATTAATTCTCTTAGTGTGAACATTTTCACTGCAGATGGCATTTGTTTGTCCACCAATGGAAATGCCATTTTCTTTTACAATCTAAGGGATGCTTTGAAGTGGTTCATGTAAGACTATAAGGAAGAAAAGAAGAGAAAAGGCAAAAAGAAATATACAAAACACAAGGTATTTGTTACCAAGCACTTCAAAAAAAAAAAACAAAAAAGGCTCTTTCTAGAGCCACCACTAAAGAGGAACTCTCCTACCCTGAGTAAAATTTCTGTCCCCAACCCTTTGAATCGGTCGATTTATCCATGGAAACCGTAGTAGTTCACGGATCGCACGTGCCACATCCGGGGCTTTTGAGGATGGCAGGCATGGAAATGGGACTGTGGAAGCCAGGGGATGGGCCAATAAGGTTTCCCGGGTGTGGTGTGCATGGAGAGAGTGTGGCAGAAGGTCTGTTTGCTGAGAGGAGTGGAGATTGCTATGGATATGGCTGTGTCTTTCAGGAGGCAGAGTGTCTGGATTTTGTGAGATTTGTGGATACATTGGTTGCAGGTGTATACAGATCACTGGGGAGTGGGCGCACATCTTGGATTTGATCATTTGGATATGCACTGGGGTGCGCATCATGAAGTGGGTGGACTTGCTTCCCCTTTGTGCCACTTTGGTGATGTGACATCATCCAGCCATTATTATTGTTCATTGTGGAGGGAACAGTTTAGGCCATGCTGCCGGAATCTCACTGCAGTTTGCGATGAAGAAGGCATTTGTGAAAGTCATGGACATGTTTCCTAACTCCAGAGTAATTTTTCCCACATTGCCCAGAGATACATGTGGCTGCACTCCTCTTGCACTGGTCGCAAATCGAGAAATTGAGGCGCAATGTCAACAAGGCTGTTTGCGCATTTTTTAGAGACGTTGGCATGTCGTCCTTCCAGAATGAAAACATTACATTTCATAGCACCAATACTTTTCACTGAGATGGAATCCATCTTACCGATGCTGGCAATCAGCTTTATTTGTGAAATATACAAAAAGCTTTGCAGCTGTTTTCACAAGTATAGCAAGCATTTTCCAGTATGTGTTGCCTACTTTTTCTTTACCTTCCAAAAACAAAAAAACAACACAAAAAGACTATTTTCAGAGCCACCACTTTCTCCCGCAGAAGAGTGCAATGGTTTAGATGGTGCCATCACCCACATTCTTTTGATGTCCATGGACTACCACGCTGTCTGCGGACTTCGTAGGCTGCGCAGGGTCCTGCACCATTTCATCGGCACTTCTATTTTTTAACTTTGAAAGGTGGCTCTGAAAAGAGAGTTTTTTGTGTTTTGTACATTTTTGGGGCTTTTTTAGACATGAAACAGAAAGGAGGGGATGGGAGGGAAAGGAGGGTAGGGAAAGGGCACCAACCACAGGGATGAACGGGCAGGTGAATAAAAAAATATGTTTGGTGGGCCTCACTGAGGTAGGGGCCAGTGTTTCTCGTGCTCCCTGACTATAGCCTCAAAATCACTTCAAAATTGTTCGCCCCGGCAGAGCACCATGTCACAGTACATACACAGTACAGTAACCCTCGAAAGGCAAGGGTCCACTGCATTATGTATGGCCTGTGATGCCTGGTCAGGGATCCGCTGCCCCACAGGAGTGCCCCTTGTGGTGGCAGGAGCAGATGCAGAGGATGTGAAAAAGGAACTCAACCTATTACTGCCTTCGATTGGGGACGACCCTCCAAACTGCTGCCTTGTGGTTCAGTGCAGCAAACTTTGGCCGCACACACCTTGGGTACACCCCCCAATGGTGGTAAAGAGCCTCCACACCCAAGACTCACATTGGCAGCTGGTAGTAGGGACTTCCGCTACCTCATCCTCATCCTCTTCCTCTTCTTGATCCGCCTCTACATCACCACACCTGTTCCCCTCCCGAGGCCCTCCAGAAGAAGGTGATGATGGTGGTGAGGGTGGGGGTGATGCTGAGGGAGAGGGAGAGGCAGAAGCAGGAGCAGCCATGGATGCCATTATCCAAGTAATCAGGAACGAGGAACACAGCAATCTGCAACACAGACGAACAGCAACCTGCAGCAGTACTCAGTAGTCCTGGTCAGCCAGAAAAAGCAGTGGGGTGTAGCCTTTTATAAGGGTGCAGGGGAGCACTCCAGGGACAGTCACGCGCTGACACTTCGCGCCCCCAAGTTGGGCTCAAAAAGTACCTAAAAGTCTCTAGATCAATCAGGGCATGGTCTAGGACCTCTGCAAGGGTGAAGTTTCACCTTAAAACACTCTGGATTGGTCAGAAGAGCACTTTTTAGGTATCCGGGGGTACTGACAGTATCTGATGCTCAGCGTGGGTGCAGTCACATGATGACATTGTGAACATTTGTGAATGGGACAGCTGTCCACAGGACACCTAATGAGCGGGATGCGATGTGCGTATGTGCCTAGGTGTCCGTGGGACAGGGGCGGGATCCCTGAACTTATTTTAAAAGTGCGACACATGCAGCGGACAGTTCCAGATAGGTGCAGTGTTCGGAGTGCACAGGGGACCAGATGTGCATGCACCTAGGTGTCCATAGGACAGGGACAGGACCCCCAAACTAATAAAAAGTATGCCACAACTTTACAGACAGTTCTGGACAGGCATGGTGTTCGGAGGGCACAGGGGACCAGATGCGCATGCGCCCAGGTGTCCATAGGACAGGAGCAGGACCCCCAAACTAATTAAAAGTATGACACAACTTTATGGACATCTCCGGACGGGAGTGGTGTTCGGAGGGCACAGGGGACCGGATGTGTATGCGCCCAGGTGTCCCCAGGACAGGGCCTGGGCCCCTGAACCGTATAAAGGTACATCATGATATTGCAGACATGTCCAGACAGGTGCGCTGTTCGGGGGTTCCTCCATTTCGATTACGGACAGGACGGGCAATCGAGCTGTCCACAGACTCCAAATTGGGCTTTTTAAAAATAAAACTCACAAACAGCAAGAGTAAACACATAGAAATGTATTAACACAGTCTTAGTCTTAGCAGTGCACAGTGGTGGCATGAGTTATGGTTGTTTAGCTGACCATAACTGGCAAATTTCTGGGGTTTTTTCGATTTTACTTGTAACCATAATGTTAGTCTAGAAAATACCCTACCATAGCATAGATGGTATATAATGTTGGCCGAAAGCCAATCGCATCATAGGCCCAGCATCGCCAGTTACAGTATCATCAGCATAACCATAGAGCGTCCATTTTGTGCCCACAGAATCCACCATTTTGCTTTCTCTTGCTTTTCTGTTCAAACGCTTCGCAAAAATGAATTTAATTTCATTCTGCTCCTGCACAGAGCAAGGCCACAAGTTACATGTTGAGAGACCAGCCCAGACAGAAATACATTGTTTTCCTCCCTCACAAGTACATGAAGGCGAGCAGAGAGGCATTTAATCACCAAGCCAGGTGCCAGCTGGTCTCGCTGAAACTGCAGAAACTGTAGAAATAGGCCGTTAACGGCATGAATTATATAGTCCTCACAGCCCCCCTTTCTGGGCCCTCTTAGATCAAGCTGACCCCTAGCCCACAAATAGAAACTAGAAGATATCATGCTTTGGAATTTGTCTCTCATACGAACACAGATTGCCCACTGAACAAGAGCATTATGTTCCCTGTAACAAAGAATCCTGTCTGTGCCTTTGCAAACTGCAACTATTGCTCAATCAACCAATATAGATTAACAAAGAAACATCTTAGAAGATGTCATATTCGTCATAATTGTCAATCACCGAACCCTTGCTCAGGAAGATACATTATGGGCAGTTTTGATGTGTCACAAACTGATTGTAAAATGGTCCTTTGGTATATATGTCGTTGTTGTAGAATGCTCACTCTCTTGTGTCTCACGAGGTCTGGGTTTCACATGTTGCGAGATGTGAGTTCCAGTCGGCCGACTGAGACTATTTGCTTGCAATAAACCCTAGATTTTGGGAATTGAACCTCATGTCTAGTGTATCAGTTTGTGTATGGTGATTGTGCCTTGTTTCCATGCGCAAGGGTCTTCAGGGCCTATCAAATAATGGCACCCGAATAGGGACCCTCCCCCATTTGCTCCATCGTGTACGTTGAATTTGAAGAAGGCGAAAAAAAGGCATCGAGGATGAGGCCGTCAAACGGGATCGAGAGGTGTTTGGGGCGCCCCTGTGAAAGTGAAGAGAGACTCCTTTGCAGATCTGTTCACAACCGGTCCCTGATTGACGCATCTGGCCAGAGAACAAGAAGGCGAGGGTCCCGAAGCGAGGCAGATTGAGCCAGATATGCAGTCACAACAATCCTTGGTTGCGTCTGTATAGGGACGAATTGTGTCTTGAGAGACGAGCTGATTAATCAGGTGAGTTGTGCCCCAATTCTTAACAGCCCTGATATTGGTTAAGAGTTGCTCTTGCAAGATCAAACGCCCAGGGTAAGGTACGAATAAGATCAAACATGCCTCGGAAATTGTCTTCCTGTCTAGCAGGATTTTTCTGCTGTGGTAGACAATCTTTGGAAACTGACTAGGCTGCGCCACCCGTAGGGTCACCATCGTTCGAGATGTATGTGAAGTATGGGATAGGAGAGATAATGTTTAATGCAATTTGGCATAGGCAAACCAGACACGTAGAAGATTTGCAATGGCAAAAGGATGGTAGTTTTGAGATGCCTTGAATAGAACATTTGGAATCAGTATTGCTGCGCAAGAAAGCATGCCCTGCAACATTTGACATCATTAGAGACTGGAGGAAGGAAGCTAACCTCCGTTTAAGAAGTAGAGAGAAACATGCGCGTAGGCACAAATCTAATGCAGACAGAGCACTAGAACAGGAAGAGAAGCAATGGGATGAGGATATCAGAAGGGCATATAGGAGTCTTCAATTAGGTATACAAAAAATATATCCACAACAAGAGTTGCATGCATCAGATGAACTAATCAATAAGATTTGAAATGAAAAAAGGCAAGAACGCCCTAAAAGTAAAATGGACACAATTGCACTAGCGCCCATTGCTCAACCTCAGTTGTCACCCCCCCTTCCAGTTGTTCCATCTGCACCAGCTCCTCCTGAACCCATGATCCCATTTCCCCCTCCACCTACCGAGCTTGAATCAGCAGCTATTAGAGAAGGCAGCGCTGCAGAGGCGGGACCTGCCCAGAGAGGAAGCCCTAGAATAACCCATAGTATGGTTAGCAGGGAGAGAAAGAGAGAGCTGAAAGAACAGGCAGAAATGTACATTGAAGGCAATGACGAGGGATCAACGCTGAGTTCAATGTACGATTACAAGAAGCTCAGTGAAAAACAAGTACTGTTGGAATGCATGGGAGAGTATCTTATGGATAGATGGAAGCAATTAACTGGTATGGTACCGCCGCAGAAGTTGCGGGATTTGAATGCCTTTTCACGGTTGAGGGAAAGTGAGTCAGAGATGAAGGAGCACGTGGACAGGCTATTTGAGTTTAAAGGTGAACTTGATGAATTATATTCTGAGATGTTTTCTGTTCCTGGGTTTCGGTACAAAGAGTTAAAAAGAGGGAGACAAGAGACGACACCATATGTCATGCGGCGATTTTTCCCGCCATCAAAACATGTTAGTGAAGAAATGAAAATATGTATGCGCTTAGATGGATTATGGATGCTAGTATTCCTATAATGGAGGTGTATGATACGTTTGAACTGTATACGATAGAGATGCAAAGGAAAGTATTGCAAGTAATGGTTGAATATTTGCAGGATAAATATGTTGAGAGAAATGATTGCTGTCCCTCTGAATTAATGACGGTATACAAGAGAGCGTGTTTAACTGAAACTGGAAAGACTGCTCTATCCCTTGATCTAGCTATAGTGCTTAATAAGAGAGAGGAAGGAGGAAGGGCCAGCACAATATTTCCGATGAGAGAAGGCCCTCCCACTTTTGTGCCAAAAGTATAAGTTCCTGGCATTAACCAGCGCAGGTAACGGAAGCACATTCTACAGCACAGTATGCACATGTCCCTTTTTCTAGACAAGAGGTGAATAATATAAAACAAACAATCCCTGATATAAGAAAGAATCCGGCGGGATTCTATAAAGAAATTGAATCCTATTTGAAATCGTCCATTTTTAATATAAGCAATATTGACCTATTATTCCCTGTAATTCTCCCAGCAGATATATGGAAGCAAATTAGGAATGTAGATGATCATGAAACTTTGGGTGCTACTTGGGAAAATTTTATGAAAGAGGATGCGGACAGAAAAGCTGATGAAAAACCATTGTCAAATATGTCAGCGTTACCGGCACAAATAGTACAGAAATTAAAGGTTATAGTACCTGAAAGGAGAATTATATGGGACAAACTGACTGCATGCATGCAAGGCAAAGATGAATTGGCTACTGACTATTTCAATAGATCTGAAGAAGTATTTGCAGATTATAGCGGTCAAGATTTAAGCACTGAACCTGGGAAAAGACTATTTGTTGACAAATATGTGAGAGGGTTGTTACCGAAAATCCAAAATTTAATAATGACATATGAAAGTGCGTGGCAAGCAAAATCACAGAGTGAAGTATTACACATGGCACAGTACTACGAGAATACAGTAAATTCAGAGAAAGAGAAGGAGGTGAGGGATAGGGTGAATCTAAAAATGAGAGTGCTACTACAGCAGGTAGTGAATAATAATAGGGGCAGCGGAAATGCACAAGGGAGAGGGAATTACTCCAACATGCACGGAGGTCCAATTGGACTAAATCAATGTGCATATTGTAAAGAAGAGGGTCACTGGCGAGCACAGTGCCCACATTTGCAGACTATAAATGGGAATGCCCCGAGAAGACAGAACAGAGGTCGACCGGGAACACAAAGGCAAAATAGAAACACTAGTATGCCACAAAATCAGAATATCCAAGGAAATAATAACCAGAACCAGAACCAAAATCAAAATCAGCAAAATGGAACAGGAGATGGAAATGTTTTTTATACTCAGTCCAATACATACTATTCTGGTGACTTCACATCGGATGATGTATTGTTCCGCTAGGACAGCCCAAGACAGGGGTCGGAACCAGTGTCTATTCCCGTTGATCAAAAAGGACCCTACGTAGAAATGAAAGTCGGGAATAAGGAGCACACTTTTCTAGTGGGCACAGGTGCACAGAAGCGCTCAATAGACTATCACTTGTTTCCAGAGATACAGCTGTCAGGGCAAAATAACGTTTCAGTAGGGTTCGCAGGCACCCCAGTAATTAGTCCAGTGTCAAAGTCAGTGCCTATAACATTAGGTCCATTCACCGAGTCCTGCCCGTTCCTTTTGACACAAAATTGCGGCAAGAATCTATTGGGTTTAAATTTGTTGGAAAAACTAAGTGCGGTTATTCATTGTTCTCCTGATGGAGTGTTTTTGACGATTTCACCACAAAAAATGCCAGTATCCCAATTCCTGTCCAAACCACTGCCAACAGAGTTAAGTAAGGTACCAACTTGCATATGGGCGATAAATGATAACGATGTTGGTTGTTTGAAAATAGAGCTGGTGAAAGTTGTTTTGAAAAAGGGAGTCACATTGCTGTGTATCCCCTAGTATAAAATTTCGGTGAAAGGTGAGAAAGCATTGAAATGCATTGTTTTAGATTTGGTTGAAAGAAATGTGATTGAAGAGATTACTGGTAGCACCTGCAATAGTCCGATTCTCCCAGTGTATAAGAAAGGAGGTAATGAAATACTGTATCGTTTTATAATTGATTTACGTGCGTTGAATAAAGTAGTTGATCCCCAATTTCCATTGGTCCCAGATGTCACTACCATGTTGACAATGTTTCCAGCCTCTGCAACACATTTTAGTGTTGTCGATCTTAACAGCGCATTTTTTAGTATCCCAGTGCATCCAGATAGCAAATACATATTTGCTTTCACAGTAGGAGGGTGTTCTTTCACATTCACACAAATTCCACAAGGTTACACTGAGAGCCTAAGTATTTATAGCAGAGCACTAAAAGAATAACTAGACATGCTAGAGCTACCAGCGGGCTGTGTACTATTGCAGTACATTGATGACCTTTGGTTGCTGCTGACACAGAAGACATTTGTAAAGAGGGTACCGCCATGCTATTGACACATTTAGCAGTGCATGGACATAAAGCTTCATTGAAAATATTCCAGCATTGTCGAAAGGAGGTGGCCTATTTGGGCTACCTACTTTTGAAAGAGGGAAGAAGACTGACACCAGAAAGGATAGAAAGCATCTCTGGTATGCCTATTCCAAAGACACAGAAAGGAGTCAGAGCTACAATAGGCATGGGTTCATATTGCTGGCAGTGGATAGTGAATTTTGCTAAGATTGTGAAACCAATGGTGGCATTGATAAAAAAGGATGTTGCCTTGCCTTTGCTATGGAGTGAGGAATGTCAGAATGCATTTGATCTGCTCAAAGTTGCGTTGTGCTCAGCTCCAGTTTTGGGCACACCAAATTATGAAAAGGATTTTAAGTTATTTGTGCATGAGAGTGAGGGGTGTGCTTTGGCTGTTTTGACTCAGGAACAAGGAGGAAGAAATAGACCATGCAGTTATTTTTCTTCCGCGCTGGATCCTGTTGCATGCACTCTGCTGCGCTTTTTGTGAGCTGTTGCTGCGGCTGCCGCGTCAGTAAAACAAACCGAGGGAATGGTTTTGGGTCATGCCTTAACCTTAATGGTGCCTCACACAGTAGACGTTCTTTTAAATAGAACGCAGACGCAATATCTTACATCAGCTAGATTGACTAGATACAAAATCGTCCTTTTTGATTGATTGATTGATTGATTTATTTATAGAGCGCTTTCAAATTCGGAGATGTTGCGATTTGAATCCTGCAGAGTTAATGCCCCCTCCCAATGAAGATACGCCTGAGAAGAAATTACCACCACATGATTGTATAATGGTTACTGAACAAGAAACGAAAGGGAGAATTGACCTAACAGACACCCCACAGAAAGAGCCACGAAGAACTATTTTGTGATGGTTCCTGTTTTAAATTACCCGATGGCATGTCAACTGCTGCCCATGCCATCACAACACTGAAGAGTATTGTAGAGAGCAAAAGAATTCCATACAATTCACTGCAGGCCGCAGAGATAATAGCATTGACAAGAGCATGTGGAATTTCTGAAAATTTGAATGTAAACATATATACTGACAGTCAGTACGCATTTGGGGTGGTACACAATTTTGGTCGACTCTGGGCTGAGAGGGGTTTTCTAACATCACATGGAACTAAAATTCAACATGGCCCTTTGATAGCACGATTGTTGTCTGCACTCACCTGTCCAAAGCAGCTAGCAATAATGAAATGCGAGGCACATGAGAAAATAACATGTAACGTTGGAAAAGGAAACGCATTTGCAGACAAAATTGCGAAACAAACTGCCACTGATTTGCACATGAAAATGTTGGTAGTTCAGTCAGAAGAAGTTCCCTGCATGATAGAGAATGGGATTGCCACAGTAAAAGAGATGCAGGCGGAAGCAACTGCTGATGAAATAAAAGAGTGGGCTGAGGGCTCCGCAGAATTAGATGTAGAAGGTTGCTGGGTGGACAAAGAAAGTAGAAAGTGGATGCTGCCCAACTCCTACCTAACTGCAATGGTCACCATGGCCCACAGCCCCACACACATGTGTGCAAAGAAAATGATTCAGCATCTGGCTACAGTATGGCAGAACCCACACATTAGAAAAAATGCCTAGAGGCTAGTTCAGAATTGTATGACTTGTTTGCAACATAATATTGGAAAAGGAACAGCCGCTCCAACAGGTAATTTTGCCTCCCCCCTCTATGCCCTTCAAAGTCATCCATTTTGATTTCATAGAAATGGAAAGATATCAGAATCTTAAATACATCTTGGTGGTAGTCTGTGCATTCAGTAAATGGGTGGAAGCATACCCGCTCAAAGACTGCACCGCAATAAGCAGAGCAAAAGTGATGCTAAAAGAGTATTTTTCCAGATTTGGCCTGCCACGGGTCAGATGGTCAGACAATGGCCCGCATTTTGTTGCCGCTGTGATATTACAGATTTGTGCAGGCCTTCAGATTGATAAACGATTCCATTCCGCCAGGCACCCAATGAGTGCCGGTCTTGTTGAGCGTCAAAACGGCATTTTAAAGAATAAAATAAGTAGGATCTGTTCAGGGAGTCAATTAAAATGGACAGATGCGCTGCCTTTAGCTTTGTTGTGCATGCGCACGTCTTTGCAAGCAAGGACTGGACTCTCCCCATACGAGATTGTCATGGGGAGACCTGCTAATGTTTGGTGTGTACCGCAGCCTAGCCGCCTGAGTGAAGTTGAGTACCCTGTGCTTAGTACATAATGTGACATTTTAATTCAGAAGCTCCCTTTGATTCATCAGCAGGTGCAGGAGGCTCTTCCTGTCTGATACACATGCCCGGGGCAGTGTCTGCAGCCGAGGGAGTGGATCCTGCTGAAAAATGTCTAGCGAAAGTCATCACTTGCACCAAGGTGGCTGGGCCCTTATCAGATACTCCTGGCAACACAGACTGCAGTCCGTGTGGATGGCCGTAAGGTGTGGATCCATGCCACCCACACAAAAAGAATTCCATTGCCATTGAAAGAACTGCCTGATCCAGACAACGAGAAAGAAACAGCTGCCCCCGACTCGAAAGACACCATTGCCAGTTCTCTGCCACAAATTCTGCCTGAGCCTGAGAGAAAGCCTGAGAAGATTGCTAAAAAGGAGAAAGGGCTAAATGTGTCCCACCTCTGCCCAGCTGAATCTGAAACATCACAGGCTGACATGAAGCCTGCATCGTCACTTGCTGCATCACAGGCTGACACTGAGCCTGCATCCGGAAGTGCATCTGCACTGTTCATTGATCACACAGTACCTGGAGCGATAAGGTACAACCTATGTTCTCAAAAATCGAAAGTGATCTGATCTTCGTGTTTTGTTATTGCCTCTAGTCCCATCACGGATGAATTGTGAATCGTAGGCCTACTGAAGCGGAGAGTGGGGGCTGTACCAATCTGGGAGCTCTGGAACGCGGCTTCCCGGTGCTATCTTTGAAAATAAAAATCCATTTGTTGATCACCCCGTGTGAACAAGCGGGGCGCTTATGGTACAAAGGCAATTGATGTTTGCTCTGGAGTCTTTTGAGCAATGTGCACAGGCACGATAATCTTGCCACACGTTTAGCAATCCAGGCTGCTGAGAACTGACCTAAACACTTTGTTAACGTCTTCGAATATATTGGTGTTTCAACGGGCGCTGCTGTGAGAGGTATTCACAACGAACATTGTTGGAGAAGAAGAATCGCACACAATGCCCATATTTGCTTCTGCCCCCCCGTACCAACGCTGATGAAGTAATAGATATAGAGACTATAAAAAAATCTAGGAAAAGTTTCTGTAAGAAATTAAAGCTGATGATTACAACACTTCTTTGTATTCTGTGTACCATTATCCCAGTATTATGGTATTTGGAGAGCGTGCATCCATTGAGTTCTCTTTTTCCTGATACGAAAGCACCTGTCACAGACAGTCCAGTCCATGTACTCTCATATACTCTCCCTCCAATAGAAGAAAGACACAGGGAAGGTTATGGTAATAACACATTGCTTTTAATTATGAATATGACTCACTCAATCTTGAACAAGACTAACTGCTGGGTCTGCACCCATTTACCCCAGCATGGTGGAAAAGGAATGGGTTTGTATGTACAGCCATTACCCCTAAATACATCATGCTATGCATTACTAAGTGCACTCTTATATGGAAAGTGGACTAAGAGTGACACATGTCAATTAGACAAGACAAACATAGATGAATTTGAAAAAGTGGTAATGAAACCCATAGGTTGTACCATATTTAACAAAGCAAGATTAATAAAACCAGTAGTAACGCCAGTAGACAGACTCTACGTGCCTTATAAGTCATCTGTAATCACGTTTCACATGAACCCAGTGGGGAACAAAGATGTAGTGCCCGCTTCGTATACAATAAATTACAATCCTCGCACTGTTCCATTTTGATTACGAAAGAAAGGTTCCTATTCAGTAGGGACATTCGATAGATGCATGAATATTGCAGTACTTGCGAGAGAAGAAGAACTGATATATGTAGGTGACCCTGTTTATTTTGTATGTGGAGAAAAAAGCTTATCCCTGGTTACCTAGAAATTGGGGTGGAACCTGTTACTTCCCTGGGGTATTCCTTTCCCGAACATCAGATATATCAAAATTATCTAGATCAAGGCCTCAGCGGGATGATGAAGCAGGATTTATTGCGGGAGACATAGCAAAATCATTTATACCATACTGGGGCCAAGCAATGAACTCGTATAATATAAGAAGATTGTCAAGAATTCTAGAAAAAAATGATAAATGGAACGACTGATATATTATATAATATGACCCTAGAAGAGAAGGCAATTAGATTAATGACACTTCAGAATAGAATGGCTCTTGATATAGTTTTGGCTGACCGTGGAGGTTTTTGCAAAATTGTGGAATCAGTGTGCTGCGAATTTGTAAGTGACTCCTCCCCTACGATTTTTGAGGTAATAAAGAAGTTACACATTCTGAGTTCTGACCTTCATCCCCCGACATGTGGTTGGGAACTGAATATAAGTTCCTGGTTTTGGGAGTTACTACGTTCATGGGGATGGGAACTAGTTGCAATTTTAGCAACGGTATTCGGAATCTTCATGACATGTTGTTGTTGCATACACTGCCTGCCAATTATTTGCTCTGAAATAAGTGATGAATGCATACACATAGTAACAGAGAAAGGAACTCCCAAAGTGGATACAAATGCAAATAATGAAACACAAACTATGAAAGAGTTTATGTCAATTGATATTGATGATGATGATTACAGGAGTATGCATAGTTCCGAATTAGATACATGGTCAGAGGAAGATGCGATGTATGGTTGATGCGTTTGGCTTACGGCCAAAAGGAGGGTTTGTTAGTCTAGAAAATACCCTACCATACCATAGATGGTATATTATGTTGGCCGAAGCCAATCGCATCATATGCCCAGCATCGCCAGTTACAGAATCATCAGCATAACCATAGAGCGTCCATTTTGTGCCCACAGAATCCACCATTTTGCTTTCTCTTGCTTTTCTGTTGAAACGCTTTGCAAAAATGAATTTAATTTCGTTCTGCTCCTGCACAGAGCAAGGCCACAAGTTACATGTGAAGAGACCAGTCCATACAAAATTACATTGTTTTCCTCCCTCACAAGTCCTTGAAGGTGAGCAGAGAGGCATTTAATCTCCAAGCCAGGTGCCAGCTGGTCTCGCTGAAACTGCAAAAACTGCAGAAACTCTAGAAACAGGCCATTAACGGCATGAATTATATTCTCCTCACAGCCCCCCTTTCTGGGCCCTCTTAGATCAAGCTGACCCATAGCCCACGAATAGAAACTAGAAGATAGCATGCTTTGGAATGTGTCTCTCCTACAAACAGAGATTGCCCACTGTACAAGAGCATTATGTTCCCTGTAACAAAGAATCATGTCTGTGCCTTTGCAAACTGCAACTATTGCTAAATCAACCAATATAGATTAACAAAGAAACATCTTAGAAGATGTCATATTCGTCATAATTGTCAACCACCGAACCCTTGCTCAGAAAGATACATTATGGGCGGTTTTGATGTGTCACAAACTGATTGTATGATGGTCCGTTGGTATATATGTCGTTGTTGTACAATGCTCACTCTTTTGCATCTCACGAGGTCTGGGTGACACACGTTGCGAGAAGTGAGATCCAGTCGGCCGACTGAGACTATTTGCTTTGCAATAAACCCTAGATTTTGGGAATTGAACCTTCTGTCTGGTGTATCAGTTTGTGTATGGTGATTGTGCCTTGTTTCCATGCGTGAGGGTATTCAGGGCCTATCAATAATATCCCTATAAGACACTTTTTCCACTGGTTTTCATTAGTGCAATTTAACCATAACGTCCGTTTGACAATTTTTTTCATGGAATTTTATAAATTTTTATTAGCGTAACTTAACCATAACGTTGCTTTAACAACATTTTTTCACTGTATATATATATACAGTGCTATGGTAAGCTCGGCAACCATAACTCGCAGCATCTACGTGCATGACTAACAACCAGGACATCAAATATGACATCACAAATATCATTGATGACATCACTGATAACATCACATGTCTGCCTCACTTATTTTGGTGCATTGACAAATCTAGGCCAGGTGGTTTTGAATTTTTATATTGTGATTGTCAGTGAATAAAAGCACCTGGCCTAGATTTGACATCTTGCTACCAACATAATAGAAAGAACCCCTTGTAGGTAGGGACTTTTCGTCAACATTACTTTCACATGTGATGTCATCAGTGATGTCCTGGGTGTTAGTCTTAGCAATGCACGTAGATGCTGTGAGTTATGGTTGCTGAGTTTACCATAATGGGAGAATGTGTAGGGTTTTTTGGTTTCACTGTGAAGTATGACATCTCTTTAACAACGTTTTTTTACTGAATGTACATATATATATGTGGCAGGGAACGAAAACAAAGGGGCTAAACATGTGATGTCGTCAGTGATGTCATCAATAACATTTGTGAAGCCATCTTTCATGTTCTGGGTGTTAGTGTTAGCAGTGTACAGTGGTGATGGCAGGTATGGGGGCTTAGTTTACCATAACTGGCGAATTTCAGGGGTTTTTTGGTTTTAATTTGAACCATAATGGGGAGATAGAATTTTTTTTTTAATGAAGTAGACAGGTTTTTGGTAGGGCAACTTAACCATAACGTCCGCTCAACAAAGTTTTTTTTGTACTGAATTTTTCAGGTTTTTGGAAGGGGAACTTAATCATAACATTGTGTCAATGAAGTTGTTGTGCTGAATATACATTGTCATCATGTGATTGTGGGAGTTATGTAGTATAATGTACATTCTTGATATACATTTAACATAGAACATACAGAACCCCCTCCTTATTGATATTAGATAGGGACGGACTAAGAGCCTGTTTGCGGACAGGGGGCGGAAGGGATGAACATTACCCAAAGATGCAGGGGGTATCTAAAAATGTACTATTGTTTTACACAAACAATCTCCAATGTAGAAGAAGGACATAAAGACATTATAAGTAGTAATAAGTAAATATGGAAACCTAAAGGTGTGAAATGAAAACAACACATTTAATAACCATGTAGAATGAAATGGATGGTACCATAAATAAAAAAAGGATGCCTCCATCGTAAGCACTTCACAGAAACTCTGCAGCCTGGACCGACAGTGGACGGACGCAGTAGGACGAAGTGAAATTACATCAAAATAATGAGTCAAGGTCCTTTTTTTGTATGTGTGTGTAATTTCTTTAGTATGTGGTGCAGAAATAATAATTTCTTTCTGTTGTTTTGACACAGAAATGGCTAGTACTTTGGAGTGGCTGGAGGAGAATTTCCGCATGAGGAAATGTCTGAAGACAGCGACAATAATGGTACACACTGCTCTGCGTAGGCAAAATACTGATCAGTATTTGATAGGCATTTAATATATGTATATTTATTTTGTACAGACCAGGAAAGAAAAGATGAAAGGCCAACAAACGAGACAGAAGAAGACAGGATGAAAAGGATAGAGCAGAAAATGGATGTACTGAATGACAATTTTAAAAGTTTAAGGGAGTTTGTGGAGGACTGTGTGAGAGGAAAAGTATGCTACCATTGTCCCACCTGTACCTGCCCCGCTTCTCCATTCCCTAGTGGACCATCCCCAAACCTTCAAGAAGAAAATAGACGTTTTGACGAAATATCCATCCCTTCTTCCCCTCAGAAATCTTATCCTCATAAACAGTCCGTGTTGAATTCTAATTCCCCTATATTTGTGTCAGTATCTGCTTCCCCCGCTATTTCTTTGGATTGAAGTGTGTGTGTGTCTGTGTTTGGAATGTTTTTGTATAGTAGTTATAGTCATAGAGTTTTGTGGACATTTTTTTAAAAAAAAGACTTAAAATGTTCGCGAACAGAGCGTTGGTTCGACCTATCCGCAAGGAATGGAATGTGGGTGTTCTAAAGGCAGTACACCTACCCTTACTAATGTCAAGTAAGATGGAGTTGATGTTTGACCGCAACATCTGTTCAAAGTGTGCGCAGATAAACAGAAAGGGGCGTCCTAAGTACATTATACCTCGCCGTGCCGCTTACAAACGAAATGAAACATGTTCGTAGATCACACCAGGTGTCTGGGATGTTGTAAATGAACAAAATGGGAGTGTGTTAAGGACAGTATACCTGTCCGTATCGTCCGCAGCCAAAATAGTGGCGTCCGTAGAACAGGCGCGGTGGCCGGCAAGTTCTAAATTAAACAAAATGGAGTTGTCCTAAGGACACTGGACCTGTCCGTACCGTGAGCATATCATGTATGCACATGCGCAGTACAACCGTAAGTATAACGAACATCGCGCCTGTCCCTAACTGTCCGTCTCACTTGTGTCGCACTTTGAATTATTTTGAGAACCCAAAAACTGTCCGTAGGACATTTGCGCGCATGCGCACATTTGTTACTCTGGATTTGCTGTCCAGCGGACTCCCATTTCTGTTGTGGATGTGTTCAGGACGTCTTCTGCAGCAGTACAAAAGAACGTGTAGACACAAGGCAAAATGTTGTAGAGTGTAAAAATATAATTTCACATATCCCAGACAATAGCGTACCTGAGTACTTGTTGTGTCAAATTTTCATACCGCTTTGCAGGGATGAAGACAGTCACGAGGCACACACCTCCGCCCCTGTAAATGGCCACACCCCCGAGCACATCTTCATTGTCCTTCTACCTATAGCAGATTTAGCTGTATTGCCTTTACTGCTGTAGTGACCAAAAGAAAAGTAATCGGCATGGCTTCCATGGCTGCTGTTGGTTCATTAGCCTCTGCACCACCCCCAAACCCGGCACCACCACTACCTCCCCAAGGGCCTGCAGAGAGATATATGGGTGAGGATGTAGAGAGTGAGGAAGAAGAGGAGGAAGAGAATGAAGTGGAGGAACTCTGCACTAGGAGCACTCGCTGGGAGTCGTGGGTGTGGTGGTTGTTTTCCATTTATGGGAACGTGCCAAAAGCACGTGCAAACCTGGTGAGGTGTAACCAGTATGAGGTGGTGCTGAGTCGCGGGAGATCTGGTGTGTACAGCTTTGGTACGACAACCATGAAGCGACACCTCACTTCGTTCCACACTGCAGACATTCGCAAGGTGGTGCCATGTGAAGAGCGCAGTCGATTGAGTTCCTCCACAGCATCCTCCGAGTCCGATCCTCCCACCACAAGAGACACTCCTGTGGGAGAGTGCCTCCCTCCAGCTGCCTCACAAGCCATTCGCAATACTGTTGACCCATACCTTTCAAAGGTGACAATAGTGTGTATGTATTGTGACATAGTACTCTGCAGGGGGGAGAGTTTTCGAAGTGCTTTTGAGGCCACGGTCACGGAGCACCAGAAGATCTCCTCCTTACCTAAGTGAAGCTCACCCTATATCTTTCTCTGTCCACTTGCCCTTTCTTATCCCTGTGGCTGCTGTCCCTGCCTTACCCTGCTTTGGCCTCTTCTCCTAGTGTGTCGTGTGCTGAGAACCAATAAACGAGAAAACAACAAAAATTACACAAAAGGCTCTTTTCAAAGCCGCTTTTCTCAGTTTAACAACAGAACTATGAAGTGACCGTTGTAGACCCCCGCGAAGTTGTGGAAAAGTTTGTGGACAGTCGTAGGGAAAAAAAAGGAGGGTTCAAGGGGAGCAAACACAATGAAGTGTACACTGGGAGTAAATGGTGGCTCTGAAAAGAGCCTTTCGGTGGTGTGTTGTGTGGGTCAAAAACTGTGGATTGGAGAAAATGGATTGTCACTAGGTTATTGTGAATCCAAAAGAGGTTGCAATGCATTTTGTACATTGCGAAGAAAAATCTGATTGCCAGCATATGTGAGATGGACTCCATCTCTGCGGAAAATGAAAGAGCTGCGAAACAAAATGTTTTCATTGTGGAATGAGGACATGCCAACATCTCTTAAAAAGGCACAAACAGCCTTATTTACATTGCGTCTCGCTTTCTCCATTTGTGGACCAAAAGTGGAAGAACGCAGCCATATTTGTCTTTGTGCAATACTGGAAAAAAGTATTTGACAGTTTGGAAACATGTCCATGAGCCGCAATGAATGATAAGTATAACTGGAGGATGCTCTGTCAGTAAAGTAACACAGAGAGGTACCAAGCCCAGCCACCTCATGCCACGCACGCCATGCCAGTAGACTTCCACATGAGGAAATCCGAGATCTGAAGATAAACTGCAGCTTTCTGCATGCACCTTCAACCAATGTATCCATGAGTCTCCCAAAATCCAGATAATCTGTTTGCGAGCACGCAAAGCCGTGGCTGTGTGGTCTCCTGTCAGGGAGAAGACGGTCTTACTAAATCTCGCCGTTCAGAACACACCCACTGAACTTTATTGACCAATCCCTAGGTCCGCTCATTTTCATTTGCATGCGTCTCCACCCCAGAATTCCCGTTGGTAATATGCACTGGCTGCAAACTACCGCCATGTCTGCGGATATCTATAGGATCAGAGCGTGACAACGGTACATTAAAGTATTATTCCCCTTTTTCCCCTTTAAGGTGGGCTCTGAAAAGAGCCATTTATTTTTTTATTTTTTTGGCATATACCTTACAGACATCTGTTATTTTGTTTCTCTAAAGCAAGCCTTACATTCCAGAAAAACATTGCATTTCCCAAAGAAGATAGCGTAACACCATCTGCTTCAAAGTAATCCGCATTACTTGGAATAATATTTTTGTGGCTGCAGAAAAACATACCAGCGCATAACATAAACGCACGCATGCCATGATTAATGATACACCTCCAAATACTTTGATCTGGACAGAAAAAATAATTGTTGTCCCCATTGTACTCTAGGGAGTAAATCAGAAAAAATTACTTTCACAGTTGGAAAGATGTTCATGAGTGCGTCAACCAACTGTCCCAAATCTGCCAACAAAGTACGTGCAGTCACGTAGCCCAAATGGCAAGCACTGTAGTGCAAAATTACCACATGAGGAGAGGTCATCGTACATATGTGTCTGCAAACTTGCAGAATTGCCGCAACATTGGCATCAGTCTCAGCTTTCCACACCACCTCCACTCCTCTCACATCGAAATGGTGTGCCACATGCCTACTCTCTGCATAATGTTGTAAGCCATGGACAAAAATGTCTCCAAGCACCAAAACACTGACCCTCTCCAACTCTGCCATCTTCACTGTACGCACCGTCTTTGGACACAAAAGAGTAATGTGAACATCTGATTGGCTGATGCCTACAGTCCCCTTTCCATGCAGGGTTTGCTGTAGAAACCCGTATGTGACATGCCCTACCCGTGGACAAGCGTTGCCTACGTGCGGCACGCAACTCTTACCCAGTCCTTTCACCCTTTCCACAGCGGTAGCAAATCGATTCCCTCATTGGACACAACTAAGCAGTCACACAACCATCCACCAATCACATTGAAAATCGCTAAATGTAACTCTGTCATCAACATTGCGCACTTCAAAATTACTGTCGATAATTCTGAATGGAAGTTGCATATCATTGCAAAGCACCTACTTCAGAAGCTACTGTGCAAGTGCTGCGAATTTCTACGTACAGCTTCATACATGTGCACATGCATGAGCATAGTGTACGGGTATTTATTTTTCAATCGGAAAACATGTGCAACCTTTATGATTTAATGTAAAACAAATTAATGCTGCTAAATGTGCATAGGCAATACATACCAACGCTCCCCCTTTTAAGTGCAAGATGTCTGATTTATCATTGACAAACCGCACGATTTCTTACTGTCTTCCGCATAACCTATACAAAAGTGCAAGGATGCCTATTTAGGGCAAAACTCAATTTTGTATTAGAAAATGTTGGAGTTGTATACTGTGTATGGCCTACAGTAATGCTACTTACGATGTAATCGTATGATAAAAGTAAACGCTTGTGATTGCTGTGGTGACATCTCCCTCTGAGGGTCTTCCATTTTTTCGGCTTCGTGCTTTTAAATTGCAAGTAGAACATTTTTTTCCCATCTACTACTGTGCCCTATCGCTTACAAACCTCTCTCCTATTGATAGTACACCTTGTAAAAAAACAAGGCATTTTCATAACCTTAAAAATGTTAGCAATTTTGAAGGACTTGCAAGTAACACATTGCAAATACCATGCAAAGCCTGCACAGGGTGAAGTGAAATGCGCACATGCACTGGGTTCAAATATGAAAGGAGAATGCTCTGACGAACGATGCACAATTAATGTGTGCAGTGTCAGCACTGCTGTAAACACACAAAGTAATCAATTTTGTTTTTTTGAATCGCAGTGAAGACTACTCTTCTGAGAATCAACAGCATCTACACTGCAGACAACATATCCGAAGAAACCTGGTCATTTTGCAAAAAAAGTAAGTACAGTACTACCTTTATATTGTAACTACTCCTCAAAGAGGCTACATGGGATATTTGTTTAATTTGGGCACCAAAGGAAACATTGATTTCTAAAACATTCTACCTACAAATATCCATTTATTGAACAAAGAATAACAGGTAGAATGGCTCACAAATCCCTGTGTGTTTGGAACTCAAATAACGTACGCAATCCTTAGAAGGTTAGATTTAGAAAGGTAGTTGCTGTTGCAAGTTTATGGCATTTCGTTTATTAATAATGCTTCTCGTCACCACTAGCCCACTTTGTAGTTTCATCTGAAGCACATTGTACTAGTATACAAACAGTAAAATAACCTTACCAAATCATTGCAAGAGTCCAATACACATTCACACACCATAACAAAGAGCTTACCCATCAGACTCATGCACGCATGCACACAGCACACATACATTATACAACAGACCAAAGAATGCCTTCTTTTTTTCAACACACACCAAAGAATGCCTACCAAAAAGCAACTCCGTAGAAAGGAACGCAGAAGTAGAGCAAATAAAAATAAAAGTGCCCAATCTAATCATCCATCTGTTGCAGAGTTTGTAGAGAATGTTGGAAGAAACCACCTAATGCAGTTGGTTAGCAAAACAAAAGAAGCTTCAACTACTGAAACTTTATGTCCTCCATCAAAATGTGTCACAAAACACAAAAATGTTGGCAAAACATTGGCTATCAGTACAGCTAACAATGCTCCTACTAATCCTGATAGCGAACAAGAACCCATAGGAAGAAAAGTATTTTATCAAAAATTTTTCATCACATAGTCCTTCAGAATCTTCTTAGAAGAGGACCAAAATCATCCTCACCCCTTAAAACCTACCATAGAAAGTTAATCCTACAAGCTCTCATGGACAGTGCAATCCTTCTGAAAAAGAAGTTGTTTATATTAGTGTTAAATAGGATGAAAGCACTAACAAAACTAAGTATCAAACTACAAAAGAAACTCAGCAATAAACGGAATGTAAACAAAAATAATTTTTTAAATGTTTGTGGTGGTGAATGGAGTCACACAACAACCACAGAACCATCTTTTAATGAAGAAGCATACAAACAAAATCAAACAAACACAATTGCCATCCATAGCAGTGGACGAGGGTATGAGAAAATCAATACTGCCATCATGGAACAAGAAACACTGCTTACAAAAGTATCCTCTGTAAACTCAGAATTACCTCTCGTTTCAGTAGAACTATACCGTCCAGTATACAAATGGCCGTGCACATCAATGTGTGCCATTCCGAACACAGCTTTCAAAGCTTTACATCAGTTCCTCAATCAGTATGTACAAGGTAAAGGCAAAAGTAAAATGAAAGTGCTGCAAAATATGGATATGTGTCTAGTGCCCAAATACACAGGACTACAAGGGCATTCATTAGCCTGCATTTCTGGGCCTATTTACAAAAGCAACTTCCATCATATGAAAAGGATATCAATACATCATTCAAGTGTAAGAAATCTAGTGTATAAAATATACTATGCAAAAACTCCAGCTTCAGAATTAGGCAATTTAAATAACACTCTTCTGCATGGTACACCCAAATACTTACAAGAAGAAATTTACCGTATTCAGAGTAAGTATTTTGGAAGTGAAAGCCACGTACAAAATGCAATAGTTTTAGAACATAGTAGCAACAATTCTGCACGTAGCAACCTTCTATTACACACATACAGAAAAGAAATAGTAAAATTTAAAAGGTCATCGGCTGAAGTACCAAACCATGTGTGTGTGTGTTGCCGCAGAACCTTTTACAAAAGGAACACAAAAAATGTAGACGTAGCATACCAAATAGGAGACAATGAAGACTCTAAAAGGTTTGAATTAGCTCACTACCTTTTAGCAGAAAACAAATATGAACTAACTGAACGCCTAATATGTTGCAGTTACTGTACTACAAAATTAGACAACAACCACACTCCTTCACGAGCTATGACAAATAATTCGCAATTGTTCCCACTACCAAAAGTCCTGCAACAACTCAATTTGTATGAAAGCATAATAATTCAAACAGTTCACCCATTTCAAGCAATTATACGCCTTCATCCAAAAACAGCAAAAGAACCTTCCTCTGAATTGGTGAAAGGCATTTGTGGCAAAGTAGTTTATTTGCCATTAGATCTAACGGAAAATGTGCACACTCTAGGAGTGCAACATTCAATAGAGCGTTCTTTAATAGTCTTGGTAAATGGTGTACCAACAAAGGACAAAGAAATTTGGCAACAACTGGTGGACATACATAAAGTTAGACAAGCATTGCAATATCTAAAAGACAATAACGAGTACTACAAGGAAATAAATATTGATGAAAGCTTAAGGGAAACAACTGAAATAATTGAAGAGCCATCAGAAACTGGACAATTTGAATTTCTGGATCCTGCTACAGTACCCACTCTTTTGGACCGTTACACAATTCATTCATTGCATTCCAATGAAAGCATAGATGATGCACTCGAAACTTACCAAATGCGACAAACCAAAGGGTCACCAATGAGTACATGGGAAAAAATATAGAAGCACGTGCTTTTCCACTGCTATTTCCTATTGGCAAAGGTGGAAGATACGATGATAGACCCAGTCAGATTGGAGCATCAGAATACTGCTCTTTACGAAGGTATTCGCAAGATCGCAGATTTAGACACAATGCCTCATTACATGGTAGGCGGTAAGGGTTTACCGGCACCGGTATGTTACCGGTACTGGTAAACCCTTACCGCCTTACTACGATGTCCCTTTGTGGGTTGGTACATTAAAAAACGAACCCGCAAAGGGACCGGGGTGCTAATTACGGTACCGCAATTTGCAGTACCGTAATTAGTGCCTTCCCCATTCCCATTATGCCCTATGGGGCAAAAATGGGA
Organism: Ambystoma mexicanum; assembly: GCF_040938575.1. Lineage (NCBI taxonomy): Eukaryota > Metazoa > Chordata > Amphibia > Caudata > Ambystomatidae > Ambystoma > Ambystoma mexicanum. The sequence goes on along the minus strand of NC_090931.1, from coordinate 944,253,262 downwards.
ATGGGGAAGGGCAATGGAGGAAGGAGGAATTACCACCTTCCCAACCTTGGAATAGGGCGGTAATTCCCCTTTCCTCCAAGGCGGTACCGGTAAATTACCGGCATGAACCATGGAGCTGATAGCGCCATGGTTTACCGCCTACCGTGTAATGAGGCATAAAATGTGGAATACATATTCCACATACTCTATGAAAGTGAATTAGCAACACTATGTTACGGAGTTGCACACATTTTGAAATCTGGAACCCATTTTCAAAATATGTCAGCTACGCAGTTAATACAAAAAGTACAGGAAAAAGATGAGGTTTTACAAGCAAGTATAACAAATTTGTTTGCAAACATGCATGGTACAAAGGAATATTGGTTCCGACGGCATGGAGACGTGCGTTGTATGATCAGAAACCTTGGACCACCAACTTGGTTTGTTACGCTAAATTGTGCAGAATAAGCATGGGAAGATTTACATGAGTTCCTACGCATAGCAAACAGCAACAAAAACAACATAGATATATTACTTGGAGAACTTTGCTCTCTAGATCCACTTAATGTGTCAAGATATTTCCATCATCGTTTCATTGCCATGCTACATTTTATTTGCAGTAAAAATGTTCCTCCCCTTGGAGAAGTGCAACACTTCTTTTGGAGAAAAGAATATCAAGCGAGAGGAGCACCACACATTCACATGCTGTTATGGATCAAAGGTGCACCGAAATTTGGTTACGACAGTGATACCACTGTTTTGCAGTTTATCCAAAAATATGTCACTTGTGAAATCCCTTCACAACAGACACATAGTGAGCTGCATGGGCAGATTTTACAATTTCAAAGACACAAATGTGGCAAATATTGTCACAGCAAATACAAAAACAAAGGTAAATACTACACCAAATGCCGCTTTGGTTTCCCTAGACCAGTTACAGAAACAGGTGAAGTAAACAACTTCATGTCTTCAGTTCGACATAGTGTTATAGGTAAATCACCTAAGAACACGTATTACATAAAAAGAAGGGAAGAATCAAAATATATCAATGATTACAATCCAGTCATTGCCCTCTTATGGAATGCAAACATGGATGTGCAGTACATTGCAGACAATTCAACTGCTGTTGCACGATATGTTACAGCCTACTTAACAAAAGCAGAAAAAACAGAGCTTCAAGACCTCTGGGATGACCTAGCATCAGACAAAACATTATCACAGAAATTGTAAAGCCTAGGCATAAAAATGCTCTCCCTTAGAGAATGTGGCGCCTATGAAGCAGCAGATCATTTAACCAGTACTGCTTTGTATGGTAAATCAGACAACATAGTATGGCTAAGTCTTGGTCCTGCTAAATCTAGAAAAAGAGTGCTGAAATCATATGAGGAAACAATTGCCAGAAATGATCCCAACAGCCAAGACATTCTAAAAAACAATTTACTGAACACATACTATCCTAACAGGAGTAGCACTTTGGAAAGCATGTGTCTATACCACATAGCTCAAAACTTTGCATACAAAAATAATGTAAAACCCGATGAAAGCAAATGTAGATATAGAGTGACCGATTGTGAAGGGAGCTTAGTGAAACTTACCAAACGAAGGTTAATTAATCATGTAAAATGGTCATTAAAAACTCCTCAACAGAAAGAACTATATTACATGTCTCTGTTACAACTTTTCAAACCATGGAGAAAAGAGGAAGACATACTAGAAAACTATGACTGCTATGAAGATGCTTACAAAGCAAATGAAAGCGCTATCACCTATGTGAACTTTACGCAGTACAAATAAATGTTACAAAATGAGCAGCAACAGGAAGTCAAAAACCACTAGGACAACCATTAATAGCAAATGAGGCTGAAGTAGCTCTGGCAGAAGTAGAAAACACCATGTATCAGTATCAAGAAGATACAGAAAACTTAAATGTACAACAAGCAAAACTTAACAAGGATCAGCGCACCATTTTTGAAGACGTAACAAAACAAATTGTACATGGTGTACAACACAAAAATAAAGAATGTACCTGCCAAAATTACAAACCTATACTGCTATACGTCAGTGGTGAAGCTGGGTCAGGGAAAACATTCTTAAAATCATCAGCAAGTTCCTTCAACAATTGACAAACAACAAACTGTCAGCTGTTGTTACGGCCCCCACAGGTTTAGCTGCCTACAACATAGGCGGTGTCACTTTACACCGATTATTACTGCTTCCATTAGAGCATCAAAATAAATTAGACTGTTACAAACTTTCTGCAGAAGCTGCAATGGAATTACGCAGAGTATTAAAACAAATGAAAATGCTACTAATAGATGAAGTGAGCATGGTCTCCAACCTAATGTTGTCTTTGATTCACCTCAGATTACAAGAAGTACTTAAAAGTAACAACGAAGAAGTCTTTGGAGGGAAACACATTATAGTTTCGGAGATCTTCTACAATTGACACCAGTGAAAGGTGAACCTATTTTTAAAACCTTAGGCCACAAACTCTGCCGGAGAACTGTTGGTAGCATAGGTAATGTCAACCTTTGGCAACATTTCCAATACAGAGAATTAACTGAGAACATGCGGCAATCTGCAGATCTCACGTATGCCAACATCTTAAAAAGTATTAGAGTTGGTGTACTATCGCTAGAAGCACAAGTTGTATTGAAAAACCGGCACATTCATGCACTTTATGGCGATAATGCATGTGCAACTGATGTTATGGAACAAATAGGGTACAAAAATGTCAATTGTATGGCCTTAATGCCAACTCTTGCAAGCTGTTCCAAATTCAATGAAACAATGTTAAATAAAGAAATGCAACCAATAATGGCAATTAGCGCCACAGACAAACTAGACGTACATGGTATGACAGTACCCATGTGTGGGCAAGCCACAACAAGGCTAAATAGTTTAGAAAATTCAATCTCCAACACAGCTGGGTTGGAAAAAATATTAAAATTATGCTTAAATTATAGAGTAATGCATATACGTAACCTTGGCGTTGAGCAAGGGCTAGTTAATGGAGCATTAGGTACAGTTGTTGGCTTTCAATCATATCGACGTGACAGAAACATTCAGTTTGTCAATATTCGCTTTGATAAAGTTTCAGAAGAGAAAAGGATAGGGCGCTCAATTGCTCGATTCCTTCTCTTCAAAGACATGTATGTACGTAGAGAGCAATTTTCTCTAACTCTTGCATATGCAGTTAGCCTTCATAAATCCCAAGGTCTTACCCTAGACAAAGCATTAATAGATATAGGAAACACAGTCTTTAAAAAAGGCATGAGCTACGTAGCATTATCACGCTTGCGTACACTTGACGATCTATTGCTAATGAACTTTGCTATTCCTTGCATTCTAGAATACAATAGACTGTGTTCACTGTACACCCCTCATCTGAAACCATATCCTGTTCCAGATAAAGTAAAACGTGGTAAAAGAAAAGTAAATGAAACAGAAATGCAACAGAATCCAACAGCAAATTCCTCAAAGAAAAGAAAAGAAGCTAAGGTTTCAGCAATTACCACAAACAAAGAAGAACCTATTAGGGTATGTAAACCACGGCCGTCGGCAAAGAAGGAACAGCAATTCCAAAAATCGCAGTCAGATACAGAAGTAGCTGGTCCATTCAAATTTGCAAATGAAAGTGGGGTAAATTGCTATGCAAATGTAGCAATGAATAAACTATTTCAATTGCCACCAATTGTTGCAATATTTACTTGCCCAGTACAGACCAATTGTGTTTGCAAATGTTAGTGCTTCATAGAAATGCAACAAGCAATCCTTACAACACATACAGTGTTCATGGAATACGGCATGAATTGGACGACTGTGCTGGAATGGTGAGATTCACTCTGAACTCACAAGAAGATCCACAAGAATTTCGAATGTACTTATGAGTATTGAAAAACAAAAGCATACCTGTAAATGAAATCTTCCAGATTTTGTACATGTGGAAACATACATGCACTCTCTGTAGCAATGTGATACAGGAAGAAATCCCAAATGAGTGATTTGTGTATGTTTCCATACCAAATTGTGAAAGCATTCAATTTCAGCAACTTGTACAGAATGCAAAACATGGCAGATTATGTACTATTTGCAATTCAGACAATCGCTTCATCTTACTGATACAATCACATAGTGCCTACATAATACTTATGCTTCTACGTTTTAATGCAGATGGTACCAAAATCAACTGCAAACTGACTGGATTCACACACGGTCAAGTGTCACTTGGAAAGAAACCTTTACAACAATAGGTATAATCTACCATGCAGGAACTACAAGCAATGCAGGTCACAACACTGCATACATTAAAAAGAAATGTGGATGGTTCAAATGTAATGATAGCACCATTACTCTAAAGCAAAGATTGCTAACTAATCTTACAAATGCGTATTTAATCTTCTTAAAGCCAAAATTTAATAAATAATGTGTACTTCAAGATTGCCAAATAATTATGTGAAAGACTACTAACAGTTAGAATATGCCAATAGGTATCTAACTGCCCAAGAGGATATAACAATGACACAAATAAATGGATATCACAGATTTATAGGAACAAATGCACAGTTAGAATACGCCTACAGGTATCTAACTGTTGTTAAAAATCGGAAGGAAGACAACAAACATAACATTAATCAGAAAGATGAAGGAAACAGTATATAACAACGATACAAATAAATGAATATTACAGATCTGTAGGAACATATGCACAGTTACAATACGCCCACAGGTATGTAACTGTTGTTAAAAATCGGCAGGAAGACAACAAACATAACATTAATCAGAAAGATGAAGGAAACACTCAAAGGAAACAAGGAAGTAGTTAGTACCATAGAAAAAGAAGTTTTTTTTTTAATCCGACAAGGATTTTTTTTCCCCAGAACCAAGGATTAGAAAATCAAACACAGAAACTGTGACTTGACAAGTACCCTTGGCTGAGTTTGCCCTGTACCCACGTTCTCCTCACCTGAGCTTTCCGAGTCAATGGTTCCTTGCAGTCCTAGATGTGCCAGGTAGTCTCTCTCCTTTTTCTGGTGCGTGTGCTTGTCACGGGGAGAAGCCACTGTGGCCGCTGGGTGAGAACAGCGGCACAGTGACCTCCTTTCCGGGACCAAGCCAGAAAATGCAGGGAAAAACCCGCAAAGGGGAAAAAACCCTGATAAGAGGTGCCAAGACTTGTCGGTGAGGGCCAGTTGTTCCCAGATGAAAAGAAGGAAGCGAAGGATCTCCAACAACTGACGGGGGCAATAAATGTCCAAGTCCAACAATAGCTGTAGGCCTGAAGCGCAGGCGGAGAAGGCAGCGGCTGAGGAGGCTGCAGTGGAGGTCGATAATGTTCCAGAAAGGCACTGCGGAGGAGCACGGAAGGAACCCTCACGCTGACAAGGTGAGGGAACAGGAGAAAAAGTGAGAGAGAGAGAGAGAGAGAGAGAGAGAGAGAGAGAGAGAGAGAGAGAGAGAGAGAGAGAGAGAGAGAGAGAGAGAGAGAGAGAGAGAGAGAGAGAGAACGAGAGCCCGTCGGAGAAAAGCACAGCTAGTGCCGCCCAGGGACGGCGGCGAAGAAGAAAAGGAAACAAGTACGGTGTTCTGAAAAGCCGGAACCCCGGAGTAAAGTATCCAAGGGGAAAATCCCCTGAGAAATTCCAAAGCGAGGTGCAGAGGAAGAGCGAAGGACCCAGAGTCGAAAAGTAAACAACAGAGGAGGGTTGCAACGCAACGACCTGCCGGGAGGCGGGGATTTAAATACTCCCGGCAGCGTCGCGTCCCGCGTTCGGAGCTGCGGAGCGAAACACAGAAAAAGGACTAAAGTAATCCTCCTCTACGTCCTCTCGAACTCCAACGCGGAAGAAATCGCCAGTCGTGGTGATGACGGCGACTGCGAGTGACAGTATGCCCCCCCTTAGAGTGCAACCACCCGGGCTTACCCGGGTGCAAGCGATGGAACCTAGCCAACAGCTGAGGGGCATGGACTTGAGAAGCAGGCTCCCAGGAATCCTCCGATACCGGGTAGCCCTTCCATGACAGGAGGTATTCCAACCGGCCACGACGAAATCTAGAATCGCGGATGGCAGAAACTTCGTATTCCTCCTGGTTGGCAGCAGTGACAGGAAGATTCCGGTTGAGAGGCCGGTGATGTGGATCAGAGTAGTAGGGCTTAAGAAGAGAGGTGTGAAAGACAGGGTGTATGCGTCTGAGAGATGGAGAGAGTATTAGACGGTAGGCAACAGGATTGACCTTGGAGAGGATGGGGAAAGGTCCCAAGAACCGCGGAGACAGTTTAGAAGGTCTTGTCCATCTGGGAAGGAATCTGGTAGACAACCACACCTTGTCCCCGGGTTTCCATGAAGGTGCTTCCCTGCGGTGTTTGTCGGCTTCAGTCTTATTCCGCTGTCTACAAACCTTCAAGCTTAGCAATGCACTGTCCCTGGCCTCCTTGACATCTCTTAGCACCTCTTCTGCAGTCGGAGAGTTAGAGAACCTGGGCACCTCGGGCATTAGATAACGCGGGTGAACACCGTAGGTACAAAAAAAAGGGGATAGGCCTGTGGCAGTGTGCCTGGAGTTGTTGTAGACGAATTCTGCAGTAGGGAGTAGAGAAACCCAATTATCTTGACGCTGGGATATAAAGCATCGCAAGTACTGCTCTAAGGTTGCGTTGAGTCGCTCCGTTTGGCCGTTCGTCTGTGGGTGAAACCCAGAGGAAAGGGCCCTTTCCACTCCCAAACGAGAACACAAAGCTGTCCAGAATTTGGAAATGTACTGGCTTCCTCGATCGGATATTATTTTGTCGGGGAGGCCATGAAGCTTGAAGATATCTCGGGCAAACGTCTCTGCCATCTTGGTGGCTGAGGGAAGTCCAGGAAGAGGAGAAAAATGGGCTAACTTGCTTAGAGAGTCCACCGTAACCATGATACATTTGCATGACTCAGACTCAGGAAGCTCCACTATGAAGTCCGTGGAGATGAGTCCCCATGGGCGAGTTGGTATCTCCACTTGGGTGAGAAGTCCTAGGGGCTTCCCCGAGGCATATTTGATTCTGGCACAAGTTGGGCAGGTCTTTACGTAGTTGAACACGTCTCTCCTGATGTTGGGCCAAAGGAATGACCTCGAGATAAGTTCCATCGTACCATTTCCGCTTCTGTGTCCGCCTAGACGAGAGTCGTGACACCATTTAAGGATCTTCTGGCGCAACGACCCTTCAGGGATATACCACCTCTTCTTGTAGAAGACCCAACCGTCCTTGATTTGGAAAGGGGAATCAGCTGAAAAAGAGATATGAGGAGCCTCTTGCGCAACAGCTGCCTTGACCTCCTGAAGAAAAGAACTCACCATGGCTAGGATCCGATTTCTGTGGAACATTGGCTCAGACTTGACAGCTACCGTTTCCAAGTGGGAATCCTTGCGAGACAAAGCATCAGCCAGACGGTTGAGAGACCCAGGGATGTACGTGATCTGGAAGTCGTACTGCGAAAACAGGTAGGCCCATCTGGCTTGTCTGGAGTTTGAACATTCCATGTCCTGTAAAGCCTTTAGGTTCTTGTGATCGGTGCGAATGAGGAACCGATGGCGGGCACCCATGAGAAGGTGCCTCCATTCCTCACAAGCCTGTTTCATTGCTAACAATTCTTTCTCCAGAACCGAGTAGTTGAGTTGGCTGGGGGAAAGAGTCTTGGAGAGATAGGCAACCGGATGCTCCACATTGTTAAAGGACTGAAGCAACACTGCTCCGACAGCTATGGCAGAGGCGTCTGTCTCCAGAATAAATGGAAGAGATTGGTTGGGATGTTGCAGAATCGGGGCAGAGCAGAAGAGGGTTTTTAGATAACAGAAACTCTTTTCCGCCTCAGTAGACCAGGAAAAAGGATAGGCCGTCTTCTTGAGTAGGTGGGTGATGGGGTATACCACCTCCGAAAAGTTAGGAATGAATCTCCTGTAGTAATTCGAAAGACCCAGGAACCTCTGGATCTCCCGGACGGAGGTCGGGCCGGCCAGTCAAGAATAACGTGTACCTTGTCAGGATCCATGGCTATCCCTCCTTCAGATAGAACATATCCCAGATAATGTACCGATGGTACAGCGAATCTGCATTTCTCCTCTTTGACCAGTAGATTGTTCACCTTAAGACGCTCCAAAACTCGTCGTACTTGTGTGATGTGTTCTCTCATGTTAGGGGAAAAAACCAAGATATCATCTAAATAGATGATAACCGAGATAGAAAGCATGTCAGAGAACATCCGATCCATAAACCTCTGAAACACCGCTGGGGCGTTCACCAAACCGAACGGCATAACCTTATATTCAAATAGGCCCAGGGGAGTACGAAACGCGGTTTTCCATTCGTCACCCTTGGCAATCCGCAACAGATGGTATGCGTTGCGAAGATCCAGTTTGGTATATACTCGAGCACCTTGCACCGCCTCAATAATGTCCGTAATAAGGGGCATCGGATACCGGTCACGGACCGTCACTGTATTCAGGCCCCTGTAGTCAATGCAGGGTCTAAGATCGGTGGAATCTCTCTTTTTAATGAAAAACAAAGGGGCTCCTGCTGGAGACTTTGAAGGTTGAATGAGACCATTTTCCATGTTGGTATCCAAGTATCTCCGTAGGACTTGTCTCTCGGTTTGGGTGAGAGCGAACATCCTTCCAAACGGAACCAAGGCATTGGGCTCCAGATCAATAGTGCAGTCCTCTGGCCGATGGGGTGGAAGTCTGGCATGGAGGCACTCCTGAAATACCTCAGAGAAGCCAGAGCAGAAATTGGGTAAAGCATGGATACCAACATGGTTGTTGGAAAACACCTTGACTGGCTGCAGATCAGCTCGACCTTCCAGTAAAAAACAGTTGGTTGCGCAATACGGGGAACTGAAACTTATTTGATTTTCCGTCCAGTTGATCAGAGGATTGTGTCGACGGAGCCAAGTAATGCCCAATATGATGGGGAAATGGGCGGCCCTGATAATATCAAAACTCATGACTTCCTTATGTTGGTTAATCGTCAAGGAGAGATCTTCGGTGGTATGGGTGATGGGACCTGAGGACAAAGGTGAACCGTCCACACCTTCCACCTTCTGACCTTCTGCCCGGGGAATCCTACGGAGACCCACCTTGTCTGCCCACAGGGTGTCAACGAAGTTTCCTGCCGCGCCACAGTCTAATAGGGCCAGTGTCTCCACCTGATGTTTTCCGAGGTTGAGCTGTACTGGAATGACCATCAGTCTGGAGTCCTCCTTGGTTTCAGAGGAGGTCACTGACAGAGAGACATAGGGACGATGAAGATTGCTCAAAGACCCTCGGTCGCTTGTCCCTACTGACGCCGAGGGTAGTCGTTTCCCGACCTCTTATTGGACAGCTCTGAACAGTCTCTGAGAAAATGTTGATCTGATCCGCAGTAGGCACACAGTCCTTTCTCTCTTCTGCGACGTCTTTCAGCTGCAGACAAGGGCGCCCTGGTGGCACCGATCTGCATGGGTTCTTCAGTAACGATGTTAGTAGAGCGACTAGGGAGAACGGGTACAGAGGGGTCTGTGATATGGCCAGGAATCCTTTGCTTCCGACGTTCAACTCTTCTCTCTTGAAGGCGATACTCTATATGAAGTGCAGCAGAAAGTAGATCTGAGAAAGTAGGAGAACGAGGAGATCTGGCCAGTTCGTCTTTAATTTCCTCCTTCAGTCCTCTTCTGAAAATGGCATATTGTGCTGTCTCGGGCCATCCTGCTCCGGCTGCTAATGTCTTGAAAGAGGAAATATATGATAAAACATCTAACGAGCCTTGCCGGACATCCAACAGATCTTCGCAGGCTGTGAAGGAGAGCTCGGGTCGTTCAAAGGCCTGTTTGAGAAGATTCTGAAACCCCGAATAGTCTTGCAAAATGGCGTTTCCACTAGTCACCAATGGGGTGGCCCAGGACAGAGCGTTTCCAGTCATGTTGGATATCAGGAAAGCTACCCAGGCCTGATCCGTAGCAAAGGTACGAGGTCTAAACGTGAAATGAACCAGGCTTGCTTCAAGAAACTCCTTCACCTTCTTGGGGGAGCCATCAAACTTCCCAGAGGACAGCGCCATGGGTGGCAATTCCGAGGGAGTCGGTTCCCTAGCCGTAACCATTTGTTTAAGCAAAGCGTTTTCAGTCTTGACCCCTTGTAGCTCCTGGGACATAGCTTGAAAAGCCTTCCACAGCTCTTGGACCTGTTCCTCAGCTGACATTGTGATACTCTTTGGCGTTGCAATCTGTGCTTGACAAGTACCCTTGGCTGAGTTTCCCCTGTACCCACGTTCTCCTCACCTGAGCTTTCCGAGTCAATGGTACCTTGCAGTCCTCGATGTGCCAGGTAGTCTCTCTCCTTTTTCTGGTGCGTGTGCTTGTCACGGGGAGAAGCCACTGTGGCCGCTGGGTGAGAACAGCGGCACAGTGACCTCCTTTCCGGGACCAAGCCAGAAAATGCAGGGAAAAACCCGCAAAGGGGAAAAAACCCTGATAAGAGGTGCCAAGACTTGTCGGTGAGGGCCAGTTGTTCCCAGATGAAAAGAAGGAAGCGAAGGATCTCCAACAACTGACGGGGGCAATAAATGTCCAAGTCCAACAATAGCTGTAGGCCTGAAGCGCAGGCGGAGAAGGCAGCGGCTGAGGAGGCTGCAGTGGAGGTCGATAATGTTCCAGAAAGGCACTGCGGAGGAGCACGGAAGGAACCCTCACGCTGACAAGGTGAGGGAACAGGAGAAAAAGTGAGAGAGAGAGAGAGAGAGAGAGAGAGAGAGAGAGAGAGAGAGAGAGAGAGAGAGAGAGAGAGAGAGAGAGAGAGAACGAGAGCCAGTCGGAGAAAAGCACAGCTAGTGCCGCCCAGGGACGGCGGCGAAGAAGAAAAGGAAACAAGTACGGTGTTCTGAAAAGCCGGAACCCCGGAGTAAAGTATCCAAGGGGAAAATCCCCTGAGAAATTCCAAAGCGAGGTGCAGAGGAAGAGCGAAGGACCCAGAGTCGAAAAGTAAATAACAGAGGAGGATTTAAATACTCCCGGCAGCGTCGCGTCCCGCGTTCGGAGCTGCGGAGCGAAACACAGAAAAAGGACTAAAGTAATCCTCCTCTACGTCCTCTCGAACTCCAACGCGGAAGAAATCGCCAGTCGTGGTGATGACCGCGACTGCGAGTGACAGAAACTGAGCACAATGCACAGTACAATGGTTTCTAAACTAAATATGAGGATAAAAAAAAGGTAAACTTTCTATTATGCAATGTAGTAAGTTTTCATAAAATGCAAAGACTAACATACCTTTTTCTTTTATCACAGAAATTAAAAAAGGGATACTTCCGCGAAGTACGAAAAGCATTTCAAAAATATATGTGGATTCTGAACAAAGTAAGGAGTAAGTATATTGGCAGTCATATTCTACACATGCAAATCTACACATCTAGTCTATGGTAGTAATATGCTGCAGTGGCTGGAGGCTGGCCCTTGCATCTTCAGTGTCCAATCTACGACCTACGCCTTACAAGCAAAGTACAAAGAGTATACATCCTAGCCACAACCATTGCTGCATATCGAAACCATGGTCCTTGTAAATTAGCTACTTATAAATTTACTGTTGGGACCATCGTCTGCAGCCATGCAGCCAAGACATTAGGGCGTGCACACAACTAACGCATTACACCACTCCCATATTCACTTATAACTCCACTGCTTATGACTTCAGTCTTGGGTGCATGACCTTTGGGCATGCAGTCAAGACTCTGTGTCCTGGCCAGAAACACCACAGCATATCGGAACCATTGTGCCTTCTCATTTCACTATGTACAAAGTTGTTTTTTGGAGCATGGCCTTTGGCCATGCTCCCAAAATGCTACGCCTTCCCCACAACCATCTTAATGATGTTGCATAGTACAAGTGTACCAATAGCTGTGATATGTTGCACTAGTTTGTAGCCACAGGCTACAGAAGTGAGTTTGAGGCCATAGAATTATCAATGTAAGGGTGCACAGTATGTAAAATGCACAGTTGCTTACAACTGCAGTTCTTATTACTTTGTTCAAATACTCTGCATCCTGGCCACTACTACCGCACCACATGACATCCATTGCGGCATATAAGGACACTACATACAAATGTGCTTTTGGGGGAATGGCCTTCAGCCATATACCCATGATTGCAGCCCCTCCCCACAGCCGCCTGAGTGATGCACTACCACACCATATCACACCCATTGTGCCTTGTAAGTACACTACATAGAACTGTTCTGTTTGGTGCATAGCCTGCGGCCATGCACTCATGACTGCAGACCCTCCCCACAGCCACCGGACTGATGTTGAATACTAGGGGTGTCTCTGTAGCTCTGAAATGCTTCACTGTTTCTGGGTAGGGCCTAAAACCTTAGGTGTATATTCATACATTTCAATATATGGTTGTGAAGTGGCTTAGAACTGCAGTGCTTACAAGTTTCCTTTTGGGTGCATGCTTGAGTGTATGGCATACAGCCTGCAACCATGCACCCAAAAGTACACATCTTGGCCAAAGCCACTGCACTAGATAAAACCCATGTGGGCTTGTAAGTGAAGAGGTTATAGCTTTGTTGTTGGGTGCATGGCCTTTGGGCATGCAATCAAGACTGCACACACTCCCCACACCCAGGCAATCGATACGCATTACTATGGGTGTATCCATGGGTGTGACATGCTGCAGTGTGTGTGGCCAGGGCCTAGAGTTTTGGAAGTAAGCCCTTCGACCTTACGCCAACAGCCATGCATCCAAGACTCTAGGCCCTGGCCACAACCACCGTAGCATGTGACACCCATGGCGGCGTACTAATGAATACAATACCCATAGGAGAAAGTAATGCAATTACGGCATGTTGGCAATTTCAATGTTCCCTAACACCACACGTGTCCTTACAACAGTTACAAGTTGCCTGTGCACTGCACGGACTGAAATACTGCCCTTACTGGACCCCTCATTTTCTGTGCGTACAAGGTGGCCATAGAAAATACATCATGAAGAGGTTCTAACTTTGTTATTGGGTGCATGGCCTTCGGTCATGCACCCAAGAGTGCAGTGTCTCCCCACAACCTCCTCAGAGATGTGTGGTAGTGGGGTTTTTTCTATAAGTGTGGTATACTTCACTGCTTCTGACCAGAGGCTTCACTCCTAGCTGTATGTCCATAGATATTACATGGGATGGGTGTGCAGTGGCTTGCACGTCCAGTACTTACAACTTGTTGTCAAGACTGCACACACTCCCCACAACTTAGCAATCGATACGCAATACAACGGGTGTATCCATGGGTGTGACATGCTGCGGTGGTTGTGGCCAGGGCCTACAGTCTTGGAAGTAAGGCCTTCGGCCTTCGGCCGACGGCCATGCATCCAAGACTCCAGGCCCTGGCCACAATCACTATAGCATGTCACACCCATGGCGGCGTACTAATGAATATAATAATACCCATAGGAAAAAGTATTGCAATTATGGCATGTTGTCAATTTCAATGTTCGCTACCACTACGCGTCTCCTTACAACAGTAATAAGTTTCCTGTGCACTGCATGGACTGAAATGCTGCCGTTATTACACCCCTCATTTTCTGTGCGTACAAGGTGGCCATAGAAAATACATCCTGAAGACCGACCCCCAGAACAAATGCATTGATCACCCATGTCTTACTGTCTGAACCTGTCCCAACGCTCTGTGACATAGGAAAAGAGTTTTATAAATATAGCATGTGTATGCTGGTTGTTGCTCCGCTATCGGCTGATCCAAGATGTCCGGCGCAGCCAAACAATCTGACGCCGAACACGTCTTGCGGCAGCCAATCGGCAGAGACGTCGCGTGTCCGCGGTCATGACGCGAGCCCATTAGCCAATCGTTATCTTGTCCGCAGAGCGAACAGGGAAGTGTGACCGTGGAACGGACATAGATATCACTAATTTTTTGAGACATACTTTTTGGTCGTTTTATTTTTTTGATCAAAGATTTTATTGATTTGGAACATAAAACAACATTACACTTATCTCTCTGCAATACAGGGTAGGGATGTGGGAAAGGAGGGGGAAAGACTGGGGCAGCAGCGGAAGGGAAGGGACGGGGTGGACTGGAAGGGAGAGGAACATATGCAATATCTACATTTCCAGGTGCATGTGATAGGATGTGGAGAGAGAGAGACAATCAAGAAACCAAAAACATTCAAAAACTCAACTTCCGGGACCATGGTCCGACAGACCGTCAACTTGACATCAGATGACCTCGTGGCATAGGCTATTCATGGCAGAGGCATTACCCCCACTCTCCCGGGGCATCTCTCAGTCACAGAGGCTGAGGAGCCACCCTTGTCCTTTAGCTACCCTCTTCCCATCTTTTCCATATTTTGTCCGCTTTTTGCGGGCAACCCCTCGCCATCATAGCGCATATGTCCACATCCGAATCTCACTGTTCAAAGCTTGGCGTATGTTCCGATCCCCACAGTTGCGCAATGTTCCGCCTGAGAACTGCCATCGCAGTCGACCAGAACAATTTCTCATAACAGGTAAGGTCAGTGTCACTGGAGATCTCCAGGAGAAGGAGTTTTGGGCATCTCTGTATCTCTTTACCCATAACGCTTGACAGTTTATCACAGCATTTCTGCCAGAGCCGCTGTATCTTACTACATTCCCACAAAATATGGAAAAAGGTACCCTCTTCACTTTTGTAGCGTAGGCATCGTGCGTCCGAGCATTTGCCCCAGCGGAAGAGAGCCACTCTCGGGTAATAGGTGCGGTGCAGGATCTTCAGTTAGACCAGTCTAAGCCTTGAGGAAACGGTCGTTTCTCACGGGTACATCAGGGCCTCTACCCAGTCCTCCGGTTGAATGGGACCCACATCCCGTTCCCACTTTGCCTTCAAGCTGGTTAATTCCGGTATCGCAAAGGATGTTATCACATTGTACATGGTAGAGGTGACTTTCCGGTCCACCCGGTCCAAAACTATGTTTCTCTCTAATGGGGAGCTTTCCGGCATGTCTTGTGTTATGTGTCTATGGGTTGTCCAAGCGTGTTTCAGCTGCATGTAGTGGTACCTTTCTGTGTCTGGGAGGGAGAACTTTGCGTGTAATGTCTCGAATGGTACCAGGTTGTCCTCGTGAACCACATCTCCTATACTGGCGATTCCTCGCTGGACCCATTCAGGCCATCTGGGCAGCTTTCGTATTTCAGGAAGGTTGCAGTTGTTCCATAGGGGTTGTGCCAGCGTTAGCTTCCCGCCCCATCCTAAGTACCGATGTGTTTCCTTCCATATTCTCACTATATGCGTTGCCATATCCGTTTGTGGTGTGCGGTTCAGGCCTCCATTCAGATGCTCTAGAGGCGTGGTCATGGCATTACAGATAAGACCTTTGATATGTGGGAGGCTTCCGTCTCCGTGGAGCATATCATTTACTACCGCCATCTGGCTGGCCCAGTAATATGACTGTATCCTGGGCAGTCCAATCCCTCCTTCCCAGATAGACCTTTGGAGCGTGGCGAGAGCAATTCGTGTGTGTCCTCCCCCCATAGTAACTTCCGAAGTGTGCACTCAATTTTGTGGAATTCTCGCTGGTGAATGTATAATGGCGCATTTTGCAGGATATATAAGAATTTAGGAAGGGCTATCATTTTGAACAGGGCCGCTCTGCCCATCAGCGTTAGTGGCAAGGAGATCCAATGGCGAGTATCTTCTGCAAATCTTGTTATAAGGGGGGAGAGATTCAGGGTTGTGTATTCAGTCAGATGCTTCGTGATATGTATCCCCAGATACTTGAACTGTTCCCTTTCGATCTCGTAAGGACCAGCCGCTAAATGTGCCATCGAGGTGTCCTCTAAAGGAAAGGGGATGGATTTGGACCAGTTCACTCGTAATCCGCTGAATGCCTCATATTTCTCTAACAGGTGCATGACTCTGGGGCAGGAATTGCTTGGGTCTTTCAGATATATGAGAAGGTCGTCCGCATAGAGAGATGTTCTGTCTTCCCAGGTCTTCCCATCGGAAGCCTTCCCAGGTTGGCGCATTTCGCAAGAGGATTGCCAGTGGTTCGATGACGATTGCAAAAATCATGCCCTTCCCCAGGTTGAAGAGGTCCGAACGCCAGCCATTAACTCTGGTCCTGGCCACCGGGGATTCGTATAACAGGCGCACCCACTTCATAAAGTTCTCACAGAAGCCCATACAGTGCATTATGGTCCAGATGGCCTCCCATCTCACCGAATCGAAGGCCTTTTCGAAGTCAATTGCTAGCAGGGCTAGCGGGCCCTGTATGCTGTTGGGCCTTTCCAGGGCCAAATATAGCCTGTGGAGGTTCATACGTGTTGATCTCTGTGGCATGAAGCCGCACTGGTCCGGATGTATCAGGGTGGGAATAACCTGTTGCAGACGGTCGGCAAGTAATTTTGACAGAATTTTAGTTTCGATATTGAAGAGTGAATTGGGCCTGTATGAACTGCATCTTTCCGGGGGCTTGTCCGGCTTGGGTATCACTATTATTGTTGCTTCTCCCAGATCTGGTGGGAGAATGCCCTCTTCTAGCTCATGTTGATACATCTGGAGTAGTTGGGGGGCCACCACATTGGTCCCCACCTTTCGCCATAGCTCAACCGGGAAGCCGTTAGGTCCTGGGGATTTACCGGTTTGGAGGCCCGACATGGCACTTAGGATCTCCTCTTCTGTGATCTCCCTCTCCAGCAGTTGCAGTTGCGTCGCCGTTAAGGTGGGGATGTCAATTTGGTCCTTGATCGTGACGTCCATCTGTGTCGTGGGTTTTCTGTACAGCTCAGCGTAATATTCTGTGAAGCCGTGGCTTATTTCCTGATCTGTCACCCCTGCATTCGGCCCTCCTGTTTCGAGCCTTCGGACATGACTGCGTCCCTGATCCTTCCTTTCCAGCCAAGCCAGCATCTTCCCAGCCTTGTCACCCGTTTCATAAATTCTTGCCCGCATTGCAGTATGCGCTTGTTTTGCATTGTCCATCGCTATGTTTTGCAGCCTTTTCTGTGCTAGTAGCAACGTCTGATTCAAGGCCGGTGTGTCCTCAATTATGTGCCTCTCCTCTGCCTGCTTAACCTGTTGTTCGGCTTCAAGAGTCTTGATCCAGTGCTGTCTTTCTTTCGCGGTCGTCCACGATATCAGTTCACCTCTTAACACTGTCTTGTAGGCCTCCCATAGTGTTCCCGGGTTCATTGCCGTCTGTGTGTTGAGCTCGATGTATGTATTGGTCGTCTCCTGTAGCTTGTCCACAAGCTCAGGGTCACCCAGGTAGTAGCTATTTAGGCGCCAGCTTGGCGGTGGAATCCGCCTGGATGTTATGAGTGTCAGTTCTAACGGGGAGTGGTCAGAGATGCCTCGGGGAAGAATGTTTATTTCTTGCGCCCTATGTAGATCAGTTGCTGGGATGAAGAAATAATCTAGCCTGGAGAGTGAGGGATGTGCCCCTGAGTGGAAGGAGTATGCTCTCGTGTCTGGGTGGAGTTCTCTCCACACATCGCATAGGCCTAGTGCATTGGCAAACGTGGCAAGTCTGGTGGGAACATTGGGGTTTCTATTCCTCAAGTGTGATCTATCAAGGGTTATGTTCATGACTTCATTAAAGTCACCTCCCAGTATCATGAGGCTAGATGTGTCGTTTGCGATTAATGGGGCAATGTCAGTAAGCAGCGGCTCTAGTAGGGTTGGGGGTGCATAGGTAGCTATCAGTGCGATGGAGTGATCCCATAGCTTGCCTGTCACGTACACGTATCTGCCGCCTGTGTCATGGGTTACCGTTGTGAGGTGGAAGGGGAGGTTTTTGTGTATCAGGATCATGACCCCTCTTGAGCCCATCGTGAAACCTGAGTGGAGTGCCAGCTTGTAGTTTGTGCGTCTGAATGGGGAACAGTCTGTGCCCGCAAGATGGGTCTCAGACAGGAACACTATGTCAGCACCCCGCCTATTGAGAAATTCCCGCACCAGCCGATGCTTGACTGTATTGCCCAGCCCATTAACTTTCCAAGTCATGAGCCTCAGTGTTCTGAGAGCGTCGTTACTACCGCTATGTGATGCCATGGGTGCTTGTGATAGTCACTGCCTGTGTTGCCACTGACGGTGTTATACGCCAGCTGCGGATATGCCTGTAGGCGAACTCTGTCTTATCTACCCATATCATCTAGTGCGTTTGACAGGACCTGTCTGTAACTAAACTTAACAAATCCCCAACCCCCCACCCCATACTCCTCCCAACTAGAAGCATCGTCGCCCGAACAAAAAACCACTGGTGTCAACTGGACACCTTACATGCGTTTAACATAACTTCAAGTACAGGTGGCCTCCCCCCGCTTGGATCCCAGGGGAGAGAGCCCTCTCTTGGGGGGGCGGCCAGGGGGAAACCGCCACAAATAATACCCGTGGAGATTGTTGCAGTCTTGGGGCATACTGCGACCGCATGAGGTAAGTGTGTGTAGCCTACTGTTGCAAGTGTGTGTGTAGACAGAATAAATCAGTAGCTCAACCTGGGTGACCCAACGGGACCTTGGGCATCTGGCAGGCCTTGGGGCAGTGGTCAGCCCCCCTGATCTTCCGGTGGGTCCTGCGTTGGTGGTTGACGGACCTCTCGCTGTTGGTCTGGTGGAGGCCTTCAGTTCCTCCCACTGTTGTCACGGGGGCTCGACCAATCTCCGTCGATGTTTTGTTCAGCCCAGCGCCAAGCCTCCTTGGAATCATTGAAGTGGACTGTTGTTCCTTTGTGGTAAATCTTGAGTTGCGCAGGGAAGAGCAGGCCATACTTCACCCCCATTGTTTGCAGTTGTTTTTTGAGGTGGTCGAAGGAGTGCCTCGCCTTTTGCACTTCCCTGGTGTAGTCGGGAAAAAAAGCAATTTTGGAACCGTTGAATATGACGGCGCCTTTTGCGCGCGCATGTTGCAGTAGGGCATCATGATCCCTGTAATTTAGGAACTTTGCAATTATCGTGCTTGGAGGTGCGCTGGGCGGAGTTCTGCCCGTGGGCACTCTTTGTGCCCTCTCTATGGAAAAGAACTTGGAGAAGGCGTCTGGCTCGTACAGATCAGTCAGCCATTGTTCTAGAAAAAGTTCCATGCAGGGGCCTTCAGCCTTCTCAGGGATACCGAGTATACGCACGTTGTTACGCCTTGATCTGCCATCTCCATCTTCAATTCTGTCCTCCAGTACCTTCAGTTTGGTTGTTACATTTTGGAGCTGCTGTTGCATGTTATGCATTCTATCCTCTGTGTTGGATATGCAATGTTCCGCTTCCCCGGTGCGTGCTGTTAGTTTTTGAAGATCGTGTCAGAGGAGGGATACATCCATGCTTATCCCGTCCATTTTCTGCTCCATTCATGTGCGGGAATCGGTTATCGCAGCCATAATGTCCTTCAATGAAATTCCCTAGTCCATTTCCATCTCGTCCGCGGATTGCGGATGGAGGTCTGACGCCTGGGGCGGTTGGATGGTATACTGATCCATCCTGCTTTGTGTGGGGAGTTTCCTTGACTTGTCTTTCCCCATGGTACCGATATCACTAGCTGCGTATGGGGCTGCGTGCTTGGCCTGTCTTGCACGCCGTCGCCTCCTGGAGCAGAGCTCGGCGGGGACACTCACCCACACCTCCCAGCCGCTCCGGCACCTCTTTCCTGTCCGTGGCTCACAGGTTTGCCTCACACGCTGGGCCGCATGGGAAGTGCGCCCCTCGTTCTCGAGTAGCAGTGCTGTCGGCGGGGGTCGCGGCGTCCCACGCGGGTGACTATGCGCCCCGCTCTCACCTCCGCACTGGTCCGCTGTAGTCAGCCCGTTAGGAGGGACACCGCCCCACCGAGACCACTCTCTTCCTCCGGTGTCGACTGCGGATCAGTATCAGGCTAGATTCCGATGCAGCACGGACTCACTTCAGGGCGTTCGTCCGTGTGCGCCGGCGGCCATTTTGGAAGCTGGATGTCGATCGCCTCGAAACTTCTTGTGGTCGTATCTTATGTCGTCGAATTTCAGGCGATTTTATCAGGATATTTGCTGCGGTCGCGGGAGCCGAGGAGACCTACGTCTTTCTCATCCCTCGGCTAGCCACGCCCCCCAGCAGAACGTTTTGGTCATTTTAAAGAAAAACACTACACGATTGTCACCAAATTTACAAAAGCATGCTTTCTGGACTAAGCCCCTATACCTGCCGCAAATTTCATGACAAATCCGTCCAGCGGCTTAACCATTCAGTCTATGAGAAAAAAAGATGTTTTGGAACCCCCCTATAACTTTTCTCCCATGGACCAAACATCCCCAAATTTTACTAAAAAATTCAGAGTGGCCAATTTTACTTTGGTGAGGATTCGTCCAGGGGATTCCTATGGAAACAGCAACTTAACCATAACTACTCGGCCACTACCGTGGCCGTGTAATAATCATCATTTGGCGGAAGCTAGGGGTTGCACCTGTGACCCCTGCTGATGCCCCTGCCACTTCACCTGCCACTACCGCTGCGACCCCTGATGAAGGAGTGCAGAGGCAGCGCTCCTGCGCGCAAGTCCAGAAACCAGGGAACACTCTGAGTTTCCTGGTTTCTGTTCTTGTGCGAGGGAGCAGAGAGGACCTCAGAAGCAGCATCCGGACCAGCGCTGATTGGAATTAAGTGAAATGGAAATGTAATTGTGTTTGTTTATGTGTATGTTGTATGTATGCATGTGTGAATGTGCAAGTATGTGCTGTGAAAATGTTGTTTGAATGTGTGACTTTGGCCCTCATTAAGAGCATGGCGGTCTGGGAAGTACGGTACCGGTAAGCATGCTGTTGCCGTACTTCCCAGACCGCCATACTACGGGCTCTGCTCGTGGGAACCGTTTCACCCACCAGGTTTTTCCTGGTGGATGTAACGGCACCCGCGAGCAGAGTACGTCGGATGCACCGGCACATGCAGAGTTGTGCCGGTGCATCCGACGTCCCCATTCAGCCTTATGGGGCAGAATGGGGATGAGGAGGCCCTTGATTCCGGCACCCGAAAATGGGCAAGTATCGGGTCTGCCTAACTCAGCATTTTGGGTTATCGTGATTGCATTTTTGTATTTCGTTTGGCTTTCCTTCGGGGTTCAGGTTACGGTTGCCGGGGTGGTAGCCCTCGTGCAGTGCTTTGTTGGCTGGCTCTGTTTTTTTGTTATGATTGTACGGTTGCACGTGTCTTTCCGATTGGTTTGTTCAGTTCCCTTTTCTAGAGTCAATCTATCGTGCTTTAGTTCAGCTGTGTTGTGGTGTTTTTTTATTTATTTTTTATTGTGATATTAGTCAACATTTTGACTTTTTACTTGTGGTGTTGGATTGGGTGTGGGGGTTTGTCCAATACAGGTGTGGGCACTGTCTGGTGGAAGAGGTCTAGGTGGGGTTATACCGTCAGGGCAGTTCAGGTGCTATCCCAATGTAGCACTCTCTGGTGAGATTCAAGGGAACACAATCAAATTTTTCATGGGGTGTGGCAGAGGGTAGTGCTCACAGCGTCACCACAGTATGGGTGGGCCAGTAATCACAGCATCTCAGTGTATCGAGGGATAGTTCTTAAAGCACTATCTCAGATGTGATTGAATTGAGGTCTTATTAAAATTTCTTACAGCACTTGCTCAATGTGTCACTCTCAAGACTTGATTGAATTTAAGAGGTCTTCTTGATAACTCCCTTGGGTGTGGCAGGGCTGATACTTACAGTGCTATCTCAAAGTGGCACTTTAGATGTGACTCAAGGCCTTCTTACCAATTCACTAATGGTGCGACGTAGGTCAATATTCACAGTGCTATCCCAATGTAGTGCAGGCAAATAAGAACAGTACTATTCCAGTGTGGGACAGGGTGATAATCACTGTGCAATCCTCGGGAGGCACTGGCTAATAATCACAGCACCATTCATAGTGTGTAGCCCTACAGATGCGATTCAAACCAACATGCACAAATCTCTATGGGTGCTGCGGAGGCCAAAAGTCACTGTACTATCCTAGATGGTCCAGGCCCAGTAATCACAGTACCATCCTTGAGAGGCACAGGGTAATAATCAGTGCTATTCTAGAGAGGCAAAGGCCATTAATCTCAGTAATATCCTAGGGAGGCACTGGCTAATGGTCCCAATACTATCCTTAGAGATAGTGCACAATTATCTACGGGTGCTGGGGTGGCCAATGACCACAGTAGTATCCTAGAGAGGCCCAGGTTAATAACACAATACTATTCTATAGTGGTGCTTTCTATCTGTGATTCAAGTCAGTATGTACTAATCTCTGAAGGTGTGACACAGTCTAATAATCACCATACTATCTTGGGAAGGCACAGGCTAATGATCACAGTACTATCTTGGGAAAGCACAAGCTAGTAATTACATTTTTCAAAAAAGGTAGCAGGCTGAAACACGTGTATGGGGTTGCTGTTGGTACTCTTTTTCAGAAGGGAATTGCCATAGCATTTCGGTGCTGGACTGCCCATGTGGGCGGGACAAAGGCTGATATGCAAATGCATATTTCCCATCTGTAAAAAGGTACAGTGAGCAAAAAGCGATGGCTGCGAACTCTCAAAGTGGGAAAAAGAACAGGTTATCATGCCATGTTCATTCTGGAGAGGGGTGCCTGCTACCTTTTTGGAAAAAAAGCTAGTAATTAAGTAGCATCCTAGAAAGGCACAAGTTTATAATCCTGCTATTATCCTAGAGAGGAAAAGGCCAATAATCACAGTACAATCCTAGAAAGGCATGGGCTAATAATCACAGTATTATTCTTTAGTGGTGTTTTCTAGATGTGATTCAAGTCAGTATGTACTAATCTCTATGTGTGTGACGCAGTCTAATGATCACATCACTATCCCAGAGACTACTATCCTGGAGAGGCAAGGTGTAATAATCACAGTAGTATCCTAGAGAGGCACAGACTAATAATCCTGGTACTATCTTGGTCATGCAAAGTCTAATAATCACAGTACTATCCTAGAGAGGCACAGCTAAGCTAATAATCACAGTACTATCCTGGAGAGGCACAGGCTAATAATCACAGTACTATCCTAGAGAGGCACAGGCTAATAGTCACAGTAGTATCCTGGAGAGGCTCAGGCTAATAATCACAGTACTATCCTAGAGACTACTGTCATGGAGAGGCAAAGTCTAATAAACACAATACTATCCTAAAAAGGCACAAGCTAATAATCCTAGTACTATCCTAGAGAGGCACAGGATAATAAGCACAGTACTTTTCTATAGTGGTGTTTTCTAGATGCGATTCAAGTCAGTATGTACTAATATCTAAGGGTGTGACGCAGTCTAATAATCATAGTACTATCCTAGAGACGCACAGCTAATAATCACAGTAGTATCCTAGAAAAAGGCACAGGCTAATAATCACAGTACAATCCTACAGAGGCATGGGCTAATGGTCACAGTACTATTCTTTAGTGGTGTTTTCTAGATGTGATTCAAGTCAGTATGTACTAATCTCTAAGTGTATGACGCAGTCTAATAATCACAGTACTATCCTAGAGACTACTATCCTGGAGAGGCAAGGTTTAATAATCACAGTACTGTCCTAGAGACACACAGCTAATAATCACATTAGTCTCCTAGAAAGGCACAAGCTAATAGTCTTGGTATTATCCTGGAAAGGCACAGCTAATAATCACAGTAGTATCCTGGAGAGGCACAGCTAATAATCCTGGTACTATCCTGGAGAGGCACAGCTAATAATCCTGATACTATCCTGGAGAGGCAAAGTCTAATATACACAGTATTATCCTAGAGAGGCACAGCTAATAATCACAATAGTATCTTAGAAGACAAAGGCTAATAATTAAAGTACAATCCTAGAGAGGCATGGTCTAATAATCACAATACTAATCTTTAATGGTGTTTTCTAGATGTGATTCAAGTCAGTATGTACTAATCTCTAAGTGTATGACGCAGTCTAATAATCACAGTACTATCCTAGAGACTACTATCCTGGAGAGGCAAGGTTTAATAATCACAATACTGTCCTAGAGACGCACAGCTAATAATCACAGTAGTCTCCTAGAAAGGCACAAGCTAATAGTCTTGGTATTATCCTGGAAAGGCACAGCTAATAATCACAGTAGTATCCTGGAGAGGCACAGCTAATAATCCTGGTACTATCCTGGAGAGGCACAGCTAATAATCCTGATACTATCCTGGAGAGGCAAAGTCTAATATACACAGTATTATCCTAGAGAGGCACAGCTAATAATCACAATAGTATCTTAGAAGACACAGGCTAATAATTAAAGTACAATCCTAGAGAGGCATGGCCTAATCATCACAGTACTAATCTTTAGTGGTGTTTTCTAGATGTGATTCAAGTCAGTATGTACTAATTTCTAAGTGTGTGACGCAGTCTACTAATCACAGTACTACCCAGGAGACTACTATCCTGGAGAGGCAAAGTCTAATAACCACAGTACTGTCCTAGACAGGCACAGCTAAGCTAATAATCACAGTACTATCCTGGAGAGACACAGGCTAATAATCACAGTGCTATCCTAGAGTGGCACAGGTTAATAACACAGTAGTATCCTAGAAAGGCACAGCTAATATTCACAGTAGTATCCTGGAGAGGCACAGCTAATAATCCTGGTACTATCCTGGAGAGGAAAAGTCTAATAATCACAGTACTATCCTAGAGTGGCACAGCTAAGCTAATAATCACACTACTATCCTGGAGAGGCAAAGTCTAATAACCACAGTACTGTCCTAGAGAGGCACAGCTAAAAATCACAGTAGTATCGTAGAAAGGCACAGCTAATAATCACAGTAGTATCCTGGAGAGGCACAGCTAATAATCCTGGTACTATCCTGGAGAGGCAAAGTCTAATAATCACAGTACTATCCTAGAGTGGCACAGCTAATAATCATAATAGTATCCTGTACAGGCATACCTAATAATCACAGTATTATCCTGGAGAGGCACAGCTAATATTCCTGGTACTATTCTGGAGCGGCAGAGTCTAATAACCACAGTACTATCCTAGAGAGGCACACCTAATAATCACAGTAGTATCCTGGAGAGGAACAGCTAATAATCACAGAAGTATCCTGCAGAGGCACAGCTAATAATCCTGGTACAATCACGGAGGGGCAAAGTCTAATAATCACAGTACTATCCTAGAGATGCACAGCTAATAATCACAGTAGTATCCTAGAACGGCACAAGCTAATACTCCTGGTACTATCCTGGATAGGTAAAGTCTAATAATCAAAGTCCTATCCGAGAGATGCACAGCTAATAATCACAGTAGTATCTTTACAGGCACTGCTAATAATCACAGTAGTATGCTGGAGAGGCACAGCTAATAATCCTGGCACTATCCTGGAGAGGTAAAGTCTAATAATCACAGTACTATCCTAGAGAAGCACAGCTAATAATCACAGTAGTATCCTAGAGAGGCACAGCTAATAGTCACAGTAGTATCCTGGGGAGGCACAGCTAATAATCCTGGTACTATCCTGGAGAGGCACAGCTAATAATCCTGATACTATCCTGTAGAGGCAAAGTCTAACATACACAGTATTATCCTAGAGAGGCACAGCTAATAATCACAATAGTATCTTAGAAGACACAGGCTAATAATTAAAGTACAATCCTAGAGAGGCATGGTCTAATCATCACAGTACTAATCTTTAATGGTGTTTTCTAGATGTGATTCAAGTCAGTATGTACTAATCTCTAAGTGTATGACGCAGTCTAATAATCACAGTACTATCCTAGAGACTACTATCCTGGAGAGGCAAGGTTTAATAATCACAGTACTGTCCTAGAGACGCACAGCTAATAATCGCAGTAGTCTCCTAGAAGGGCACAAGCTAATAGTCTTGGTATTATCCTGGAAAGGCACAGCTAATAATCACAGTAGTATCCTGGAGAGGCACAGCTAATAATCCTGGTTCTATCCTGGAGAGGCACAGCTAATAATCCTGATACTATCCTGGAGAGGCAAAGTCTAATATACACAGTATTATCCTAGAGAGGCACAGCTAATAATCACAATAGTATCTTAGAAGACACAGGCTAATAATTAAAGTACAATCCTAGAGAGGCATGGTCTAATCATCACAGTACTAATCTTAAGTGCTGTTTTCTAGATGTGATTCAAGTCAGTATGTACTAATTTCTAAGTGTGTGACGCAGTCTACTAATCACAGTACTACCCAGGAGACTACTATCCTGGAGAGGCAAAGTCTAATAACCACAGTACTGTCCTAGAGAGGCACAGCTAAGCTAATAATAACAGTACTATCCTAGAGAGACACAGGCTAATAATCACAGTGCTATCCTAGAGAGGCACAGGTTAATAACACAGTAGTATCCTAGAAAGGCACAGCTAATAATCACAGTAGTATCCTGGAGAGGCACAGCTAATAATCCTGGTACTATCCTGGAGAGGCAAAGTCTAATAATCACAGTACTATCCTAGAGTGGCACAGCTAAGCTAATAATCACAGTACTATCCTGGAGAGGTAAAGTCTAATATCTACAGTACTGTCCTAGAGAGGCACAGCTAAAAATCACAGTAGTATCGTAGAAAGGCACAGCTAATAATCACAGTAGTATCCTGGAGAGGCACAGCTAATAATCCTGGTACTATGCTGGAGAGGCAAAGTCTAATAATCACAGTACTATCCTAGAGTGGCACAGCTAATAATCATAATAGTATCCTGTACAGGCACACCTAATAATCACAGTATTATCCTGGAGAGGCACAGCTAATATTCCTGGTACTATTCTGGAGCGGCAGAGTCTAATAACCACAGTACTATCCTAGAGAGGCACACCTAATAATCACAGTAGTATCCTGGAGAGGAACAGCTAATAATCACAGAAGTATCCTGCAGAGGCACAGCTAATAATCCTGGCACTATCATGGAGAGGCAAAGTCTAATAATCACAGTACTATCCTAGAGATGCACAGCTAATAATTACAGTAGTATC
Source organism: Ambystoma mexicanum (assembly GCF_040938575.1). Lineage (NCBI taxonomy): Eukaryota > Metazoa > Chordata > Amphibia > Caudata > Ambystomatidae > Ambystoma > Ambystoma mexicanum. The sequence continues at coordinate 944,226,370 of NC_090931.1, read as the reverse complement.
CTAGAAAGGCACAAGCTAATACTCCTGGTACTATCCTGTATAGGTAAAGTCTAATAATCAAAGTCCTATCCGAGAGATGCACAGCTAATAATCACAGTAGTATCTTTACAGGCACTGCTAATAATCACAGTAGTATGCTTGAGAGGCACAGCTAATAATTCTGGCACTATCCTGGAGAGGTAAAGTCTAATAATCACAGTACTATCCTAGAGAAGCACAGCTAATAATCACAGTAGTATCATGGAGAGGCACAGCTAATAGTCACAGTAGTATCCTGGGGAGGCACAGCTAATCATCCTGGTACTATCCTGGAGAGGCACAGCTAATAATCCTGATACTATCCTGGAGAGGTAAAGTCTAATAATCACAGTACTATCCTAGAGAAGCACAGCTAATAATCACAGTAGTATCCTGGAGAGGCACAGCTAATAATCACAGTAGTATCCTGGGGAGGCACAGCTAAGAATCCTGGTACTACCCTGGAGAGGCAAAGTCGAATATACACAGTACTATCCTAGAGAGGCACAGCTAATAATCACAGTAGTATCTTAGAAGACAAAGGCTAATAATTACAGTACAATCCTAGAGAGGCATGGTCTAATAATGACAATACTATTCTTTAGTGGTGTTTTCTAGATGTGATTCAAGTCAGTATGTGCTAATTTCTAAGTGTGTGACGCAGTCTAATAATCACAGTACTACCGTAGAGACTACTATCCTGGAGAGGCAAAGTCTAATAATTACATTACTGTCCTAGAGAGGTGCAGCTAATAATCACAGTAGTATCCTAGAAAGGCACAGCTAATAATCACAGTAGTATCCTGGAGAGGCACAGCTAATAATCCTGATACTATCCTGGAGAGGCAAAGTCTAATATACAGAGTACTATCCTAGAGAGGCACAGCTAATAATCACAGTAATATCTTAGAAGACAAAGGCTAATAATTACAGTACAATCCTAGAGAGGCATGGTCTAATAATCACAGTACTATTCTTTAGTGGTGTTTTCTAGATGTGATTCAAGTCAGTATGTACTAAATTTTAAGTGTGTGATGCAGTGTAATAATCACAGTACTAACCTAGACACTACTATCCTGGAGAGGCAAAGTCTAATAATCACAGTACTGTCCTAGAGAAGCACATCTAATAATCACAGTAGTATCCTAGAAAGGCACAGCTAATAATCACAGTAGTATCCCGGAGAGGGACAGCTAATAATCCTGGTACTATACTGGAGAGGCAAAGTCTAATAATCACAGTACTATCCTAGAGAGGCACAGCTAAGCTAATAATCACAGTACTAACCTGGAGAGGCACAGGCTAATAATCACAGTACTATCCTAGAGAGGCACAGGCTAATAGTCACAGTAGTATCCTGGAGAGGCTCAGGCTAATAATCACAGTACTATCCTAGAGACTACTGTCATGGAGAGGCAAAGTCTAATAAACACAATACTATCCTAAAAAGGCACAAGCTACTAATCCTAGTACTATCCTAGAGAGGCACAGGATAATAAGCACAGTACTTTTCTATAGTGGTGTTTTCTAGATGCGATTCAAGTCAGTATGTACTAATATCTAAGGGTGTGACGCAGTCTAATAATCATAGTACTATCCTAGAGACGCACAGCTAATAATCACAGTAGTATCCTAGAAAAAGGCACAGGCTAATAATCACAGTACAATCCTACAGAGGCATGGGCTAATGGTCACAGTACTATTCTTTAGTGGTGTTTTCTAGATGTGATTCAAGTCAGTATGTACTAATCTCTAAGTGTATGACGCAGTCTAATAATCACAGTACTATCCTAGAGACTACTATCCTGGAGAGGCAAGGTTTAATAATCACAGTACTGTCCTAGAGACACACAGCTAATAATCACATTAGTCTCCTAGAAAGGCACAAGCTAATAGTCTTGGTATTATCCTGGAAAGGCACAGCTAATAATCACAGTAGTATCCTGGAGAGGCACAGCTAATAATCCTGGTACTATCCTGGAGAGGCACAGCTAATAATCCTGATACTATCCTGGAGAGGCAAAGTCTAATATACACAGTATTATCCTAGAGAGGCACAGCTAATAATCACAATAGTATCTTAGAAGACAAAGGCTAATAATTAAAGTACAATCCTAGAGAGGCATGGTCTAATAATCACAATACTAATCTTTAATGGTGTTTTCTAGATGTGATTCAAGTCAGTATGTACTAATCTCTAAGTGTATGACGCAGTCTAATAATCACAGTACTATCCTAGAGACTACTATCCTGGAGAGGCAAGGTTTAATAATCACAATACTGTCCTAGAGACGCACAGCTAATAATCACAGTAGTCTCCTAGAAAGGCACAAGCTAATAGTCTTGGTATTATCCTGGAAAGGCACAGCTAATAATCACAGTAGTATCCTGGAGAGGCACAGCTAATAATCCTGGTACTATCCTGGAGAGGCACAGCTAATAATCCTGATACTATCCTGGAGAGGCAAAGTCTAATATACACAGTATTATCCTAGAGAGGCACAGCTAATAATCACAATAGTATCTTAGAAGACACAGGCTAATAATTAAAGTACAATCCTAGAGAGGCATGGCCTAATCATCACAGTACTAATCTTTAGTGGTGTTTTCTAGATGTGATTCAAGTCAGTATGTACTAATTTCTAAGTGTGTGACGCAGTCTACTAATCACAGTACTACCCAGGAGACTACTATCCTGGAGAGGCAAAGTCTAATAACCACAGTACTGTCCTAGACAGGCACAGCTAAGCTAATAATCACAGTACTATCCTGGAGAGACACAGGCTAATAATCACAGTGCTATCCTAGAGTGGCACAGGTTAATAACACAGTAGTATCCTAGAAAGGCACAGCTAATATTCACAGTAGTATCCTGGAGAGGCACAGCTAATAATCCTGGTACTATCCTGGAGAGGAAAAGTCTAATAATCACAGTACTATCCTAGAGTGGCACAGCTAAGCTAATAATCACACTACTATCCTGGAGAGGCAAAGTCTAATAACCACAGTACTGTCCTAGAGAGGCACAGCTAAAAATCACAGTAGTATCGTAGAAAGGCACAGCTAATAATCACAGTAGTATCCTGGAGAGGCACAGCTAATAATCCTGGTACTATCCTGGAGAGGCAAAGTCTAATAATCACAGTACTATCCTAGAGTGGCACAGCTAATAATCATAATAGTATCCTGTACAGGCATACCTAATAATCACAGTATTATCCTGGAGAGGCACAGCTAACATTCCTGGTACTATTCTGGAGCGGCAGAGTCTAATAACCACAGTACTATCCTAGAGAGGCACACCTAATAATCACAGTAGTATCCTGGAGAGGAACAGCTAATAATCACAGAAGTATCCTGCAGAGGCACAGCTAATAATCCTGGTACAATCACGGAGAGGCAAAGTCTAATAATCACAGTACTATCCTAGAGATGCACAGCTAATAATCACAGTAGTATCCTAGAACGGCACAAGCTAATACTCCTGGTACTATCCTGGATAGGTAAAGTCTAATAATCAAAGTCCTAGCCGAGAGATGCACAGCTAATAATCACAGTAGTATCTTTACAGGCACTGCTAATAATCACAGTAGTATGCTGGAGAGGCACAGCCAATAATCCTGGCACTATCCTGGAGAGGTAAAGTCTAATAATCACAGTACTATCCTAGAGAAGCACAGCTAATAATCACAGTAGTATCCTAGAGAGGCACAGCTAATAATCACAGTAGTATCCTGGAGAGGCACAGCTAATAATCCTGGTTCTATCCTGGAGAGGCACAGCTAATAATCCTGATACTATCCTGGAGAGGCAAAGTCTAATATACACAGTATTATCCTAGAGAGGCACAGCTAATAATCACAATAGTATCTTAGAAGACACAGGCTAATAATTAAAGTACAATCCTAGAGAGGCATGGTCTAATCATCACAGTACTAATCTTTAATGGTGTTTTCTAGATGTGATTCAAGTCAGTATGTACTAATCTCTAAGTGTATGACGCAGTCTAATAATCACAGTACTATACTAGAGACTACTATCCTGGAGAGGCAAGGTTTAATAATCACAGTACTGTCCTAGAGACGCACAGCTAATAATCGCAGTAATCTCCTAGAAGGGCACAAGCTAATAGTCTTGGTATTATCCTGGAAAGGCACAGCTAATAATCACAGTAGTATCCTGGAGAGGCACAGCTAATAATCCTGGTTCTATCCTGGAGAGGCACAGCTAATAATCCTGATACTATCCTGGAGAGGCAAAGTCTAATATACACAGTATTATCCTAGAGAGGCACAGCTAATAATCACAATAGTATCTTAGAAGACACAGGCTAATAATTAAAGTACAATCCTAGAGAGGCATGGTCTAATCATCACAGTACTAATCTTAAGTGCTGTTTTCTAGATGTGATTCAAGTCAGTATGTACTAATTTCTAAGTGTGTGACGCAGTCTACTAATCACAGTACTACCCAGGAGACTACTATCCTGGAGAGGCAAAGTCTAATAACCACAGTACTGTCCTAGAGAGGCACAGCTAAGCTAATAATAACAGTACTATCCTAGAGAGACACAGGCTAATAATCACAGTGCTATCCTAGAGAGGCACAGGTTAATAAAACAGTAGTATCCTAGAAAGGCACAGCTAATAATCACAGTAGTATCCTGGAGAGGCACAGCTAATAATCCTGGTACTATCCTGGAGAGGCAAAGTCTAATAATCACAGTACTATCCTAGAGTGGCACAGCTAAGCTAATAATCACAGTACTATCCTGGAGAGGTAAAGTCTAATATCTACAGTACTGTCCTAGAGAGGCACAGCTAAAAATCACAGTAGTATCGTAGAAAGGCACAGCTAATAATCACAGTAGTATCCTGGAGAGGCACAGCTAATAATCCTGGTACTATCCTGGAGAGGCAAAGTCTAATAATCACAGTACTATCCTAGAGTGGCACAGCTAATAATCATAATAGTATCCTGTACAGGCACACCTAATATTCACAGTATTATCCTGGAGAGGCACAGCTAATATTCCTGGTACTATTCTGGAGCGGCAGAGTCTAATAACCACAGTACTATCCTAGAGAGGCACACCTAATAATCACAGTAGTATCCTGGAGAGGAACAGCTAATAATCACAGAAGTATCCTGCAGAGGCACAGCTAATAATCCTGGCACTATCATGGAGAGGCAAAGTCTAATAATCACAGTACTATCCTAGAGATGCACAGCTAATAATTACAGTAGTATCCTAGAAAGGCACAAGCTAATACTCCTGGTACTATCCTGTATAGGTAAAGTCTAATAATCAAAGTCCTATCCGAGAGATGCACAGCTAATAATCACAGTAGTATCTTTACAGGCACTGCTAATAATCACAGTAGTATGCTTGAGAGGCACAGCTAATAATTCTGGCACTATCCTGGAGAGGTAAAGTCTAATAATCACAGTACTATCTTAGAGAAGCACAGCTAATAATCACAGTAGTATCATGGAGAGGCACAGCTAATAGTCACAGTAGTATCCTGGGGAGGCACAGCTAATCATACTGGTACTATCCTGGAGAGGCACAGCTAATAATCCTGATACTATCCTGGAGAGGTAAAGTCTAATAATCACAGTACTATCCTAGAGAAGCACAGCTAATAATCACAGTAGTATCCTGGAGAGGCACAGCTAATAATCACAGTAGTATCCTGGGGAGGCACAGCTAAGAATCCTGGTACTACCCTGGAGAGGCAAAGTCGAATATACACAGTACTATCCTAGAGAGGCACAGCTAATAATCACAGTAGTATCTTAGAAGACAAAGGCTAATAATTACAGTACAATCCTAGAGAGGCATGGTCTAATAATGACAATACTATTCTTTAGTGGTGTTTTCTAGATGTGATTCAAGTCAGTATGTGCTAATTTCTAAGTGTGTGACGCAGTCTAATAATCACAGTACTACCGTAGAGACTACTATCCTGGAGAGGCAAAGTCTAATAATTACATTACTGTCCTAGAGAGGTGCAGCTAATAATCACAGTAGTATCCTAGAAAGGCACAGCTAATAATCACAGTAGTATCCTGGAGAGGCACAGCTAATAATCCTGATACTATCCTGGAGAGGCAAAGTCTAATATACAGAGTACTATCCTAGAGAGGCACAGCTAATAATCACAGTAATATCTTAGAAGACAAAGGCTAATAATTACAGTACAATCCTAGAGAGGCATGGTCTAATAATCACAGTACTATTCTTTAGTGGTGTTTTCTAGATGTGATTCAAGTCAGTATGTACTAAATTTTAAGTGTGTGATGCAGTGTAATAATCACAGTACTAACCTAGACACTACTATCCTGGAGAGGCAAAGTCTAATAATCACAGTACTGTCCTAGAGAAGCACATCTAATAATCACAGTAGTATCCTAGAAAGGCACAGCTAATAATCACAGTAGTATCCCGGAGAGGGACAGCTAATAATCCTGGTACTATACTGGAGAGGCAAAGTCTAATAATCACAGTATTATCCTAGAGAGGCACAGCTAACAATCATAATGGTATCCTGGACAGGCACACCTAATAATCCCAGTATTATCCTGGAGAGGCACAGCTAATAATCCTGGTACTGTCGCGGAGCGGCAAAGTCTAATAACCACAGTACTATCCTAGAGAGGCACAGCTAATAATCACAGTAGTATCCTGGAGAGGAACAGCTAATAATCATAGAAGTATCCTGGAGATGCACAGCTAATAATCCTGGTACTATCCTGGAGAGGCAAAGTCTAATAATCACAGTACTATCCTAGAGAGGCACAGCTAATAATCACAGTAGTATCCTGGAGAGGCACAGCTAATAATCACAGTAGTATCCTGGAGAGGCACAGCTAATAATCCTGGTACTATGCTGGAGAGGCACAGCTAATAATCCTGATACTATCCTGGAGAGGCAAAGTCTAATATACACAGTACTATCCTAGATAGGCACAGCTAATAATCACAGTAGCATCTTAGAAGACACAGGCTAATAATTAAAGTACAGTCCTAGAGAGGCATAGTTTAATAATTACAATACTAATATTTAGTGTTGTTTTCTAGATGTGATTCAAGTCAGTATGTACTATTCTATAAGTGTATGACGCAGTCTAATAATCACAGTACTATCCTAGAGACTACTATCCTGGAGAGGCAAGGTTTAATAATCACAGTACTGTCCTAGAGACGCACAGCTAATAATCACAGTAGTCTCCTAGAAAGGCACAAGCTAATAGTCTTGGTATTATCCTGGAAAGGCACAGCTAATAATCACAGTAGTATCCTGGAGAGGCACAGCTAATAATCCTGGTACTATCCTGGAGAGGCACAGCTAATAATCCTGATACTATCCTGGAGAGGCAAAGTCTAATATACACAGTATTATCCTAGAGAGGCACAGCTAATAATCACAATAGTATCTTAGAAGACACAGGCTAATAATTAAAGTACAATCCTAGAGAGGCATGGTCTAATCATCACAGTACTAATCTTTAGTGGTGTTTTCTACATGTGATTCAAATCAGTATGTACTAATTTCTAAGTGTGTGACGCAGTCTACTAATCACAGTACTACCCAGGAGACTACTATCCTGGAAAGGCAAAGTCTAATAACCATAGTACTGTCCTAGAGAGGCACAGCTAAGCTAATAATCACAGTACTATCCTGGAGAGACACAGGCTAATAATCACAGTGCTATCCTAGAGAGGCACAAGTTAATAACACAGTAGTATCCTAGAAAGGCACAGCTAATAATCACAGTAGTATCCTGGAGAGGCACAGCTAATAATCCTGGTACTATCCTGGAGAGGCAAAGTCTAATAATCACAGTACTATCCTAGAGTGGCACAGCTAAGCTAATAATCACAGTACTATCCTGGAGAGGCAAAGTCTAATAACCACAGTACTGTCCTAGAGAGGCACAGCTAAAAATCACAGTAGTATCGTAGAAAGGCACAGCTAATAATCACAGTAGTATCCTGGAGAGGCACAGCTAATATTCCTGGTACTATTCTGCAGCGGCAGTGTCTAATAACCACAGTACTATCCTAGAGAGGCACACCTAATAATCACAGTAGTATCCTGGAGAGGAACAGCTAATAATCACAGAAGTTTCCTGCAGAGGCACAGCTAATAATCCTGGTACTATCATGGAGAGGCAAAGTCTAATACTCACAGTACTATCCTAGAGATGCACAGCTAATAATCACAGTAGTATCCTAGAAAGGCACAAGCTAATACTCCTGGTACTATCCTGGATAGGTAAAGTCTAATAATCAAAGTCCTATCCGAGAGATGCACAGATAATAATCACAGTAGTATCTTTACAGGCACTGCTAATAATCACAGTAGTATTCTGGAGAGGCACAGCTAATAATCCTGGCACTATCCTGGAGAGGTAAAGTCTAATAATCACAGTACTATGCTAGAGAAGCACAGCTAATAATCACAGTAGTATCCTGGAGAGGCACAGCTAATAATCACAGTAGTATCCTTGGGAGGCACAGCTAAGAATCCTGGTACTACCCTGGAGAGGCAAAGTCGAATATACACAGTACTATCCTAGAGAGGCACAGCTAATAATCACAGTAGTATCTTAGAAGACAAAGGCTAATAATTACAGTACAATCCTAGAGAGGCATGGTCTAATAATCACAATACTATTCTTTAGTGGTGTTTTCTAGATGTGATGCAAGTCAGTATATGCTAATTTCTAAGTGTGTGACACAGTCTAATAATCACAGTACTACCCTAGAGACTACTGTCCTGGAGAGGCAAAGTCTAATAATTACAGTACTGTCCTAGAGAGGTGCTGCTAATAATCACAGTAGTATCCTAGAAAGGCACAGCTAATAATCCTGATACTATCCTGGAGAGGCAAAGTCTAATAATCACAGTACTGTCCTAGAGAGGCACAGGTTAATAACACAGTAGTATCCTAGAAAGGCACAGCTAATAATCACAGTAGTATCCTGGAGAGGCACAGCTAATAATCCTGGTACTATCGTGGAGAGGCAAAGTCTAATAATCACAGTACTATCCTAGAGTGGCACAGCTAAGCTAATAATCACAGTACTATCCTGGAGAGGTAAAGTCTAATATCTACAGTACTGTCCTAGAGAGGCACAGCTAAAAATCACAGTAGTATCGTAGAAAGGCACAGCTAATAATCACAGTAGTATCCTGGAGAGGCACAGCTAATAATCCTGGTACTATCCTGGAGAGGCAAAGTCTAATAATCACAGTACTATCCTAGAGTGGCACAGCTAATAATCATAATAGTATCCTGTACAGGCACACCTAATATTCACAGTATTATCCTGGAGAGGCACAGCTAATATTCCTGGTACTATTCTGGAGCGGCAGAGTCTAATAACCACAGTACTATCCTAGAGAGGCACACCTAATAATCACAGTAGTATCCTGGAGAGGAACAGCTAATAATCACAGAAGTATCCTGCAGAGGCACAGCTAATAATCCTGGCACTATCATGGAGAGGCAAAGTCTAATAATCACAGTACTATCCTAGGGATGCACAGCTAATAATTACAGTAGTATCCTAGAAAGGCACAAGCTAATACTCCTGGTACTATCCTGTATAGGTAAAGTCTAATAATCAAAGTCCTATCCGAGAGATGCACAGCTAATAATCACAGTAGTATCTTTACAGGCACTGCTAATAATCACAGTAGTATGCTTGAGAGGCACAGCTAATAATTCTGGCACTATCCTGGAGAGGTAAAGTCTAATAATCACAGTACTATCTTAGAGAAGCACAGCTAATAATCACAGTAGTATCATGGAGAGGCACAGCTAATAGTCACAGTAGTATCCTGGGGAGGCACAGCTAATCATCCTGGTACTATCCTGGAGAGGCACAGCTAATAATCCTGATACTATCCTGGAGAGGTAAAGTCTAATAATCACAGTACTATCCTAGAGAAGCACAGCTAATAATCACAGTAGTATCCTGGAGAGGCACAGCTAATAATCACAGTAGTATCCTGGGGAGGCACAGCTAAGAATCCTGGTACTACCCTGGAGAGGCAAAGTCGAATATACACAGTACTATCCTAGAGAGGCACAGCTAATAATCACAGTAGTATCTTAGAAGACAAAGGCTAATAATTACAGTACAATCCTAGAGAGGCATGGTCTAATAATGACAATACTATTCTTTAGTGGTGTTTTCTAGATGTGATTCAAGTCAGTATGTGCTAATTTCTAAGTGTGTGACGCAGTCTAATAATCACAGTACTACCGTAGAGACTACTATCCTGGAGAGGCAAAGTCTAATAATTACATTACTGTCCTAGAGAGGTGCAGCTAATAATCACAGTAGTATCCTAGAAAGGCACAGCTAATAATCACAGTAGTATCCTGGAGAGGCACAGCTAATAATCCTGATACTATCCTGGAGAGGCAAAGTCTAATATACAGAGTACTATCCTAGAGAGGCACAGCTAATAATCACAGTAATATCTTAGAAGACAAAGGCTAATAATTACAGTACAATCCTAGAGAGGCATGGTCTAATAATCACAGTACTATTCTTTAGTGGTGTTTTCTAGATGTGATTCAAGTCAGTATGTACTAAATTTTAAGTGTGTGATGCAGTGTAATAATCACAGTACTAACCTAGACACTACTATCCTGGAGAGGCAAAGTCTAATAATCACAGTACTGTCCTAGAGAAGCACATCTAATAATCACAGTAGTATCCTAGAAAGGCACAGCTAATAATCACAGTAGTATCCCGGAGAGGGACAGCTAATAATCCTGGTACTATACTGGAGAGGCAAAGTCTAATAATCACAGTATTATCCTAGAGAGGCACAGCTAACAATCATAATGGTATCCTGGACAGGCACACCTAATAATCCCAGTATTATCCTGGAGAGGCACAGCTAATAATCCTGGTACTGTCGCGGAGCGGCAAAGTCTAATAACCACAGTACTATCCTAGAGAGGCACAGCTAATAATCACAGTAGTATCCTGGAGAGGAACAGCTAATAATCATAGAAGTATCCTGGAGATGCACAGCTAATAATCCTGGTACTATCCTGGAGAGGCAAAGTCTAATAATCACAGTACTATCCTAGAGAGGCACAGCTAATAATCACAGTAGTATCCTGGAGAGGCACAGCTAATAATCACAGTAGTATCCTGGAGAGGCACAGCTAATAATCCTGGTACTATGCTGGAGAGGCACAGCTAATAATCCTGATACTATCCTGGAGAGGCAAAGTCTAATATACACAGTACTATCCTAGATAGGCACAGCTAATAATCACAGTAGCATCTTAGAAGACACAGGCTAATAATTAAAGTACAGTCCTAGAGAGGCATAGTTTAATAATTACAATACTAATATTTAGTGTTGTTTTCTAGATGTGATTCAAGTCAGTATGTACTATTCTATAAGTGTATGACGCAGTCTAATAATCACAGTACTATCCTAGAGACTACTATCCTGGAGAGGCAAGGTTTAATAATCACAGTACTGTCCTAGAGACGCACAGCTAATAATCACAGTAGTCTCCTAGAAAGGCACAAGCTAATAGTCTTGGTATTATCCTGGAAAGGCACAGCTAATAATCACAGTAGTATCCTGGAGAGGCACAGCTAATAATCCTGGTACTATCCTGGAGAGGCACAGCTAATAATCCTGATACTATCCTGGAGAGGCAAAGTCTAATATACACAGTATTATCCTAGAGAGGCACAGCTAATAATCACAATAGTATCTTAGAAGACACAGGCTAATAATTAAAGTACAATCCTAGAGAGGCATGGTCTAATCATCACAGTACTAATCTTTAGTGGTGTTTTCTACATGTGATTCAAATCAGTATGTACTAATTTCTAAGTGTGTGACGCAGTCTACTAATCACAGTACTACCCAGGAGACTACTATCCTGGAAAGGCAAAGTCTAATAACCATAGTACTGTCCTAGAGAGGCACAGCTAAGCTAATAATCACAGTACTATCCTGGAGAGACACAGGCTAATAATCACAGTGCTATCCTAGAGAGGCACAAGTTAATAACACAGTAGTATCCTAGAAAGGCACAGCTAATAATCACAGTAGTATCCTGGAGAGGCACAGCTAATAATCCTGGTACTATCCTGGAGAGGCAAAGTCTAATAATCACAGTACTATCCTAGAGTGGCACAGCTAAGCTAATAATCACAGTACTATCCTGGAGAGGCAAAGTCTAATAACCACAGTACTGTCCTAGAGAGGCACAGCTAAAAATCACAGTAGTATCGTAGAAAGGCACAGCTAATAATCACAGTAGTATCCTGGAGAGGCACAGCTAATATTCCTGGTACTATTCTGCAGCGGCAGTGTCTAATAACCACAGTACTATCCTAGAGAGGCACACCTAATAATCACAGTAGTATCCTGGAGAGGAACAGCTAATAATCACAGAAGTTTCCTGCAGAGGCACAGCTAATAATCCTGGTACTATCATGGAGAGGCAAAGTCTAATACTCACAGTACTATCCTAGAGATGCACAGCTAATAATCACAGTAGTATCCTAGAAAGGCACAAGCTAATACTCCTGGTACTATCCTGGATAGGTAAAGTCTAATAACCATAGTACTGTCCTAGAGAGGCACAGCTAAGCTAATAATCACAGTACTATCCTGGAGAGACACAGGCTAATAATCACAGTGCTATCCTAGAGAGGCACAAGTTAATAACACAGTAGTATCCTAGAAAGGCACAGCTAATAATCACAGTAGTATCCTGGAGAGGCACAGCTAATAATCCTGGTACTATCCTGGAGAGGCAAAGTCTAATAATCACAGTACTATCCTAGAGTGGCACAGCTAAGCTAATAATCACAGTACTATCCTGGAGAGGCAAAGTCTAATAACCACAGTACTGTCCTAGAGAGGCACAGCTAAAAATCACAGTAGTATCGTAGAAAGGCACAGCTAATAATCACAGTAGTATCCTGGAGAGGCACAGCTAATATTCCTGGTACTATTCTGCAGCGGCAGTGTCTAATAACCACAGTACTATCCTAGAGAGGCACACCTAATAATCACAGTAGTATCCTGGAGAGGAACAGCTAATAATCACAGAAGTTTCCTGCAGAGGCACAGCTAATAATCCTGGTACTATCATGGAGAGGCAAAGTCTAATACTCACAGTACTATCCTAGAAATGCACAGCTAATAATCACAGTAGTATCCTAGAAAGGCACAAGCTAATACTCCTGGTACTATCCTGGATAGGTAAAGTCTAATAATCAAAGTCCTATCCGAGAGATGCACAGATAATAATCACAGTAGTATCTTTACAGGCACTGCTAATAATCACAGTAGTATTCTGGAGAGGCACAGCTAATAATCCTGGCACTATCCTGGAGAGGTAAAGTCTAATAATCACAGTACTATGCTAGAGAAGCACAGCTAATAATCACAGTAGTATCCTGGAGAGGCACAGCTAATAATCACAGTAGTATCCTTGGGAGGCACAGCTAAGAATCCTGGTACTACCCTGGAGAGGCAAAGTCGAATATACACAGTACTATCCTAGAGAGGCACAGCTAATAATCACAGTAGTATCTTAGAAGACAAAGGCTAATAATTACAGTACAATCCTAGAGAGGCATGGTCTAATAATCACAATACTATTCTTTAGTGGTGTTTTCTAGATGTGATGCAAGTCAGTATATGCTAATTTCTAAGTGTGTGACACAGTCTAATAATCACAGTACTACCCTAGAGACTACTGTCCTGGAGAGGCAAAGTCTAATAATTACAGTACTGTCCTAGAGAGGTGCAGCTAATAATCACAGTAGTATCCTAGAAAGGCACAGCTAATAATCCTGATACTATCCTGGAGAGGCAAAGTCTAATAATCACAGTACTGTCCTAGAGAAGCACATATAATAATCACAGTAGTATCCTAGAAAGGCACAGCTAATAATCACAGTAGTATCCCGGAGAGGGACAGCTAATAATCCTGGTACTATACTGGAGAGGCAAAGTCTAATAATCACAGTACTATCCTAGAGAGGCACAGCTAACAATCATAATAGTATCCTGGACAGGCACACCTAATAATCCCAGTATTATCCTGGAGAGGCACAGCTAATAATCCTGGTACTGTCCCGGAGCGGCAAAGTCTAATAACCACAGTACTATCCTAGAGAGGCACAGCTAATAATCACAGTAGTATCCTGGAGAGGAACAGCTAATAATCATAGAAGTATCCTGGAGATGCACAGCTAATAATCCTGGTACTATCCTGGAGAGGCAAAGTCTAATAATCACAGTACTATCCTAGAGAGGCACAGCTAATAATCACAGTAGTATCCTGGAGAGGCACAGCTAATAATCACAGTAGTATCCTGGAGAGGCACAGCTAATAATCCTGGTACTATGCTGGAGAGGCACAGCTAATAATCCTGGTACTGTCCCGGAGCGGCAAAGTCTAATAACCACAGTACTATCCTAGATAAGCACAGCTAATAATCACAGTAGTATCTTAGAAGACACAGGCTAATAATTAAAGTACAGTCCTAGAGAGGCATGGTTTAATAATCACAATACTAATCTTTAGTGTTGTTTTCTAGATGTGATTCAAGTCTAATAATCACACTACTACCCTAGAGACTACTATCCCGGAGAGGCAAAGTCTAATAATTACAGTACTGTCCTACAGAGGCACAGCTAATAATCACAGTAGTATCCTAGAAAGGCACAGCTAATAATCACAGAGGTATCCTGGAGAGGCACAGCTAATAATCGTGGTACTATCCTGGAGAGGCAAAGTCTAATAATCACAGTACTGTCCTAGAGAGGCGCAGCTAATAATCACAGTAGTATCCTAGAAAGGCACATCTACTAATCACAGTAGTATCCTGGAGAGGCACAGCTAATAATACTGGTACTATCCTGGAGAGGCAAAGTCTAATAACCACAGTACTATCCTAGAGAGGCACAGCTAATAATCACAGTAGTATCCTGGAGAGGAACAGCTAATATTCACAGAAGTAACCTGGAGAGGCACAACTAATAATCCCTGTACTATCCTGGAGAGGCAAAGTCTAATAATCACAATACTATCCTAGAGAGGCACAGCTAATAATCACAGTAGTATCCTGAAGAGGCACAGCTAATAATCACAGTAGTATCCTGGATAGGCACAGCTAATAATCATAGAAGTAACCTGGAGAGGCACAGCTAATAATCCTGGTACTATCCTGTATAGGCAAAGTCTAATAATCTCAGTACTATCCTAGAGAGGCACAGCTAATAATCACTGTAGTATCCTGGAGAGGCACAGCTAATAATCACAGTAGTATCCTGGGAGAGGCACAGCTAATAATCACAGTATTTTCCTGGAGAGGCACAGCTAAAAATCCTGTTACTATCCTGGAAAGGCACAACTAATAATCCAGATACTATCCTGGAGAGGCAAAGTCTAATATACACAGTAGTATTCTAGCTCATCTGCTTTCTGGACGAGCAATGGGGCGAGCAGGTGCCTCGGCACACAGGCAACAGAAGGGCTAGTGCAATAGAGCAATGTGGTCTGGAGGTGGGACGGGAGGCGGGAGGGAGGCAAACAAGGAAGTTGGTGCAGGGAGGGATAGGGGGGATTGGGAAGGCTTGCAGGGGAAACCACGGACTGGGGGCTCAAACAAAAAAAAAAGAAATGGAGGCTCAGAACTATTCTAGGCCCAGGAGGGAAAATGATGGCTGGCACTTGTCAGAGATGGGCTTTTTGCTCACTGAGCTATCCAATTGCAACACATAATGGTGTTTAATCAATTGTGCAGCTAAAAACATTGATCATCATATTTACCATCACCCTCTCCTGTTCCCATCAGGACTTTTAAAGAAAATATAGCATTACTATTATCAGGTTTACTAGTGGGCCATGACATTACAGTATTTGGTATTTTATGAAATGTAAGCTTTCTTATGTTTTACACTCGTCATTCACTTCAGGTTATAGCATCAGGGTTAAATGTCATTTCATGCGATGTCACCAGGGTCAAAGGTCATATGACATCACTTCCTGTGATATAATTGGGTGTGTGATGTCACGTCCGCTAACCCTGGCAGTTTGGTGAATTGACGTCACTGATATACATGTATATACAAGGCCGCTTCATTACACGGCCACGGTAGTGGCCGTGTAGTTATAGTTACGTTGCTGTTTACATAGGAAGAGCACTTTTTGGCCGGCTTATAACTTCGCTCCCCCTGGATGAATCTTTACCAATCTTTGCAGTATATGGGCCACTCTGAATATTTTCCCAAAGTTTGGTGAGGTTTGGTCCAGGGGGGGCAAAGTTATAGGGGCGGTCCCAAAACGTCTTTTTTTCCCATAGACTGAATGGGGGAAAAACTTTGCGCACGGCTACAGGTCAAACCGCTAGACGGATATTCACCAAATTTGCAGCAGGGGCAGGGGCTTGGTCCCAAAAGCATGCTTTTGTAAATTTGGTGACAATCCGTGCAGTACTTTTCTTTAAAATGACCAAAAAGGAGGTCTAAAAAAATTAGTGATATCTATGTCTGCTCCGCGGTCACACTTCCCTGTTCGCTCCGCGGACAAGATACCGATTGGCTAAGGGGCTGGCATCATGACCGCGGACATGCAACGTCTCTGCCGATTGGCTGCAGTGAGCCGTGTTCTGCGTCAGATTGTTTGGATGCGCCTTACATCTTGGATCCGCCGACAGCGCAGCGGCGACCAGCAGCAAAATGCTATTTCGAAAACTGTTTTGCTGTGTCAGAGTGCTTGGGGAAGTTCAGACAGTAAGAGGTGGGTGAAAAACTGTATTTGTTCAGGCGGTAGGTGTTAATGATGTATTCCCTATGCCTGCCTTGTTCGGGATGTTTGTAAGTACAGAAAATGAGAAGTGTCATAAGGGTAGTATTTCAGTCCGTGCTGTGCGCAGGCAACTTGAAAATGTTCTAAGGACACGTGTGGTGTTAGCGAACTTTGAAATTGAGTACATGCTGTAATTAAATTATTTAATTCTATGGGTGTGCTATTGATGTGTACGAAGCCATGGATGTGACATGCTGCGGTGGTTGTGGCCAGGGGCTAGAGTCTTGGATGCATGGCCGTAGGCCGAAGGCCATACTTCCAAGACTGTAGGCCCTGGCCACAACCACCGCAACATGTCACAGCAATGGATACACCTGTAGTATTGCTTATCGATGAGATGGTTGTGGGGGGTGTGTAGAGTCTTGGGTGCATGGCCAAAGGCCATGCACCCAAGAAAAAAGTTAGAAGCATTGGAGGTATAATCCACTGCACACCCATACATTGCAATATCTGTGGACATACAGCTAGGAGTCTAGCCTCTGGCCACAACCACTGCAGCATACCACACCTATAGATACACCCGTAGTACCGCACATCACTCAGGTGGTTGTGGGGAATGCCTGCAGTCTTGGGTGCATGGTCAAAGGCCATGCACCCAAGAACAAAGTTATAACCCCTGAAGCTATAAGCCAACATGGGTTTTATATAGTGTGGTGGTTGTGGGCAGGACGTAGACTTTTGGGTGTATGGCTGCAGGCTGTACGCCATACACCCAAGAGTGTAGACCCTGCCCACAACCACTGCAGCATATCACATTCATACATCACACCCATACATTCGATTATGTATCTGGTAGGTGTGGGCAGGGCCTAGAGTCCTGGGTACAAATTGAGTACACGCTACAGTTATAATGTTTCATTCTCTGGGTGTGCTAATGATTTATAAGTGACCATGGGTGTAATATGCTGCAGTGGTTGTGGCCAGGGCCTAGAGTCCTGGGTGCATGGTCGTAGGCTGTAGGCCGTAGGCCATACTTCCAAGACTCTAGGCCCTGGCCACAACCACCGCAGCATGTCACAGCAATGAATACACCTGTAGTATTACTTATCGATCAGATGGTTGTGGAGAGTGTGTAGAGTCTTGGGTGCATGGCCTTAGGCCATGCACCCAAGAACAAAGTTATAAGCACTGGAGTTATAAGCCACTGCACACCCATACATTGCAATATCTATGGACATACAGCTAAAAGTCTAGCCTGTGGCCACATCCACTGCAGCATACCAAACCTATAGATACACCCGTAGTATCGCACATCACTCAGGTGGTTGTGGGGAAGGCCTGCAGTCTTGGGTGCAGGCTGTACGCCATACACCCAAGCGTGTAGATCCTGCCCAGAACCACTGCAGCATATGACATTCATACATCACACCCATACAATCGATTATGTATCTGGTAGGTGTGGGCAGGGCCTAGAGTCCTGGGTACAAATTGAGTACATGCTACAGTTACAATGTTTCATTCTATGGGTGTGCTACTGATTTATAAGCGACCATGGGTGTAATATGCTGCAGTGGTTGTGGCCAGGACCTAGAGTCTTGGGTGCATGGCCGTAGGCCATACTTACAAGACTGTAGGCCGTGGCCACAACCACCGCAGCATTTCACAGCTATAGATACACCCATAGTATTGAACATCACTCAGGTGGCTGTGGGGAGGGCATGCAGTCACCCAACAGCACATTTATACGTAGTGTAGTTACAGGCCACAATGGGTGTGATATGGTGTGTTAGTTGTGGTCATGACGTAGACTCTTTGAATCATGGCCGAAGGCCATGCACCCAAGAACAAAGTTATAAGCACTGCAGTTATAAGCCACTATGGATTTTATATGCTGCATACCCATACATTGAAAAATCTATGGCCTTACACCCAAGACTGTAGCCTGTGGCCAGAACTACTGCAGCATATTACAGGTATAGGTACACTCGTACTATCAAACATCATTCAGGTGGTTGTGGGGAGGGCGTAGCGTTTTGGGTGAATGGCCAAAGGCCATGCTCCCAAACCCAACTTTATACGTAGTGAAGTTAGAAGCCACAATGGGTGCGATATGCTGTGGTGGTTCTGGCCAGGACCCAGAGTCTTTCGGTGCATGGCCAAAGGCCATGCACCCAACACTGAAGTCATAAGCAGTGAGGTTATAAGTGAACATGGGTGTGCTGTGGTGCGGTAGTTGTGTGAATGACCTAGCGTCTTAGGTGCATGGCTGCAGATCATGCACCCAAGAGTAAACTTATAAGTAGTGAAATTACAAGCACCATGGTTTTGATATGCTGTGATGGTTGTGGGTAGGACCTATAGTCTTGGTTGCTTGGCCCTAGGGTGTAGGTGGTAGGTTATACATCCAAGATGCTAGGCCCAGCCTACAGCCACTGCACCATATTACTGCTATAGATTAGACGTATAGATTCAAATATGTATGACATGACTGTGATTATACTTACTGTTTACTTTGTTCAGAATCCATATATTTCTTAAATGAATTAGTACTTGGCGGAAATATCCTTTTTTAATTTCTGTGATAAAAGAAAAAAGCATGTTAGAGTTTGTATTTTATGAAGATTTATTACATTGTATAATAGACAGTTTAGCTTTTTTTACCCTCATATTTAGTTTACAAACCAGTGTACTGTGCATTTCGCTCAGTTTCTGTGTTTGTTTTTCAAATCTTTGTGTCTGGGGGGAAAATAATCCTTGTCGGATTAAAAAAAACCTTTATTTGCTATGCTACAAACTATTTCTTTGTTTTCTTTGAGTGTTTCCTTGTTCTTTCTGATTAATGTTATGTCTGTTGACTTGTTGCAGATTTTTAACAACAGTTAGATACCTGTTGGCGTATTCTAACTGTGCATTTGTTGTTACGGATCTGTGGTATTCATTTATCTGTGTGGTTGTTATACGCTCTTGGGCATTTAGATACCTGTTGGCGTATTCCAACTCTTTAGAGTCTTTTACTTGATTTTTTGGTAATGTTGAAGTACACATTAGTTAGTAAATTTTGGCTTTAAGAAGATTAAGTACGCATTTGTAAGATTAGCTGATAATCTCTGTTTTAGAGTAATGGTGTTATCATTACATTCGAACCATCCACATTTCTTTTTAATGTATGCAGTGTAGTGACCTGCATTGGTTGTAGCTCCTGCGTGGTAGATTATACCTATTGTTGTAAAGATTTTCTTTCCAAGTGACACTTGACCGTGTGTGAATCCAGTCAGCTTGCAGTTGTTTTTGGTACCAGCTGCATTATAACGTAGAAGTGTAAGTATTATGTAGTTATAAGGTGGAGCGATCATCTGAATTGCACATAGTACATAATCTGCCATGGTTTGCATTCTGTACAAGTTGCTGAAATGGAATGGATTCACAATTAGGTATGGATACATACACAAATCGCTCATTTGGGATTTGTTCCTGCATCACATTGTTATATAGAGTGCATGTATTTTTCCACATGTATGAAATCTGAAAGATTTCATTTATAGGTATGTTTTTGTTTTCCAGTACTTGTAGTAAGTACATTAGACATTCTTGTGGATCTTCTTGTGAGTTTATAGTGAATCTCACCATTCCAGCACAGTAGTCCAATTCTTGTCTTATTCCATGAACACTGTATGTGGTGTCAGGATTGTTTGTTGCTTTTCTATGAAGGACTAACATTTGCAAACACAATTGGTCTGTACTGTGTAAGTAAATATTGTTAACAATTGGTGGCAATTGAAATAGAATATTCATTGCTACATTTGCATAGCAACTTACACAAGTTTCATTTGAAAATTTGAATGGACCAGCTAGTTCTGTCTCTGAGTGCTTTTTTCAGAGTTTCTGTTCCTTCTTTGAAGAGATACCTGATATACTTTCCCTAATAGGTTCTTCTTTGTTGTGGTAATTGATGAAGTTTTAGCTTCTTTTGTTTTCTTTGAAGGATTTGCTGTCAGATTCTGTTGCATTTCTGTTTGAATTTGTTTCATTTTCTTTTACCACGTTTTGCTTTTTCTGGAACAGGATATTGTTTCAGATGGGGGGTGTACAGTGAACATAGTCTATTGTATTCTAAAATGCAAGGAAAATCAGCGTTCAGTTTACTTGCATCAATGTTGATTAGAAATAGACCGTCAAGTGTACGTAAGCGTGATAGTGCTACGTAGCTCATGCCCTCTTTAAAGACTGTGTTTCCTATATCTATCAATGCTTTGTCTAGGGTAAGACCTTGGGATTTATGAATGGTGACTGCATATGCAAGGGTTAGAGAAAATTGTTCTCTATGTACATACATGTCTTAGAAGAGAAGGAATAGAGCAGTTGAGCACCCTATCCTTTTCACTTCTGAACGTTTTTCAAAGCGAATATTTACAAACTGAATGTTGTTGTCACGTGGGTATGTTTGAAAGCCAACAACTGTACCCAGTGCCTCATTAACCAGCCCTTGCTCCATGTCAAGGTTACGTTTAAGCATTACTCTACAATTCAAGGATAATTTTAATATTTTTTCCAACCCAGCTGTGTTGGAGATTGAATTTTCTAAGGTATTTAGTCTTGTTGTGGCTTGCTCACAAATGGGTAGTGTCATACCATGTACGTCTAGTTTGTCTGTGGCGTAAATTTCCATTATTGGTTGCATTTCTTTTTTTAACATTGTTTCATTGAATTTGAAACAGCTTGCAATAGTTGGCATTAAGGCCATACAATTGACATTTTTGTGTGCTAATTGTTCCATAACATCAGTAGCACATGCATTATCGCCATAAAGTGCATGAATGGGCCGGTTTTTAATATTGCTTGTGCTTCTTGAGATAGTAGACCAACTCTAATACTTTTTAAGATGTTGGCATAAGTGAGATCTGCAGATTGCCGCATGTTTTCTGTTAATTCTCTGTATTGGAAATGTTGCCAAAGGTTGACATTTCCTATGCTGCCAACAGTTTTACAGCAGAGTTTGTGTCCTAAGGTTTTAAAAATAGGTTCGACGTTCACTGGTGTCAATTGTAGAAGATCTCCGAAAACGATAATGAGTTTCCCTGCAAAGAGTTCTTCGTAGTTTATTTTAAGTACTTCTTGCAATCTGAGGTAAATCAAAGCCAACATTAGGTTGGAGACCATGCTCACTTCATCTATTAGCAGCATTTTCATTTGTTTTAATACTCTGTGTAGTTCCATTGCAGCTTCTGCAGAAAGTTTGTTATAGTCTAATTTGTTTTGGTGTTCTACTGGAAGGAGTTGTAATCGGTGTAAAGTGACACCGCCTATGTTGTAGGCAGCTAAACCTGTGGGGGCAGTTACAAGAGCTGACAGTTTGTTGTTTGTCAATTGTTGAAGGAACTTGCTGATGATTTTGATTAAGAATGTTTTTCCTGACCCAGCTTCACCACTGACGTACAGCAGTACAGATATGTAATTTTGGCAGGTACATTCTTTATTTTCGTGTTGTACACCATGTGCAATTTGTTTTGTTACATCTTAAAAAATGGTGCGCTGATCTTTGTTAAGTTTTGCTTGTTGTACAGGTAAGTCTTCTATATCTTCTTTATAGTGACACATGGTGTTTTCCACTTCTGTCATAGCTCATTTTGCCTCATTTGCTGTTAGTGGCTGCCCTAGTCGTTCTTGACTTCCTGTTACAGAAGGTTGACTACTGTCGGAAGTGTTCTTATCTAGTTGGGCCTGAAGTTCTTCTTCGTGTTGCTGTTCATTGTGCAACATTGTTTTGTACTGCGTAAAGTTCACATTGGTGATAGCACTTTCATTTGCTTTGAAAGCATCTTCATAGCAGTCATAGTTATCTAGTATCTCTTCCTCTTTTCTCCATGGTTTAAAAGGTTGTAACAGAGACATGTAATATACTTCTTTCTGTTGAGGAGTTTTTAATGACAGTTTGACATGATTAATTAAGCTTCGTTTGGTAAGTTTCACCAAGGTGCCTTCACAATCAGTCATTCTATATCTACCTTTGCTTTCATCGGGTTTTATATTATTTTTGTATGCAAAGTTTTGAGCTATGTGGTATAGACACATGCTTTCCAAAGTGCTACTCCTATTCGGATAGTATGTGTCCAGTAAATTGTTTTTTAAAATGTCTTGGCTGTTGTGATCATTTCTGGCAATTGTTTCTATGTCATCATATGATTTCAGAACTCTTTTTCTAGATTTAGCAGGACCAAGACTTAGCCATACCATGTTGTCTGATTTTCCATACAAAGCAGCACTGGTTAAACGATCTGCCGCTTCATAGGTGCCACATTCTCTATGAGAGAGCATTTTTATGCCTAGGCAGTACAATTTGTGAGATAGTGTTTTGTCTGATGATAGGTCATCCCAGACGTCTTGAAGCTCTGTTTTTTCTGCTGTTGTTAAGTAGGCTGTAACGTATCGTGCAACAGCAGTTGAATTGTCTGCAATGTACTGCACATCTATGTTTGCATTCCATAACCACCTTTCTAAACATGCGCCCTTATGCCCGTGGGCAGGCTGCGCAATAAAATAAAATCAAATCAAATCAAATCAAATCAAATCAAGAGGGCAATGATTGCATTGTAATCATTGATATATTTTGATTCTTCTGTTCTTTTTATGTAATACGTGTTCTTAGGTGATTTACCTTTAACACTATGTCGAACTGAAGACATGAAGTTGTTCACTTCACCTGTTTCTGTAACGGGTCTAGGGAAACCAAAGCGGCATTTGGTGTAGTATTTCCCTTTGCTTTTGTATTTGCGACGACAATATTTGTCACATTTGTGTCTTTGAAATTGTAAAATCTGCCCTTGCAGGTTGCTATGTGTCCGTTGTGAAGGGATTTCACAAGTGACATATTTTGGGATGAACTGCAAAACAGTGGCATCACTGTCGTGACCAAATTTAGGTGCACCTTTGATCCATAAAAGCATGCGAATATGTGGTGCTCCTCTCAGTTGGTATTCTTTTTTCCAAAAGAAGTGTTGCACTTCTCCGAGGGGAGGAACAGTTTTATTGCAAATAAAGTGTAGCATAGCAATGAAACGATGATGGAAATATCTTGACACATTAGCAGGATCTAGAGAGCAAAGTTCTCCAGGTGTTAATATAGCTATGTTGGTTTTGTTGTTGTTTGATATGCGTAGGAACTCATGTAAATCTTCCCATGCATATTCTGCACAACTTAACAAACCAATTCAAGGTTTCTGATCATACAAAGTACGTCTCTGTGCCGTCTGAACCAGTATTCTTTTGTACCACGCATGTTTGCAAACAGATTTGTTATGCTATATTGTAAAACCTCATCTTTTCTTGTACTTTTTGTATTAATTGCACAGCTGACATATTTTGAAAGTGGATTCCATATTTCAAAATGTGTGCCACTCCGTAACATAGGGTTGCTAGTTCACTTTCAAAGAGTAGGTGGAATATGTATTCCATAATTTTTTGTCTAAATCTGGGATCTTGCGAATACATTCCTAATGAGCGGTATTCTGATGCCATAATCTGAGTGGATCTATCATCATATCTTCCACCTTTGCCAGTACGAAATAGCAGTGGAAAAGCACGTGCTTCTATAGTTTTCTCCCATATGCTCATTGGTGACCCTTTGGTTTGCCGCATTTGGTAAGTTTCTAGTGCATCATCTATGCTTTCAATGGAATGCAATGGATGAATTGAGTAATGGTCCAAAAGAGTGGATACTGCAGCAGGATCCAGAAGTTCAAATTGTCCAGTTTCTGATGACTCTTGAATTATTTCAGTTCTTAAGCTTTCTTCAATATTTATTTCCTTGTAGTATTCGTTATTGTCTTTTAGATATTGCAAGGCTTTTCTAACTTTATGTAAGTCCACCAGTTGTTGGCAAATTATTTTGTCTTTTGTTGGTACACCATTTACCAAGACAATTAAAGAATGGTCTATTGAACATTGCACTCCTACATTGTGTACATTTTCTGTTAGATCTAATTGCAAATAAACTACTTTGCCACGAATGCCTTTCACCAATTCAGAGGGCAGTAATTTTGCTGTTTTTGGTTGAAGGCGTATAATTGCTTGAAATGGGTGCACTGTTTAAATTATGATGCTCTCATACAAATTGAGTTGTTACAGGGGTTTTGGTAGTGGGAACAATTGCAAATTATTTGTGATAGCATGTGAAGGAGTTTGGTTGTTGTCCAGTTTTGTAGTGCAGTAACTGCAACATATTAGGGGTTCACTTATTTGGTGTTTGTTTTCTGCTAAAAGGTGGAGCGCTAATTCAAACCATTTGGAATCTTCATTGTCTTCTATTTCGTATGTTATGTCTATATTTTTTGTGTACCTTTTGTAAAACGTTGTGCGGCAACACACAGACACATGGTTTGGTACTTCAGCCGATGCACTTTTAAATTTTAGTATTTCTTTTTTGTATGTGTGTAATAGAAGGTTGGTATGTGCAGAATTGTTGCTATTCTGTTCTAAAACTATTGCATTTTGGAAGTGGCTTTCACTTCCAAAATATTTTCTCTGGATACGGTTGATTTCTTCTTGTAGGTATTTGGGTGTACCATGCAGAAGTAATGAGAAGAGTGTTATTTAAATTGGCTAATTCTAAAGCTGGACTTTTAGCATAGTACATTTTATATACTAGATTTCTTACATATGAATGATGTATTGATATCCTTTTGATATCATGGAAGGTGCTTTTGCAAATAGATCCTGAAATACAGGCTAATGAATGTTCTTGTAGTCTTGTGTATTTGCGCACTGGACAGATATCCATATGTTGCAGCACGTTCATTTTAATTTTGTCTTTACCTTTCACATACTGATTGGGGAACTGATGTAAAGATTCGAAAGATTTTTTAGGAATGGCACACATTGACGTGCATGACCATTTGTATATTGGACGGTCTGGTCCAGTCGAATCGAGAGGTAATTCTGAGTTTTCAGGGGATACTTTTCTAAGCAGTGTTTCTTGTCCCATTATGGTATTATTGATTTTTTCATATCCTCGTCCACTGCTATGGATGACAATTGTGTTTGTTTGATTTTGTTTGTATGCTTCTTCATTAAAATATGGTTCTGTGGTTGTTGTGCGACTCCATTCACCTCCACAAATATGTAAGAAGTTTTTTTTGTTGACATTCTGTTTATTGATAAGTTTCTTTTGTAGTTTAGTACTTAATTTTGTTAGTGGTTTCATCCTATTTAACATTAATATAAACAACTTCCTTTTGAGAAGGATTGCATTGTCCTCGAGAGCTTGTAGGATTCATTTTCTACGGTAGGTTTTAAGGGTTGAGGATGATTTTGGTCCTCTTCCTATTAGATTCTGAAGGACTCTGTGGAGAAACATCTTTGCTAAAATACTTTTTTTTTTTACTACGGGTTCTTGTTACTATATCAGGATTAATACGAGCATTGTTAGCAGTACTGGTAGCCGATTTTTTGTGAAGCGTTTTGTGTTTCGTGCCACATTTTGATGGAGGAGGTAAAGTTTCGGTAGTTGAAGCTTCCTTTGTTTCGCTAAACGAGTGTATTAGCTGTTTTGTTCCAACGTTCTCTACAAACTCTGCTACAGATGGATGCTTACTTTGGACACTTTTATTTTCATTCGCTCTATTTCTGCGTTCCTTTCTATGGACTTGCTTTTTGGTAAGCATTCTTTGGGGTCTGTTGAAAAAAAGAAGGCAAGGTTTGGTCTGTTGTACAATGTATGTGTGCTGTGTGCATGCGTGCATGAGTTCGATGGGGAAGCTCTTTGTGGTGGTGTGTGAATGTGCATTGGGCTGTACAATGATTTGGGAAGGCTATTTTCTGTTTGTATATTACTACAATGTGCTTCAGATGAGAGTACAAAGTGAGCTGGTGGTGAGGAGAAGCATTAATAGTAAACGCAATGGTATAAAATTGAAACAGCTATTTGTTTTCTAGTACTAACATTCTAAGGCTTCTGCGTGTTATTTGAGTTCAAAAACAAAGGGATTTGTGAGCCATTCTGCCTGTTATTCTTTTTTTAATAAATGGGGATTTGTGGGTAGAATGGTTCAGAAATCAATGTTTGTTTTGGTGCGCAAATTAAATAAATAACCCACACAGTCTCTTTGAGGAACAGTAAGAATATAAAGGTAGTACTGTACTTACTTTTTTTTAGCGGAATGACCAGGTTTCTTTGGATATGTCGTTTGCAGTGTAGATACTGTTGATTTTCAGGAGAGTAGTCTTCACTGTGATTGTAAAAAGAAGAAGTTAGTAAAGTGTGTTTAAAGCAGTGATGTTACTGTACACATTCATTTTGCATCTTTCATCAGAGTATTCTCCTTTGCTATCTCAACACAGTGCATGTGTGCATTTCACTTCACTATGTGCTGCCTTTGTATGTTATTTGCAGTATGTTAGTTGCACGTGATTCAGAAATGAGTACACTTTTTAGGTTATGAAAAATGCCTTGTTTTTCTTTTGCTGTGTTATCAATAGCACTTTGTAAGTGATAGGTCATTATAGTAGATGGGAAAAATGTCACTACTTTCATATTATAAGTACGAATCCGAAAAATCGGGAGACCCTCAGAGGGAGATGTCACCACAGCAATCGGGATTGTTTATTTTTCTCATACGATCACATTGGAAGTAGCATTAATGTAGGCAGTTCACCGTAAATAATGGTGACATTTTCTAATGGAAAATCGAGTTTCGCGCTAAATAGGGAGGGTTGTAACGTATGTATAGTTTATGCGGGAGACAGTAAGAAGTAGTGTGGTTTGTCAATGACAAACGGACAGCTTGCATTTAAAGGGGGAGCATTGGTATGTATTGGCTATGCAGATTTAGTTTGTTTAAATGAAATCATAAGGGTTGCAAATGTTCTCTGATTAAAATATGCATACCTGTACTTTATACACTTTGTGCACATGCATGGAGCTGTACGTAGAAATCTGCGACACTTGCACAGTAGTTTTTGAAGTAGGTGCTTTGCAATGATATGCGACTTGCATTCAGAGTGATCAATAGTACATTTGAAGTGCGAAATTTTGATGACAGAGTTAGATATAAAGATGGTGAATATGATTGGTGGATGGTTGTGTGACTGCTTAGCTGTGTCCAATGACCAAATGTGGAAAGAGTAGGAGGACTGGCTAAGAGTTATGTGCCGCACGTAGACAACGCTTCTCCACAGGTAGGGTGTGTCACATATGGGGTTCTACAGCAAATCCAGCATGGAAAGGGGACTGTAGGCATCAGCCAATCAGATGTCCACATTGCTCTTTTGTGTCGAAAGATGGTGCGTATACTGAAGATATCAGAGGTGGAGAGGGTTAGGGTTTTGGTGCTTGGAGATATTTTTGTCCATTGTTTACAGCACTATGCTGAAAGTAGGCATGTGGCACACAATTTCGATGTGAGAGGAGTGTAGGTGGCGTGGATCGCTGAGACTGATCGCAATGTTGTAGCAATTCTCCAAGTTTGCAGAGACATGCGTAGGATGACCACTCCTCATGTGGTACTTTGCACTACGGTCGGTGCTTGCCATTTGGGCTACGTGAGTTTACGTACTTAGTTGGAAGATTTGGAACGGTTGGTTCAAGCAGTCATGAACATCTTTCCAAATGCGAAAGTAATTTTTTACCATAATTAGCGAATGTCAAGTGTTTTTCGGTTTTACTGTGAACCATAACGTACCTTTAACAACGTTTTATTTTACTGAATATACATATATATATATATGGCAGTGAACAAAAACAAAGGGGCTACACATGTGTCACTGATGTCATCAATGACATTTGTGATGCCATCTTTCATGTCCTGGGTGTTAGTGTTAGCAGTGCACAGTGGTGCGGGCAGGTATGGTTGCTTAGCCTAACATAACTGGCGAATTTCAGGGGTTTTTCGGTTTTACTTTGAACCATAATGTCACGTTTGTAAAGTTTTTTTTGTGAATTGCACAGGTTTTTAGTAGGGCAACTTAACCATAACGTTCCCTTAAGAAAGATTTTTTTTAGTGAATATATATATATATATATATATATATATATATATATATACAGCCTATAAACAATGATATTAGTTTAGGGTACTTAATTGAGCCAAGTCACACATGCAACAACACCACCTAGTAGCCATTGTTGGAAGTTCACCTCCAGGTCAGAGCGACATCAACAAGACATTGCTGGTATGAATTAGCCCAAATGCAACTGTCTTTGTATAAAACCGTTAAGTAATTGTCTGGCAGCTTTGAGAAATGCCTGTCTTGGGTTGCTAAAGCTATGTATAAAATAGCACCACACTGTAAGACAAAGACAATTTTCTGCCTTGAGCAAAAATGCTTTGTTGATGATTGGCGATTCTAGTTGATTGCTCAGCCACTCAACTTGTTTTCAGTATTGCATTGCGCCATCCTATCAGCCGCTACATCGATAGCACGGCAGAGAAGGTGTAAAATGGAACACCAAGATTCATTTTGGCTCCTCTGTATATATTCAGAGCATTTTTAGGTACGTTTTTAGGCCAAAAACCATCCGTTTAGATTTGTTTACAGTCATTATCAACTTTCTCGAGCTGTGAATGCTTTGAATGCTGCAATGAGTTGGTGGAGAGAGATCTCAGTGCTGGCTAAAATAACACGCCAGTTGTCATAAATCAAAAGTGGAATTCACCTTCCATATGCATAAGGGATGTCCAGGGAAGACTTTACTAGTGTGCCACAATAGGGTCAATAGATTTGATGAATAGGAAAAGTGTTTCCCATGCTTTATAACCTTTGAACCCCTGAACGGATCTGCAAGAAATGGGCTAGGATCTAGTCAAGTTGTCCAGACAACTTTCTTTGAATCATTTTCTGCAGATTGTGGTTATAGAATACAATTTTGGCAAATTCTATTTTATATATATATATATATATATATATATATATATATATATATATTCAGTAAAAAAAATTGTTAAAGGGACGTTATGGTTAAGTTGCGCTACTAAAAACCTATGAAATTCAGTGAAAAAAACTTTGTTAGAGGGACGTTATGGTTCAAAGTAAAACCAAAAAACCCCTGAAATTCGGCAGTTATGGTAAGATAAGCAACCATAACTCGCGCCACCGTGCACTGCTAACACTAACACCCAGGACATCAAAGATGACATCACAAATGTCATTGATGACATCACTGATGGCATCACATGGCTGGCTCTCCCTTTTTTTTCCTTTACTGGCATATCTAAGCCACATAGTTTTCTTCAGTAACAGTCAGGAAGTAAAAATTGAAAAGGTACTATATTTGTAGACTTAGGGTCAAGTCATATCATATGAAACATATATATAGCGGAAGACACAGGCTTGAAAGAGAGCAATCCTTTCTGTGCATGAAGATAATCATTAGAGTTATCAGCACTTTCTCATAGTTTTATTTTTATGACTATACCTTCCCTGTATATGCTCATATTTGTATACATTGTACTCACACTCCTTTCCTTGGGGTTCACTGACATCATTTGATAAACATACATACAGTAAGTAGCAGCTTTAAAACAGAGCAATCATTTCTCTGCATAAAGATAATCAGTTAGGTTATGAACTCTTTCTGCTACTACTTCTGCTTTTTTGCTCATTTCTCTGTCCCTGTATATACTCATATTTGTATGTGTTGTTGTCTCTTTGTGTTTTGTCTGTAATAATGTAATTATGTATTAAGTGGGTTTTATTAGCTACTTATTACATGTTTCACAGTACGCGAAACTCTAATAAGAAAGCAGTTATCATTTCATTATTCTACATGGCAAGATTATGAATATTGCACCTTCATCATGTATACTGCACACACTGCCTAAGTTTCTGCATGAGTTGCTTCGTATACTGGATAGAACTTCATAATAGAATGCTATTTATATCAATGCATTGCTTAATGCACTAATTAGCTCATGATATTTATTGAAATGATCCTTGACACTTTTTGGTCAACATTATAAGAATCCCTCCTACAGAGTTTTCATGAAAAGTAAATGCACATGTGATGTCATCAGTGATGTCATCAATGACATTTGCGATGTCATCTTTGATGTCCTGGGTGTTAGTGTTATCAGTGCATGGTGGTGCGAGTTATGGTTGCTTATCTTACTATAACCACCGAATTTCAGGGGTTTTTCGGTTTTACTTTGAACCATAACGTCCCTTTAACAAAGTTTTTTTACTGAATTTCATAGGTTTTTAGTAGCTAAACTTAACCATAACGCCCCTTTAACAAAGTTTTTTTACTGAATTTCATAGGTTTTTAGTAACACGACTTCCACTCCTTTAACATCATAATATCCCTGACTTTAAATACATCTAACATAGAACATACTGAACCCCTAGTTAGTGATTTCGATGTACGCGGACTACCACCATGTCCGCGGACATATCGAAAATCTGAGCGTGGTGAATGTAAATTTAAATAGTGTGCCCCATTTCCCCTTTGAGGTTGGCTCTAAAAAGCGCCATTTTTTTGTTTTTTTTGCAGATGCTTGACAGACACCTGTTATTTTGTATTTTTTTTCTTTTTTTCATACTTTACTCCTAAAATCTTCACATAACCTTTTCCAAAGCAACCCTTACATTCCAAAACAGCATGGCATTTCCCATAAAAGATAAGGAAATGCCATCTACTTTAAAATAAACAGCATTACTGGAATCAATATTCTCATTATTACAGAAGAACATACCAGTTCTAAGCATGAAGGCACACATGCCTCGGTTGATTACACACCTAGCATTGTTTTGCTGAGGACAAAAAAACTGAACTATTATCCCATATTGCCCTAGGTAGTAATCCAGAAAAAATTACTTTGGCATTTGGAAGGATGTTCATTACTGCTTGAACCAAGTGTTCCAAATCTGCCAACAAAGTAGGGGCACTGACATAGCCCAAACGGAAAGCACCATAGTGCAAAACTACCACATGGGGACTGTTGATCCTGCCCATATCTTCACAAACTTGTACAATTCCCTGT
This sequence comes from Ambystoma mexicanum, assembly GCF_040938575.1. NCBI lineage: Eukaryota > Metazoa > Chordata > Amphibia > Caudata > Ambystomatidae > Ambystoma > Ambystoma mexicanum. The sequence goes on along the minus strand of NC_090931.1, from coordinate 944,194,550 downwards.
ACATTGCAATCAGGCACAGTGCTCCACACGACTTCCACTCCTTTAACATCAAAATTCTTTGCAACATGCCTGCATTGAGCATACTGTTGTAAACCATGCACAAACATATCTCCGAGCACCAACACCCTGACTTTCTCCACTTCTGCCATCTTCACTACACACAGTCTCTTTCAACACAAATCCACAACCTCAACATCTGATTGGCTGATCCCTACAGTCTTCTTTCCATGCTGGATTTGCTGGAAAACCCCAGATGTAGCACACCCTGTCCACGGACAGCCGCGGTGTCCGCGGACCGCGTAACTCTTGGACAGCCCTTCTACCATTTCCACTTCACTCTCTGTGCCATTCCCTCATTGCATACAGCTAAGCAGTCACACAATACGGAGAATGTCCTCAGAACACCACCATTTTGTTTATTTTTGAACATTTGAGGACACCGCGGGTGTTCTTATAACACATCCAACTTTCCAGCGAACAATACGGACAACGTCCTCAGAACACCCCCACATTCTTTATGTACGAACATTTCAGGACACCGCGAGTGTTCTTCTGGCTCACTCTTTTTTCTTTTGCTGACATAACTAGGCCACATGGTTTTCTTCAGTAACAGTCAGAAACTAAAAATTGTATTTTATTTGTAGACATATCCTACAAGTAGGTTCTTATAGTAATTCCCTTAGAGTCCAGTCACATCATATGAAACATATACATAGGGGAAGACACAAGCTTTAAAGACAGCATTATTTTCAAGCAAATAAATTATGATTTCTCTGTTTCAAAGCTGCTATTTACCCTATGTATATGTATATTGGTATGTGTTCTTGTCTCTTTCTGTTTTCTCTATAGTAATGCAATTATGTAATACATGGGTTTTATTAGCTACTTATTACATATTTCACAGTACACAAAAATCTATTAAGAAAACAATTATCATTTCATTATTCAACATATTAACATTACGAATATTATACCTTCATCTTGTACGCTGCACACAATGCTATGTTTCTGCATTAGTAGCTTAGTATACTAGATAGAATCCCATAATAGAATGCTATTTATATCAAAGCATCGTTCAAAGCACTAATTAGGGTATGATATTTATTGCAATGATCCTTGACACTTTTTTCGCAACATTATAATAAGAATCCCTTGTACACATATTTCATGAAAAGTACATACACATTTGATGTCATCAGTGATGTCATCAATGACATTTATGATGTCATCTTTGATGTCTTGGGTGTTAGCCTTAGCAGTGCACAGTGGTGGCGCGAGTTATGGTTGCTTAGCTTACCATAACTTGGGAATTTCAGGGGGTTTTCAGTTTTACTTGGAACCATAACGTCCCTTAAACAAAGTTTTTGTTATTAGCACGCAAACAATATACAAAGATGGAGTGTAAAAAGCAATTTCTCAGAGATGGCTATACAGAGAATGTTGCAAACTAAGAATTTATGGTTGTTTACAGTGAAGGTCAGCTGCTTCCATTTTTTGCTCGCGTCCCGGAGAGGCCCACGACTCGCACTATAAGGTTCTATTGTTTTTTGACCTTGACAGACAGGGACCGTGCTAAAAGACTTCTTTTGAAGGAGTGTTGCAAAAACGTAAGACACGATAAGGATGAAATTTCTGAAACGAAACCATTTTTATATATTATATCACTATGAGAAAGATTGTTGGCACAGACAGTCGTATTTGGGACTGCACTACGCTTAGACAATGGAAAATGCAAATATAATGTAAGTAACCCTTTAGATTATTTTATACCGGAATATAATAACAATAACGTGGCGTTAAAGCCCGGTTAAGTTGTACTTGTTCCTTCAATGTGGCGTAGTGTTTTCTACCGCGCACTATCACCGCCGAATTGGTCCCCTGTCACTTAGAGGGCTCTGAAAAAGGCAGAGGACAGAGGGTGGGTTAATGGGAATAAGTTAACATACTCCGTTGCACTATCCTCGCTAGCAAATAGTTTCACGCCCTAATAAATAAAATGAATATTTTTAATGAAGATCGGCTGGTGAGACTAATTTATGTTTTTTAAAACAGGTATGTCCTCCCGTGCTGTGAATGCACGATTTTCAGACCCCGGCCGACGGATTTTTTAACTGCCAGGTGCAGCTACTTCTAAACAACTTCATGACCCTCACCATTTTATGGGACAATCGCCAAGGACCAATATGCCCTTACGCGGTAGTAGTGGCTAGAAGCAACATACCAACCATTATGGTGGTCTAATGCCTCGTTGTTGGAACAGCCTTCCGATTATCAGTGCCACCATAGTGCTTATTTTATCATAAACCAACACCCTGTGTACCGCAAAGGAACAGCACGTGACTCAAGATGAACTTTTGAGGATCGACAGAAAAGACAAATGCAAATTGCTGAATATTCTCTAAACATTTGATGTCAAATAAAAGTACTTTACGAAATTTACAATCTTGCTGTTTGCTTTTAAATCACAGTTTCATATTCCGAATTGTTGCGCGCTGTGTTTGAGATGATCTGTGTTGTTTTCCGGGTTCTGTGTAAAGTCGCGTAGGACTGTAGACGACTGGGCGCTTTTGGCTAGGCACCCTGTACCGTCACGGAGAGAGACAGGGAATATGAATGCTTTGATAATGTCAGGCTTAGGGACGGGAGATATGATTTATTGTTGCAAAAGCAGGTCAGCCAGGTCGATGGGGCAAGTGATAGGATTATCACATAATGTCGACGCACAGCAGCCTGATTTATCGTTTGTTTAGTGGACAAAAAGTCAGGGAAGGGCCATAGGAAATTGTAATGTCAATGGACATAAGGAGGGTTCTTATAACACTTTCAACCTGACAACGAACAATACGAACAGCGTTCTCAGAACACTCCCATTTTGTTTAATTGCAAACATTACCTCCATGTCCACTCTTCCTCGTCCCAGTACTTACTTCATGAGGCCCCTGCCTCCGATACAGGACCTTCTTCTATTTCTTTAAATTCCTATAACTCCTCCCCACATCCACATCACTCAGTTTAATATTACCAAGCCGGAGCATGGGACCTTCCCCGCAGGGAGGGTTGTCAGTATTGTGACGAGGAAGAGTAGGACTAGGAGTAATGAAGATTACCGGTAAGTAATCAGAGCATTTCAGGACACCGCGAGTGTTCTTAGAACACATTCAACTTGCCAGAGTACAATACGGACAGCGTCCTCAGGACACCCCCATTTTGTTTATGTACGAACATTTAAGGACAACGCGAGTGTTCTTAGCTCAATTTTAGCTTGCTTGCGAACAAAACGGACACATACTCCGTCCTCAGAACACCCCACCATTTAGTTTATATAGAACATTTCAGAACAGCCGTGTTGTCCGCAGACAAATCAAACACAACGAAAGCGTCTAGCACATAAAAAAACAGAACATTGAACCTATCTCATACTCCCCCACCCTCCCCAATTACTCTTACACACCAACACACTCCACTAAATACAATTTTTAATCCAAGTTTCACTGCGCTGTCCGCGGTCGTCCGCGAATGCAAGATGGCGGGCGCCACAGAAAATCTGACGCGCTTCACGCACCACGCCGTCCAATCAGCGAACACGTCGGGTGTCCGCGGACATCGCGCAAGCCGCTCGGCCAACCAGGGCACTGTCCACGGAGCGAACAGGGAAGTCCATCCACGAAGCGAACGGAGATATCACTAATTTTTTTGCCTTACATTTTGGTCATTTTAAAAAAAACTACTGGACGGATTTACACCAAATTTGCAAAAGCACGCTTTCGGGACCAAGCCCCCACTCCTGCCACAAATTTGGTGTAAATCCGTCCAGCGGTTTGGGCTGTAGGCGTGCGCAAAGTTTTTTCCCATTATGTCTAGGGGAAAAAACAAAGGTTTTGGGACCCCCCTATAACTTTGCCCCCCCTGGACAAACCTCTCCAAACTTTGCACAAAAAAAAATTCAGAGTGGGCCATATACTTTTTTTGCAAAGTTTGGTGAGGATTCGTCCAGAGGGAGCGAAGTTATAAGCCACCCAAAAAATGCTCTTCCTATGGAAACACCAACTTAACCATAACTACATGGACGCTACTGCGTCCATGGAATATATATATATATATATATATATATATATATATATATATATGAAAAGAATGCGTACAGTAGTATGCTGTTTGGGTAGCGCTCCTGGAACAGGAGAGCTTGGTGAATCCCTCAATCCACAAACGATCCACAATCACGAATTCCACGAGAAAAATTCTGTTTATTTAGCAAAGTAGTAGACAGGGAAGCACACAACGGTGCTTTCCGCAGTAAACAGGCCTCTTGTTCACATGCAGATTCGTGGTTATAGAATACAATTTTGCCAATTTCAATGGATGTTTTGATCTTAACTATGAATGCCAGCTCTATAATATATATATATATATATATATATATATATATATATATATATATATATATATATATATATATATATATATATATATGCACACACACACACACACGTATATACATGTTTGCGTATAGATATACATACGTATGTGTGTATGATCTATTTATGTGCATACAATGTTAGCAAGAGGTCTATAAAAACGACAAGAATGCTGTTTCAATATTATTATGCCTCCTTAAAAAGGGTTACAAAAATACCTGCAGAAGGTTCAGTAATGTATACGAGGCAACAACTATTTATGACATCATAAAATCCCCATACCAGCAGAGAGGGATATGCCTAGAGGCTCCGAATTGGAAACTTGGGACATAGTTCTTCTTTCATATTCACAGGAAATAATATCGTGTATCAATTTATGTAGAGGGTTCTGGTGTTGCGTATTAAAAAAATCTCTAAAATATGTGGGTAGCCAGATGAAATGCTTTAATTGAGTAGCGGCCTTGCTGCCTTAGGCTGAGGTAAATGTAAACTCTTAATGACTAAGTAAGAAAACAGTCCCATTAGGGCTTTCATTCAATATGTGGTTGTGGGTTGTGTTTCTAAAATAATTTATTAAAGAAAGGGGAATTCATCGGAATGATTAAATGCTTGTGTAGAAAACACTTTAAATACAATTAAAAGGCAAGGTTTCTTGTTAGTTTTGTTTCTCAGAGAACTTTTTTTTTACAAATTAATAACAACAATGCGATCATTTTCTAGATTTATTAGCTGTTAAAAGCAAAAAAGGGCTTTTGTAACAAGTTTTTGGGAAATTATTGTAGTTTCTGAGTTCGAGGTAAGTGTTGAAGCCTGGAAGCCTATTTATTTTCACTCTTTAAGGAAAACCAATCTCAGTTAAGTTGTGTCCTGCAGATAGTGCATAGTGATAGTATGGAATTCAAGATTTGTGCCTGTTCACTACTGCGATTTGTCCCACGAAGGGGGTCTGAAGGGGGTCTGAATGAATCTGAGACAGTGAATCTGAAGTTGTCTTTGATGCCACTCATTACCCCGAGGTGGAATGCGTGCTAAAGTTGAGAACTACCCATCTGGAATTGTATGTTGTGTATGGTCATCCATGCATCACTTTTTTTTAGTTTTGGCAATTATGTGGCACTGGAAGCACTGCCTAAAAGCCATAACTATTGTCATGGGACGTGAAGATAGGAGAGAGATGGGCTCTGTGGAGGGACACACAGCATGTGTCACTATACACGGCTTGGGCTAGCCAAGCTACACATTCACACATCTAACGTTCATTATTTTGCATTCAACAAACTTCAGAGACTTTAGACCTAAGCGCAGATGGAACACACCAGTGCACATAATCTATAAATCCCAACCTCACCACACCCAAATGCACACCTACACGGCTTCATTCAAACATCTAACAAACAACCACAACACTGAACACCCCCATACGGATACAACAAACCAGTGTGCACAATTGAACTTCAACCCTAACCACATGCGACTCACACACCCAGCATAAACACTAGTACACTTCCAAGGCACTGAGTCTTACCCTTACGGTTACAACAAGCCGACCTGCACAACCAACCCACACCTCCCTTCTGGTCTCTTGGAGCCAGTTCTGAGCAGCCATCTGAAAGGTAATGCCTTAATTTAATTTTTTATTTATTGTGCATTTGTACAGCGCTTATATATCAAGTCAATTGGGTTTCAAAGCGCCCACAGGGCAACAGGGAGGGAACATGGGGAAGAAAGCAAATATAATAATGAAAGATAGAGGCAGACCAACTAGGTCTTGTGAGCATTCAGAACGTGCAAGTGCAGAGAGAGAGAAGGGATGAGGGAGTGGGGAGGAGAGGGGGTTAAGTGCTAGGTGTACCAAATAGGGAAGTGCTAGGGAGTAAGACACGTTTAAGTGACTTGGTGAGAGTGGTCAACTGCCAATAAATAAGTAAGTGCAGGCCTGTTGTGGCGTATGCCAGTGGGTGCCACGGCAAGTGCTGGGAGTGGATGGGGGCTGAAGGCGATTAGGTGTGGGAGGCCAGTACCCAGGACGACACATAAGGGCCCTGGCCACCAATCTCAGCAACTGTGGGGTTTAGCAGAGGAGGGAGGAAGTGAAGGAGGAGGTGAAAAGAAAGGTCTTAAGGAGCTGCAGGAATTTGAGGAGATCCAGCTCAAGACAAAGAGGAAGGGGGAGGCTGTTCCATAGGAGGGAGCCTGCCGAGGAAAGAGATCGGCCACCATCTTGCTGTTTAGTGAATCGCTTGACACAGATAGAGTTGGTGCCAGAGGATAATAGGGATCTGGAGAAGGAGTATTTAGTGAGAGCCAGTTGTAGATAATCTGGTCCCTGGCCCCAGACAGCCTTGTGGATGATGCAGAGGGATTTTTTATTTGATCCTCGCAGCAACCGGGAGCCAGTGGAGGGATTTTAGGGCTGGAGAGATGCGGTCCCTGGGCTTGAGGCCAAAAATAAGTCTTGCAGCCGTATTCTGGATTAGCTGGAGGGGTCGTAGAGAAGAAGAGGGTAGATTAAGGAAAAGGCTATTGCAGTAGTGTAGCCTAGAGAGAGCCAGATCTCTAGAGACATTGAGCTTCTGGGGGAAAGTGAGGAAAGGAAGAATTCCTTTGAGGAGGTGGAGTTGAAAGTGGGCCTTCTTGACAAGTTCCTGAATGAGAGGGAGAAAGGAAAGAGAGGAGTTGAAGATGATTCCAAGGTCTCTGGCTTCTGATGAAGGAGAAGGGAGAGAGCCTATAGAAGATGGCCAGAATGAGGGAGCCGGAGTCCCAATAGGAAGGATCTCAGTCTTGCTAGTGTTGAGGTAGAGATCATTGGAAGTACACCAGGACTGGATGGCAGATATTCAGTCAGAAATGATTGAGAAAGTAAAGAGAGGATCAGAGGGATGTTTGAATAAGAGTTGTGTGTCATCTGCATAACACTGGAAGTTGAGGGAGAAGGTGGAAATGAGGTGTGCAAGTGGAGCAAGATAGGTGCTATAAAAAAAAGAGCCAGGGAAAAAAAGTTGAAGCAATAAACCACCTTCTGGTGTAATAACAATGGGGGTTATTACGAGTATGCGCTAAAAGAGCAGTAATACCGGTCTGGTGGTGTTAATGGTAAGAGCAAGGTGACCGGTGGAAGTATCACCATATTATGACCTTGCGAGGATGCGCGCACCTCACTGACGGCAACGATAAAACCATCTGGTGTAATTACTGCCAACAATATGCATTTGCTGGAAATACCACCAAATAACACAGAAGTATCACCGATTCCGGTGGCATATCGGCTGGTATTATCGCTGTTGATATAACTGTTTCCAGTATTACCATAGCCGGTAATATTGACAGTGGAAATAACATTGCCGCCGGAACGGGAAGCGTAGGAGCGGTGGCCATGTTTAAAAACTCGTTCGATTCCGAAACCACAATTTCCTGCTGCCATCCTGTCCCCATACCTGTGGCAGCATCACGGCACAAGAAACAAAGGCACGCCTCCCAGAACTGTGGCTGCAGAAGCAGAAGTTCACAGAGGTAGAGCTTACTGCACTAACTGATGCAGTCATGGAGCATGCAGAGGATTTTTTCGGTTGCAGACAGAGCAAGACCTCTGCATAGAGGAAGATGCCATATGGGCTGACATCATGCCAAGGGAGACGACAGTGGGCACTGTTCCCCGCACTGTCAGGGACTGCCACAAGCAATGGGATGATTTAAAGGCAAGGGTGCATAGTCTCATAGCCCTACACAGCAGGAAAGTGATGCCACAGGAGGTGGCACAGTGGAACCCCTGAAACGCACGCCCTGGGAGGAGACGGCCTGCTCCATCCTCCACATGGAGGGCATCGAAGGGATTGGCAGTGCGGACAGCGGAGCAGGGTCCCACAGCAATGCAGGTAAGTCCATACCACCTTATGTACATGTGAATGCTGTGACCATAAGCATGCGTCCCCCAGCAGAGATGTACAAAATGGGAAAGGGAAGTGGTCACCACATAGCTATCACAGAAAATGCACAGTGAGGACACACATGTGCCAGCAGAGGCATGGAAATGTTGCCATGTACATGCACTGTAGATGAAACGTGCATACCAAATAATGGACAAATGAGGCACACCCATGAGTGCCATAAAGGTCCATGTCATCAAGTGATGCCCACCGCACACACAACAACATCATACCACCTTGGCAGGCCAACAGACAGTGTGCAAATGCATGCATCGTGTACACCCTTAGCAGGCACTACCACCCTATAGAAGAAGTAGCACTCATTGCACCAATACCACCCAGGCCAATCATGCATATTGTGCATCCCTGGAACACACACAATGTCGCATGAGTGTTTTGCAAGCCCACCGACAAGTCTTCAAGATGGCTGACAGCGTGACAGGTACACAGCAACAGGTACACAGTCCATGGACAGTGATGAAGCAGGATCATCCACTGTAGGTCCTTCACCTACCTCCACCCCTGCACAGGTCAGATGCCTTGCCAGTGGAAGCAAGTAGCAGAGCCGGACTACAAGGCCACCACCACCTCCTCTACATCCAACATTGCTGTTGAAACACCAGCAACTCTGGATGATGTCACCATCCCCACGGTGGTGCATAGTGGCCCCTCCACCAGCCAGGCAGGTGGCACGGCTGTCACTGAAGACACCACTGCCATGCCACAGCCAGCATCTGCCGTGGCTCACACCGATCCCCTCCCAGCTGAATCTTGCTACTGTTTTGTGCCACTGTCTTGCATCTTTTGCACTGGGATGGTGCAATGGGCCAGTATTTTGGGTCTGTCTGTATTTTGAATCTAGCTACTGCTTATGCCACTACCTTTCCTCTTTTCCCAGATGGCAGCCTTGTAGGCCTGCACTTTGAATCTTGCTGCTGTTTTGTGCCACTACCTTACATCTTAATAACAGGTGCAGTGTTGTAGGCTTTCATTTTGAATCTGTCTGCTGTATGGTGCCACTGCCCAGCATCCTTTCCCATGAGGATTGTGCTGTAGGCTTGCATTTCAAATAGACTTGGAAAGGAGCCGTGAACCGCACCAGGTAATTGCCACCCACCTCCTGGCCAATACCACCATCAAATCAATCAACTTCCAAGCAACCCCCGGGATGGATCTAGTCTAACCCAAAAGGGCCAACATGGGATTTAACTCCACATCTTTCCCAGTGATCTGCATTACTACTTCAAATACTCTCTCACAAAACAGTATGACTTCTGCACACTGCCATTCAAAATGGGCAAAGTCATTGTCGGGCCTTTTACACCACTGACATTCATTTGTTACAGTGGGATAAAACCGGTGTAGCTTTTGGGGTCTGTGATTTACTTGGTGCATGAATTTAAAATGAATCAATTGATTTCTGGCATTTAATTAGACCTTTTTGGTATGACCCACAATATATAAACGCTCATTGTCCTGTATCTCTCGGCTTAAGCTTTTCTCCCAACTATGCCTAGAGGAACCATTTATGTCAGTCCTCCCACTGTTGAGTCTATCATATATCACGAGGTCAAGCGTCCTTCACCCGTGTGGCCATAACAATGGAAATGTAGGGGGAGCATTGAAGAATGACGAGAACCGTTTCCGAAAATCTTTTTGAAGCCTAACGTAGATGTGCCCCCTTATCTTTGAAATGCTCCAATGTAAGTAATGAGCCATCTGGGTAGAACTCCACCAGTGTATGTAACCCCAGTCAGGCAACCAGCTACATGTATTTACATTAGAATGTCATGGCCATCCCGGCAACATTCCGAGCGGCAACACTCATTAACCGTAGCATTTTTATATAGCCTACATAAATGGTTAAGCCAGTCCCTCAGGCAGGGATATGGCAATGGAGACTATTGTCATGCATTCCCTTTTTGACAGAGACCAGGTTCCAAAATGTCTCAGCATCCCTCCTGGTGGCTGCCTCTAGAAGGTCGTTCCACTTAGATTTTCATTGTCTCTCTTTTTTCTCCTTAATTTTATTATTATAGTTGATTATACAGGAGTGCATGCCCTCTTTATTCACCTTCCCTTCTATTGTGAGGCAATGTGATAGAGCTTTCTTTGCCAACCTGCACTCTTCATCAGCCCAGTCGGGCATTGCACCCCTCTCTGCTTTATCTCATTTGCTGGTCTTGTGAAGAGGGGATGAAGGTCCACTACCAAATGATCAAATTCAACCAGGACCTCACTGTCACTAAGATCTCTACCACAGATACTCTCAATGTTTGGCAATACAATTTGGCAAATGGCGTGTTTTAGCGAGACATCTCTATTTGATTCCATTTGACAACACGCCTGGCATTCCCAGAGATCCTGATCGATACAGCCGGCACAGGCGTATCACACAATCTACCTTTTAGTCTCATTAACAACAGGAAAGGTTTGTGATCACTTTCTCTATGGTCAATAATAGTGAATTTCACATGAAGTTCGCAGTCACTCATTAGCATGAGAATGCAATCAAACCCCAAAACGTGTTCCTTTTGGGTCGATCACCACTGCACCTGCCATTACATGCCTTTAGATTAAGCCGTGCAGTATCCGGGCTGAGTATAACACCTGTTTGTGGGCCCGGAGGCTATAACTTGCCTCTATAGCTGGGATCTCCCATGCCAAATCTGCTTTATCCCATAACCCTTCCAATTGTCTGTGGGTTTAAAACTGCAGGTTAAAATCACCCCGACTTAAATATGGAATTTCCCGGCGGCCTATGGGTCCCAGCTAGTTAATAATTCCTGCAAAAGAGTTCATGTTCCCAGAGGGTTGATGCCATATGGTCTATTATCAAAATTGAATATACGTTCGATCTGCCCCTCCCTGTTTTTGCTCTGATTGCTCATTTCTGTTTCCCACCCCGATTATACCGCCACTAGAGTCAATAATCCCCCCCATGGTCTCCCTCTAGCATCCTTTGCTGCTAACCCCTGTATCCCAACCGGTAATAAAGCCCAGGTTTCCTGGATACATATGGGGCCTCATTACGACCCAGGCGGTAATCGTCCGTCATTACCGCCATGGCGTAATGAGCGTTTACGCCGTGGGCCGATGGCGTAAAGAGCGCCACATTACGACCCATCGCGCACGAGCATTACGCCATGGCGGTAATACAATTAACGGCATGGCGTAAAAGGCCCCTACCGGCATCGTAAAGCGAGCAAGGTGCACTTCCGCCACCGTAAGTAGCGGCCACCGTAAGTAGCGGCCACCGCAATTTGCGGCGGCCGTAAAAAGCAGAACCGGAAATAGCGTCATCGCGCCGGAACGGGAAACAGCCCGTCGGCCATCTTTAAAAACACAATCCATTGCCATCCTACCGAACAACACCAGACCCAACCCTGACACCTGTCCCAACCTATCACCCACCCATCCAAGTACCCGAAAATGCCAAAAGCTGTGAAAAAGGCATGTGACCGCCAGCGCCAGGAGAGATTCAGCCGGGAGGAACTCTGCATGCTTACGGAGACCCTGCAAGACAACGCAGGTGTCGTTTTCTCCCCGGAAATGACCAGGACAGCCATAGGGAAGAAGAAGGCCATCTGGGCCCTGGTGGCTGAGCGCGTCAGCGCGGTGGGGACCGTACCCCGCACCCCACAGCAGTGCAGGAAGCGCTGGGACGACCTCCGCATACGGGTCAGAGCCGTCATCTCTGCAAACCGCAACCTTGCCCTGGGTACCGGTGGAGGGTCGGAATCCCCCCTAAAACTCCAACCGTGGGAGGAGATCTGTGCTACCACGATTGGCATGGAATCCATTGAAGGCGTCGGAGGGATGGAAAGGGGAGCTCCGACATCAGGCGATGAAGGTAGGTGCCTCAAACAAGACATGCCATAGTCACTGCAGTCCAATCATGCGTAGCACAAGGTTGCCCTAGAGTGTAAATGCAACACATATCAACACTGCCCATAGCCACATGCAAGCACCACCCTGTATGCACTGCTGGCACCCGCATACCTGCATCCACATTCCACACTAATAGGAGACAACCTGCATGGCACTGCCTGAAATCTGCCTCATCTACTGACCAGAATAATGTCAATCATTGTCATTCCAAAGTCCGCAGACCCATCAATAACGCCCTCCCTCCTTTGCTCCACCACAGGCACAGATTCACACCCAGAGGACCAGGACACCCCTGCGCCGAAGATAGCCAAGAAGGCCATCAATAACGTCCCTGCACCCTCAACCTCAGCTGCAGTGAGGCAGACCCCACTACAAGCAGGTCCCACTGCCAGCATGCCTGACGTCCCACCGGCAAGCACCCCTGTAGGCAGCAGGCCAGCAGCAGCTGCTCCACCTCCACCGACATTGCCTGCCACAGAAGGCACGGGGTCAGCGGCCAGCAGCAACATTGGTGAGACAGCTGCAACAGCTGCATGCTCAGACTCAGACATGGAGCACGAGGTCAGAAGCCCCACTGACCTACTACATTCCCCCTGTTTCTCAGACGCCAGCCCCCATGAGGATCACACACAGGGGCACACAGAGGTAGAGGAGTGGCCTTCCACCCCATGCCCTGTCCACACTCCACAGGAGGGGAGCAGCCCCTCCATCACTCCACCAGCACTGGCCATGGGCCATCAGGGCCAGCAGTCCCTCGAGGACATCACTGAACGCCAGCATCAACTGGCCACGATGCTGAATGAGCATGCCGCGGAATGTGTGGGGGCTAGGTCTGCCATTGAACAGGCCACGGAGACCCTAAGGGCCGAAGTAGCACAGAGCACTGCCACCCTGAGGGATGCCATGCAGGCCATGTCCAGGGACATATGTGCGGAACTTGCCGCCTTGCGTCGTGCGCTCACTGGGCACACCCACACCCTACCGGATGTGCATGCACAGGGGCAGCCAGGGACATCCTCCACTGCCAGTTCTGCACAGAGCAGCCCCGTGCGACGTTCTGGACGTAACCTGCGCTCCACAGCCAGGGGTGCCCCGGGGGCCGGGAGAGGGGGCTTGTAACAGCCTGTGGCCACTGTCACAGGCATCTGTTGACACCTAGAGGGTGTGTGTTGGGGTGTGCAGGGGGGAGGTGGGAGGGGGTGTGTTGGGGTGTGCAGGGGGGAGGTGGGAGGGGGTGTGTTGGGGTGTGCAGGGGGGAGGTGGGAGGGGGTGTGACACGACATTTCATAGTTTCAATACACTTTATTCTTTCAAAAAAAGTAATGTGTGGACATTTTCATTGCGTATGTGTGCTTTATTGGTGTACAGTCCACAGTGTGCATGTCCCAGAGACACACAGTGCCCCAAGTGCAGTCTCCATGTGATAAACACCAGCCGTGTGTGCTAGAAGCAGTGGTCGATGATACTTTGGCGCATTGCACGCCCCTCCTGTGCATCGCCTCCTCCATGGGGTGCCGCCCCATCTGCACCCTCCTCATCCTCATCGTCAGGTGGTTGCAGTTCTGCGTCAGGGGGCAGGGGCACATTCCGTCTGACGCACATATTGTGTAGCATGACACATGCCATGACGATCTTTGCCACCTTCTCATGGCCATACAGGAGTGCGCCACCAGACCTGCTGAGGCTTCGGAACCGTGCCTTCAATAGTCCGAATGTCTGCTCTATGACCACACGAGTACGTGTATGTGCACGGTTGAAGTCCTCCTCGTGCTGGTTCTGCGGGTTCCGGACTGGTGTAAGGAGCCACCTCTTCAGGGGATAGCCTGCATCACCTGTATGTAGGCGAGAATATATGTGTCAGTCATGTTGTCTGATCAGGAACATGATGTTCCACCATGGCTCGCATCCAACTGTTACTTTGGCTCACTTCTACATGCACTGATTGATTCACACAATGCAACCAGTATATGCTCATGGCTCCCATGGCCTGTTTTGCATGCCATCACCCAATGTATGCAGAGGGGTTGTGTGCATTGTGAGTGCCCATCCGCTGTCTCCGTTCTCTGTGTTACTCACAGCCAGGTGGAGTATGCATCATCCCCCCCCTTTCTGCCAGGTGGAGTATGCATCACCCCCCCCCTTTTCTGCCAGGTGGAGTATGCATCATCCCCCCCCCTTTCTGCCAGGTGGAGTATGCATCACCCCCCCCCTTTCTGCCAGGTGGAGTATGCATCATCCCCCCCCCCTTTCTGCCAGGTGGAGTATGTATCATCCCCCCCCCTTTCTGCCAGGTGGAGTATGCATCATCCCCCCCCCCTTTCTGCCAGGTGGAGTATGCATCATCCCCCCCCTTTCTGCCAGGTGGAGTATGCATCGGTACGTCATTCACCTGCCCACTTCCATGACATTGGACTCACCGAGTAGCCAGGATCTTGGGCCTGCATGTCGCTCCATGTAGCGTGGTATTGTGGAGTTCCTCAGGACCATAGAATCATGGGTTGATCCGGGGAATCGGGCACAACAATGTGTGATGATCTTGTTGGAGTCACAGACCATTTGCACGTTGATTGAGTGGAACTGTTTCCGGTTGCGGTACGGTACCTCCATGGCACGTGGAACCACCAATTCCACATGGGTGCAGTCGATGGCACCAATGCAACCGGGTATGCCGGCTAGTGAATGGAAACCCACTTTGGTGTTTGCAATCTCCTGGCCAGTCCGTGGTAATGAGATGTGGTCGTCTGTGTGCTTGAGGAGGGCATCGAGCACTTGGATGAGTGTTCGTGAGAATAATGGTTGTGAAATGCCATGCAGGTGCCCCACTGTGTGCTGGTAGGTGCCTGTGGCCAGGAAGTGGAGTACAGACACTACCTTCAGTAGGGGGGGGATGGCGGTTGGACTTTCTATCATGCTGATGATGTCGTTGTGTGTCATGTCTACGATGGCGGTGATGGTGTCCCGGTCCAAACGGTACAGGGTGTGGATCTGCTCAGCAGTGAGGTTGAATGGATTGGCTCTGATGCGTGGGATTGGGGGCTGCCTGCGTGGTGGCACTGGCTGTGCTGGTGGGGCTTGCTGGGCCTGCCTTGCCCTCCTTCTCCTCCTGCGTCTCCTCTGTGCTGCCTGTTGTTGTTGTTGTTGTTGCTGTTGTAGCACATGCATTGCTATCAGGTCCTCCAGCCCCAACATTGCTAGTCGTATTGGCATCATTGTGGAGTGTGACTGGGTGTGGGAAGGGGTGGGGTGTGCTCTTTTTGTGCTTCCCTGAGTCTGTATTGCCTTCACCTGTGCTGTTTCTGTGCACCTGTGGCAGCTGCATTCACTTAACATGGCCCTTTACGGTTGGTTCGCGATGGCGTTATTTGCACCATGGCGGTAAGGTACTTAACGGGCTGGGTGATGGCGTTAGGTGCATGTCCGCTTGGGTCGGCATTTGCGTACCTTTCCGCCATGGCGCTAAGTACGGTGTGGCCGGTCGCGTGCACGCACCCTTGGCGCAGTTAGCGCCAGCGTTAACTACGATGCCGCTAATGGCATTGTAGTTAACGGTCACGGGTCATGATCGGACCTGGCGGAAAACGATGGCAGTAACCATTTACCGCCATTGTTTTTCACTTAGCGCCAGGGTCGTAATGAGGCCCATGATCTTGCTACTGTGTATTAAGGCTATACAGTCTGTGTCCGTCAAGTGCCTTTCGATCGCAGCAACATTCCAAGACAGCACCATTATTTGTCTTGACATTATCAGGGCTTCTGGGGTGGGGATGGGGGGACAGGTCAGTCCACCTCTTCTAGTCCTTCACCCATTGGGAGTGTATTGTACCTACCTCCAGTTATCAATCGCCCTGGGGTTTTCTGCTGCCACTCACTAGAGTGGAAGACCTTAGCGAAATGAATGTCCCAGATGGAGGGTAAGATCTTGCCTCAATTGCCAGTAACCCTTCAATCAATGCCTTGTCCTTCAGTGTCAGTTGGATATAATCACTTTGTCCATTAGCCATGGTCCCTCTGTCACAGGAAATAATATCCTCTTTGTGACAGAAATACATCCTCTGACATGGTAAATCCAGTGGATGCACTTGTTTATTATCATCTCTTTGTTCTCTTAGGATCCTGTGCTTAGTGTGTGGACATTACACACACAGACAGCTCATCTTCAATTGAATGGTGGGTTTTGCCTGCCATTGCCAGTGCACCGCGGTGGGTGGGTAGTGTGAGAAAACCGAGGGTGTTCTCACTGGTAGAACCCGGGGATCCTTTGTTCAGGTGGCCAGGGGAGGGCCATCGCGCTTGGATCCCGACTGTGAACTGTAAAAATGTGAACCGCACTGAGGGAATTGTGAAATTGGCATTTGCGCCCAACTGAGCGGAATGCCATGTGAACCATAATATTGTGAAGCATGCACTTGCCGTAGAATAACAGAGTGACGCAGGGAGAGGTGATGGCCCGTCTGAAGCCTCTGTTTAAATCGGCAAGTGCTTTGAGAGATTAACGCTGAAAAAAGGATCTGAGTCTGGCTGAGGGGGATCCTAGGGTGAAGAGTAAGCACCTGACGTGAAGGTTACCAGAAGGAACTGTTTGTTTTGTTATTTTTGGCATATCAGGCCCTGTGAAGCAAGAGACTTTACATGAGAAGAGACTTGGGCAGAGAAGGCTCTGATACAGAGAAAAGGAACTGTAAGCTTGTGCCAGAGAAGCCCAGGAGTGTAATGTGCTCAAGAGTCCCACCTGGTCCCGTGCTAAAAACGTAGGGAAGGGAGACACACTCTTTTGAAGCATACCGGTAAGGATTGTCAATCCTATTTTTAGTATAGGCCCTTTTTATTTGGCTACACTCCACTAAAACCGTATTATTATTATTTGATGGTCGTAGCTTGCTCCCATCTTTGATATAGGTTTAGATTAGGTGTTTATCTCACCCATTTTGCAGTTTAATAAACACCCTTGAACTGTGACCACTTGTGTCTGTCTTACTTTGATACCATGCCTTCCGTACAGTAGACGCATGCTTATTGATAGTGTCTGTTATTGATTTGGCCCACTGGGTTTTTTTCCCAACCCTCGTAGCCTTACCTAATAACAATGCTCACCTACCAATAGTACTAATATCCTCGCACTGGTACTGTGACAGAGAGACCCTCTTGTCCATTGCTTGTTTTCATCCCTCCCAGGCAGAGAATCAGGAGGTGGGGAAGCATGCTCCTTCTGTATCTTGTATAGCTGGCTCCCCTGTTCCGTAACTATGGTGGCCAACTTAGCCACCATTTCCTTGAGTTTCCCAACCTCATCCATTATCGCTTTTAGGTTGTATGGTTTTTATTTAGGTTGCATTTGCACCCGCCAGTCGGCAATCCATGGGGTTGTATAAGTTGGGGGCTTGGTATCAATCATTTTAAGCCATTGTATGCTCCCACTCTATGTTTAAATATTACTTCCCTAGGACTTCTTCTCCCCTCTGGGATGTGATTATTTTTACCAGGCTCATAAAGGGTGGCTGCCCTTGCTGCTAGTGCCTTTCAGGTTCCACTCCGCTGGGCCTTTTCCCCAGAATACTCTCCCGCCAGGGGAGAGATTCTATTCTGCAGACTAATTTCAGAGGTGATTTTAATGAAATTCTAAGTCTCTTTAGAGCTAATTGGTTGAGCCTATCTTGCATCTGGGGCCATTATAGATGCCCCCTCCAATTTGTTAAGAACTCGTACAGTCAAAACCATCTCAGTGCTTGCGGTATCTTGCGCTTGCCTTGATTGGGAATATACTTCAATAACATTACTGGTTGGGGAACCCAATGATTTGGAACTATGAACTGGAATAAGGTTGTTTTTCCCACCTTTCTGACCTATGGTGTTCTCCACCATAAATGTAAGTAGGGGGTCATCATTACCTGGTTTCTTTGCACATCTGGAGCCCAGGGTTCTAATATTACTAGAGAGAACACCACACTCGTCTGCTATCTCTTTCACACCAAGTGCATTTATGCCCTTGTCCAGGACCTCTAAAGCACCTTTACAACAAAATATTTGCTACATATATTTTCTACAGGCCTCCCAACCTATTATACAGTTTCACCATCAGTTGGGGGACTTTTGTGAGTGCAACCTACCTGCATGCCGAAGAGCTACTTATACTGCTACTTCTATAAGGTGCTTTAGTGATTCAAGGTGCAGGTGCGAATTGCAGATTTACGGTGTGTCCAAATAGACAGGAAATTAGCAATATGCCATTAACACTCCTGATGTTTGTGCAAAATGTGTGAAAAATGTGTGCAAGATATACTAACCTCAAGACCTACAGGTCTATGATGTAAAAAGCCATAAGAAACTTGATATATAAATTGCGCAAATAATGCAGGTGAAGACAACAAAGCAATTTCCCTTAAGGATTGACCAATATTGTTAAAAGCGCTTTCTAAAAATGCTTAAATTGTTTACACTTAAGAAAATCTTGGATGTCTGGTAGAAAAAGATGTTTAAAAAGTGAAAAGCGGGGGTGCTCGACCGCTCAGGTGGCATCCATACTCCGTCTCCTCCTCCCTGCTCCTCACAACGCTTTGATAGATCACTGTACGTTAAAGCATCACTTTAGGATAGGCAAGCTTCTTGGTGTCTGATAAACAACGCCGGTGTAGTAAAATAAGTGATCCACTGTGGTATCGCTTTGACCTTTAAAGCAATAACGGGCCACAGCACATTTTATAACTAGCACTTGACAAGTTCTGTGAGAAGTCCCCCTTTTTGTTGAAACCTTGCAGCCTCTAAGCCAGTCTTTACAGTCTTTACTGAGTTTCACTCACTGCATGCCGCACACAGCGGTTTATTACTCTGCCACGCGGCACAGACTCTCCTCGTAACCACCCCCTGGACACCGCTGACAATCCAGAAAGCACACCCGGTGCCTCCGAGCTCTCCAACCAGCTCCTAGACACTTCTAAACAGCAGCACCCTTTGCCACAGTGAGCTTTGCTGCAAGGGCAGCCCCTGCAGGTTTGAGCCCCACCCGCTTCCTCTTCCACCTCTAGGGGGTGGACCCGCAGGTATGGCACAGAAAATAGCGGGAGACAGCTTCTCAGCAGGGGCGCCCTTTCCCACAAGGGCAGCCGCTGCAGGTGTTATCCACTCCTCCTCTTCCACCTGGAGAGGGCGGGGCCACAGATAGGAAACAGAAAATAGCAGGAGACAGCTCCTAAACAGCAGTGCCCTGTGCCACAGCAGGCGCAATCAGCACCCAGTGGAGTAACTTTGCTGAAAAAGTTGGGGGGACATGACATCTGAAGAAAAGGTTCCCTAGCCAAATGAATGGGAGCAAAATGCTGTGCCATGAAAGTTGGGGGGGGGTCCAACACCCCTGTCCGCCCCTAAAATTACACCCATTTCAGCATCGCCCATTTCCCTCCCCACACCACACCCAGCAGGATGCCCCTGAGGTGAGGAAAGAAGGCTTTAGCGAAAGTCAAGAGAATTTTGGAAAAAAAAATACAAAAGCTTTGGCAGGACTACCATTTTAATCAATGCAATCTGTCCTTGCATTATTTGTTGCTGCAGCTTGTTAACGGCTCTCCAATAGTTTTCCCGAAACAATAGTTTTCCCGAAAGAGCAGGTCAGGGTCCCTTGCGATTTTCGATTCCAAGGTGTCTAGTGTTTTCCATCTCCCACCAAAACCCACAATCGTCCTGAAACGCATGTGTGGCATCCATAAGTGGAGAAATGACTGATGATGCGTAATCCAGAGCATTCACCAAATCTACCCACCTGCTGCATGAATATCGCCAGATTCACTTGGGGACGTTTTATAACCAACATCATATCATCTGCATATAAGGATATAATGAACTCATGATTATATAACTCTATACCCAAATGTGTATGTTGTTCACGCAGTAAAGCTACGAGCGGTTCCAGGCTAGTGCAAACAATATCGGCAAGAGGGGGCATCCCTGCCCTGTACCTCTACCCATCTCAAAGGATCCCAAAAGCATTCTGTTAACACTAATAATAGCAGTAGCCATTGGCGAGTGGTACAGGACCACTATCATAGAGATGGAGTGGTTACCCAATCCAACCTAATTCAGCCTGCAAACAGAAACGGCCATTCAATGGAGTCAAATGCTTTTTCAGCATCTAAGAGGACATGGGCCACCTAGTTGTCTGGCTCATCCAGATTCAGCAGACAAAAGAATGTGCATAGTCCCAAAGGCATATTCCTTTCCGGGCAAGCCCGGACTGATCTGCAACATTACACTCTGCATGAATGGGGAAAAGTCTTTGGGGTGGAAAGAGCCACACTGCTCTGGATCTTTCCAATGGTTAAGGATGAGGGAAATTATAACCTCTTGCATAGTCACTGGGAGAGTGCCGTTGACCTCTGCCTCAAGGTAAACCTGCAATAGATAAGTAGGGAAGACACTAGTATGCGACTTTTACAATGCTATGGTGAACCAATTGGGTTCCGGGAGCCTTGGGACCAGCTAAACATTTAATTGCCTCAACAATCTCTTCCACAGTAATATCTCAACGGAGTATCTCCCGGTGACCCGGAGTAAGCCACAACAATTCAATGTCCTTCAGATACTGCTTGATCTGAGCAGACCTCATCTTCCCTCTAGAGATATACAGGTTATCATAACACTCAAAAAGATTTCTGTAATTCTAGCTTTTGTGAACCTATATTCATCATTACGGCCTTTGATTACATCTATGCATTCACTCTTCTTCCCAGTTGCCTTCCCAACCGTGTGATAGGCTTTTTCTGCCGCACCTGCTGATGTCTTCCAGAAATTTCACTTCACATGTTACATTTTTTCTAAATTTCAATAACACTTGCTGTATGTCAGCCGACGTTTCCCTGCACTCAGTGTCCAGATAAAACCCCTCCAAAACCCCAAGCCACTGTTCACTGGATATCAGTTCTACATGAATAAACATGTAAATCCTGGATTCTTTAGTAATACAGACTCCATTAATGTAGCACTAAAAGGATTCTCAGGGCACAACAGGAGGGTTCATCATACCATAATTAATGGCAAAAACAAATCCACCTTGTCTCGCAAGTCGCGGCAACACACATCATCCAACAAGGTCTCTGGTTTAAATCTCCACCTCCCCCGATTATGCTGCACACCCACCCCAACATCAACCAACAATAATACTGTTGAATGATTAGAAAGTGTGTGAGGGAGTATTGTGCAATCCCCTAATTGCATCACTAGAGATCTGGACACCAGTAGAAAGTCAATATGGAATACAGTGTTATGCACCCAGGAGTGGAAGGAACCCAGGAGTGGAAGGGGTACTCATTACAATCAGGATGACGTAGCCTCCATATGTCCACCAAGCCGTGCAATTCACATTCCCGGTACAGTATCTGAGCCGACCTGGATTCTTCTCCGGTGCCCGCTGAGGTTCTATCCCTCTCGGGATCTAGGTCGATGTTAAAATCCCCCCACCGCCCAAATGATCATGGAATCATCCCCGCCACAAGAGCATCATGCGGCCAATTATAGAAATTCAGGCAATCCACATTGGGGGCATAGCAAATGTGGAAAGTGAACAGTGCCTCCTCAGTGGAACCTCCCACCATAGGTACCAGACCTCTTTAGCTTTCAGCACTGCATGCATTCTTAATCTTAATGTACTAAAATTGCCACACCATGAACGTATGAGGAGCTGGATGAAAAATAGCTATGGCAACCCCACTGAGTAGCGAACCGGGACTCTGAGTATCTTGTCAAATGTGTTTCTTGTATCTTGGCCACACACTTGGTATGTCTCTTCATATACAGAATGATCTTCCTGGCTTATGTGGGCGATTGCTCCCCTTTATGTTCCACGTGACTGGTCGAGATTCCGGTACATCGCCAAAAATATGCAAAATATATAGGGCACCTCAAGTGCAATCCCATAATTGCTACCAATGTGTCACTAACATCCTGCCGATACGACTTCCAATCCACCCCTCAAACCTGTGTCCCATCCAGATCAAAACAGTTCCCTGTCCCTGTCGTATCAACTCCAACACCATTATATAAATAACACAAAACCATACAAGCACAAAACAAACCCCAATCACCCCTCCACCCACACAGGCAACCACAACCCTCACAGTGCAATCCAACCCACGCCCATTACCAACAATTCTGAGGCACATGCAAAGGGACGCTCGATTCGACCAGGTTACCAGTGCCAATTATATATGGACCATATGCCCAGAGACAAGAATTACACTACTATTACCATCACCATCATGATTATATATGGACCATATGCCCAGAGACAAGAAATACACTACTATTACCAGCACCATCATGATTATATATGGACCATATGCCCAGGGACAAGAATTACACTACTATTACCAGCACCATCATGATTATATATGGACCATATGCCCAGAGACAAGAATTACACTACTATTACCAGCACCATCATGATTATATATGGACCATATGCCCAGAGTCAAGAATTACACTACTATTAACAGCACCATCATGATTATATATGGACCATATGCCCAGAGACAAGAATGACACTACTATTACCAGCACCATCATGATCATATATGGACCATATGCCCAGAGACAAGAATTACACTACTATTACCAGCACCATCATGATCATATATGGACCATATGCCCAGAGACAAGAATTACACTACTATTACCAGCACCATCATGATTATATATGGACCATATGCCCAGAGACAAATTACACTACTATTGTTGGTGTACTATTCTTTTATTCTGTCAATCAAATTTTATAAAAAATATTCTATGTCAAACATTGATTATTCTGACACATCTTTAGTTTTGTACCATAAACCTAAGCGGCTGTAATACATCCTACCAGGATTACCTAAAAACATTTACAAACACCCACAATTTAAGACACACCAGAAAAGTTAACATAGATGCACGAGTGAACTCTGACTTTTCTTCATTCATACATAAAGTGCGTAAGTGCTGATTCAATACATTGTTTGAAAATGGGCACTTACGCACTTTATGTATCTATGTTAACTTTTCTGGTTTGTCTGAAATTGTGTGTGTTTGTAAATATCTTTTAGGTACCTAAAGATGTGTCAGAACAATCAATGTTTGACATAGAATATTTTTTGATGAATTCGATTGACTGAATAAAAGAATAGAACACCAATAATATGTAATTCCTGTCTCTGGGCATATGAGTTTAAGCGTTTGTGTAGATGAGGCAGCTCCTGCAGGTGCGGCAAACTTAAGACTTTGGGTTTCAGTGCTATTCTAGTCAATAAGCCAACTTGGAACTTGAGGCAGGCTCGGGTGATTCCAGCATCTTCCTTCTCCCTGCTATTCCCAGTGCAAATTGTTTCCAGCACCCTTGCCCTTTCTGTCAGTCGCAGTCTGAGGAAGCTGAGCCACCCTCCTTCTCCCTGCTAGTCTCGGGCTTAAGGGTTCCTGCTCCTCGTTGCTTTCCACCAGTCTCTGGCTGCAGCTTCTTATTTGTTTTTTGGTCCTCTGATAACCTTGTAGGTGCCAAGATGTCCCTTTCAGACCCTGTGCAATATGAAGGACCATCTCCAGGAGCATTAGGAGGCACGAGCAGCAATGTTATGATATCTGAACTTTTAGAGCGCACGGTCACCAGAGGTATCTTGGCGCTATGGGAGAGGGAAATAGAGGACCACCAGTTATAAGCCACTGCAAGTTAGAATAACAGAGTCTTTAAGGACCTTCTAAAGGCCAGATGGTTGGATAGGGCCTTAATCGAAGCGATGGGCTTCCTTTTCAAGGTGCAGAAAGACAAATCCAAATTCTAAGTGGGGAAAATATAGAATATTGGAAAGTGGTGATCAGCAAAAAGCCTGAATTTCAAAAGTCTATGATTCATCACGAAATGATGGTTCCGAAATAGAGACAGTTCTCTTTGTTATACACAACCAGCATACTATACCAAAAAGAGTCGGAAGGCAACCACAGGAATGCCAAAGACTTAGTATGATACTGTGTACCACAGTGGTTTTTGGAATAGCCAAACTAGGTGTTCCTGATAATGTTTTCAATGTGCGCTGCTTTCTATCTTTCAAGATATTGATGAACTACGTTTCACAATGAGAAAGAACAGGCCATCGGTTCATTCAATAATGTACATTAACTCCCTGGCACCTCAGAGCTTCAGTAGAAGATGCAGCACAATCAACCCACCTCCAAATGGCAGGATGTACTAATAATAAGGTAAAGTGTAGAAAGTGTCAAAATGGCAATACAAGTCTTAGTGTATTTCTTCTTTCTTAACTAAGACCTGGACAATCCCCTATTTACCTTAGCCCAAAGGATGCACATAATATTGCCCAGGCTCCTGCTCAATAGCATAACTGACACAGGCATTATTTTCCTAAGCATTTTAATTAATTGAAAATGGTGATGATATCATACACATATCAGTAAAGTCTTTCTGCTGGAAAAAGTGCTCACAGGTGAGCGTATCAGAGTCACGTTAGAACCAATCGACGATTCCGAGTATTCTGAGTTTGACAAACATCTGGAACGTTTAATACGTTTGTGAGATAATTGCAGGTTAAGCTCGTCACTGTTTCAGGCTAATGCACATTTCTCTAAATTGTGTGTTAAAGGTTTCTGTCAGCAGAAGTTCAAAGGAAACAATGCGTCTTATAGGTCTAATTACTTGCAGATGGTGCGGCAGCTTGACTCTGAGCAAAAGGAAAATGTGCTCTTTTTCAGATGAAATGAATAACCACAGTCCAGTGTGGTATTAGACATTCACAGGGTGCCGTGAACTCGCATTACAATTGTCCGTGTTTTAACAGTATTCTGTGCCTCAGCCCAGTCGGCGTTTGCAGAAGTAAATATCTGCAATACAATATTACCAACTTCAATAGTATTCATTTACCTCAGAAAGCTACGCAGCTATATCATGCATGCTTGACACACTCTTTCTGAGACCTTATGGCCTTCCCAAGGCAAATGTGTGCATGCCATGAACACTCCCTAATGAATTATGACCAGCCTCAAGGATGCCTATGTAATCAGTCTAAGAAGCACAACAGGCTGCATCCTGAATGCTTGGCACGTGAGATTGACTTTGATCTTGCATGATAGACCTTTTTGGGTGTAAAGGCTTATCATATTTGAACCATCCCTATTGCAACAGTACTAGTCTTAATGGCAGAAATGTACATCTCAGAAGGATGCCCGACACATCATGCATGCTTGACATGTGACTGGCTCCGTCCCAGTCCAACATGCCTTTCATTCAACCACTTTTATTAGTCAAAAAACAATCAATCACAATTCACATCCAGTATCATGAAAATTATCTCTTTTCCTGCCCCCTTGGAGAATGCATAAATCATACGACTCTTATGATATCCATTTTTATAGTTTTCAGATCTCAAACCAGCCTAGTGCTCTCAGTCTTTTTGGGCACATCAGGGCTAGACAGTTCTCCAATGCCCTGGGCAGGAAAGGTGACCACACTGTGTGGAATTTCAATGAACTCCCCTGGATTGCATAGTTAAGGTGCGCAATAATTGCCATTTTCCAGACACTAGCCAACCACATTGTTTTTTTCAGGATATCCAACCTGCTCCACAGTCATTGGATACATCATTTGGCTGCTAACAGTAGTTTCCTGATCATCAACCTCTCCACACCAGGTGTTATGTGTTCTTTCTGATCCCCCATCTCCAGGTGTATAAATGCTGGTTTGTCAGTGATGGGAAAACGCACAGTTGCCTGTATTGTGGATCTAACTTCCAAATAGAAATGGCTTAATGCCAGGCAGGAGCATCATACATTGATAAAAGAACCTTGCTGTCGGCATCCCCTCCAGCAGAGTGGTGACCTAGTTCTAGACATCTGATGCAGCCTAAGCAGGGTGCAATACCACCTGTAGATTAGTTCATATTGCACATATGAGATGGGCACTCCCCTATACCGCCTCCTAAGCACCTCCACTCTTTGAATGGAAGACACCCCTGCCATTCCCCTTCCCAAGCTCTCACATGGGCTCCTTCTGGGTGGGGTTGAGTGAGCTCAGTTATCTGTGTATGGGTGATATAAGAAGTTTCATTGAGGTGGACCATTGTAAAATTCGCTTAATTTCCATTGTTTCCCTGCTAGCCCCATCCTTATTACTGGGGTGTAGTAGCCAGTGACAAAGCTGGAAATATTCATAAAGATCTCCCTCAGTTACTCCGAGTTCCTCTTTACATTGCTCTTAATCTCCCCTTTATTAAAAAGGTTACCCATTTCATTGCAGAGGATGCATTTCCTGTTTTTAACCCCCCCCCACCCCTCGTGTAGTCCCGTTGTAAAGTCGGGTCCCACAAAAAGAGGTGAGAAGTGGGAGAGAAACAGATGTTACTCCAGGTGTTTTCATAACCTCATTCCAGGCTGTCATAGTACACTTAGTGATTGGGTTAGGCCTGATGCCCCAATGGATAGGTCCATGGGGGAATGGGGGAACCAACCACTTCCTGTTCCATGTGTAGCCACGGACTCTCCGATTGAATCCATTCGGAGAGGATCCTCATTTAAGTTGCCTTATAATATAAGCATATGTCAGGGCAGCCCAGGCCTCCCCTTTATCTGGCGGCGCATAGCAGGCTTCAATGTATTCCGGACTTCTGCTGTTGACAAATGAAGGCCACAATAAGCCTTTGTAGCTTAGTTATTTGGATATTAGTTATGGTATTAGTTATGGGAATGGACAGTGCCTGGAAAAGGTAAAGCAGCCGAGGAAATATGTTTATCTTGATTAAAGAAATCCTCCCCAACCAGGCATTATAAAACCTTCAAATCGTTTAAGGTCAGCCTAAATCCATTCTATCATTCAGGGATAGTTAGCTTTGTATAAAATGGAGACTTTGGGTGTGATGTAAATCCATGGTATTTCCAGTCTTTTCTGTGCCCAATTGAATGGTGTTGATATTTGAAGGTCTTCTAGACGTACTTGTTTTGAAATAATCGGTGTGGATACAGGTTTCTTAGAAGGCAGCCATGTTGCTTTGGTCACCCGGAGAAGGGATTTAAGGGATGTGCAAAATGAGGGAACGGTAGTGGAAGAGCGGATTGAGAGAGGGAGTGCGTTCCAGTGAAGAGGAGCAAGAAGTTGGAAGGAACGAAACCTGGAAGAAGCACAAGGGGAAGGAGGTACAGTAAGGAGGAAACGGTCAGCAGAACGAAGAGGGCATGAGGGGGAGTAGAAGGTGAGAAGTGAGGAGAGATAAGGAGGAGCAAGACCATATAAGGATTTAAAAACAAGGCAGAGAAAGCACAATTTTAACTGAGAGTGGAAAGGTAGCCAACGAAGAAGAGAGAGCGAGGAGGAGATGGAATCACAGGAGGTAAGGAGACAAAGGGTACGAACAGCAGAGTGGTAAATGGATTTGAGGGGGGTAAGCTGGGAGGCAGGAAGTCCAAAGAATAAAGGGGAGCAGTAAAATAGCCGGGAAAAGATGAGAGAGGAGATAAGGAGTTTCCCTCATTTCGCACATCCCTTAAATCCCTTCTTCTCCACTCTCCTCCTTGAAGATCTTCCCATTCTCTCTTCATCCCCCCTCTCCCTCTTCTGACTCCTTAATCCCCTCTCCCTCCATTCTCCCACCTTCCTATTCCTCACTTGTTCTTTTCTTTTCTATTACCCCTCGCCAATCCTACTTCCTCTCTACCTCCCCTTCTCCACAGTTAACTGCTTTTTGCACTGTTTTACTGTCGAATGATTCATCATGTAATTTTGCTCACATTGTTTGTTTATTGTTTATTGTTGTTCACTGTATGAGTTGTTCCATTGTACAGCACCTTGGCATAAAGCGCTCTATAAATAAACAAATCAATCAATCAATCAATATCCCTACAACTCCTGTGGCCAGATGCAGTTCAGTCTGGCAGGATATTTTGTGTGAGTTACAAATAATTCAAATCAAATTCCAATCAAATGTTATGTCTTCTTTGGTCAGGGTCACCCTCAGCACCTCTGACGTAGATAAAGTAACCTTAAACCCTTCCACTTTAGTGAAGTTGGTCATTTCTTGCATTATTGGACCCATGGATTCTGCCGGGATTCGGACCATGATTATGATGAATGCATGCGTTCCGCCCTACAGCTGATCCCCTGTATAGTTGGGTTACTTCTAATATGGGCACCAAATTGTACCATTAAATTTGCAAAAAGAAGAGGTGAAAATGTTTTGTCCAGGCCCCATTCATTCCCAGTTTGGCTTTTGGCTCCCGGTAGTTGGCCTTAATCATTCTAAGTATATTCGGAAAAATCCCATCCAGATCTGAACCTAAAGTAAGAAAACGCCAAATAGCTCTGTTAAAGGCCTTATGCGTGTCCCTTACAAGAAGACATACCTTGACCCATGACCTTGGTACCTCGTCTAGAATGTGTGTAATCCTCCTGACATTGTCAAAGCATTGCAGCTCAGAACGATGCCTGACTGTTCTGGATCTATCAGGTCAATGAGATGAGTCTCAACATGTCATGTCGGGATTTTGGTCAAATGTTTAGCATCTAAGTAATTAAGGGTTATTGGTCTGTAGGAGCCACATTGCTGAGGGTTTCTCCCCTCCTTCTGGATCAATATTTTCTGATATTCTTCCAATGAGGGTGAGAGGGGCCCCCCTTCTCTGACTTTGTTATAAAGGTTTGTCATATGTGATTCCGAAGTCGAGGGATCTCTCCTGTAAAAGTGAGCGGTAAGGCCATCTATGCCCGGACTCCTGAGGATTTGCAGGTCTG
The DNA here is from genome assembly GCF_040938575.1 of Ambystoma mexicanum. Taxonomy (NCBI): domain Eukaryota; kingdom Metazoa; phylum Chordata; class Amphibia; order Caudata; family Ambystomatidae; genus Ambystoma; species Ambystoma mexicanum. Next base: position 944,165,583 of record NC_090931.1, on the reverse strand, counting down.
CAATTGCAGTTCAAACTTCCTCCTCAAGGATTGGTGACTCTACTGATTCATTTTGAGTTTGGGTGAGGCTAGGCAGGAAGACAGTGTTCAGGTAGCAATCCCAGATCTCTGGCATTAGGGGTCACTTTCATATGGGAAGAATAGTATGGATTATGTCATTGTTTCTCTTCCTACTGAGCGGAATGTGAGCCTTTCTTCTCTGTGTAAGAAGTAGCAGGCCAAGAGCGCACTACACTTATTACCCTGACAAACAGTCTTTGAGGAATCAATGACGACGTCAACTGGATAATCAAGAACATAATTTGTGATCCTTGATCACGAGGCAGTGCTCATACCACGGTCAAAACTGAGTATGGCCTGGGGTTCAGCCATGCCTAGTTCATGTGGTTCCTCTCAGTCTGCGATTACCGCTTTGAGGAAAAGTGTTTCTGTCTTATTCGTCATGATGGAGGAATTCAAATAGGAAATAGATTCGACAACTAAAGCTAAAAATATTGACACTTTGAAAACGTATGGTTATTGGATGAAGAGTTTTGTGGTGTATGCTGCAGGGCTGTGGGGTTGGAAGAGATGCCTCATAGTTGGGTTCACACGTATATGTATTTGATTGTGAGGTGCAGCAAGCGTGGGAGTAAGTGGATGACGGTTTAAAATATGATACAGGTTGGACATTTATAAATCGTGCATTTGCTAGGACCCCAAGGTCAACAACCGCCTTTCTTAAAGGACTAATAGGTACGGAGGTCAGTAGTTCTTGTGATACAGAGAGAACAAAGAGCACATTTTCCATTTACAAGAAAACATGCCACTAGGGGGCAATCTGTTTTTAAATTCAGGGATATTTGCAGCTCCTGAGGACAGCATTCGTACCCACATCAACATTTCTCTAAAAGCAAAGAAACACAGAAGGAAGTCTCGCTTTCGTTTTCCATTACTTCCGGTGTTGCAGCAGCAAAGACTGAGATGGGAGCTCTAAGATCAATGTCTATGTTCCCTCTTGGGATTGGTGCACCAGATCTGGCTCATAACGTATCATCACGGAGAGAGTTCTCATGGAACGGCGCAATCAATGCAAAGCTATGCTTTGTGAGTATTCCACATAAGACCCAGCTTCATTAGCAAAATCAGATTTTGAACAGTAATTCCGCCTATCCACAGCCATCCTGATGGCTTTAGGTTTCTTTAGTTCCAATTTTTCTGTGCATTCTATTGAGACAATAATTAAGTGTTAAGCACGTGTTCCATGGGCTATACTGGTTGGTAATGGCACGGGCATGAGTTAAAGGCCCCGGGACGCTACCACCTGGTATAGCCCGTGCAATGGGTGATTAATGCTTTAAGCACCCTTCCACGGGTGGGTGCTAACAGTAAAGCATTTTCATTTAATGAATGACCCGCCTTGCGGTGTCCTGTTCATTAAAAGAAAATACTCACCCAGCATGGCCACCATGCATCAAGCAGGATGATGGGCTCTGTACGGGACCCCTCTTCTAGTTCCATGATGGCCACAAGGGAGCAGGTAGCAGTGGCATGCGCAGCTGCTGCCACAATCGGGTAAGTAGGGAGGAGGGGATATTTCAAAATAAGGGAAGGGATGGTGGGAGGAAGATGACAGGCGGGGAAAGCAGCCATGAGGCAGCTCAGACCGCTGGTTTGGATTGGTAGATTGAGTCTACGTTCCGAGCCTCCCGATTGGCTGGCTCCACTCAGCAGGGAGCTAATACCTGTAATGGCTTTCCAGGCCATGTTAAGGACATAAGAGGATCTAGGACTCTTAACAAGTGTAGCACGGGCGGTATCAGCCAGTATAGCGCATGCTGTCAGGTATTTTTGCCATTAGAACCAGCGAGGTACCCAAAAGAAAAATCTGGATAAAGAATAAGAAAAGGGAAAATTTCACTTTTCCTGTGCTTTCAACTTCCTCGCTGCACCAGGTCCATATTACTCCTTTGTTAGAGTGAAAAAGAACTATGAAGGCGTGAGAGTGGCAAGGAAAGAGAAAACACCTAAAAAATCATTTTTTATTAGTTGTTAATTTTAAAAAATGGAAGTGGTGTTGATTGCGGTTAGCAAGAGAATGTAGCCAATGTCTAATTACACCTTTTTTTAAAAAAGTTAGTCGGTTGTATAACTTCCCCTCTTAGAGTGCTACTGTAAGTAAGCAGATACGTACAAGGAGCAGTTTTGCCATACCTACATATTACGAGAAGTTGAGTGACTTCCTAAAAAGTGTGGTGAGAACAGTTTCAAGCCCTCATCCAGATAATGCGCTGTAATACCTGGCAGGGTCATCCGAACCATTAGTGGCCAACTAGCCCTTCCTAAATAGGGGTCGCCTGGCACCATTAGCGGTCCACATGACTCTCCTAGTACTAAACATGGCAGAGCAGCCAATTTGGCACTCTCAGGTGGGGAGCAGGGTGGTTATAGGTACAATTTTCGTACGGACAGGCAACCTCATCTTCTTTTATGACAATTGTACTTTATGTGCCCCCCACCCTTTCCTCTGGTCCCCCATGATGTCTGTGTGCCCCCCACCCCCTCCTCTCTCTAGTCACCCGTGATATCTGTGTGCCCCCCACCTCCTCCTCTCTCTAGTCCCCCGTGATGTCTGTGTGCCCCCACCCCTCCTCTCTCTAGTCCCCCGTGATGTTGTGTGCCGCCCACCCCCTCCTCTCTCTGGTCCCCCGTGAAGTCTTTGTGCCCCCCACCCCCTCCGCTGGTCCCCCTGTGATTTGTGTGCCCCCACCCCCTCCTCTTGTCTCCCTGTGATGTGTGTGCCTCCACCCCCTCCTCTGGTCCCCTGTGAGGTCTGTGTGCCCCCCACCCCCTCCTCTGGTCCTCGTGATGTCTGTGTACACCCCATGCTCTCATCTGGTCCCCCGTGATGTCTGTGTGCCCCCCACCCTCTCCTCTCTCTAGTCCCCCGTGATGTTGTGTGCCGCCCACCCCCTCCTCTCTCTGGTCCCCCGTGATGTCCTTTTGCCCCCACGCCCTGCTCTAGTCTCCTGTGATGTCTGTGAGTCCCCCACCCCCTCCTCTGGTCCTCGTGATGTCTGTGTACACCCCATGCTCTCATCTGGTCCCCAGTGATGTCTGTGTGCCCCCCACCCTCTCCTCTCTCTAGTCCCCCGTGATGGTGTGTGCCGCCCACCCTCTCCTCTCTCTAGTCCCCCGTGATGTTGTGTGCCGCCCACCCTCTCCTCTCTCTGGTCCCCTGTGATGTCCTTTTGCCCCCACGCCCTGCTCTAGTCTCCTGTGATGTCTGTGAGTCCCCCACCCCCTCCTCTGGTCCCCCGCAATGTCTGTGTCCCCCCACCCCCTCCTCTGGTCCCCCGTGATGTCCGTATGCCCCCCACCCCCTCCTCTCGTCCCCCGCAATGAACTGTGTGCCCCCCACCCCCTCCTCTGGTCCCCCGTGATGTCCGTGTGCCCCACCCCCTCATCTGGTCCCCTGTGATGTCGTGTGCCCCCACCCCTTCCTCTGGTCCATCATGATGTCTGTGGGCCCCCCACCCCCTCCTCTGGTCCCCCGCGATGTATGTGTGCACCCCACCCCCTTCTCTGGTCCCCCATGATGTCTGGGTGCCCCCCACCCCCTCCTCTGGTCCCCCGTGATGTATGTGTGCCCCCACCCCCTCCTCTGGTCCCCCATGATGTCTGTGTGCCCCCACCCCTCCTCTCTCTGGTCCCCCGTGATGTTGTGTGCCCCCCACCCCCTCCTCTCTCTGGTCCCCTGTGAGGTCTGTGTGCCCCCCACACCCTCCTCTCGCCCCCCTGTGATTTGTGTGCCCCCACCCCCTCCTCTTGTCCCCCCGTGATTTGTGTGCCCCCACCCCCTCCTCTGGTCCCCTGTGAGGTCCGTGTGCCCCCATCCTCTCCTCTGGTCCCCTCTGATGTCTGTGTACACCCCATGCCCATCTCTAGTCTCCCATGATGTCTGTGAGCCCCCACCCCCTCCTCTGGTCCCCGCGATGTCTGTGTGCCGCCCACCCCCTCATCTGGTCCCCTGTGATGTCGTGTGCCCCCCACCCCTTCCTCTGGTCCCCCATGATGTATGTGTGCCTCCCACCCCCTTCTCTGGTCCCCTGTGATGTATGTGTGCCCCCCACCCCCTCATCTGGTCCCCTGTGATGTCGTGTGCCCCCCACCCCTTCCTCTGGTCCCCCATGATGTATGTGTGCCTCCCACCCCCTTCTCTGGTCCCCTGTGATGTCTGGGTGCCCCCCACCCCCTCCTCGCTGGTCCCCCGTGAAGTCTGTGTGCCCCCCACCCCCTCCTCTGGTCCCCCGTGATTTGTGTGCCCCCATCCCCTCCTCTTCCCCCCCCGTGATTTGTGTGCCCCCACCCCGTCCTCTGGTCCCCTGTGAGGTCTGTGTGCCCCCACCCCCTCCTCTGGTCCCCCATGATGTCTGTGTGCCCCACCCCCTCCTCTGGTCTTCCGTGATGTCTGTGTGCCCCCCACCCCCTCCTCTGGTCCCCCACGATGTCTGTGTGCCCCCCACCCCCTCCTCTGGTTCCCCGTGATGTATGTGTGCCCCCCACCCCCTCCACTGGTCCCCCATGATGTCTGTGTGCCCCCCACCCCCCTCCTCTGGTCCCCCGTGATGTATTCGTGCCCCCACCCCCTCCTCTGGTCCCCCATGACGTCTGTGTGCCCCCCACCCCCTCCTCTCTCTGGTCCCCCGTGATGTTGTGTGCCCGCATCCCCTCCTCTCTCTGGTCCCCCTTGAAGTCTGTGTGCCCCCACCCCCTCCTCTGGTCCCCCTGTGATTTGTGTGCCCCCACCCCCTCCTCTTGTCCCCCTGTGATTTGTGTGCCCCCACCCCCTCCTCTGGTCCCCTGTGAGGTCCGTGTGCCCCCACCCACTCTTCTGGTCCCCCGTGATGCCTGTGTACACCCCATGCCCTCATCTGGTCCCCCGTGATGTCTGTGTGCCCCGACCCCCTCCTCTGGTCCCCCGTGATGTCCTTTTGCCCCCACACCCTCCTCTAGTCTCCCGTGATGTCTGTGAGCCCCCCACCACCTCCTATGGTCCCCAGCGATGTCTGTATGCCCCTCACCCCCTCCTCTGGTCCCCTGTGATGTCTATGTGCCCCCCACCCCCTCCTCTGGTCCCCCGTGCCCCACCACCTTCTCTGGTCCCCTGTGATGGTGTGTGCCCACCACCCCTTCCTCTGGTCCCCCGTGATATATGTGTGCCCCCCACCCCTCCTCTGCTCCCCCATGACGTCTGTGTGCCCCCCACCCCCTCCTCTCTCTGGTCCCCCGTGAAGTCTGTGTGCCCCCCACCCCCTCCCCTGGTCCCCCTGTGATTTGTATGCCCCACCCCCTCCTCTTGTCCCCCGTGATTTGTGTGCCCCCACCCCCTCCTCTGGTTCCCTGTGAGATCTGTGTGCCCCCCACCCCCTCCTCTGGTCCCCCGTGATGTCTGTGTACACCCCATACCCTCATCTGGTCCCCCGTGATGTCTGTGTGCCCCCCACCCCCTCCTCTAGTCTCCTGTGATGTCTGTGAGCCCCCACCCCCTCCTCTGGTCCCCTGTGATGTCTGTGTGCTCCCCACCCCCTCCTCTGGACCCCTGTGATGTCCGTGTGCCCCCACCCCCTCATCTGGTCCCCTGTGATGTTGTGTGCCCCCCAACCCTTCGTCTGGTCCATCATGATGTCTTTGTGCCCCCCACCCTCTCCTCTGGTCTCCCGTGATGTATATGTGCCCCCCCACCCCTCCTCTGGTCCCTTGTGATGTCTGTGTGCCTCCCACCCCCTCCTCTGGTCCCCCGTAATATGGTGTGTCCCCCACCCCCTCCTCTGGTCCCCTATGAAGTCTGTGTGACCCCCACCCCCTCCTCTGGTCCCCCCGTGATTTGTGTGCCCCCACCCCCTCCTCTGGTCCCCTGTGAGGTCTCAGTGCCCCCCACGCCCTCCTCTCGTCCTCCGTGATGTCTGTGCACACCCCATGCCCTCATCTGGTCCTCCGTGATGTCTGTGTGCCCCCACACCCTCCTCTGGTCCCCCGTGATGTCTGTGGGCCCCCCGGCCCCTCCTCTGGTCCTCTGCTATGTCTGTGTGGCCCCACCCCCTCCTCTGGTCCCCGTGATGTCCATGTGCCCCCAACCACTCCGCTGGTCCCCCATGATGTCTGTGTACCCCACCCCCTCCTCTAGTCCCCTGTTATTTGTGTGTCCTCACCCCCTCCTCTGGTCCCCCGTGATGTCTGTGTGCCCCCCAGCCCCTCCTCTGGTCCCCTGCGATGTCCATGTGTCCCCACTCCCCTCTCTGGTCCCCCGTGATGTCCGTGTGCCCACCCACCCCCTCCTCTGATCCCCCATGCTGTCTGTTTGCCCCCCACCCCCTCCTCTGGTCCCCTGTGATGTCTGTGTGCCCCCTCTCCTCCTCTGGTCCCCTGTGATGTCCGTGTGCCGCCAACCCCTCCGCTGGTCCCCCATGATGTTTGTGTGCCCCCACCCCCTCCTCTGGTCCCCCGTGATTTGTGTGCCCCCCACCTCCTCTTCTGGTCCCCTGTGATGTCTGTGTGCCCCCACCCCCTCCTTTGGTCCCCTGTAATGTCCATGTGCCCCCACCCCCTCCTCTGGTCCCCCGTGATGTCTGTGTGCCCCCCACCCTCTCCTCTGGTCCCCTGTGATGTCTGTGTGCCCCCACCCCCTCCTCTGGTCCCCCGTGATGTCCGTATTCCCCCCACCCCCTCATCTGGTCCCCCGTGATGTCCGTGTGCCCCCACCACCTTCTCGGGTCCCCTGTGATGTTGTTTGCCCCCCACCCCCTCCTCTGGTCCCCTGTGATGTTTGCGTGCCCCCACCCCCTCCTCTGGTCCCCAGTGTGCCAACGCACTCCTCTAGTCTCCCGTGATGTCTGTGTGCCCCCCACCCACCCTGTGGTCCCCGTGATGTCTGTGTGCCCTCCACCCCCTCCTCTGGTGCCCTATGATGTCTGTGTGCCCCCTGCTCCCTCCTCTGGTCCCGTGCTATGTCTGTGTGCCCCCACCCCCTTCTCTGGTCCCCCGTGATGTTGTGTGCCCCCCAACCCTTCCTCTGGTCCTCTGTGATGTCTGTATGTCCACCCTCCGCCTCTGGTCCCCCATGATTTGTGTTGCCCCAGCCCCTCCTCTAGTCCCCTGTGATGTCCATGTGCTCCCCTAACCCCCCGCTGGTGTTAGGCAGAATTATATGCAGTACCCTTTGGGAACACCACACACAATTAAGACTACAAGTGACAGTACAATTTCACCTTTGGTACACGCCTGTACTACACAGTTATAGTGGTAGCAGTAGCGGAGCAGCCAGACTTATCTTAAGAGTAAGTGAGCAGTATCAAATAGTTACACAAAGGACAGCAATTACTATGATTCAGGCAAACACGGACTCAAGGTTTTCAAGTAAAAGAATATACATTTATTTCACTCTTCAGTTGTATAACAGTACACTATTATAAGCAGTCTAAAAATCACACTCTTAATACACCACACCACTTCCCTTAAATTCCAGACAAGTTAAGCTCACGAAATGAAGTGGGAGCAAAATGGCACTCCATCAATTTAAAAGGGAGGGAAAAACAAAGTTATTAGAAATGAGGTCAAACCACCAGATAAGTACTCTTGAACAAGAGGAACTACAAATATAGAATCAGGTAGAAAAGGCTTAGGGCCAAAGTCAATGGGTCAAAAGTCTTTTGCTCAAGATCACACAGTTCGGGGTAGCTCGCTGTAAAGTTCGTGGCACGGTTTCCGGACGAGGTTGATTGGTCCAAAAGTTAGTTCAAAGAGAAGAGAAGGTCAAGCCGTCGGATTGGAGAAGGATTTCAAACACTTTCCCCGCGGTTGAATGAAACGGACAACCGGATTTGCACAGTACCTTAAAACGGAGAGGGAGCTGTAGCTGAGGCGAACGTTCCTGGTAGTTCCTGCAACCTCACAGTTCCTGAAGCGACTGTCAGACTGACAAGAAGTAGGAAGACTGGAGGGTCCTGCACTACCCAGGGAACAAACCAGCAGCAGAGCAAAGCAACAAATAAAAGGTGCGCTCCTTAAAACCCAAGCAGGGTCCGACCTTCCTGGCTATCTGGCCCACTGTAGCTCTGTACAGTGAATTCAACCAGAGGAGGGGTCCTGGCTTGTAGTTTGGGCAAACTGGTTGGTCCCACCAGCTCAAGGGAAGAAGTTTCCTGGAGGATCTTCTCTGTCATCAGATTCTGGAGATTCGGACCTGCAGCAGGGCTTCACCGGGCGGTTCAGTTGTTGTAGGGTTCCTCTTCTGCCAGTTCCTCATTAGTTCTTTCATTCCAGTGGCGACTCTGCCTTTCCGGTCCCAGAGACCTGCTTTTTATGCAGTTTTTCCCCATTCATACAGCCTGGCTGTCAATCACCCAGCAGGGTGGCTGTCCTGGTAAGGACAGTCCCCTCAGCTAATCAAACAGGAGTGCGACTTGGGTTACCAAGGGATCCCATGGCAGGGGTCCGAAGATCCCTCCCTCATATCCTGCCTACCTAGACTTTCAGGCACCTTAAGGAGGGCTTCTGTGCAGAAGCTAGCGAAAAGACAGCGAACAAAGGATTCATCCCCGGTTTGGTGCGCAGAGAAAAACACGAGAAAGACTATAACAAAAAGAAATAGCGAATAAACCCAGCCGGAGCCAAAATAAAATGTATTTGGTCAAGCGGGTTTATGTTCGAGGCTAATATAATAGCCTAAAACAATACCACGTTTATATAAGATAATCGCAGTAGAAAAGTTAGGGTAGATATCACTGCCACCAGAAAAATGTCTATATGTAAAGGGAGCGAAACAATGCTCCAAGAGGCACAGACAAAAAGGGATAAGAGTTAACCCTTTCCAATACTACATGTAAGATGGGGTCTACTGGGTCTGTGGTTTAAAGTGTCTAAGGTAAGGTTAATGGCAACTTTACCCTTTTCTAATGCAACTTTACCCTTTTCTGGGGGACAGTAGTCAGGCCCTGAAAATGGAGTCTGTGGGAAGTCTCAAAGACAACCCTGTGTCAATGCACTGAAGGTGCTGTGTAACACATAAAAATATGAGGTCATGGAGTAGGTGAGGATCCAGTGCTCAAGATCACACAAAAAGTGAAAATACACACAGCAAAACACATGTAAGAGTGGGAAAAAAGGCTCACACTCTTACCAGGTGATACAAATAAATCCTAGAAATCCAGCAAAGCTGCTAAGGGACTCATTAGGTAAGGGAAATTAGCCATTTATGAGAATTCTCCCTAACACTTGCCCCCCTCACCCCAGACTAAGGGACAGGAGGATTTAATCCACTCCTGGATGAATTTCTACCTCTAGTCGGTTATAAACATCCTAGAGAGACCATCAGCATTTTGGTGGTGATATCCTGCTCTGTTGTCACGCTGTCCTCTCATTCTGTCCCTTTTTCGCAAACATCTAGGTCAGACAATAGGACAGGGTCAGACAATAGGACAGGCAACATTCACAATACACCAGTTACCCCAGTCAGGTTTCCACTCCATGTCCCTCACAGTGGAAGGTTGTCACGTGAGCGGGTTTACCCCAAGGGCCACACATGCAGACTCAGGGGTTCTCCGTTCCTTCATTGGCGTCTGCCATGGCGTCTGCAAGAGGGAGCTCGCAGACGCCGGCTACAGGACGCTGCTCGCAGAAAGTCAAGTCCGCGATCATGGAGGCCACGCTCACGTGTCGCGTCCGCGGGTCACGTGACGCGTCGTGGATCAGGTGACGCTGAAGCTTCCGCTATTTAAGCGCTGAACTTCCGCACGTCCGCGCTTCACAGCTGTTCTTTGGAGGACCCTGTACAGCGTTTGGATACCTTGTGTTTTCACGGCTTCTTGACTCTTGGATTGTTTTTGGATTTGCTTTTGCTCACGTCTTTGGCTCTGTTTGCTGGATCATCTCGAACTCGGAACGCCTTTTGGACTGTCTTGGATTACCCTGAATTGGACTTGGCATTCGTCTCTTCACTGCATTACGTTATCAAGTACTTTGGATTTTTGGTCCTTTTGTTTCATCAAGTTACAGGAGGGCAAGTTGGGTTTTAACCCAGCCTACAGTTCTTCTCCCTACTGTCATCGGGGAAACCAGCTCACGTGCCCATCCACGGAATTTCCAACTATCTTAGGTTCTGGGCTTCCTCACCCATCAGTTTAGGTAAGCCCTGTTCTTTATTCTGCCCGTTTGCTTGTACTGTGCTCAGTTGATTGCTAATTAAGATTTTCTCTACGGCTGCCTTGGGTTTCAACATTTCCCGTGGATCCGAGCTGCAAGAACTACCCACCCTCATTGATCGCATAGGGAGTAATCTTGTATTCTCTCTCTGTGGTACTTGGGGACGGAGGTTTCAAGACTCTTCACGACAATCAAGCAACCTGACATCTGTGCTCAATGGTAAAATCACATCCTTGCAGGTAGATTGACCATCTTAGAAGTTTTGGGTTCTGCCCTTTCATTTGCATTAACCATCTCAAGGGTTGGTGGTCTGTCTGAATCACACAGGTAGATCCACTCAAGTATGGTCTAAACCTCTTCAGAGACCACACAATGGCAAAACATTCACGCTCTATGGTTGACCACCTTGTTTCTGGTTCCTTCAGTTTCCCATAGGGAGTAATCTTGTATTCTCTCTCTGTGGTACTTGGGGACGGAGGTTTCAATATTCTTCACCACAATCAAGCAACCTGACAGACTGTGAAGCCATTCTTTGTCGTGCAGAGTATGCAGGGTGCCACGGATGACCCCATGGCAGCTATGATTCAAGCGATCACAGTACTAAGAGCGGACATGGCTGCAGCCACCACAGCCCTTCACCAACGTTTAGATGCTATTCAGAGTACCCGTAACCCATTACCTGCAGATGCAGAGTTCGGGGACACGCCATTACCTGCCCCAGTTCCCCAGGCCCCAGCCCCAATCACTCCTGCTCCCGTGATTCTACCCACTCCTTTTCCATTGGCTGCACCTGAAAGATTCCAGGGGGATCCCACCAAGTACCGCACATTTATAAATCAGTGCAAGTTACACTTCCTGTGTCGACCTACCTCCTTCCCCGATCCTACTTCTAAGGCCGCCTTTCTGTTATCACATTTATCTGGAACACGTGCTGCCTGGGCCAACCCACTTCTTGAGAACAATAACCCAGCATTATACGATTTTGACCTCCTGGTCACAGAAATGTCCCGTGTCTTTGACACCCGCCGCAAAGCTCAGTCCAGGGATCTAGAACTATTAGAATTACATCAAGGCAGGGGAACACTCATTGAATATATTACAAAATTCAACCAACTGTCAGCCGAGACTTCATGGCCTGAGAGCAAGAGGACTGTGGTATTCTACAAAGGTCTGAACAACGCTATGAAGGACGCATTCTCAGTAGTTCCTTCCTTGCCACAGCGTTCCCCGATTTAGTAGATCTGGCTCTCCAGGTTGATGCCAAGCGCTCAGAACGGAAAGCTGAAGCTGGGTTTTCTGGTTCTATCCCTTCTACAGGTTCCTCTCATTCTGAGTCTGTTTCTGAACCTATGCAAGTGGGAGGTCTACGTAGTCCTTTAACTTCCACGGAAAGGGAGCGCAGGAGGGTGGACAATGCTTGCTATTATTGTGGGTTGATTGGTCACTTTGTGAAAGAATGTCCACGTCGCCCAAAGGCTAAAGCTTAGGGTTTTCGGGCAGCTCGACCATAGACCCGGGGGTGGGTTCGAGCGCAATAAGTCACTCCCCGGTCCAGGTACCTGCGTTTGGTACCATCAGACCCGTGATGGTACATGCATTGTTACAACCCAGTATTGAGGTCTCACATTCAGTAACTGTCATCATCGATTCTGGTGCCACTGGCAATTATATCAATATCAATATGGCCCACACACTTAATCTCCCTCTTATCGCCAAGACCCGACCAGAACCCGTACAGACCATAGATGGGAGTTTGTTAGTCTCTGGCCCAGTTAAACAACAGACAGCACCTCTTACTTTGGTCATACAAACTAACCACAAAGAAACCATTAGCTTTGACTTGATCTCCATGCCTCAATATGGCCTTATTTTAGGCATCCCTTGGTTGCGTCTGCATAACCCTTTGATCAATTGGAAGACTGGTTCTGTGTTCTTTGAGTCAGAAGTTTGCCAGGAGTTTTGCCTTACTACACCTTCTACTGAGAGTACTCCAGCCCAGCTTCTCAGTACTGTATCACAACTCACTTTGGAACCTTCTCCCGTTACCTTGGCAGACACGCACATTGTTGGTCTTGTAGCTGAGGCAATTCCAGAGCCTTATCGAGACTACCTGGATGTCTTTGATAAGGAATCATCAGAAATCCTTCCACCTCATAGGTCGTACGATTGCCCTATTGAATTACTACCAGATTCTGTAGTCCCAAAGGGTCGTATATATTCGCTATCTCCCACTGAGGAACAAGCCTTGAAAACTTACATTCAAGAGTCCCTACGTAAGGGTCACATACGTCCATCTTCAGCAGCCAGCCCTATCTTCTTTGTCCCAAAGAAGGAGGGAGAACTTCGCCCATGTGTTGATTACCGACGTCTAAATGTCATCACTAAAAAGGACAGGTATCCTATTCCTCTCATCATGCCCCTATTGGATCGCCTCATGCATGCTTCAGTATACACTAAGTTGGATCTCAGAGGTGCGTATAATCTAGTACGTCTGAGAAAGGGTGATGAGTGGAAAGCGGCCTTTTGCACTCGTTACGGATTATATGAATATTTGGTCATGCCTTTCGGCCTTTGCAATGCGCCTGCTACATTCCAGCGCTTCATGAATGAAATATTTTGTGATATTCTGGATGTATTTATGGTGGTCTACCTGGATGACATTCTCATTTTTTCACGTTCTCAAGAGGAACACACCAGACACGTAAGGGAGGTACTAAAACGCTTACGCATGTTCTCCCTTTTTGCGAAACCCGAAAAATGTCAATTCCACACTGACAACATTGAATTTTTAGGGTTTCACATCACTCCTGATGGTCTCACTATGAACCATGCCAAAGTCAAAGCGGTTTTGGAGTGGCCGACTCCCACCAACCTTAAAGCATTACAGTCTTTTTTGGGTTTTGCTAACTACTATAGAAGATTAATTTCTGGATTTTCTTCCATAGCAGCACCTCTTACTCTTTTGACCAGTCCTCTAGTTCCATTTAATTGGTCCAACGATCAACAACTTGCATTTGATACCCTAAAAGCTGCATTTACCACTGCTCCTGTCCTCCAACACCCTGACAGTGATCTCCCTTTTATAGTTGAGGCGGACGCGTCCTCGTTCGCCTTAGGGGCAATACTGTCTCAAGAATGTGTCTCTACTGGACGCTTGCATCCAGTCGCCTTTCATTTCCGGAAGTTTACACCCACAGAGTGTCACTATACATTGACCGAAAAAGAAATCCTGGCTGTCAAAGAGGCTTTCCAAGTATGGCGTCACCATCTCCTGGGTGCAAAACATCGGGTGACGGTCTTCTCGGATCATCAGAATCTACGTGATTTAGCTTCTCTGAAATGCTCGAATAGCAGATATGTTAGGTGGCATCTGTTTTTTGCCGCTTACGATTTCCAGATCATGCATCGTCCTGGTACCGTTCATGGTAAGGCTGATGCTTTGTCTCGCTCTCCTGGGGGGGTTTCATTGCCAGTCTATCCTGAGTCCCTGCTAGATAAGAAACATGTGATATGTCTCTGTACTCCTTCTCTGACTCTGCTGGATATGGTCCGTAAGTGGGTTTCCACACACCCATCCTTACTTTCAGTTTGGGATTTGGTATTACAAGACGGTCTGCCTTTCTTTCAGAATAAGTTGTTTCTACCCACCACTGATATTCGTAATCTGGCTCTTGAATGGTCCCATGATCTCCCTGTTCATGCACATCCTGGGCAGCGAAGAACACTTTCGCTTCTACTACGTTGGTGTTGGTGGTCTTCCATGAGAAGGGATGTGGAATGCTATGTTAACACTTGCTCTGTTTGTGCCCAATCCAAACATAGGAAAGGACGACCGTTGGGTCTCCTGCAGCCTCTTCCCATACCCCTGAGGCCCTGGCATACCGTGACGATGGATTTCGTGACGGACCTTCCCCGGGTTCAAGGTTTTGATTCCATCTGGGTTGTGGTAGACTCGTTCACCAAAATGGCACGATTTATTCCATGCTCGGGCATTCCCTCTGCTCCTGTTCTGGCAGGATTGTTTTTCAAGTCCATCGTATGCCTTTTTGGTTTACCATCAGTGTTGGTATCCGACAGGGCTCCTCAGTTCACTTCTCGTTTCTGGCGCGCCTTGATTAGATTAGTGGGGATCGATTCACATTACTCTTCGGCCTACCATCCGGAGACGGATGGACAGACCGAGAGGGTTAATCAAACCATGGAGCAGTATCTGCGTTGCCTGATTCTCCAGCATCAACAATCCTGGTTTTGCATCTTGCATATGGCTGAATTCGCCTATAACAACGTGGTGCACTCTTCCACTGGTTTCTCTCCCTTCTATGTCTTGTATGGTCAGCACCCTAAAATCCTGCCCATCCCGGGTTTTTCGCTTTCTGGTAATCCGGCTGCCTCTTCTTGCATCAGAGACATCTCGGCTGTCCACGCGCAGACCTTGCTGCACCTCAAAGAAGGCCAGGATTCCATGAAGGTTGCTGCGGACCTAAAGCGTTCTGTGGCCCCTTCGTTTGCTGTGGGGGATAGAGTTTGGCTTTCTTCTCGTCATCTGCATCTACAGGGTTGCCACAAGTTGTTGCCCCGCTTCGTTGGTCCTTTTGTGGTCTCCCGAGTGATCAACCCCGTGGCCTACCGCCTTCGAGTGCCGGTTTCATGGTGGCTTCACCCCGTCTTTCATGTCTCTCTTCTCAAACCTTGCCCTGGTCCTACCCGTCTTCGTTCCCCTGGTGCTCCAGTTTCCCCTTCCTCCCCGGATGTTTTTGAAGTGTCTGCTATTCTGGGTTCTCGTTTCTTCAAAGGGGGTTTGCAGTATCCAGTGGATTGGAAGGGTTATGGCCCGGAGGAGCGCTCATGGATTCCTGCGGGTGATGTACATGCCCCTCGTTTGGTTTCCAGTTTCCATAGGGACAATCCGTTGTGCCCACGGGGTCGTGGGCCTTTGGTGGGGGGCTCTGTCACGCTGTCCTCTCATTCTGTCCCTTTTTCGCAAACATCTAGGTCAGACAATAGGACAGGGTCAGACAATAGGACAGGCAACATTCACAATACACCAGTTACCCCAGTCAGGTTTCCACTCCATGTCCCTCACAGTGGAAGGTTGTCACGTGAGCGGGTTTACCCCAAGGGCCACACATGCAGACTCAGGGGTTCTCCGTTCCTTCATTGGCGTCTGCCATGGCGTCTGCAAGAGGGAGCTCGCAGATGCCGGCTACAGGACGCTGCTCGCAGAAAGTCAAGTCCGCGATCATGGAGGCCACGCTCACGTGTCGCGTCCGCGGGTCACGTGACGCGTCGTGGATCAGGTGCCACTGAAGCTTCCGCTATTTAAGTGCTGAACTTCCGCATGTCCGCGCTTCACAGCTGTTCTTTGGAGGACTCTGTACAGCATTTGGATACCTTGTGTTTTCACGGCTTCTTGACTCTTGGATTGTTTTTGGATTTGCTTTTGCTCACGTCTTTGGCTCTGTTTGCTGGATCATCTCGAACTTGGAACGCTTTTTGGACTGTCTTGGATTACCCTGAATTGGACTTGGTATTTGTCTCTTCACTGCATTACGTTATCAAGTACTTTGGATTTTTGGTCCTTTTGTTTGATCAAGTTACAGGAGGGCAAGTTGGGTTTTAACCCAGTCTACAGTTCTTCTCCCTACTGTCATCGGGGAAACCAGCTCACGTGCCCATCCACGGAATTACCAACTATCTTAGGTTCTGGGCTTCCTCACCCAACAGTTTAGGTAAGCCCTGTTCTTTATTCTGCCTGTTTGCTTGTACTGTGCTCAGTTGATTGCTAATAAAGATTTTCTTTACAGCTGCCTTGGGTTTCAACATTTCCCGTGGATCCGAGCTGCAAGAACTAACCACCTGTGGCCTCAATGATCGCATAGGGAGTAATCTTGTATTCTCTCTCTGTGGTACTTGGGGACGGAGGTTTCAATACTCTTCACGACAATCAAGCAACCTGACATCTGTGCTCGATGGTAAAATCACACCCTTGCAGGTAGATTGACCATCTTAGAAGTTTTGGGTTCTCCCCTTTCATTTGCATTAACCATCTCAAGGGTTGGTGGTCTGTCTGAATCACACAGGTAGATCCACTCAAGTATGGTCTAAACCTCTTCAGGGACCACACAATGGCAAAACATTCACGCTCTATGGTTGACCACCTTGTTTCTGGTTCCTTCAGTTTCCTACTGATGAAGCAAATGGGGAGCTCCCTACCTTTCTCATCCAGTTGACTAAGGACTGCACTTATACCTATATTGGAGGCCTCTGTCTGCACAATGAAGGGTTGGTGATAATCAGACGCTCTTAGGACTGGAGCTTGACAAAGGGCTTTTTTCAGGTTTTCAAAGGCTTGATTGCACTCCTCATTCCATCTAACCTTTTTTTGGGAATGTTGGAGAGGAGATCACATTCAAGGGAGAGGCTATGAACTCATAGTTCTCTATGAAATTCCTGTAGTGCCCAGTGAGACATAGGAAAGCTCTCACTTGGGTTTGAGTAGTAGGGGTGACAGAGTTTTGCACAGCTTGTACTTTGCTGTCCAATGGCCTTATCTCACCTCCTCCTACCTCATGACCAAGGTAGACCACTTTACTCTGACCAATTTGACATTTGCTTGCCTTTATGGTTAGACGGGCCTGCTCAAGAGCCTGCAAAACATATCCCAGGTGATCAATATGTTCTTTCCATGTGGGGCTGAACACTGCAATGTCATCCAAGTATGCCATGCAGAAGTCATCCATCCCATTCAGAACTTGATTAACCATCCTTTGAAATGTAGCAGGTGCATTCTTTAGTCTTAAAGGCATAAACTTAAACTGGTAGAGGCCTGCTGGAATGGAAAATGCAGTTTTCTCCTTGGCATGGTCTGTCAGTGCTATTTGCCAATAGCCTGAGGTTAGATCAAATGTACTGAGGTGCTTGGCTGAACCAAGTCTATCCACCAGTTCATCTGTCCTTGGCAAAGGATGGGCATCAGTCTTAGTGACGGCATTTAGAGCTCTATAGTCCACACAGAATCTCAACTCCTTGGATCCTGCCTTTGGTACTAGAACAACTGGACTAGACCATGGACTTGTAGATGACTCTATAACCCCGAGATCACGCATCTTGTTGACCTCTCCTTTGATGTGGGATCTCACATGCTCTGACATTCTGTAACCTCTGCTTTTCACAGGTAAACAGTCACCAGTGAGAATATCATGTTGGCCCCAAGGGGTCAAGCCTGGTGATAGTGAAAACAGGGAGGCAAACTGATTCAACAGAACTTTGCACTCCTCCTGTTGTTCAGAAGTCAGCCGAGAAGAGAGATTAACTCCTTCTATCTGTTCATCTAAAGGTTGGCCTCTGAGGAGGTCAGGTAGAGGTTCACTCTCCTCTTCCTCTTGAGCTGAAGCTAGAAGCAAAGCTCCCATTTCTGGTTTCGAGACATAAGCCCTTAAACGGTTGGCGTGAAAGACTCTGGGAACCTCCTTAGGTCTGTCTAAACCCACCAAATAGTTCACCTCTCCAAGTTTGCCCACAACCTTGAAGGGTCCTATCCATTTGTCCTGCCAGGCCTGTTACGCTCACCTGGCTCCCACATGGTCGTCGGTTGGACCCGGACAGCTACGGTCTCCACCCACGTGATGCGTAGTGCAGCGATGACTGCTGGATCTGCCCTCCTAATCTTGTCTGCTTAACCCGTAGAAATGTTCTCCTGCAAGTGGAGAGATGGATTTAGCCACTTGTGGATTCAAGTGATGGCACCCCCACAGTCCTGCCCAACTAATCACCTCCGAAATGCCCTCACAGCAATCTCACCTTATATTCTTGAAAGATGAGCTCTCCATCCTGCGTGGATTTGCAGAGGCGCGTCAATTCCAGTTACTTCACTGGTTTGAAGGCTCGGGAGAGTTCCGGAGAGTATTGACTCTGAGGTTCCTGGTGAGGACCAGTAAGTATTAAGTTCATAGAGTTCAATATGTCTGATGTTCACTCTTGTTCCCCCTTCCTTTCTTGTCTTGCAGCTGGCTCGTGAAAAGATGCTCTTGTGGCAGCTGGTGGCGCTCAGGTAAGAGTCTGTATTACCCGGCGCCCTCCGGTAAATGTTGCACGAGGAAAACCTGTTGTTTTGTCTCTCTTTACAGATGCGGCACGTGAAAATATGGAGAGTCACAAAAGGATGCCTCCGGTGGTAAGAATTATATTTGTTGGTTCCCTCGGCTCACCTTGTGGTTTTCTTTTGTCTCCTAGGTGCCGAAGTTCGGCGAAGGAATGATGGAGGCAGTGCTGACCCAAAGGATGCTGTGAAGACTGGTGAGAATGGCACGGCGCTGCAGCTGGAGGTGCGGCGCGTGCAGAAATGATGTTCTTTACAGGTCCGGAGACAAGATGGATCCAGAATCAGGTGTGGAATAGAAATAAGTTCATTTTCTAACCTTGTCCATTTCTTTCTTCTTTGTTTTAGGAGCTCCGGATTTGAGGCGGGCGTGGCAGAAGACTGGATGCAGGCTGCAGGCACGGTGAGTGTTACGCTGCTGGATGCAGAATAACGCGAAGCGTGTGTTGCTGGTCGGGTGTGGTTTAAATAGCCTCAAAAGTAGTCCCAGGTAAGAAGTCCCTAGAACCACACCCGAGTAAAAAATAGTCCCTGTAGAAAAATAGTCCCTTTCAGGCTTCATGTTGGATTGAAGTCATTTGCAGCATGGTCTGCCTGAGGTAAGTAATGACTATGAGCCTGGCGCCTTAGGCACCAGGACTGATTCCTACTATGAGCCTGGTGCCTAAGGCGCCAGGACTGAACCCAGATAGCACCTAGCCAGGGCTGCTGAGGTTTTACTAAATGTCTAGATGCCTGCTCCCGGGGCTGATGGGCTTGGTCCGGATGCCTGGGGGTAGGCATCATGACAGCCCCTCTGCCTTGTTGGCACCATAACTAATACAAGCTGGTCTTGAGTAAACTCAACCATGCTGGCCTTCTGGGCATGCCAATTTTTGTCGAGAGCCTGACCTGCTTTCAAGTTATCACTTGCTTCTGCCATCATGTGTGACATTCTCCTCCGGAGACTTATTACATAGTCAGTCACTCTGACTGGCTTGGGGGAAAGAGCACTCTCCAACCCCTCCTTGATCAGGGCCAATGGACCTCTGACTGGTGTAACGCTCACCTGTTATCAACTGGGACATCCCTCAGCCTGTTCTGTCCCCTTCCGATCTTCCCCGGAGGCTATTCGACTGGAGACTGGGCATGAAACACAGGATTGGTAGAGTTTAACTCCCTATTGTCTCTGTGTGCTTGAACCCCTTCTTTCCCGGGGTCCAGCCCCTCCCTTTGATCCACAGCTCACCTTGTTTTCTTGGATAGTGTGCTCTCCGTCCTGCTTTGAGCGCAGGGGCACGTTGATTGATGCAAGTTCGTTGCTGCCTAGTTACTTCACTGGCAAGAGTCTGACAGGTAAGTATAATGAGTCTTTTGAACAGTTCTCTAACTTCGTTCCTTTCCTTCCTTAGATGATGGCCGGCGTCCGGGGATGGCAGCGTGCTACTGAGATGAGTAGCGCTGAAGGTGAGTGAGAGCTCGATGCGCGATGCACCCCTTTCGTATTTGTATTGAACTGAGTTCTTTTTCTGTGTCTTTTAGGTGCTGCGACGTTTTCAGCGTGGATGCCGGTTATGAAGAACAAATGCGGTCAGTAAGCGCGGTATGCGGTGCCTCTAGATGTTTCCACGCTAACCTGGAGTGTCTTTCCCCTCTTGCAGAT
The DNA here is from genome assembly GCF_040938575.1 of Ambystoma mexicanum. Taxonomy (NCBI): domain Eukaryota; kingdom Metazoa; phylum Chordata; class Amphibia; order Caudata; family Ambystomatidae; genus Ambystoma; species Ambystoma mexicanum. The sequence continues at coordinate 944,145,664 of NC_090931.1, read as the reverse complement.
GGATGAGAAGTTCTAGAGACAGAGTTCCCCCAGAGCGGCTGGGATTCAGGTAAACGTTTGAAGCTCGAACAGTATTTAAAAATAAGCAAAGATTTGCAGAAAGCTTACTAATGCCTTTTTTTCTGTTCTTTTCCCTTTTCCTTAGGAAGCGGCGTGCCGGGATGGGAAAGACACCGCCGAAGATGCCCGCAGAACAGAAGGAGCGATCAATGATGGGCAGAAGTGCTGCAAGGTAAGGCTGTTCCTAACGGTGTTCTTGTTCTTGCAGGAGCTGAGCGCAGAAGAAAGATGCAGGCCTACTCGAGACCGATCCAAACACGGTGAGTGCCACGCCGCAGGTTCAGAAAACGCAAAGCATGTTTCTCAGCCTGCGTGTGGCTTAAATAGTCTCTGGGTATCCCAGTTGTCTCTGGGCTGAACCACACCCAAAAGACTAGACTGCATATGCAGTTCTGGGAACCGAAATATGTGGGGGCATCCATCTTGTCCCCATCAATGCACTGCAAGTCCAATCCCCAATGTTATCCTATGGGAGTGAGTGAGTCTGGTGCCACAAGTGCCAAGTCTGACTCCAAGTGGGTCTTTGGAGGGATGGAGAGGCCCTTGAGGGCCATGTAGGTGATTGTGGCCTGGCTCCAGCCTGACATCTTGGAGGGCTGGGGACATGAGGGGCAGGAATCATGACATCATTCCCCCCCAAGGCTCCTCTCAAGGTGGTTCGGTTCATGGTTTTGATGAAATTGTCTAAGCAAGCTAGGTGCATGGATGTACTCACAAGGCTCCCATGTCCTGTCTTGTGGACCATACCCCTTCCAGTCTACTAAGTAGTATAATTTGAATCTAGGATGTCCTTGACTTCGAATTCTGGCTTCCCGGCGACTACTACTGGCTGCGGTGGCATTGCTACCCGGGTCCCAGGTTAAACAGGTTTAAGGAGAGACACGTGGAACACAGGATGAATCTGCATGTTTGACAGCAAAGTTAGTCTGACCACCACAGAATTTATCACGGAGGTGACGGTGAATGGACCCAGGTATCTTGGATGGACAGTTCGGGATCCTTTAATGGACACGTGTTTAGATGACAGCCAGACTTTGTCTCCCACTTGGTAGTTGGGGGCCTTTGCTCGGTGTTGATCAGCAAACTTCTTTTGGCGATTCTTAGCTTGAAGTAGATGTTCAGCTGCCCTTTTAAATTTTGAGAAATGGTCGTGTGCAAGGTTTTGACTGCTGGCATTTCCAGGGTTGTAGGAATGTCCAACTCAGAAGTACGTGGGTGCCTGCCATATATGGTATAAAAGGGTGTCTGCCCAGTGCTGGTGTGTAGGGAATATTATAAGCATATTCAACTATCCATAATAGGTCGAACCAGCTTCCTTCAGCTTGGTGTAACATGCAACGCAGATACTGCTTGAGCGTCTGATTTGTCCTCTCAGTTTGACCATCCGTTTGGGGATGGTGACTGGTGGATAGCCGGATGTCGATCTGGGCTATAGAGCAGCATTTTCTCCATAAGTTAGATACGAACTGAGTACCTCGGTCTGAGACCAAAACTGAAGGAAACTCATGGAGCCGTACGATGCCTTCAAGAAATACCTTTGCCAGAGTGGAAGCATTTGGGAGCCCCTTAAGAGGAATGAAATGTGGCATTTTTGAAAATAGATCCAAGACCACAACAATAGTGTTAAACCCTTGACTGGGTGGCAAGTCAGTAATAAAATCGAGGGACAACGTGTGCCAGGGTGCTGGTGGGATTTCCAATGGTTGTAATAGCCCAGCCGGATTCTGCTTGGATGACTTGTTTTGAGCACACACTCCACAAGATAGGATGAATTGGATAATGGCCCTCATTACGACCCAGGCGGTAAGTCACCGCCTGGGTCGTACCCTTACCAACATGGCGTAAACTATGTTTACGCTATGGTGGTTGGCGGATTTACCGCCCCATTCCAAGGTGAGTGGGGCGGTAAATCCTCATTTCCCATTTTACCCTTCCCCATTCCCATTTTCGCCCCATAGGGCATAATGGGAATGGGGAAAGGCGATAATTACGGCACCGTAAATTACGGTGCCGTAATTATCGCCAAGGTCCCTTTGCGGCATGGATTTCAACGGCTGCAAAAAGCAGCCATTAAAAGCCATCCCGCAAAGGGAACCTTGTAATCAGGCGTTAAGGGTCGGCGCCGTTTACGGCGCCGTAAACCCCTTAACGCCTGAGTCAGAATGAGGGCCAATGTCTTTACGCCACGTGGACCACCAATAATTTTGTTTTAACCTTGGCTAGGGTTTTAGCGATTCCGGGGTGGCGCTCGGTCAAGGAATCATGATAACCAGACATGACTTGTTCTCATAGTTCTTGGTTTGGTAAGAATAAACGATTCCCTTGCACACTACACGCTTGTAATTGCTCCGGACTCACCAGGTTTTGGATTTCTTCATGTAATTCTTTCCGAGTTATGGTTGCTGTGATTCCTAGGAGCTTGCCACTCGGGATGATTGCTATTAGGTCAGGGGTCTGATACCCTTGCTCTCCTACCCCCATACGGGAAAGGGCATCGGCCTTCCTGTTTTTCACCCCTGGTCGAAATGTAATCACGTAGTCATATTCAGCAAAAAAAGAGCCCAACGTAGTTGTCGTGAGGATTGGGCCTTTGCCGTTTTTAGGTACTGGAGGTTCCGGTGGTCAGTTATTACGGTGATTGTGTGTCTGGCACTCAAGAGGTAGTGCCGCCATGCCTTAAAGGCTGACTTAATGGCCAGGAGTTCTTTGTCTGTGATAGCGTAATTGAGTTCAGGGGGTATGAATTTACGCGACCAGAAGGCAACAGGGTGTAACAGGCCCGTTTTAGGGTCCTTTTGTGAGAGGACGGCTCCCATAGCCATGCTTGAGGCATCCGTTTCCACCAGGTATGGGAGATCAGGGCGAGGGTGGCGTAAGATTGGGGCAGATGTGAATCTTGCTTTGAGTTCCTGGAAAGCCTCCTCGGCTTCTGTTGTCCACTGAAACTTTTTGTTGCTTTTCCTTAGCAATGACGTGATGGGATGCACGATTTGCGAAAATCCTGGGATGAACAGGCGGTAGAAGTTTGCAAAACCCAGCATACTTTGAACACCCTTGAATGAATTTGGGGATGGTCAGTTCAGGATAGCATCTACCTTGTGTACATCCATTCGGATTCTATTCAGGCTGAGAATAAAGCCCAGGAATTCCACCTCGGAGACTTGGAATGAGCACTTTTCGAGCTTGGCGTAGAACTGGTGTTGACAGAGTTTCTCCAATATGGATCGGACGTGTTTAACGTGGTCCTGCTTTGATACGGAATATACTAGGATATCGTCGATGTACACTAGAGCACAGATATCAATCAATTCCCGTAGGACATCGTTCATGAAGTATTGAAATGCAGCAGGTGTGCTGCAAAGGCCAAAGGACATTACTTGATATTCGTACAAGCCGTATTTGGTGCGAAAAGCGGTTTTCCATTTGTCCACCTGTTTTACGCGAACAAGGTGATATGCCCCCTCAGGTCTAGTTTTGTGTAGATTTGGGCATCTTTGACTTGATCAAGCAATTCAGGGATCAGTGGCAGGGGGTAGTGTTTTTTTACAGTAATCTGGTTCAGTGCGCGATAGTCAATGCACGTTCTCAAGTCCCCTTTCCTTTTTCGGTACGAAGAATAGAGGACTGGCTGCTGGAGACTTCAAGGGACGGATGAACCCGTTGGCCAGCTATTGGTCAAGATAGGCCTTCAGGTGCTGGTTTTCTGATTCCGTGATTGCGTAAATTCGCCCACAAGGGATTTGTGCACCGGGTATCAGGTCGATTTGGCAATCGTATGGTCTATGCGGTGGCAGGGTATTAGCCTGTTTTTTTCTGAAAGACATCTTGAAAGTCCTGGTATTCACTTGGTAGGGTGCCAATTGCCACAGTCGCAAGCGTGGAGGTTCTGGTGTCTATTGGTTGTTTCTCTTGGCGATAACATGTGTGGGCGCAAGTCTCGGGAAAGGCCAATTCTTTTGCTTGCCAATCGATTCGAGGATTGTGAGCTACCAACCATGGCATTCCCAAAATCAACCGGAACTGTGGTACTTTAATGAGGTCGAAAATGATAGATTCTTGGTGTCCATCCTGGCACAGAAGGGTTAAAGCTGCAGTGCATTGGGATACTAGACCAGAAGCTATTTCCGTGCTGTCGACAGTGGTAACAGTGTCGGTGGTTGATTTAGGACATAACGGAAGCCCCATCTTTGCCGCAAGATCCTGGTCGATGTAATTCCCAACGGCTCCACTGTCTATGTACGCTCTTACTGCATGCATCCGAGATGGTTGTTGGTGATTGACCAAGACCACAGATAGTGCAAAATGGGAGGTCTGTAGTTCACTTTCTTCACTCGACAATTGGACCCCTACACTTGCCAGGCTGGGGAGTTTCCGATTCCTTCATGGTATCTTCCTTGTCCATGGCCCCTACCGTCCTCCTCGGTGGCTTCACAGGGCACTCTTTTAGGAAAAGACCTGACCTTCCACAGTACAGACATAACTGCTGCTGTCTCCTTTTATCCCTTTCCGCTTTAGTCAAGGGGGATCTGACCCCTCCGATTTGCATTGGTTCTCCTGAACCTTCCGTTGTTCGGGCAGTATTGTCCTTTGAACGTACATACATAGGGCGAGGGTCCGGTCTGGTTCGATCTGCTCTTCGGTCCTGCAACCTATGATCCAGTTGAACAACAAGGTCAATGAATTCTGAGCAGTCTTTCTGGGGGTTCACTACTTGTGCAAGCACATCCTTACGCTCCCCCCGCAAGCCCCGATGAAATAATGTGGTTCTCTTCTCCACTGGCCTTTCTGTTTCAACTACGGGTCTATTGAACGTGGCTATGTATGTTAATAGGTCTTAATTCCCTTGGCGTAGGGACAGAAGTTCGTTGTCTAATGCCTGCCCATGAGTACGACGGGCAAACAGCTTTTCCATCTCCTGCTGAAAGCCCCTGAAGTCATGCAGCAAAGGATCGTCTTGGGCCACAAAGGGTACAGACCAGTCCGCGGCACTACCACTCAGGTAGGATAGCACAAAAGCGACCCGTGATTGGTCATTCGGAAAGGCCCCTGCCCTACAAAGGAAGTGCAGGTGGCACTGGTTCATGAATGTTGCAAACCTCTTGGGATGCCCCGTAAATCGTTCGGGCGGGGCCAAGGGAACTGCCCCAGGAAGGGTTATCTGAAGGGGATTGGCTGATGATGCTGGCATCGAGGGCACGCTTCCCGGCAATGGTGCATGCCCTGCTTGTGACTGGAGAAGTTGCCGGCTTAAATCATCAGTGCGTTCTTTGGCTACTATCACCTCTCACCTCAGGGTGTTGGTCTCCTGCCTGGCTGAATGTACTTCAGAACGTAGCTGCCCCAACATGTGGGCTAACTGGTCGGTTCTGACGTTTCCATGACACCCAGGTGGATTTTGATGTGAGGCTTTGCGTTCTGTAACGCTCACCTGGTATCCACGGGGACATCACTCAGCCTTTTCTGACCTCTTACGACCTCAAACCCTTCCCTGGAGGCTATTCGACTGGAGACTGGGCCTGAAACACAGGATTGGTAGAGTTTAACTCTCTATTGCCTCTGTGTGCTTGAACCCCTTCTTTCCCGGGGGCCAACCCTTCCCTTTGATCCACAGCTCACCTTGTTTTCTTGGATCGTGTGCTCTCCGTCCTGCTTTCAGCGCAGGGGCGCGTTGATTGATGCGGGTTCGTTGCTGCATAATTACTTCACTGGCAAGAGTCCGACAGGTAAGTATAATGAGTCTTTTGAACAGTTCTCTAACTTCGTTCCTTTCCTTCCTTAGATGATGGCCGGCGTCCGGGATGGCGGCATGCTGCTGAGATGAGTAGCGCTGAAGGTGAGTGAAAGCGCGATGCGCGATGCCCCCCATTCGTATTTGTATTGAACTGAGTTCTTTTTCTGTGTCTTTTAGATGCTGCGACGTTTTCAGTGTCGATGCCGGATATGAAGAACAAATGCGGTCAGTAAGCGCGGTATGCGGCGCCTCTAGATGTTTCCACGCTAACCTGGAGTGTCTTTCCCCTCTTGCAGATGGATGAGAAGTTCCGGAGACAGAGTACCGCCAGAGCGGCTGGGATTCAGGTAAGCGTTTGAAGCTCGAACAGTATTTAAAAATAAGCGAAGATTTGCAGAAAGCTTACTAATGCCTTTTTTCTGTTCTTTTCCCTTTTCCTTAGGAAGCGGCGTGCTGGGATGGGAAAGACACCGCCGAAGATGCCCGCAGAACAGAAGGAGCGAAGAATGATGGGCAGAAGTGCTGCAAGGTAAGGCTGTTCCTAACGGTGTTCTTGTTCTTGCAGGAGCTGAGCGCAGGAGAAAGATGCAGGCCTACTGGAGACCGATCCGAACACAGTGAGTGTCACGCTGCATGTGCAGAAAACGCAAAGCATGTTTCTCAGCCTGGGCGTAGTTTAAATAGTCTCTGGGTATCCCAGGTGTCTCTGGGCTGAACCTCACCCAAAAGACTAGACTGCACATGCAGTTCTGGGAACCGAAATATGTGGGGGCATCCATCTTGTCCCCATCAATGCACTGCAAGTCCAATCCCCAATGTTATCCTATGGGAGTGAGTGAGTCTGGTGCCACAAGTGCCAAGTTTGATTCCAAGTGGGTCTTTGGGGGGGTGGAGAGGCCCTTGAGGGCCATGTAGGTGATTGTGGCCTGGCTCCAGCCTGACATCTTGGAGGGCTGGGGACATGAGGGGCAAGAATCATGACAACTGGATGGCCATAGAGAAGTTCAAAGGGACTATAACCAACTCCCTCCTGAGGGACTTCTCTATATGCAAAGAGAAGGCATGGCAGTAGAAGGTCCCACTTTTTCGTAAGGGGTTCTGCTAGAGCACCTATTATGCTCTTCATAGTATGATTAAACCTCTCTACCAGTCCATTTGTCTGTGAATGGTAGGATGTAAAGGATTTGTAAGTTACACCACAGTTTTTCCACATGGCTTGCATGTAGTGGGACATAAAATTGGATCCCCTGTCGGATATCACTTCCTTAGGAAACCCTACTCTGGTAAAAATACCAAGTAGAGCCTTAGCCACAGCCGGAGCCGTAACAGTTCTCATAGGTATGGCTTCTGGGTATCTTGTAGCATGGTCTACTACAACCAGGATAAACCTGTTCCCTGAAGATGTGGGAGGGTCAGGGGGACCGACAATGTCAATGCCCACCTTCTCAAAAGGAACTCCCACCACTGGGAGAGGCACCAAGAGTGCCACATTCTTGGCTCCACTCTTTCCAGAGGTTTGGCAAGTGTGACAGCTCCTACAGAATTTGTCAACTTCTGAACCCATCTTAGGCCAGTAGAAGTAGAGAGAGAACCTTTCCTTGGTTTCCTTGAAACTCAAGTGACCAGCCAAAGGTATCTCATGAGCTAACTGTAGGAACTGGAGTCTGGTAGCAAGGGGCACTACAATTCTTTTGCAGTCCCCATGGATTGACTCAGTTGGTTCACTGTAGAAGAGGCCATCTTCCTACCTTAACCTGTGCTTTCCAACTTCTTGCCCATCAAGTTGGTTAGCAGCCTGTTGTTAAAGACCTTCAAGAGTAGGACACTCTCTCTGTCCTTTGCTAAAGTCTGCCCTGTTGAGTCCACCTTCTGCCAGTAAAGACTGCAGCTCAGGATGGTCAACAGGGTCAAGATCTCCAACTAAGACAGTGTCTTCTTCCAGATCTGACTCAGATGCTGGCTCAACCACACAAGGTTGCACCTCACACTCTGCCTCAGCAGGTGGAGAAGTCACAGGTGTGACTTTGGAAAATCTTGGGGATGTCCTTGTTGGTTGCACAGGGTTGCTGTCTGCCTTTTCCCTGGAGGTCTTGGGTTTCCCCTTTGCCTCCTTCTTCCTAGAAATGGTAGTGAGCAACTCCGGAGTGGGAGTGATAGTCTTCTCTATCAACTCCTCTGGAGAGTTGAGAGCAGACCTAGTGAGCTCCTGTTTCCTTTTACTGGGAGGCCTGAGGGTGCTTGACACAACTCCAAGAGTTTTAAGGTCATTACCCAACAGGACTCTCCCAGGCACTTCAATCTGCACACTAACAGATATTTTGACAGTCATAATAATTAGACTGGATGAGAGCTGGTAACTGGGGAAGCATTTGCACAGGGCCTCCAGCTAACTTGGTGAGGTGTTTGGGTGCCTTAGCAACATCCTCCACCTTGAAAAATGATTCATCCACCACAGTTATGCTGGCTCCAGTGTCTCTGATGGCAGGGGTTCCTGAGCATTCATAAGAACACTATCTTCATAATACTCTTTAGTATTATCTGGGATGGAATTATAGACATCTAAATTCTGTTGTTCCCACAAGCCCAGGGACACTAACTAAACACTAGCGGAGACTCTCATGGGTTCATCAGCCAGTAGGTAAACCTTTCCACTTGCCATGGGTACTTCTTCCTCTAGGGATAAGGCTAAGGAGACAGTGTGGACCCCTGAAGGTTTACCCTTACATCTGGGATCCCCTTTCAAATGGTCAGTTGACCCACAAACTTAACATTTCCCAAATGTTTTGATGAATGGGGGTTTGTTCTGACCTCCATCTGATTTGGGTCCAGATGATGTACTAGCCTGATTTGGTTTCCCTTGTGGTTTACCCTTATGTTGCTGTTTGTGGCCCTCTTTTGGATTGGAGGTATTAGAATTCTCTTTGTTATCTTTCTTTGGCTGTTTCCCCTCATCTTTTCTTCTGAGTAGCCCCAGCATCCTTGTGAGTAGTCCTTTTGGCAACCCACAAGTCAGCAGCCTTAGCTAGCTTCTTTGGATCTATCTCCTTAGAATCAGCCAAGTGCTGTCTGCGCTCAGGAGAGCAGACATCAAAAATAGACTCCAACATAACAAGATTTCTCATTCCTTCATAAGTGTTTACTCTGTAACCCTTAATCCAACCATCTAAGTTTTTCAAACATTCTCATACCCAGGTAGCCCAAGGGGTACCATCATGCTTTTTGAGGGTCCTAAACCTCTTAAGGCACTGGGAAGGGGTCTTCCCAAATCTATCAATTAAAGCTAGCTTCACATACTCATAATCCATCCTATCCACCTCCCCTAACTCCATCACATCATCAGATGCAACAGTGGGTAGCCCAGAGAAGAGCCAGGGAAGCAATCGATTCCCTGTAAGACCTTGAGTACCATGGTTATACTCAAACATTGCCAACCAATCCAAAATATCAAGCTTAACCTCATACATATCCACAATTTCTTTAGGCATACGGGATCTCTTAGGACTGGAAGACCTAGAAGACTCTGGGAGAGAAGCATTTTCAAGAGACAATCTTTTCATTTCTAGTTCACGATTCACCTCCATTTCTCTGAGTTTAAGTTCTTGGTGTTTTTGTTCAGTTTGAGCATTTAAACGTTTGAATTCCAGTTCAAGCCTCATTTTTCTCTAGAGTAATGAATTCAGGACTGAGTGTAGGACCTGTGGGGGTCCCAGTGGACAAGGGTTGAGGTTGCTGAGCAGGCAAGGGGGCAGAGAGGCTTACATTCATAGGCACATCTCCCTCTTCCAACTCATCTTTGACAGACATAGTATCATCCTCAATTCTTTCCACATTTGCTAGAGAGTCAGGCATTTCACACCCACTGCCCAGACTTTGGTTCTTTAACAACTTTTCAACTAATTCAATCTTTTTGCCTTTGCCAGAGAGTTTTGTGTCTTTATTATTATTATTATTATTGTGCATTTTTAAAGCGCTCACACAGCCAGCGGGCATTGAGGCGCTGTTACAGGAATTGTTTTTCTTTTGTTTGTCTTAGTTGTGAACACGCTTAAATACCCAGAGGTTTCTAAGTGCGGACCCGGGGATCAAACCTGTGTTGCTTCGTGTCGTCTTGCTTCCAAGGCGAGAACGTTGCCGCTGAGCTATCCTCCCAGGACAATTTCCAGAATCCGATGACAGAGAAGATCCTCCATGTTTCTTAAATAATCAGCAGTGTAACTCAGGAGGGTCTCCTGACTGTGGCTTTACATATCAGACAAGATTAGTGTTGGTTTTTAGTGGTGATAGCCTTGTGTTTAGTTGATCCAAGGTAATAGCATCACTCTAAGTGTAATTACTATACTTTTATCCTCACCGCTGTACACCAGTGTTAGGCAGAATTATATGCAGTACCTTTTGGGAACACCACACACAATTAAGACTACAAGTGACAGTACAATTTCAACTTTGGTACAAGCCTGTACTACACAGTTATAGTGGTAGCAGTAGCAGAGCAGCCAGACTTATCTCAAGAGTAAGTGAGGAGTATCAAATAGTTACACAAAGGACAGCAATTACTATGATTCAGGCAAACACGGACTCAAGGTTTTCAAGTAAAAGAATATACATTTATTTCACTCTTCAGTTGTATAACAGTAAACTATTATAATGAGTCTAAAAATCACACTCTTACTACCCACACCACTTCCTTCAAATTCCAGACAAGTTAAGCACACAAAATGAAGTGGGAGCAAAATGACACTCCAGCAATTTAAAAGGGAGGGAAAACAAATGTATTAGAAATTAGGTCAAACCAACAGGTAAGTACTCAGGGCAATTGAACAAGAGGAACTACAAAGATAGAATCAGGTAGAAAAGGCTTAGGGCCAAAGTCAATGGGTCAAAAGTCTTTTGCTCAAGATCACACAGTTCAGGGTAGTTTGCGGTAAAGTTTGTGGCATGGTTTCCGGATGGGGTTGGTTGGTACAAAAGTTAGTTCAAAGAGAAGAGAAGGACAAGCCCTCGGATTGGAGAAAGATTTCAAACACTTTCACCACGGTTGAACGAAACGGACAACCGGATTTGCACAGTACCTTAAAACAGAGATGGAGCTGTAGCTGAGGCGGACGTTCCTGGTAGTTCCTGCAGGCTCACGGTTCCTGAATCAACTGTCGGACTGACAAGAAGTAGGACGACTGGAGGGTCCTGCACTACCCAGGGAAGAAACCAGCAGCAGAGCAAAGCAACAAATAAAAGGTGCGCTCCTTAAAACACGAGCAGGCTCCGACCTTCCTGGCTATCTGGCCCACTGTAGCTCTGTACAGCAAATTCGACCAGAGGAGGGGTCTTGGCTTGTAGTTTGGGTGAACTGGTTGGTCCCATCAGCTCAATGGAAGAGGTTTCCTAGAGGATCTTCTCTGTCATCGGATTCTGGAAATTCTGACCTGCAGCAGGGCTTCACTGGGCGGTTCAGTCGTTGTAGTTGTCCTCTTCTGCCAGTTCCTTGTTGGTTCTTTCGTTCCAGTGGCGACTCTGCCTTTCCAGTCCCACAGACCGGCTTTTTATGCAGTTTTCCCCCATCCATACAGCCTGGCTGTCAATCACACAGCAGGGTGGCTGTCCTGGCAAGGACAATCCCCTCAGCCAATCAAACAGGAGTGCGACTTGGGTTACCAAGGGAACCCATGGCAGGGGTCCGAAGATCCCTCCCTCACATGCTGCCTACCCAGACTTTCAGGTGCCTTAAGCAGGGCTTCTGTGCAGAAGCCCGCGAAAAGACAGCGAACAAAGGAGTCATCCCCGGATTGGCGCGCAGAGAAAAACACGAGAAAGACTATAACAAAAAGAAATGGCGAATAAACCCAGCCGGAACCAAAATAAAATGTATTTGGTCAAGCAGGTTTATGTTCGGGGCTAATATAATAGCCAAAAACAATACCACGTTAACCCTTTCCAATACTCCATGTAAAATGGGGTGTACTGGGTCTGTGGTTTAAAGTGACTAAGGTAATGTTAATGGCAACTTTACCCTTTTCTGGGGGACAGTAGTCAGCCCCCGAAAATGGAGTCGGTGGGAAGTCTCAACGACAACCCTGTGTCACTGCACTGAAGGTGCTGTGTAACACACATAAAAATATGAGGCAATGAAGTAGGTGAGGTTCCAGTGCTCAAGATCACACAAAAAGTGAAAATACACACACAAAACATATGTAAGAGTGGGAATAAAGGCTCACACTCTTACCAGGTGAAAAAAAATCCTAGAAATCCAACAAAGCTGCTGAGGGTCTCATTAGGTAAATGAAATCAGCCATTTATGAGAATTCTCCCTAACGGTCCCCTGTGATGTTTGTGTGTCCCCACCCCCTCCTCTGGTCCCCCGTGATTTGTGTGCCTCCCACCCCCTCCTCTGGTCCCCCATGATGTCTGTGTGCCCCACCCCCTCCTCTTGTCCTCCGTAATGTCCTTTTGTCCCCACTCCCTCCTCTAGCCTCCTGTGATGTCTGTGTGCCCCCCACCCCCGCCTCTGGTCCCCCACAATGTCTGTGTTCCCCTCACCCCCTCCTCTGATCCCCTGTGATGTCTGTGTGCCCCCACGCCCTTCTCTGGAACCCATGATGTCCGTGTGCCCCCACCCCCTCCTCTGGTCCCCCGTGATGTCTGTGTGCCCCAACCCCCTCCTCTGGTCCCCTGTGATGTCTGCGTGCCCCCACCCATTCCTCTGGTCCCCCATGATTTGTGTGCCACCCACCCCTTCCACTGGTCCCCTGTGATGTCTTTGTGCCTCCCACTTCCTCCTCTGGTCCACGTGATGTCCATGTGCCCCCCATCCCCTCCTCTGGTCCCCCATGATGTCTGTGTGCCCCCATCCCCTCCTCTGGTCCCCTTTGATTTGTATGCCCCCCACCCCCTCCCCTCGTCCCCCAAGATGTCCATGTGCCCCCTCCCTCTCCAATGGTCCCCTGTGATGTCTGTATGTCCCCCACCCCCTCCTCTGGTCCCCTGTGATGTCTGTGTGCCCCTCACCCCCTCCTCTGGTCTCCCTTGATGTTCGTGTTCCCCCCATCCCCTCCTCTGGTCCCCTGCGATGTACGTGTGCCCCCCCTCCTTTGGTACCCTGCAATGTCTGTGTGCCCCCCACCCCTCCTCTGGTCCCATGTGATGTCCGCATGCCCCCATCCCCTCCTCTGGTGCCCCATGATTTCTGTGCCACCCACCCCATCCTCTGGTCCTCTGTGATGTCTGTGTGCCCCCACCCCCTCCTCTGGTCCCTATGATGTCCGTGTTCCCCCCACCCCCTCCTCTGGTCCCCTGTGATGTCGGTGTTCCCCCCACCCCCTCCTCTGGTCGCCTGTGATGTCTGTGTGCTCTCCACCCACTCCTCTGGTCCCCCGTGATGTCTGTGCTTCCCCCACCCCTTCCTCTGGTCCCCCGTGAAGTCTGTGTGCTCCCCACCCCCTCCTCTAATCCCCCATGATGTATGTGTGCCCCCCACCCCCACCTCTGGTCCCCTGTGATGTCTGTGTGGCCCCCACCCCCTCCTCTGGTCCCCTGTGATGTCTGTGTGCCCCCACCCCCTCCTCTGGTCCCCTGTGATGTTGTGTGCCTCTCACCCCCTCCTCTGATCCCCTGTGATGTCTGTGTGCCCCCCACCCCCTCCTCTGATCCCCCATGATGTCTGGGTGCCCCCTTTCTCTGGTTCCCCGTGATGTTGTGGGCCCCCCACCCCCTCCTCCTGTGATGTCCGTTGTTTCCGGACTGGCAAACTATGAGTTCTGCGAGTGGGTGCCTTTTCGCCCACCAGGTCTGACCTGGCGGGCGGAAAGGCACCCACTCGCAGACCATGACGAATGCACCGGCACGATTCATGAATGGTGCCAGTGCATCCGACCTCCCAATTCCCATTGAGTCCGATGGGATTCAAATGGGACTGGGGAGCAAAATGTTCCAGCGAACGCAATAAGTCCCCATTGCCGGGGGCCAGAAAAACATGACTCCAGCGGCAGGCGTTCCGTTTTAATCAGCATGGCTAATGCCGGACTCATAATGAGGCCCATTGGCCCTCATTACAACTTTGCCAGCCTGGAAACAACAGTGCCAGTAAGGTTACCAGCACTGTTGTTTTTGGTCCGGCAAAGTTCATGTCTGCATGACACAGCGGCTGCGGTAAGCAGACCATCACGGAAGCACTGGCACCATTATTAACTGTTTACGGGTCCGGCGGCTACCTGCTGGTTTTACTGGCACAGTTACCCCCAGACCCAGAATGATGGCCATTGACTCTTGGTTCCTCTCCTTCTCAATTCTCATGCTGGACCTCCCCTGCATCTCGTACTCATAGTGGCCCTGAATCATGCTGTGCCAATCGTCACCTTGAATCCTTGCTTACATTTTCTGTACTCTGTAACATTATGTGTTATTACTGACCTCTGCAACTGTATTCACTCTCCCATCTGCTTCCCCGCTCTTTTTCACTGCTTTATCTCTGTTCGCTCCTCCTCTACCATCTCCCTCTCTCCACCCGCCATCCCTTTACTTTTTTCTATGCACTTACTCTATTAGAATTGTCCTTGGACCTAGTATGATAGCAACAATGTTTGTCTACTCCCCCGTCCCTTAGTTGTTCTTCTCCCCTCTTCCCCCTCCAGCACTATCTGAAATGTTGCCAGGTCTAGTACAATAGTCACTTGTTTTGTCCCTCTCTCTCTTTTCTCCTCCCTTATCCCTCACCTCTTATAAATCTCCGGCTCTACCAGAAATGTCGTCAGGCCTAGTACGGTAGTCGCCTGTCTGTTCCCATTTCTTCCCACCCCCTCCCTTCCTTATTTGTATTTTAGCTCTTCCACTATCTGAAATGTCGCCAGACCGAGTACAATAGTTAATTTCACATTCTTATTGTTCATGGCCTTGTAAGAATGTCTTTGTATTTTCCCTTGTTCCCTCCCTTGCCTTGAAGCGCTTTGAAACATATTGGGCCTCATTACGAGTTTGGAGGTAGCCATGCCGCTTTTAGCATGGCTACCTCCAAACTCCGGTCCGGGTACGGGTCCCGCAAAAGGCGATTTATCGGGCCATTCTGACCTTGGAGGGCCCGGTAATTCCCTTTCGCGGGACCCGGACCCGGTAGATCCCCATTCCCATTGAGCACCAATAGGGCTCAATGGGAATGGGGAGGATGCTAACAACGACCCCTTAATGACGGGCCTGTTGTTAGCATCCTGGACTGCTAGCGGGTCCCGCTCTGCACGTCTGATCTGACCAGGCGTTCAGAGCCGGACCCACTGCAGACCTCGTAATGTGGCGGCCCGGAATGAACGTGCCGGTCCCTTACGGGCACCCTTCATTCCGTGGCCGCCTACTTTGTAATGAGGCCCATTGTGTATAGGCGCTATATATCATATCATATCATAGAGTAAACCCTTAACAGTATGCAATAAGGGAATGTCCACTTAATATACTACTCAAAATATATCTTTTTGTTTGCTTTGCAAGGAAAAGGAAACATAAATACAGGTAAGTAGATCTGATAGGCCAATCAAGATAGCATGACCGTGCCAAGTTAGCATCACCCGGAGAGACCAGGTTCATCAGAGCCGTTCAGGTTAATGGTTGCCCATGTTGGGGTTAGGATAGCCTAAAGGTATGTATTTATAAATCCTTTATTGGGTTTACAAAACAGATTACATTACATTATTGTAAAATTTAACATAATTGAAATTAAAAGACAGGTTCCAACAGCTGATAGAAGGATATAGTCAGTAGGATGCCATTACACTATTTAAAATTATATGAATGCAATAGAAAACTCATAATAGTTTAAATGCATAATCAATTCACAGTCTACTTTCTAAAATCACTATATCACCCAAATATAATGTAAGGATATGTGTTTTATACATAAACCTATAATTTGCCAAATGCATACATGAGGGAATTGAGGTAATGATTTTAGGGCAGCATATTCACAAAACTGAAATCTCATTCTGAATCCTCTGCGCGTGTTTGGAGCTCCACACCAGGCTTTCCAAATGTAGTTACAGCATAGTTAAGTAACACATTGTCTGAACAGTGACAGATCATAGCCAGTCCCTAAAGTTCTAACCTGATGCTCTCTAAGTAGGGGCAGTAACTGTCTGTGTGTCTGATCTCTCGATAGTAGAGAATCTAAAACATAAAGGAGTTCATGTTCCATAGTGGTGTGGCGTGATTGAAAGGTGTAAAAGAACGCCCTTCAATCACGGCACACCACACATTCAATCTTTTGTATGGCGGAGAGGAGGGGCAGAATGCAACTGGCGTTTCCGCCGCCTTCCCTCCTTTCTGCCATACATATGCTTCAGCATTTGCACCTGCATGGATTTTCAAGCTGGTGCAAATGCTGGCGATTCCTATGGGGTCGGCCTGCTTCAACCACCAGCATAAAGCAGGCAGATGTACCTTTACAATTAAACGTTGCCCCACATGCAAGCATGTCAAGCAGCATTTATTTGTAATTGTGAACACTGCTTATCATGCAGGAACGGTAAGCAGTGTTCACAATGAAAATGAAACAATGTCCAATATGGAAGCATGTCAGGCAATATTTAATTATAATTGTGGGCGTGGGCGCTGCACAGTGTTCACAATGAAAATTAAACGCTGCCCAACATGCAAGCATGTCAGGCAATGTTTAATTATATTCGCGGGCACTGCAAGCGCGGTAAGCAGTTTTCTCAATTACAAATAAACGCTGCTCAACATGCTCAGATTGTTGTGGGGAGGGTGGCCTGGTCCACCCCACCCTCTCTCAAGAGAGCGGGAGGGACTTGTCACATTGTGCCCTCAATTTGCTGACCCCTCTAGGCCTGAGAAAAGAAGACAGAACTTTGAAAGTGTGGTCAGGGTTTAGAGCCGGGACTGCAGAACAGTAGGCCACAGGGAAAAGCGACCACCTATAACTCATTCTGTTGAAGTGTGTGAGTCCTGTGTCCAATCATACCTGTCCATGAGCGCTGATATTCGCAAACCCTAGAACACTGCAAAATCCCCAGCTCTGCTCCATGGTGGCCAAATCACCACCATACTAATTTCACAGCACCTAGCCTTGTCATGCACAAGAATCAGATGCAAGATGGGACTGGTACCAAAACTGCAAAGTGAGAGGGAGGAGCCTACTGCACAGGATGAATACCAACCACATATTCAAACCCACACATTCTGTGAGTCCAACTAGTGATACACACCCGATAGAGATTACAGCAGGAAGGTCCTAAGTGAAAATCCAGGTTTTATAGACAGGGGTGAGTGTCCGGAGAGAGCACAAGTGCACAGACATCTTTATGGGAGGGCAAAAAGGGCACTTGCCCCGGCCCCCACCTTGCAAGGAGCCACATAAAGCGGGCTGATCTAAATAAGCAAGTTCCCGTTATTTTATGTGTGCTGATGAGGCTCTAATCCTATTGCCTGTTTGATGTTAAGTATATTCTGTCCTGATAAATTCATCCTGCAATGCTTTCACTGTGGCATTCACAGTTTGTGTGTTGACTACAACTCCTGTAGCATTCTTACCTTTCTTTGGGGAAATATTGATCATGTGCAGTAGCCAAGGTTGAAATGCTCTTTGTCAAATTTGCCTGGTGCAACGGTTCGGAAGATAGCTCAATGTGCTAAGCACTAATTTCAGAGGTCTGTGTTCATATGCAAGATTACAATACCAAATTCCAGCAAGGTCGGCTCAGCCTTTTCCTATGCCTGAAGCTGATAACGTGTGTGTATAATTACCTTGCTTTAAGGCACAACAGGTGTTAGTATCAGCAATGTACCTGTACCAGATAGTGGTTGCTATAAAAACAAATACAGCAACAATGTGGTGAAGGTCTAGAAATGGATTTGTTCACACAGTGACTTGTAAAACCTAGTTAGCCACCCCCAACGATGAGCATAAAGTGTTAGGGCCTCATTACACGGTAGGCGGTGGACCAAGGTGCTAATAACACCTTGGTCCATGCCGGTAAAATACCGGCACCGCCTTGGTGGAAAGGGGAATTACCGCCCTATTCCAAGGTTGGCGGGGCAGTAATTCCCCCTTCCACCATTGCCCTTCCCCATTCCCATTTTTGCCCCATAGGGCATAATGGGAATGGGGAAGGTGCTAATTAGGGTACTGCAAATTTGCGGTGCCGTAATTAGCACCAAGGTCCCTTAGCGGGTTGGTTTTTAACGCCTGCTAAAAGCCAACCCGCTAAGGGACCTCGTAGTAAGGCGGTAAGGGTTAACGGTCACCGGTAGCATTACCGGTGACCGTTAACCCTTACCGCCTTCCGTGTAATGAGGCCCTTAGTCTGAGAAGTGATTAGGTATCCAAATTCAAGGTTGTGGAACCAAAGCACTCCTGCTTGTATCCTGGCTTTGCCAGAAGACAATACAGTGATCCTGAATAAATCATCCCATATCACTGACATTACTGTGCTGCCTTCTGTGAAAAGTGTTGCCTTCTCACATGCTGATGGCATTATTTAGCGCATTACCTGACTCTTTTGAGTTGAAGGAGTTCTAGACAGAAGAGAGAGGACCAAGTATAGAAGGCCTCTGGCAAGCATATTTTCAGGTCTGCTCATTTGGCACAAAAACAGTTTGCTTTTTTTTGTACAACTCAGAGGTTTTTCTAAACGTTTTTAAATAATGATTTCACAAGCCTGAGTTTTTGGCATATTTAAAGCTTTGAAATATAAAAGAGAAACCCAGATGAAGTATTTTAAGATCACACCAATTCGTATGTTGATACTTATATACTTCCCTTGATGATGGAGACAATGACGCTAGAATCATTCCCATTTTGCATAATAAGCTTCAATAACATATTGTTTTTAAAAAATTGTCATGTTGGGTTATGCGAAGTGTCTACTTTCCATGTCAGTTCTTACAAATTGTATTATTTTTGTTAATTGTAAATGCTACAAAAGAAAGTGGTAAAGTGCATGAAGTGCACAGTGGTTGCAAATCCCAGCTTGACCTCTTAACCAATGCGTGATCCTGAGCATCTAATTTAATCTTCTATTGCATAACCTGTCAAAATTGCCTGTCTCAAACCTTTCAAAACTGTCACCCTTCAGAGTGATTTCGTTCTCAGGGTATGATCTTCAAGACAGCCTCACTCATGGTTTAACTGACTATAGTGTTGTTTCCTCTATAATAATAGTGATCATTGATATACTACACACCAGCCACTTGTTTCTTTGCGCTCTAATGACAACACTACTTGAAAATAATGTTCCTCTTTTAATCTCAATCTGTCTGGATACGGACACCTTCCTGGTAGCTTCTAATCTTCACCCACTATCTAAGCTATGGTATGTGTAGCTTTCTCCTTGCTCCCAATTGGGCTCCTGTATCCATGCTTGAGCACTTTTGCATTATGTGATGCAGCTAATCTGAGTCGTCTGTCCATTCTGGATTATGTGCACCATTTTCAAATGATTGGCGTAGTGCTTTTATACCATGGCCGATGTACCTTCATTTTGGGTGCTATTGATGAACAGTGACCTGTACCTATCCTAGAACACAAGTACCCTCCTTGTGGACTTGTAATGTTGCCCTTGAAATGCTACTTGTGTATCATTCTGATTACAGCAAGAAAGAAAAGACTGAAAGGGAGCAGCCTTGCCTATTTTGATTTCTGTGAGGCATCATATAAAGCTATGTGTTGTGATTGTGACAATGGGGGCACAGCCAGATAGTCTGGATCCCTTAATCCCTTTGGTTCGGTGGAGTGTGGCCCTCAAAGGTGTCTTTGTCCTAGCCTCCAAAAATGCTTAAAATGGCCCAACATGCGCAGAGAAGGAGTGTGGTGAAGGAGAGGGGAATCAAGGAAGAGTAGCTGGAGTGCAAAAGGATGAAAGAGACAAGGTGACTGAGAGTGAGAGTGTGTGGGGGACTCAAGAGGAGAGAGTGTGGAAAGGCATAAGAAAGGAGGAGTTGGAGAACAACAGAACAAGGCAGAGGAGGGAGTAAAGGGAAGAGGGACAAAAAAATATGGAAGAGGAAGTCAGGGAGCTAGAGAATTAGGTAGTAAAGAAACAGCAGGAGGTACCGAGACATTTGAGGGAGCATGTGGTAACAACACAGGAGGAGAAGATAAGAGATCTAGAGGAGGTGGGGTGAGAAAACAGCAGGAGGTGAAGAGACATTTGAAGGGGAGGTGGTGATAACACTGGAGGAGGAGCTGAGAAAGCAACAAAAGGAGCTGGTGAACAGAAAGGTTATAGAAGGGGAGGTGGTGCAAGAGAATGGGGAGCAGAGGCAATCAGAGGCGGAAGTCGTGGAAGAACAGCAGAAGGTGTTGAGACAGTTACAAAACGAGGTGGTAACAACCCAGTAGGGATGGTAAAACAACTAGAGGAGGAGGTGGAGTGACACCCAGAACAAGGGGTGCAGAGAGAACAGGGGGAGGTAATCAACCTAGAAGGGGGGGGGGAGACATGTCTAGAGAAAGAAGTGGTGGAAGAACGGGAGCAGGAGTAGTTGATTCACTTAGAGAAGGTGGGAGTATAGCCAACAGGAAAGAGAGACAAGACAGAGTATTACCCGGGCAATCAGCATTATAAAGAAACAGTAATCAAGATACAACCAACATCTTGGGACAAGTGAAGATGAGAATAAATCTTGCAATGAATGCTGAAGAAGCTCGCTTTGATTGCTTCCATCTTCGGTGTTGATATTTTCCTGCCTGGGCGCGCATGCCCTGTTTGTTTCACTCCGCTGAAAAATATACTCTCACCTATAAGCAGAAAACCTGGAAGAAATTGAAAAATAGAAAAAGAAAAAGAAAACATGAAGTAAGAAGATAACTAGCCATCTGTAGTGTTTACCCCGAACAGAATAAAAATGATTCATGGTCCTGATGAACACAACCTTGCTGATGTAGTTGCAGAAAACAGCCGACAATTGATTTAGGGACTTCCTATACGTGTTTTGAATGCCCTCATTTGCCCATTTTTATTGCTTTATGGCACAAACATTTAATGGAGGACATTATACATTCTTGTTATGTTAACAAGATTTATTTAGCGCACGTACGCCCAAAGGCATCGTGGCGCTAAGCATGAGTAGAGGTTTTAAGTTGTAATTTTGTCAGACTTTAAATCGAAAAGTTTTAAGTCGCTGGCGAAAGGTAAGATGGTCAACAGCCCCACGTAGGACAAGTGGGAAATTATTCCAAACTTTAGAGGCAAACACTGACAAGGCACGGCCCCTGTCTGCAGCAATTGGACCCGGGGTACAACCACAAGCAGAGTGGACTGGAAACGGAAACAGTAAGTAGGTACGTAGTGCTGGAACTTAGCCTGCAGATACTCCACCTCCAAGCCATAGAAGGCACGGTGTACAATACACATTGATTTGAAAAGAGCCCAGTTTTCGATGGGAAGCTAGTGGAGCTGCCTCAACAGCGGGGATATATGAGCTCTGAATGGAGGACGACGGATGGATCTGGCGGCAGCGTTCTGTAGTAGCTGGAGCCGATTGATCAAATATCGGGGCTGAGCCAAATAAAGTGAGTTGCAATAATCCAACATGCTCAAAACCATTGCTGCTACAACAGGAGCTTGACACTTCGCAGGGAAAAAAGTGTGGACCTTCCGGAGAATGCAAAGTTTGAAATGGCCAGACTTGCAGACTGCGGCTACTTGCTCTTCCAAGGCCAGAGAGGCAGAAATCTTAACCCCCAGATTCTGACAGATGAAACAGGCAAGGGGAGAGGGGCCAAGAGCGGTGGGCCAGAAGTCCCCTGTCCAGAACAGAAAGGGGGAAGTAGTACCAACAACCAAAACCTCAATCTTACTGCCATTAAGCTTCAACCAATTTGTCCTCATCCACCCCACCCAAATCCTCAAGACACTCCCTGAGCTGGACTGCCGTGTTGGATTGAGTGAGGTCCAAATGGACCAAAGTTTGTGTATCATCCGCGTATGAATAATAGCCGAAACCATGGGACAAGATGAGGAGCAGAAGGGGCCTAATATAAACATTAAACAAAATAGGAGACAGCGCGATCCCTGTGGGACACCACAGGAAAGTGAGACAGGGCTGGACCGAAAAGTGGGAAGGTAACCCGACTGGGAATGGTTGGCCATTAAGACCCTGAACCAGTCCAGAACTCGGCCGGACAACCCGGCCGCAGAGAGACATGAGATCAGTGTGGATGGTTAACCGTGTCGAAAGCAGCCGAAAGATCTAATAACAGGACTGCTCTGACACCACCCTGATCCACCAGGCGAGCTAGGCTGTCCAGCACCGAATTGAGGACTGACTCTGTACCTCTCCCCAGCCGAAACCCAGACTGAAAGGAATCTAAGTACCCCAAAGATTCCAAGAAAGTGGACAGCAGGGGAGAGACCAACCCCTTCTAGTACCTTCATCAGAAAAGGCAGAAGCGAGATGGGTCTATAGTTAACCAATAACTCTGGGTCCAAAGAGAGCTTTTTTAAAAGAGGGATCACCAAAGCGTGCTTAAGTGCAGGCGGAATCACCCCACTCATAAATGAGGAGTTAACTGCTATGGTGATGTGAGAAATCAGGTCGCCCGAAGCTTTCTCCAGGATAGCCAGAGGTATGGCATCCATGGGGGAAGCTGATTTCAGACGCCAAAGGACCTCTAACACATCAGATTCTGGGAAGGTAGTGAATATGGACCACAACCCATTTGCGGGCGGAAGCTCTGCAGTGGCCATGTGGCAACCCCTTGATGCACCTCACCACTGATATTATCACGAATAGTTAAGATTTAAGTCATAAAGAAAGAGGAGAGAGATTCACATAGGTCTTGTGATGGTGGTACCTGTGCGTGCACTTTATCAGGAGTAGATAAAGACTGGACCAATCTGAAAAGGGCCTTCGGGTGGTTATGGGCACCTTCTATCTTATGACCAAATTGATAATGGCTTTGTGATAAGCAGTGAGAGTGCAGCGAAATATAGATTTGGATTCAGATGAGTAGATAGCCGCCACTTTCTCTCTGCCTGCCTACTGGGCAGTTTGTCTTCTCTAAGTTTGTCTGAAAAGCAAGGCTCCGGTGACCTGCTTCTCTGCTTGCATAGTCTAAAAAGGGTGAGCAAGTCAGCAATGGCTGTGAAGGAAGCATCCAATGCGGCCAGGGTGCAACTAGCGGCGTGACCGCATTGTGCATGCAGAGAAGTGGTTAGCTCAGGCCTAGATACCCTGTGCCAGCTCTGCTTATAGCTACCCCTTGGGCAAAAACCAGCTCCAAAGTATTTCCAGATTAATGGGTCGGTTCCATTATCCACTGTGGATATCCCATGTCCAACATCAAGCCAAAAAATTAGCCGCCTGTGCAGTAGTGGTAGAGTTTACCAACAATTATCAAATCAGGATATTTAATCTGAAGTTCCAGCACTGGAAATTCCGCATAAAACATGCTGTCTGCCCCAGGGGGCCGATAAACCACTAGAACAGTAAGTGTTGAATTAGGAGATACAGAAATGCGTGCTAACAGACATTCCATTTTGATAGAATGCTTGGGGACCGTGCCGTCCCGCTAACCTTATAGTTGGATTTATGAACCATGGCCACCCCGCCACCAGGGTGAGCTGCAACGCGATCCATTTGCACCAACTCGTAACCAGGAGAAAGGGCCTGCACAATAGATGGACCAGACGTCTCTCTTAACTACGTCTCCGTGATGAACAGAAAGTCAGGTAAATACCTGAGGTATTTAAAAGGTACACCATGTTTTCCTAGGCCGGAAACCTGGCCTAGTTAGCTGTGGGAGGCCCGATGATGGTGGAAGCAAGAAAGATTGACAAGTCACTCAAGCACTCGCCAGTCAATTTTGCACGAGGCATCATTTCTGCTCTCTGGCACATATCCCCTGGATGGAGCTCTTTCCTTAAAAGGAGAAACCTGAGCATTGATGACAGTGATGTGCCGTCTACAAGGGATAAGAGGACTTCTCAACCCTCAATTGCACCTACACCTCTAGACTCTCATGTTATTTCAGGATGTCTAACATTTAAAGACTATGAATGAAAAAAGGTTGCTTCAGCCTGACCCACTTCTGAATTTCAACCTGCAAATAGTACAAATTGAACATTCAGGCACGGACTTCCAAGAATTCGTTTTTGGAAGATGAGTGCAAACTGAGCCTCCAATCAAATGATACTTTCAAAGATTTGACGGCCATCAAATCAATGCAAATCACCACATTCAAACTTTCATAGGCTTTGGATTCAGGCCACACTCTACACATTCCGTTGAAGTACTCGTCAGATCTGGTCTTGGCTGCCCTGGTCTCAGGTGTCCTGGGACAAGGTAAATACTACCATACATGGATGCATCTGTTTCCTTTCATGTAAAGGAAGTCAAGTTTAACTGTGGAACTCCTTCCGAATTTTCAAATGAAAGAGCTCCATCCAGGGGATCTGTGCCAGAGAGCAGAAATGCTTCCTCTTGCAAAGATTGACTGGCACGTGCTTGAGTGACTTGTCAATCTTTCTTGCCCCCACCATCTTTGGGGTTCTCGCAGCTAACCTGGCCAGGTTTCCGGCCTAGGAAAACATGGCGTACCATTTGGGTACCTCAACCTGAGAGGCTTGTGCTCCCTCAGAGGGCCCATTTATATAGAAAAGTTCCCTTAGCGAGTTCTGTGATGGGGCCTAATGAAAAAAGGTTTGTGGACCCTTCAAGAAAAGCAAAAAGATCAGGGGCTTTTGTCAGAGCCACAGGTCAGGACTTCCTCCCGAACAGGTCCCATACAATGAGGGATGACGTTTAAGTTGTGTTTTTGAGACCACCCCCAGAGGTGTGAGAAATGCATGTACTAATGTGCTTGCCAGGACATTAGGGTATTGGAATGTGTGTGTGGAATGTTGGCTTGGAATACTGGTGGTGGACTGAGTTAGTGTTCTGCTGAGTGGCAGTTGGATGGAAGCTGACTTGGTGTGTGGATGGGCCAGTGTTTGTGTGAGTTACACTTGGACATATGAGTGTACAACTGTGCTGGAATAAAGACACCTATTCATTTTACCTGTGTTGTCCAGCATAGTCTCCTACACCAGAACCCTGCGTCATTTCTTTGGCGTCAAGCTTTTCTTTCTTCTGCAGAGGTTGGAAGCTAGCGCTGTGGCGGGGGAGCAGCTGATGGCACGCAGACACTTCCCCCAAGGACTGGCACACCACACAAAAATAAGTAGGTGCCTGCAAAGGGAGTACTGGCGCATACGATCCAGTGTGTGCAAGCCCTGGTAGTCCAGCTGGGCATGGTGGTGGCACATAGTAGCAGCTGGCAGACTTTGTTTGAGAAGTGTTGGAGGGAATCTTGCTGATCAGG